>NC_143398.1:21620394-22245394 GCF_052110815.1 Crocodylus siamensis | reverse complement strand
TCTACTTCATACCAACTAGTGCAGTCTTCCCTTCACATACGAACGCCTGTGGCCAGGTCGCTCTAATTTCGTTTTGGTGTTCTGTACTGGTCTGATCAATTCGTTCTCCGTTGGCTTTGGAGGCTCCTCTAAAACTAATAAGTTATTTTCCAGTATTTCCACACTTGTCATGTGTGGTATGCTTAGTTTTGTTCTGGCAAAGCCTATGTCAGTTCATGCTCCTAGCGGGGCCTCTGTGATTTGTGTATGCAGTGATCAATTGTTGTAATAATCCATACTCCAGTGAGTTCTACAGAAAGCAGACATCTGCTCAGCATGTTTTAAAAAAATCATTGTTATTCAACAGATATACAAATACTTGTGATTTTTAGGATCTCTTTCTTTGCACCACATCCTTTCTTGCCAGTGAAGGGTCTGCATTTGAGTAATATAGAATAGACCATATAAGAGTTACATTTGAAAACTTTTTTCTGTCCTGCTCAGTCTTAAATTTTTCCCTTTCAGCTCAAATCAAAGACAAAATTAAAGAGAGGGACAAGAAGCAGAAAGAGAAGAAGAAACATAGAATAATGAATGAGATTAAGAAAGAGAATGGAGAGGTCAAATTATTGCAGAAAGGTAGGTTCAAACTAAGTAGCAGCTTTTAGTTACAATGTCAATACCTAACAAAATTCAATCTTATTTATATTGAATTCTGGGTTTTTAATGGCACACTTCTTTCAATTAAAGGCTCCTCTTGCAGAGAATTGTAAATGTTGGAAATTGAAATTTTAACATTAAAAGACCTGTTTTGTCACATGCATTAATTATAGACAGAAAATACTTTTTCTGTCATAATTTATAGATGGGGGGGGTAGTCCTGCTGTATTCCCAATGATATAGTTGTGGATGGCTCTGCTTTGAGCAGGGGTTTGGACTGTTACTTAAATGCTTCATACAGCATACTGAGGTCTGATGTTACAGGTTGTATATATTTCCAAATGCAGATTTGGAATGGATGGGTTGTAGTTTTCTATAAAAGCTACCTGTCAACAAATGTTTTTGGTATTCTGTTTGACCTTCATAGAAGCATAATAGTGGAAATGGGGAACACATGGAATGGGGAGCAGCCATGCCCCATGCTGCCCTGCCCGATCCAGTTGCATGGGGTTAGGAGATGTGGTTTGGCCCTTATCTGGCTGCTCAGGGCAAGGGGACAGTATTAATTGTTCCTGCTCCTTCATCACCACACTTCCTGACCTGTGCGGAGTCCTATGGGCTACATTTGGCCCATGGCCAGGGGTTGAGCACTTGTGGCCCAGTTCTCTGCATTTTCAGGCAGTTGTTGTCTAAGAGAATTCACAAAAAACATTCCTTCTGGCCTCTTTTGCACATCACAGCCATAGAGATCCTGGTTTAAAACAAATAAGAAAACCCTATGTTAAAAAGTATAGTGTGCTATAGAAAGAGCAGTAGAGACCAGGGCACCACAATGATTAAGGACACTTCACTGTCAGTTAGATAAAATATGCTCTGATTGATTTTTTTGGGGGGGGAAGTAGACCATGCCCTATGCTGTATGCCTTGCATGATCTTTGCTGATCTGACTTGAAGAAATCAGTTTCACGACATCTAACTTGTTATAAACATTACATGTAAGCTGTGAAAGCTAAAGAACATTATTAATATGGCAACTCCAGGCGCACACAATTAATGAGGTGCCAGTGCTAGGGGTGTCTGGTTTGACCTTTGTTTGGCCTCCTTGTTAGCATACATTATGATATGGATTTTAGTTGTGTTCACATCCTATTTTTCCTGCCATAGTCAGTCCACTGAGTAGATAAGTATTTTGTTTTCTCCCCAATAAATATCTCTCTCTACCTTATTTCCTACCCACAATTCTGTATTCAGAACAGGATTTGAATAACCATCCTCGTGGACTCTTCTGTGCTTCTAATCATTATATTTTCAAACATTAAGTGTTTTATCTTCACAACATCCGTGTGAAGTGAGGGAGTATTATTTTCATTTTATATGCAGGAAGCTGAGATTCCCAGGGTTTAAATCATAACATTTCCACCAGTTTTAGTCACCTAAATTTTGAGATGCATGGGATCTGATTTTTTTTCTAAGAATTTTCTATTGTATAGCATCTGTGACATTGCAAGCACAACTCCCCTGACTTCTGAGTGCTCACAGCTGCAACTCAGTTCCTATAAATCAAACCTTAGGCTCTCAAGGTACTGCCAAAATTACTGACCATCTGTGAAAAGTATTAATGCAATTTGCACGGCAACATAATAGTAACTCTCTGGCACAGGCAGGGATAGAATCCAGTTGTCCTGGATGGCAGTCACCTGCTTTAGCTGTGAGATTTGTCCTTTTTAATGTGCAGGCCTTGGGCTCTGTGTATAGTACCTTGCAACTTCAGTAGCAAATAAGATACCCGTCTTAAAGACAACAGCTTAATTTATGGTATCCCTGATTTTGTTTTGAGTACATTCATCCATTCCAAGGAGACAAGGATCCTGGAAAAAAAAAAATTCTGTGATTTAGTCTATATCATAAGGCATGTATACACACAAGGGGCCTGAATTAAGGCTGGACAGGCGGTTATTATTCTGCCATATTCTCTACCTCTTTGGTGTTAAAGTTTGCAAAATTAAATTAAAAAAAAAAAATCATAGGCCTTTCAGGAAGGAACTGAAGTACAGGAATTCCATCCTGCGGCATCAACTTCGCGTGTACACAATTCATTGCTTGGGTTGGAGCCTTCATAGTCCACCAGACTTGTGCCACTTGAGATAGTGGATCAACTAATCGTAACTGTGGGAGAGCCATAGAAGGAAAAGAAACCATGCTTTGCCAGTGACTTTCACAGACTGGAGTCTTGGATTACATTCTAGACTTTGAAACTGAATTTACTATGTTAAGTATGTACTTGTTTGCTTGACCCTGTCTCTCTGACTTCTCCCAATCCTGTGTTTCTTTCTCATCCCAACTTCTCATAGTCTGCCCAGCCTCAGTCTCTACTCCTCAGGTCATATGTTTATGGGGACAGCAGAACTTTTCCCGGAAGCCACTCCCTAATAAACTTCATGTTTGTGGTCCAAAATATAGTTGATCTAAGCATTTTTAGAAAGTCTCAGGATTTTTTTTTAGCATGGGTAAAAATGAAGTTTTTCTTTCCCTATTCCCATTTTCAGAAACGGCTGAAGTATAAAAAACAATAACAAAAAACCCCACCAAATAAAAAACAACCCAAGGCAGACACATGGCATAGAAAAATTCAGCCCCATTGATTATAAAATTTGCCAGAAAATTAGGGTATTTGGGAAATGGTGGTAGCCAAAAAATAGCAAATCCCCAACTTTAAAACATCTGAGAGAGGATTTGAGATTATTGTCCCCTTTTCTTTGTTGAAACCATTGTCTTAATATTAATGCGAAGAAAATTTCTAGTTGTATTTTAATATTCCTGAAGGTTTACAAATATTGTGTATAAATTTAACACTTTCAGCTTGTTCTTGAGGTTGAGCTCTTATTTTGAAATTAATTGGGTTTTTCATTGTTAAGAGTGTGTTAAGATCCAACCTCTTATGCATGTTGGACTTTAAGGACCTTGTCATTTTTAAATTCCGCCTTTTGAACTCTAGAAGTAGTCTCTGCCTAAGGACAAACTTGCCTGAGAATGTAAGTTGTTTTTTTTTTTTGTTTGTTTTTTGTTTGTTTTTTTCCCCTCTGGAACAAAATATTCTTGGTTTCAACCCTTTCTGCTGCCTGCCTAGAAATGACTGTGAGAGCCTAAAAGCAAAGAATTGGAGCCAGAGTTTAAGACTAAGCAGAGAGAGAGAGATGTTAGTGCTTATCTTAGAAAAACCTGGGGTACCTCCTCCTAGTATGGAAAAGTAGGTCTGACTAACTGTGACCTTATGTTCAGACTCTCTTTTTACGTTTTAGCTTACTGAGGCTTTGGTTCTTTTTCTGCTCCCTGCTTACTTAGGTTGTAGAATATCTGTTTGAAAGACCTGGAGAAACTTCTGGGTACAGTCTTGTCCTTTCCTGAGAAAAGGCCTATTATGCAAGAAAAGTCATTTGTGTTCTCTTCTGAGGGAAGCCAGAGTGTAGCCTTCCAAAATCTCAGAGTGCTTTGCTGCTCCACCCATCTCCATCCTTGCCCTGGAAGAGTGTTGCCCACTGGACTCTACTGCAGCCAAGTGGGGAACAGAACATAGTTTCATAGTTTCCAGAGTCGGAAGGAACCTGAGCAGGTCATCAAGTCCGACCCCCTGCCATGGCAGGGAAGAGTACTGGGGTCAAACGACCCCAGCAAGGTGTTTGTCTAGCCTTGTCTTAAAGACCCCCAGGGTAGGAGCCAGCACCACTTGGTTCCAGATCCTAGCCGCCCTGACAGTGAAGTAGCGCCTCCTGATGTCTAATCTGAATTTACCCTCTGCCAGCTTGTGACCGTTATTTCTAGTCACTCCTGGTAGTGCTCGGGGGAGCAGTGCCTGCTGGTCCTCCCTGACTAGTTTGTAACAGGCCACTAGGAGCCCAGGGTACCGGAATGTGACACCATACAGGCAGTGCTCCCCCTCCACCAGAGCCCCAGGCGCCCAACAGCAGCGTGGCTGAGGGAAAATTCCCTGCCACTGAAGGCGCACAGCCCCAGGCCAGATCCAAAGGGTCTGTGGGCTGGATCCAGCTGACAGGTCATAGGTTGTGACCCCTGAGCTTAGAGGGTGTGTGGTTTAGTGAAATGACTGCTGCTTCTGAGGGCGCTGGGTTCTATCCTACACCTCTGATCCCCGTGCTCCCTTCCAATCCTGCATTGTGTAGCAGACGGACAGACTGACTCTGAGCAGTCTGGTTTGGCCAGGCCAAGCTGCCCCATGTACTTCTGCCAAAACAGAATGGCTGATTTGAGAGAGTTTGCAGAGCACACATGTGCACAGGCCCCCCTAGCTGCTCAGCATCAGTACTGCAGATTGTCTGCTCTTCAGGGGCTTGGCATTCTAATGTCTGTTTGGACATTTCCAGGTAAGTGTTTTTTCTGCCAGGAGAGCAGATAATTTGAAATGTGTGTACTGAATGTAAATGATCACATGGGTTCTTTCTGTTGTTGAAATCTATGAAAGTCAAAGTTATCTGGATGTCAGTTTTGAGCTGGAAATCAAATCATCCAGAAGCTTGTCTTAAGTTCTGGTGTTGAGGATGGTGACTGTCATTTTCTGTTGGAATACTACATATTAACTAAATATGTGAAACAGACCATGATTAGTTCCATATAACTGCAAATCTTTTGAATCTCTAGTGGTAACTGGTGTAGGTATACTGGCTTTTTTGTGTATAACATAAGGAGGTGGCTGACTGGACAGTGCACATTGGGATGCTCTACAAGGGAGTGAGGGAAAGGAGGAGGAGTACCAGACAAATTAGAGGCAGCAAGGAGATGTGCGGTAAGCAATGGCTCAATCTTTTAACTGCCATATGTGAACCTGGGTAACTCATTCTTCTGGAGACAAGTTTCAAGCCAAATACTAACAGAAACATAGTTGTAATATTCCTTTCTTTTAGTTTTTACAATGGGGCATGAACTGAGGCTTGCTATGTTAACAGCAATTTTACATGCCTACAGATGTCATTACTACTTCCTTCACCATTGTTTCTTCCCAGAATTTTGAACGAAACCTTGGAATGATTTGATGAGAGGGTTGTTTAAATATAAAAAATAACTTTCAGTTCTCTGCTTCATATGTCTGGTCTGCTTGGTAGGGAATATGTTTTAACTATGATGACCGTATGGCCCGGTTTGGCTGGGACAGCCCCAGATTTCATAGGCCATCCCAGCATCCTGGCCGGTTAGTGAAAATGGAAACAGAAGTCCTGGATTGGCACCTCCCCTCTTGTGCTACCCAGCCTGACTCTTCCTGAGCAATGGCTGGAGGTGGGGGAGGGGGCTGGGCTGGGCTGGGTACTGTTCCTCCTGCCTGGGGCCAGGGGAAAGCACAACTGAGCGTGGGCTGCTCATGTGCATGTGCATGCCCACGTGTGTGTCTGTATGACACCCTGGGTAAAACTGTATTTTGGCTCCCTTTGGCACCCTCCTGAGCAGTGGCTAGGGGCAGACTGGGCTTCTCATGCCTGGGGTGGGGATCAGTTGAGAGGCAGAGCAGGGTCCTGGATTGCCTTAAAAATATGGTCATCCTGTTTTTAATATATTCTAAAGCTGTGATTCTATGAACATTACTGGATCAGCTAGAGATGGAGTCACCTGTTTTGAGGGTAACTTCTTGTTTTTTGCTATTTTTCTCTAGACAGAAGTTATATTCCAGGGTTTCTCTTAATGTTGGTATTTTTTTCTTTTTTAAAAAAGGGTTGGAATTATTCCCAAAACTTGGGATAATATTCTCTAAAATGCATCTCTAATCTCTTTGGTTCTGAGCTGTTAAGTCTGCATGGATTTGCGTTCTAAAATCATATCTACCTGAGAAGAGCAGATGGAATTCTGTGCTACCATGGGTAGACTCACTGAAATCTAGCGTGGGTATTTCTGAGTTCAGGGTGGAAAATAAAGCAGGATGCATGACAGAATTACTACTGTGTTGGTAGTGTCAGAGTTGTACCTGCGATGGTCCAGGAATTGAGGGGCAAGAGTTTTTGTGAAGTTCGTCCAATAAAAGGCATCACCCACAATTGAGATAAAGTTAGAAGAATGACTTGCATGCCAGAAATTAAATGATTTCAATTCACTCCTCAGTTATTAATGAAGAAAAAGTATGCTTGATCAGAGAAAGAAATTTCGTAGCAGCCAATTCTTTGCATGTTTCCATTTCAGTTTATTTCATCCTAGATGACTCATACAGAATAAGTATATATTTGGCTCCAGTCATTAGTTGGCTTTAGCAAGGTGCACTCAAGTTTGATACCTCATAGTAACAGTAAATGTTCCCTTCATAGTGGGAATAAGTCTGGATAAGTTTGATTCCTAGTCTGAATACATGTTTTATGCAGGTAGAAATAAATCTTTTTCCTCTCAACAGGTGGGAAGGAGAAACCAAAAACCAATGCAGAAGAATTACAAATTAAAAAAGTAAAGAAGAAAAAGAAAAAGAAACATAAAGAGAGTGAGAAAAGAAAGCGTCCAAAAATGTACAGCAAATCTATTCAAACCATCTGCTCAGGATTGGTTTCTGATGTTGAGGATCAAGAAGCCAAAGGCATCATAGATGATCATCTTAAGGCTTTCAGTGGGAAAATTATGGATCCCAAGAAGGACTATGAGTCCAAGATACCAGAGAACAGTGAGTTTCCATTTGTCTCGTTAAAGGAGCCACGGGTTCAAAATACACTCAAAAGATTGGACACATTGGAGTTCAAACAGCTCATTCATATTGAGCACCAGCCTAATGGAGGTGCATCTGTTATCCATGCCTACAGTAACGAACTCTCCCACTTATCTCCTGTGGAGATGGAGAGGTTTGCAGAAGAGTTTGTGGGTCTGGTTTTTAGTGAAAATGAAAACTGTGCAGCTTACTATGTAATGGGTATTGTTCATGGGGCAGCTACTTATTTACCTGACTTTTTAGAATACTTTTCATATAATTTTCCCAATTCACCAGTGAAAATGGAGATTTTGGGAAAGAAAGATATAGAGACAACGACTATGTCAAATTTTCATGCTCAGGTAAGAGGTTACACATTTTATTTTTTTAAAGCTTCTAATAGTTTCAAACTAAATGTTAAATGAACTGTTAGGATCTAGTTGCTGTCAGTAGTGATATATAGATTAAATAAAAGATTAGAAGCAAGGAAATCTCTTACATAATCGACTATTAAAATATACAAGAACAGGAAACTGGCTTCAAACATTACAGTGCGTTTATACATTGTATGTACATATATTTCTATGGCTTTGTTTTTGGTACCTGAAGAATTGCCATTGGTTTCAGAGCATGAACATGATTTGCTGTCTTGAAATGGATTTCTATAGCTACCTAATACATAATTAATTGTGTTTTTTAATATATGCATTGAGACTAAGTGCCTTTCTTCAGTAGAACTGACTGGTGTTAAACTCAATTATTTCTATTAACAGCTATATTAACTGTGTTCCTCTTGAAATTTGTTATTTGTGTGGCAAAATGGTGGGTCAGCTTCCTGAATTAGTTTGAGAAACATGATTATATAAACTGACAAAACTGCTACTTTATTATTATTTTTGGTAGTCTTTGCTCCTCTTAAGAGTGATAAAGACAGTATTATATGTGGACAAATTATTTTGGCTTATATAATTTAAGGAGACAGTTTTGTCAATTACCTTTGTGACAGGAGTAGTAGAAGCACCTAGATCATGAAACAACTAATGAACTGAAGTCTGCCTTTTAATTGTTATAATTAACTGTGTAAATAATGACCAAGTTCAACTCTACCATGAACAAAAAAAGTTACTATCTTGTGACCTTTAAATGTCTGAAAATCTTTTTGAAATTATTTTTCTCACCACCATAAATATAATGCTCAAATATAAATACTGTACTGCTGTGTAACAGAGGATTTTCTTTCCTTACAACTATACATTATTTGTTTAGAAAAGAAAAATGCATATGCATGTAGCAAGCTGGGGACTTGCTTAGCTCAAGTCTAGTCTCTTACAATCCTTAACTCAACACGATAAAAAGTCTTTTATTTCTTTGGGCGCACTTGCCCCTCTTGCATATCCCAGTCCTCAAGAATCCAAACATACCATTATGTATTCAGAGAGTACTCTGTCGTGAGTCTTCTCCAGCCCTGAGAAGGTTCCTTCAGCTCACTGCTGCTCTCTCTGCACTGCAGTCTTCCTTCTCAGTCTGACTCTGATTTCGGTTCTGTTGCGGTGCCACTATTCCTGGCCTTGTAGCCCATGGGTCGTTCTCAGACCCTGTGACAGGGCTCTCTGGCTCTCTGATGCTTCCAGACTTGTAGCCTTCCCTCTCACTCCGTGGTCTTTTCCGAGACCCAGAAAGGTTTACCTCAGCTCTGCGCTGCAGTCCCTCACCTCAGTCTTCCCTTTCCCTGTACCCTCTAGCTGTTTCTCTCCTAGCATCCTTCGCTTGGATCTAGGGGTGCACTGATAGAGATTTTTGGGGCTGATACCAATGGCTGATTCCGATCCGATTTCCCATACAGCTGCCTCCAGCTGGTCAGTCTGTAGGGGAAGGGGTGTGGGGGGAGGGGGGCAGGTCAACATCCTCCACGATGAGGGAGGAGCCAGGGGCAGGTGCAGCCCAGGCAGGGTGGTGGGGTGGGGCACAGCCATGGCTCATAGGAGGAGGGGAGGCAGCTTCTGCTGCTGCATGCACCCCAGGAGGGAACGGGGAAAGAGGTGTGTGTCCCGTTCCCTTCCCCCCCACCAGAACTGCACAGGGTGGGGCAGGCTGCACAGGGCTCTTCTCGGCGTGTACTGGGCTTGGAGCATGTGCTGGCAGCACTGGGAGGATGCGCCATCCACCCCAAATTTTGCTGCTTCTCCAGTGTTAACGCTGCTGCTACTGCAGCCCTAGCTGTTCCTGGTACCTGGGTGGAGGCAGGGCATTGAGCCGGGGCTGCACCAGGTGGCTGGTGGTGTTGGTAGTGCTGGGAGCGAAGCAGTAGTGAACTTTGGGGTGGATGCAGCATCCTCCCGGTGCCACCAGCACCTGCTCTCGGCCCAGCTCCTGTTGAGAGAAGCCCCGCGCAGCCCTGGCTGCAGCCTGCCCCTCCTGACACATCTGGGGGACACATGCCCCACCCCATGCCCTCCCGGGGTGCAAGCAGTGCTGGGAGCTGCTCTCCCCATGAACTGCAGCTTTAGCCCCCTCCGCCACAGCTGGGCAGTGCCTGCCTGCACCCCCTTCCTTACGGCAGGGGACATTCATCTGCCCCCCCACACACACACATCCTCTCCTCCCCCTTCTCTTTCCACCACACAGAACTTAGCAGCTGGAGGCAGCTCTCCACGCTGCTGGCTGTGCTTCTTGCTGCCCAAGTGCTGCGCTGGGGCTGTGCCCAACGCGGGTATTTATTAGCTAAATTATCAGCCCCATTGCGCCAATATCCGATGCAGCCAATTTTCTTTATATTGGTACCAATCTGATATTGAACCAATGTATTGATTGGTGCACCTGTACTTGGAGCTTTTATCTTCCTATGGCCAGTTCTCTGTATTAGCTGGCCCAGCCCCCCTAGGCAGCCTGTGATCATTTCTAACTACTTGCATCTGAGCTAGACTGTAACCCCTGCCAGCCTGCAGTGCTAGTCTGTTGTGTAGCAGCTTGCTACAAGCCTCTTTAAGGCAGCAGCCTGCTACAATGTAATATTAGCAAGTATGCAGAAAACATGCAGACATAAGACAAATTGCTGTGAAAGCGTTCTGTTGCTAATTAAGAAAACACCCTCTTGTGCTACAGAATACTATTAATATTCTGTATACTGCACCAAATATTTATACTGAAGCTTTTTTACTTGCCTCTAAAATTTCAACAATGTTATCAAAACTTAATAATGAGAACTTGTTAGGAATTCAGGAATGACTATTGAAACTATTCTCACTTGATAAAGAAGAAAATTTAGGTCCATTTTTGGCTATTATGGCTTTTAATTTTCTTTGGGTATCAGTGATTATATTAATTCAAATGTACATGGATCAGACCATTCTGAAGGTTTGGATTGGTTACATGAGTGATTATGAGACAAGTATGTGGCACTAACATTTCCAGCAAGGTTTTTCTGAGCATATGTTATCTGTCTGTTTCACAGGGCAACATTTTTAAGTTGCTGCATTTGACTGTGGGGCTCTGGAAGAACTGGCTAGCTTTTTTGCTTGTGACTCGGCATAGCCAAGTTTCCATTGCAGGATCTTGTATTGCATAGGCTGGATCACTGCTTGACTTCAGATGCTAGCTGGCATTTGCAGTTCTTAGAAAAGAGACCTTGTAAATTGAGCAAACTTGATCTGGAGGCAAACAAATTACCAGAGTCATTTTGTTGCCTCTTACAGGAGAATGGTATAGTTAAATAACAAATACAGTATGATTATTATTATACTTATTAGAATTATTATTATGGTTAGCTAGTTTCCCAGAGTCATTGATAACTGGGGTTTCAAGTAAAGTTCTTCTTGGAAGAGAAATTCTTCAAGTCTGTTTCATCTCATTCCATAATACCCTGACATTTGGAAATAAGCGTATAGCTTTCCTTCTGTCTTCCCATTACTTCACTTCTCTGTGACTGTGTCTCCTTAAAAGGTCTTCTGAGTTCCATGCTTCAGCCATCACAAAAGCACTACATTTTTGCAGTATCTCTTTGGAAAAGACACTGTCTGAATCATTAGTTGTTTTTATTGGAGAGTATGCAAGGTGTGAATTTTATCCTGTGCAGTAATATGTTTAGCTGGTGTTGGATGAACCAGAGTTGCACAGTTTAGTAACTAACTGAAAATCTGAAATCCTAGGGTCATATTACCTTCCACCTCAATATTAGTACTAGTCCTCTGAACAAAGTTACTATTCACCAGAACTAACTGTGCTTGCAGACTGCCCTCCTTTCCCTCCCACCCCCAGCTTTACCTTGGGTAATTTGAACCTCTTGTCCTGAGACAGACCAGGCAAGGATTAACCCTTCACATTCTAAGCAGTGCTAGTGAATGTTGAGAAATACATTTATTTGATTATATTAGATTTTTACAGTCAATTCTTATCTTTCATATATGCTGTTTCTTCATGCACTTCATGTTACTTCCTATTAACTTAAGTCTGTTTCTTTCTCAAAGGAAACTTGGTGCTATCCCTAGGCTTTCTTTTGACCTTTCTTTCTAACATACTACCATGGCCAGTATTCCAACCCCTCTTCCCCCCTCTCCTGCTTTTTGGGAGCCGGACCTTTGAAAAAAATGTTTGGTAACTCTTTACTAAGGGCAGAAAGAGAGCCTGTCCTTGCATAAACTTCTGTATTTCTCAGCAATTGGTATTATTCTCTCTTGGGTTGCAGATGAACTTTTCTCTTATTTCTGTTCTACTTTTTAAGAAAACATACATGTTTCCACAAATGGTAAATGGAATATCCTTAATGTGACATTATAGTAGCCTAGATTCCTTGTTAGTAATTACTTAATTCCTGTGACAACCAGTGGTCAGAAATCTTTTTTTTTTAAGTTTCCTTCAGTGTGACTGGAGATAAATGGGAAGGCAGAAGATGATGGAAACCAAAGGTTTATTCATTAGTTCCATTTGGGAACCTCTTTTCGCCTCGCCGCAGTCATTTTATATGGATAAGGACTGTCAATCTGGTATTTTTGTCAAATTTAGAGTAAGTTTGTTTAGCACTTTCTGTGTTATGACTGATCACTGGCTTAGCAGAATTTGGTTCCCTGACAAAAATAAATAAATTTTGGCTTCCTATGCTTTGTTTGGTAACTTAATAGGTGCACTATACACATTGGGAAAATTCTGGTCTTATTGCCATCTTGTGTTTTAATATTAATGTATGCAAAAACACTGGAGTAAATATTGTAGCTGGCAGGTCATAATGGCGGCTTACTTCTGTTGACCCTTAATCTCTCACTGAATAGTCTCGGGTTTGTCTGTTTACTTGCCATTCACATTTTTTAATGGTTCTTGTTCTGCATCTGAAGTCTGATTCATGCAGCTAATATAGCTGCTTCATCTAGGTTGGCAGTTTTTCTCCTGTCATGCTCAATTTTTTAGCAGCTATCTGCAAATTTAGAGCCTTCTTGTAGTTCTTCCAGTTCAGCCTTAGGCTGTTTCACCTTCTGTTTTAGTAACATTTAGGTTTTTATTGGATCAGTTCTCCAGTTTATTTTGAATGTCCCTGACAACCTTGCATGATCTTGCTCAGACCTGCAGCTGTTGTCTTGCTAACTTTGTTTAGCTAATATACGGAAATGGAGTTGGCTTCCATAAAGATTTTTTTGCCCTCCAGTCTTCACATTAGCATTTGGAGTTGGCTTTCAGCAAGGGCTGAAGAAAGCTTCACTATGCTTTCATGATCCATGTTGAGTTACCACCTTTCTAGTCTTTTCAGCTCATTGACATAGGAAATTCTGTATCTCTCTGACTGTAAGCCAACATCTCATTTGACTCCAGCGTGACTGGCTCAGGGTTTGACCTGGATCAAAACAGGAGCATTACAATTGCTTACACGCATTGTCCTTCTCATCTGTATTGCTTGGACTGCTCCTTTGGGATCAGAGAAGCACCTGCTACCACTGTTAATTTAACAGTAATACTTGGGAGTTTCTTGGGAAGTGCCAAGAAGGTGTACACTGTTCCCTCCAGCAAGCTGGAGGTGTTACTTCAAGAAGAATTTCCAATAACTTCTGCTGGGACGGCATCTCCTTCCCTCCCTCTCTGGAGGATTCGTGCTTGAAAATGTAATTGAGCTTTTATGCTTATTTTTTTCCTCAATCATTCTCTAATTTTCTCGTAGGCAGCCACAAAGGAACTTAAAATATGCATGTTTATATAGTTTCATAGTTTCTAGGGTCGGAAGGGACCTGAGCAGATCATCTAGTCCGACCCCCTGCCATGGCAGGAAAGAATACTGGGGTCAAACGACCCCAGCAAGATGTGCATCTGACCTCCTCTTAAACACCCCCAGGGTAGAAGTCTGCACCACTTCTCTTGGAAGCTGGTTCCAGACCCTAGCAGCCCTGACTGTGAAGTAGCGCTTCCTGATGTATAACCTAAACCTACCCTCTGCCATCTTGTGACCGTTATTCCTGGTCACTCCTGGCAGTGCTTGGGGGAACAGTGACTCCCCCAATGCCTGCTGATTTTTCCCCCCCCCGACTAGTTTATAACAGGCCACAAGATCCCCCCTCAGCCTTCTCTTGTGGAGGCTGAACAGGTTCAGGTCCCGTAGCCTCTCCTCATAGGGCCTGCCCTGTTGTCCCCTGATCATACGAGTGGCCCTCCTCTGGACCCTCTGCATGCTGTCGACATCCCTCTTGAAGTGTGGCGCCCAGAACTGGATGCAATACTCCAGCTGCGGCCTGACCAGTATCGTATAGAGGGGGAGGATCACCTCTTTGGACCTGCTTGAGATGCATCTGTGGATGCATGCCAAGGTGCGGTTGGCCTTCCTAACTGCGTCTCCACACTGCCGGCCCATGTTCATCTTGGAGTCAGTGATGACCCCCAGATCCTTTTCCGCCTCCGTGCTGACAAGAGGGGAGTTCCCTAACCTGTAGGTATGGTGCCAGTTGTTCCTCCCGAGGTGCATCACCTTGCACTTGTCTGTGTTGAAACCCATCCTATTCTCATCCGCCCACCTTTGTAACCTGTCTAGGTCTGATTGTAGCCTGTTGCATCCTTCCAGTGTGCCCACGTCCCCCCACATCTTAGTGTCATCAGCAAATTTGAACAGGGTGCTTTTTACCCCCTTGTCCAAATCACTGATGAAGATGCTGAACAGTGCGGGCCCGAGGACCGAGCCCTGCGGAACCCCACTGCCCACGTCCTTCCAGGTTGAGAAGGACCCATCCACTACCACCCTCTGGGTGCAGCCCTCCAGCCAGTTGGCGACCTATTTGACTGTGTGGGTGTCTACACCACAGCCCCCCAGTTTCTTAATGAGAACGGGGTGAGAGACAGTGTCGAAAGCCTTCCGGAAGTCCAGGAAGACTATGTCCACTGCTACCCCTGCATCTAATGATCTGGTGATCTGATCGTAAAAGGCCACCAGGTTGGTCTGACAGGACCTGCCACTGATGAACCCATGTTGGTTGCCCCTAAGCATGCAGTTAGTCCCCTCCTGGCCCCTCCCGGATGTGTGCCAGCATAATTTTCTCGAACAGCTTGCCTAGGATCAAGGTAAGACTAACCAGCCTATAGTTTCCTGGGTCCTCCTTCCTGCCTTTTTTTTGAAGATGGGGACCACGTTAGCCTTCTTCCAGTCCTCCGCTACCTCACCAGAGCACCACGAGTGCTCGTAAAGTTGTGTCAGGGGACTTGCAATGACCTGGGCCTGTTCCTTTAGAACTCTAGGGTGGAGATCATCCGGACCGGCTGACTTGGATACGTCCAACCCCTCCAGAAGCTCCCTAACTAACTAAATATGGCAGTGTAGTCCTATTGGGAGGTGGCATCAGGTGACAGAACTGAGGGTGTGTAAATATTGCAGTCACAAATGTGATTTATAATTTAGTGGAGAAGTATGAAGTAAGCTGTAAACTGCCTTGAACAGGCTTGTCCAACATATGGCCTGTGGGCCGCCACGCGGCCTTCCAAGCTGTTTTCTGAGGTCTGAGGTGCTGTGACGGGAAACAAAAGTAAACACTGTACTTTCATTTTGGGGAGGGGGTGATGTGATACCGCTTCCTGCGAGGTCTTTGAATATGTGTCGCTAGCCCACTGGGTGATAAAAAAAATTCATGATTTGGCCCTACATTCAAAAAGGTTGGACACCCCTAACCTAGATGAATGCTAGCTGCAGTCTAGCCACAGCAGGCCAAAGATCAGCAAGCACTAATTTAGCCAGGTTCAAGTCTGTGACTAGTATAGACATACTCTCCAAGATATTCAGATTTCTTCCTCTCCGTTGGAGTTGCAGTATATGCTTCAGTTGTTGGATGCTAGTGTATCTAATTTTGGAATTGATGAAGTCTTAGAATACCTGTATCTGAGATCCAGCACCTTGCAGCCATCTCATTTTGTCTGAGCAGTTCACCACCCTTAAGGTAAATGCCTTCAATATAGCAGCCCTGATTACTGTACTCCAGTGGTTTTGAAACTTTTTTCATTTGCAGACCCCTAAAAATTTTTGAATGGAGGAGTGGACCCCTTTAAATTCTAAGTGTGGGTATTCACCAGGGATCCTAGTTTCCTGTTGGCTGCGGAAAAACACAGAATCCACATTTTTCCATGACCTACTGAAAGCACAGGGGTGTCCCACAGTGAATGGTGCCATTACTGCTCTCTTCTATATTTGCTGCAGTTTTTGCGCCTCAGACAATCGGTGGGGGAGGCTCACTGTGGGATGCCGCTACTCTTTCGGTAGGTCATGGAAAAATGTGGATTTGGGGGTTTTGGTTTTTGTGTTTCTTTTTTTTTAATGGAGATTTTTCAGTTTTCTTCCCTGCAGAAAGCTAGGACCCCTGGTATTCACATACTTTTGATTGATTGTAGTAATCTTACGTGGCCCCCTTAGATATAGTCTGCGGACCCCCAGGCTCTGTGAACAGGTTGAAAACCACTGTTATACCCCAGTGAAACTAAGATTGAGTATAACCTTTGGTTGGTGTTGCCAGATCCCCATGGCAGATAAAATTACCCTTTTTGCCAACTGAGTAAGTTGTTTCCAGGACAGTGGTACAGCATGACAAATTGATTCAGGAAGCAAAATTAATAGTTGTAAAAAAATGTTATGTCAGGCAAATCTAATAATGTAATAATTTTAACCCTTCATATACTTTCGCCTCTAGTTCTGTGTTACCTTTTTTTTTTGGGTGGTTTACACACCTGAAAAGTGTCATTTATGTGACATCCCTGGCCTTGGCCTTTCTTGTTCCATCCCTCTTCCCTTTCTCAACTTATTTTCACACAGCTTGATCTGGTGGTCCTTTATTGTCCCCTGCCTCAAATTAATACTGCTTCCTTGACTTGTAAACATCTGATCAAGGAAGAAAAAACTAAGGTAACAAGTCACCTTTGAACAGGAGCTTGTCATTCTTTATTTTGTGCCTTGTCTAAGTTGTCAAATCTGATTGCAGTGCCAGTGTTTTCTCTTTTACTGTTTAAGACCCATTGCCTGGAATGTTTTGCTTGATGAAGAAAACTGAATTGTACTTGGTAACAAATTCTTATGTCCTACTGAAGCATTTTCTCCACCCCTTATCCTTTACACATGCTCAAGACCTAGTCTTGTGCTCCTTTTCTAGATTTTTCAAGATCAGAAGACATCTCTTGTTATTGAGAGCTGTGTATGTTGAGATGTATAAATGCTTTCTGTAGAATTCACCTTTTTTGTTGTGGAATTTAATTTTTAAAATGGAAGACTATTTCATGGCAGTAAAATAAGTCATTGCTGGGGGGGATATGCTTGTTACTGTAAATGTCTGAGCTTATGTTATGGGGGCCTGAGGAGGATGATGATCATAATTTGATCACCTGCATAATATAGTCTATGCATTTTTTTTGCTCCTCTAAAAGAGCTCTAAAATTGTGGGGTTTAAAGACCTATAGTCACATTACTTCTTGCCCTTTCTTTTGATATATTTTTTTCCATGGTACACTTTTTTTTTCCACTTTTCAAACCCTGGCTAGTATTCCAGTAGAAAGGATTCCTAGTTTTAAGTTTCTTTTTTAAAAGATGCATACCAAAATAGGGCTAAATGTTTTGCTAATGTTTTATGCAAGGCATTCTTGCTTTTCTGCTTCTAACTGAATACTCTTTATTTGGATATTTACTGTGACCCTTGCATCCTGTTAATGTCCTTGCTTGCCATAATGCAGTTCTCCTTCCTAGAAGTGTCCTAATTTCTTTTGTTTCTAGTTGTAACCTTGTACTAAGAGGAGATGGCTAGTCTTCTTTCTGTTACTGAGCAACCCAAATTATTCTATATAAATGACTTGACTTTGTTAATACTTACCATTCTTCCAATCTGCCATCTTCAAAATTTACAATTTAAAGCAATGCTTTGATTTGTCCATGTACTGATGAATAGCATCAGCAAAAAAACTAGTCCACATGAAACTAGGCAAAAAATATCTACGTGCTATCATTGATTTTTCTCAACAATTGTAATGTGCAATTTCTTGCATTACTTCTAATCACCAATATATGACAAATTATCTTAGTACACAAGTAATTTTTAATCAGCATTTTGGGAAATATCATCGTCAGTCCCTTGATAAGAGGATGACAGTCTTTCAGTAAATAGGGAAATCATTGGTGAGTCCATAGATGACTGGGATGCCTGATTAGTGTTTTGTATGTTTGGCTGCAGTCATCACAAATAATTTTGGGAGGCAGAAGTGGATCCTAGTGATGTCTGGTCGCAGCTCTTTGCCTTTGTTTCTCTCATAGGGAGGCGAGTTTACTTGAAATAATCAATACCTTGCTTATATCACGGCAACATTGGGGATGATTCAGTTCTTAAATCTCCCAGGTATTGATGTTAATATTACATTTCTTCACCTTGGTCTTCAAGGTGTCCTCAAATCTCTTTTGCCCAGTTTTTGAGTGGTGGCCATTTGTGAGTTGTGGGTGGGTATAGGGCCTGCTTTGGAAGCCATTTGTCAGCATCCTCATGATGTCTGATGGAGCTGGTGTTATAAACATGGTTTTAATGCTGGTGGTGTTCACTTGAGTAAGAACACTGGCATTTGTTCTTCTGTCCTTCCACTTGATATGGAGGGTTTTCTGAAGAAATTGCTAGTGGTAATGTTCCAAAGCTTTCAGGTGTTTTTGATGTCATCCATGTTTTATGTCCATGTAGCAGGATGGCAATGAACTGGTAAATTTAGAAATTTGATTTCGGTCATGATAATTGAAGGCACTATTTTGGAGATGTCCAAAGGTAGCACTAGCAGCTTTTATCTGGTGTTGAATACCGTTGTCTATTTTTGTGAAATAAATCCATTTCCTTAAAAATCTAAATCTATCTGTCTGGGAGATGACATCCTGTCATGGTCAGCTACGTTTTAATTGGGGCTGGGAGTCCAGATAATGAGCAGTACTGAGTTTAAGTGCATGGCTTTAGCTACGCATTGAAGTTAAAGCCTTTTATTCCTGAAATTGGTGGTCTTCCAGTGCATGTTACTGTATTGTATGGTGTTGAGGTCAACACATTGTATAAGTCAATCCAGTATTTCTGTTGGGAGGTGGGGGTGGAGGTAGGATTTTTGTATGCCTGTTGTATAAGTTGATCCTGTCTTGTTGTGCAAGGTGCTGGAAGCCCGGGTGGGTACGATCAGGTGGTGTGCTGGTGGGCTCCCAGGAAGTTGGGTTGGGCCCCTGGGGGCTTGGGCAGCAGACAGCCCACTGGCAGCTGGCTCGGCTGGCCCTGGGGGGGCACAGCTGCTGTGGTGAGAAGGACTGGGCCCCTATGCAGCTCAGGGGCTGCCCAGTGACAGCTTGGCCCCCAGCTGTGGGGCAGGGTGGGGAGGCTCCACCAAAAGCATGATTGGATTGGGCCCATTGCTGCTTCTGCATTCAGCAGGTGCCTGCAGCAGGCAGGATACCTGGCACTGCCTGGGAAGGGGCTGTTTTGCCCTATGGGCAGCAGCATGGGGAGGAGGATAGCAGCGGGTGGGCCCTGCCTTACACCCCATGATACCCCTGGGGCAGGCCCGCTCTTTCCCAGGCGGTGCCAGGCATCCTGCTGGCTGTAGCCACCTGTTGAAGTCAGAAGCAGAGGGGCCTGAGCCTGCTTTTAGCAGAGCCTCTCTGCCTGCCCCCTGGCCTGGGGGCGAGCTGCTGCTGGGCTGGGCAGTACCAGAGCTGCAGGTAGGCCTGGTCCTTTCCTCCCATGGCAGCAGTACCCCCTGGGGCCAGTGTGCTACCCAGGCTCCCAGAGAGCTCCCGGGGAGGGGGACGTGTCTAGGCAGTGCTGCTCGCAGGGGACTGTGTATAAGTCGAGGTTGAATTTGAAGAGACCAAAATTAGGCTTCAAAACTCAACTTGTATACTATGAAATATGTTACTTCTGTTTTCCAGGAATGCTTACCTTAATTTGTGCTTTTTCACTAAATTGTGTTTTCAGAATTTGTGTGCTGCATTGCACCATTCTTGCAGTGTTTTTTGTGTGGGGAGCTGCTATTTTTTTACTTCCTAAGTTTTAAGTTATAACTTGAGAGAAAAAAAGAAAAGATTAAAAAACAAATCACCTTCTTCCTCCCCTGCTCCAAAAAAAAAAAAAAAAAAAAGTTCTCGCAGCAATATACTGAAGTTTGGGGCTTAGAAATTTTACTAAATACAGGATAGACTATAGCTGACCTAAAGCTTGGGTGTGGTTTTGAATTGCCTTAATCCAGAGGAAGGTATTTTGGTTGGGTTTTTTTTTTTTTGGGGAGGGGGTTGTTTTTTTTAATTCCCAGTTTAAAAAGGGGTCAAAACTGCTTAATTATAGGACTCCATGAAACAGTTTATAGTTCATAAAATAATGCTATATACTTTATTGTTTGAGCAGATGCATATATTCTCCAAAGTTTGTCATTCTGTAAGTAACAAGGCTTCTAAGTATAACTGTTCAGTATCATCCATTAGATAGTCTGTTATGAACGCTTGTTTAAAACAATCAAATTGGGCTAAACATACGATTTTTATACTGAGCACAGAAGTGGAAATTTCTCAAGTTGTCAATTTTTTAATCTAGTTTGTGTCTCAGTTTTATTTGCACAATTTTTTGCCACTTAGCACAAGCTAATGCAGTTTTCTTTGCAGAGAGATGCAGGATATTTATTTG
This sequence comes from Crocodylus siamensis, assembly GCF_052110815.1. Classification (NCBI taxonomy): domain Eukaryota; kingdom Metazoa; phylum Chordata; order Crocodylia; family Crocodylidae; genus Crocodylus; species Crocodylus siamensis. The sequence goes on along the minus strand of NC_143398.1, from coordinate 22,224,973 downwards.
AAATTCTACGTGAATGTAACATTTAAAGTATAACTAGAAATTGTTATATCTGTTCACTTATCCTATTCTGGATTCGCATTAGTTTCTGATTTGGGGATCACTCAGGCTAGTGACTTAATGGAAAGGTTCTGTACTTGCTCAGAATATTTCTAATTTTATTTCCATATTTCTGTTTAATTAGAACAAGGAAGACTTATTAAAGACTGACAATAGTGCTGTTCTGCCTGACCTCTGAAGTTTCTTTGAAACCTCCTGATTTGCTTTAAGTTTAGCTATTTAGAACAATTGTCACGTAAGCCCAGTGTAAATGTTTAATGTAAGATATTTATAGTAATGGAGAAACAATTCTAATTCTGTTTAGGTTCTTAAGGCTGTACCCATCCCTATTGTATTTGAGTGTTCAGAATGCATAGAGGCATTATTGGTTGGAGGGAGTTGTTTAAAAAAAAAAAAAAAAAGTTATGGTGATGGCAGAAAAGAACTTTTGAACTTGTAAATGTATTGGGAACACATTTAGTGTTGCCACTTTTTCAGTCAGGTTTCATTTTTATAATAGTTGTGCAAATGGCAGTGATCCTATTCAACTTTCAGCATTTTTAATTGCACCATTATCCGGTTTTACTAAAACAAGACAGCTGTTTGTTTTTTTTTTTTTTGCAGGCTAGAATGAGTAATCGTTGGAGTATGTTTTTTTTATCCATGTTTTTACTTGCAACTGTTATCTAGTTATGTCTCAACTTCATTGCTTCTCTTATTTAATTCTTAAATTTTTATATTCTACTATTTTTTGTTTGGAGTGAGTCTTTGTGGATCTGCAAATGTTTATCTCCCTGGAGCAATATATAAATATAAAGTATTGCAGTAATTTTTCCAAATTACTGTAGTATTGTTCTTCTTCTAGCAGACTTTTTTTAAGTTATGAATTTATCTTATCCATGTCTTTTGCCTTCCATTTGATTTTTATGGCCTAACCACCAGTTTGTCTGTGACTTGCTAACAGATTTGCTGGCTGTTGATTTCTGCTGGAAATTATGAAACATGGTTTGTGTGTGATGATTTAAAAAATCAGTCTGTTTTTCCTTTTCCATTTTAATATACATTACGAAGCAGTGGTAAATTTGTTCTTTAAAAAGGGCCTAAATAAATTGCTTCTTAAAAAGCAAAAATCCTTTATATTTGTATTTAACAGCCAAGCTACAGTTTCTGTTTTTTTATAACTATTTTTTGATTGTCTAGTCATTCATTTCTTCTGTTAGAAGTATATTTAGTTGAATATTTGATGATTGCTAGTTATTCATCTGCAGTATTGTTAAGCATTTTTCACTTTGATAAATGCAACATTGGGTGAAGAATGTAAAATAAAATAAGCCAGCTTTTTTATATAACTATCATTGGGTGTCACACGTTGCACTTCTAGTTTCTAGAATTATCCAGCAACCAAGCCTTCTACACTTGTAACTTCACCTGTTTCCTTTTTTCTTCAGCACTTAGTGATGCTCCCTTCTCTTCAATAACCAGTTAATCTCTCTTCATCTACTCCTTTTTTTTCTCTAGCCCTGTAGACAATGACTGTTTCCTGTGAGTAAAATAAGAGCTTCTAATATTTCCCTGACTTTGTAGATATTTTTTCTCAGGTCTTGAATGAAAATGTTAATTTGTTTCTACTACTAATCTTCCAAAAGCTATGTTTCTCTAGCTACTACGTGATATTAATACTGCTCCCCCTACCGCAGCAACCTAGTTAGATTTTTTTTTTTTTTAACAGGAAGTTCTCATACTTCAGCTTTGCTTTCCCAGGGTTCTGAGATTTTTGCTGCTTTCTCAACCTGGGGCCTGGGATGGCATAGCTATTCTTCTTGATGAATTATGGGGATCTGATCTTTAGATGTTAACTGATTTGATTAATTTGGATGGACAGTTTTAATTCTCATAAACGGGAGTTACTTCCTTGCTTTTAAAGACAGTGACATGAAAATTTGGTCCGTGTAAGCCATCTGGTCCTTTGGAGGTCCGTCAAGCCTCCTTTCACTCACTCATCTTGTTGCCACACTCAGCAGATGCTTTGAAGACTTGGTTAGTAGTCTGAAATGCATCTGGTTCAGTAAGCCTAGTTTATGAGAGGGGCAAAGTATTCATTTAGCTGTATTGTTGCCTTCATATTCTGTGGGGTTGCTGATAGTTCTGTTCTGCCTAACTCCTCTGGTGCTGTGGATTTTATTCATGTATAGATATTGCAACCTGTTGCTCAGCATGTGTGCTTAATCATCTATTTTCCACTGTACTTTTTTTTTCTTCTGTTGTTTTAAATGTGGGACCAGTTAGTATTGCTCATCTACGAGGCACTGCTTTTGAGTTCCTTTGTGCCTTGATCCAATGGTGCTCAACCTTTTTGTCCATGGGGGAGGATGGACAGTGCCTGTTCCTTATGTGGATTGGATTCGGCTGGTAGCTCTAGTCCAGTGCCTAGGGCGCGGCCCCTTCTGGCTGTGTGGGGTGCAGGTATACCTATCCCATATCCAGCTGTATGGGGAAAGGGGCTTAGCCCAGCCCCAACCTGGCCCTACAGGTGGGGGAGGGGACATGATCTGGCCCTGCAGGAAGAAGGGGTGTGGCCTGGCTATTCTGTGGGGGGAGGGAGTGTGTCCTGGCCTCAATGGAGCCATATGGAGGAAAGAGGAGCGTGGTCTGTCCCTGATCTGGGCATGGTAGGGGAAGGGTTGCAACCTGGTTCCAGCTTGCCCTATGGGGCTTGGGATTTTGGCAGCAGGAAGGGGGTGGCAGTGTTAACTGCCATTGTTTGCCTGCAGCAAAAATGCACAAATCATGGGAGCCCCATGGATTCCAAGGCTCCACAAGGCTGCATTTGGCCTGTGGGCTGGATGTTGAGCACCCCTGTTCTAATCTAGGTTTTGCTTTTAATTTGTTCCATTTAATGTTTCATCTAATTCCACCAAGTCTTTCAATCCAGTGTCTTTTTTTTTTTAAACTGATGTTGATCCCTCTACTTTGAAGAACCAAGGAGCATTACTATCTAACTTTAATGCCTAAAGTATTGCTTGTTCATATATCATATCGTAGCATTATGTGGAAGCTTTTGAACTTTTGAAAAAGTTAAACTCTTATCATGGAATGCAAGAGGTCATTATCCTGTTTGATTGCTTGTAATGCTCCTAATTCTCCTTGCTGCTTTAAATACTCAAGGCAAGGTAGGGTAGCACCTTAGAGACTAACTCGCTCCGAGAGGCATAAGCTTTCATAAGCAGCAGCCTATTTCATTAGCTGCTGTGAATAGTCCTTACTATGAAAGATGCCATCCTGCCTTGACTGACTTGGTGGAGGTGGTGGAGACAAATAGCATAGCCATGTTCAAAAAGGTTGAATAAATTCATGAATGATAGATAGATCCTAGTAATGGCTATTGAGCAGAATGGTTGTAGGTGGCTTCCTTTGGCATCTCTAAAACAATAATGGTGGATACCAGGGAGGATATTGTATAGATCACTCTAGAGATCTGGTTCAGTGCTTTCCCTCTATAGCATCCAGTTTTGCTGCTGTTGGAGACAGAATACTGGGCTATATGGACCATTGGTCTGACCCAGTATGGCAGTTTTGATGTTTTTATCCTTATGTGAAACCTCCTTTTCTTTTATTTTTTTACACTCACTCACCCTGTTTTAAACCTGAGTAGTCATCGTGAACTTCAGTTGGAATTCTTTTTATATGTTACTTGAAATTAGAATGGGTTACACATTTTTGATGGTGAGTTCAAAGGAAGGAAGGGAAATAATTAGAGAAAGCCAGCAATAAATTTTTACATTTTGAGTCACTTAACCTTTCGTGAAAAAAGAGCTTTTATGTATTGCAGTCATTACTTCTGGTGTTGAAATATTTCATGATATAGAAATCCATAAAGGCTTGACTATATATGAATAAAAATGTGAGACCGATTAGCAAGATAGACTTTCAGCTAGTCAGTCATCAAATAATCCCAGACCTGTAAGTCTCTCCTTGGCTAGGAGTTAAGGTCTCATTTTTCAGTCTCTTTCATCAGCAGTAAACTCTTTTCTTTGCCTTTATTCTTTCTAGCCTAAATTTATTCCCTTCACTCTAGGCCTGCTTACTTTCAACTTTTCCCCCTCACCTTATTATGCTAGTGCTTTTTCCCACATTTTACTCTACTTCAAATTGATATTTTTTTTCCATTGCCTTTTTCTGCTCAGTGTTTTCTTGGTTTGTCAGATCACACATCCTAGCCAGCTTTCATGGGATCATAATTTCAAATGTTCCTTTCTGTAAAAGGAACAGGAACTGAAACCATTTCTCTGCTGCTTTGAATAGTCTTAATGGTTAAATGTCTAACGCCCTGTTCAGCTCCCTCTTATTTGACATGCATCTGGATCTTGCAATTTTCTCGTGTGTGTGTACAGATATGTCTTTATACACATTTTTAAATAGTAAATGAGTTTCACGTTGAGGTACCCACTAATTTAAACTGTTGGTCACAATTTCAAAGGAATAGGTTTTTATAAAACTATATATAAAAATCGATCCATTTATTACTATGTAGTAAGGACTTGGATACAACATTAATATAAACCATCTTTTTAAGAGAAGACTAAATTATAATATGCAAAGATTTATATACAGCATTGATTTGTAAACTTTTAAGTTCTGATTAATTAATGTAGCTTTTAATTGAATTTTATTTTCTGTTCCTAGGTCAAAAGAACATACTCCCATGGTACATATAGAGCTGGCCCAATGAGACAGATAAGTTTGGTTGGAGCAGTGGATGAGGAAGTAGGAGATTATTTTCCAGAGTTCCTTGATATGTTGGAAGATTCACCCTTCTTAAGAGTAAGAGAGAAAAAATGCTTTCTCAAATGCAGTGTACTAATTTTGCTGCGGAGTGGTGTTTGCCTAGGTTAATTTACCAGATCTATTCACTTCAGTGTTTTAATTTGGTTAAATAGTTGTTCCTAAAGAACTCAATCCTCAAAGCGCAAGGGAAGTCCATCCTGTCCCACAAGAAATGCAGTCAGAGGGCAGGGAGGCCCCTTTGGCTCAACAGGGAACTTCTAGGTCTCCTGAAACTTTAAAAGAGATGCCTACATCAGATGGAAAACTGGAATCGTCGCCAAGGAGGACTACTGGGCACTAGCGCGTACCTGTAGGGAGCGGACCAGAAAAGCCAAAGCAGTAAACAGGCTCAGGTTAGCTACTGGAATCGAGGATAACAAAAAGTTGTTCTTCAGATATGTGGGAAGTCGGAGAAAGAACAATATTGGCTCCCTGCGAGATCAAATGGGACAGGTGATGCCCAAGAGAAAGCCAATCTCCTAAACTATTACTTTGCGTCAGTTTTCTACCAACCCAAATGGGTCATGCTGTCAGACGGGACGCAAAGCATCTCAAGGGCTCAGGAGATGGGCCCGCAATTGACACAGGCGCCCATCAAGTGAGGGAACACCTCAAGAGGCTAGACATTCATGAGTCCGCGGGCAGAATGCACCCAAAAGTCTTAAAAGAGGTGGTGGACATGAGGGCATGTCCTATGGCCAAGATGCTTGAAAGCTTATGGTGCTTGGGTGATGTACTGGAAGACTGGAAAAGAACCAGTGTGGTCCCAATCTTTGAGAGAGGGTGGAAGGAAGATCCAAGGAATTACAGATCTATCAGTCTGATGTCCATCCTTGGAAAGATTTAGGAGAAAATTATCAAGGGATCCATCTGCAACAGGCTAACGGAAGGCAACCTAGTGAATGCCAGCCAGCATGGTTTTATTACTGGAACCTCATTTTCTTCTATGATCAGGTGACACTTCCTGGACAAGGGAGATGAGGTTGATGTCATCTGGATTTCAAGAAGGCCTTTAACTTGGTCATGAGGACATCATGGAAGACCAAGCTGAGGAACTACGGCCTCGACCATCTTATGGACTGATGGCTGGGGAACTGGCTCCGGGGTCGGACCTAAAGGGTACTAGTTGGTGGAACAAATCAAGGTGGTGCGAGGTTACCAGTGGACATCATCCTCCCACTATACTTGGCCTTTGTGAGGCCGCAGCTGGAGTATGACATCCAGTTTTGGGCCCCCCACTTCAGGAGGGATGTGGATAAGCTCAAGAGTGTCCAGAGGAGAGCCACCTGTATGGTCAAAGGTCAAGAGTGCAAGCCTTGTGAGGAGAGCCTGAGGGACATGGAACTCCTCAGCCTGGTGAAAAGAAGGCTTGGAGGGGACTTGGTGGCTGCCTATAAGTATATGAGGGGTGTGCATCAGGATCTGGGAGAACACTTGTTCACTTGGGCTCCCTAAAGGATAACTCGGTCTAATGGCCACAAACTTCTGGAAGGCTGATTCAGACTCAGTATAAGGAAACACTTCTTTACCTTCCAAGTGTTCAAGGTCTGGAACCGACTCCCCTTATAGGTGGTGCAAGCATCTACTCTGGATGTATTTTGTGCTGGGATCATTTGATCCTTGCAGACTTCCTGCTGCTGGCAGGGGGGCTGGACTGTATCTCACAAGGTCCCTTCCAGCCCCTAATGTCCTATGAAATCTATGAAATTTTGCTAGATAAGAAATGGATATTTTTAAATGTGCTTGAAAATTACTTGCTTCAAAATCTTGCGCTGTTTTATTTCCTGTTTAGTGTACGTTGCCATGGGGGACACTGTCTAGCCTAAAATTAGAGAGTCGTAAAGATAGTGATGATGGTCCCATCATGTGGGTACGTCCGGGAGAACAGATGATCCCTGTGGCTGACATGCCAAAGTCACCTTTCAAAAGGAAAAGGTATGTAGAAATTTTTTTAGCTAAGGAGCTATCTGATTAATGTTTTACCTCACCAACTTTTTCAGTCTTTACTAGGGGGCATCTAATCATGATATAAATCTTGTTTATATAACTTCTTGGCTCATAAGAAGCAAAATTATGCTTTTTTTTTTTTTTTTTTAATTCTGTTTTCTAAGATGGGGATTGTGGAGTTTTTTTCTGAGCATTTGTGGAGGTGTCAGCCTCTGGGATTCTGTAGTCAACACAAATAATTGTATAAAAGAAATCGCTTTCCTCTATTAGAAATGTAGGTGCCCTGAAGTGGAGTGAGGGAGCTGTTTTAACAGTGTAAAGCTATATGAAGCCTGGTGTGGCTTAAATGGTCAATAAGTAGTAACCCAGGTTAGAGTTTTGCCATAATACTTGGTATTAACATCCCTATTTTCAGTTGCTATTGGATCTTTAAGACTCCACGTCACAAGGACTTCTGCCTAATCTGAAAGCTGACACGCCTGACAATAGAATATCGCTATATATATTTCTTGAGCCGTAGTATAGATAGTGGCTCAAAAGGAAGAGTGCCACCTACATTTTTACTGCACATAGGTTTTGCTTGTAGATCTCCAATCCACATAGTTACTAGGGGGATACTCTTAGGTCATGTTAATTCCTCTTATTGGTGGTGATTTCTTGTTGCAGGCTACCTTGAACTACCCTAGGCTGTGCAAATCACACTTTGCTTGTAATTTTGTTGCTTTGCACACTGGAAGCACAGTAGGAAAGGTAGTAAGGTAGAGTGATCCTTTTAAGGTCTGTCCTGGAGTGGAACAGGATAATCAAGTGGAGCCCTTCTTAAGAATTGCACCCACTGCTTGTTTTTCCTGCTATGCTAGTTCTTATTGAAGGTAGTGGGGGTCTAGACAGGTCACCAGTTCCATCTTGCTTATCTTACGTGAGTTCTGGGGAGGTATAAACTGGGAAAATGTTGGCCTGAAGCCCTGATACCAAGGAGCTATCTAGAGGAATTTTTAAATGTAGATAAGAGCTAGAGGATGAGCCTAAGGAGGTATATAGGTATACCTGTAGTTTGCTGAACTGAGAGATCTTAATGTGATAGGGTACTATTTTCTCTAAGCTAGTCGAAGAATTGACTTTGTGCATGTGTTTCACTTCAGCAATGCTTTCTTCGCTGTTGCTAAAATGTCTGACAATCTTACAATTCTTCTATTCAGTGCTGAAATGTGAAACAGTTATAATACTGAACACTGAAGTTATTAGGTGGGAAAGTGAATAAACAAAAGTGAATTGAAAGAAAACTGAATGTATATCAATTGGGTTTAACATTACATAAATATTCTAAGTGATTCCTGGTTGCTGATCTTCCTGTAAACTGGCCAAAATGTAATTGCTTCCTAAAGGTGCATGTGGATGCTATTGACAGTATGAATGTAGAAAATATTAAGTTTTTTTGTTCTCCCTAAAACAGAACTACCAATGAAATAAAAAACCTGCAGTACCTACCTCGAACTAGTGAGCCCCGTGAAATGCTATTTGAAGATAGGACACGAGCCCATGCAGATCATATAGGACAAGGTTTTGAACGACAGACTACAGCCGCTGTAGGAGTGTTAAAGGCCGTGCACTGTGGCGAGTGGTAGGTGTCAGCTGGCTTTTTCTAGTTAGACATGAAAAATACTTCTGTGAATTTCTGTTTATGCTTGCTAGAAGGCTCCTGAATTAGCGTGTTAATCAGGATGGGTATTTTGGCAATATAACTATTAATAGCTGTTATGTTTCATTTTTTCCAAATTGATGAACTGCATATGCTGGCTCTAACAAGATATAGATGCAGTATTTTAGTAGAGAATAAACTAGAAAGATGCATTACAGTAATGGCTTTTCAACTGGGTAAATTGTTAGACCCAAATGTTTCTGTTGACTGTAATTGACTGTGAAGCAGGATGTAGTGACATACTTAAATTTTGTCTCAAATGAACTGTTACTGAAAATTTTCCCTGGAGTAATGCCTGAATACAAGCATAAACAAAGCTTGTAATTTTTATTTCCAGGAAAGCCTCTGCAACTATTGTATTAACTTTTTTTTTTTTTTGTAGATTGATATCTAATGTGTTCCAATTTCTGATGCCAAGAGGTTGGTTTTCTTTTATGGTGAACTCTTGTACACCAGACAGAACATGTGCCTTTTTTATTCAGAGTTTTTATTCCTTGGTGCAAGTAGAGCTAAACTTCTGAATGTTGTTCTACTTCTTGTCAGACAGATGGACTGTTACTTTGGTCCACAACTTACTGGTGTGGTCTGTGGTTGGCTAGTTCCAAAAACACTGCTAAGGTCTAAAACCGTTGATGATTGGCAGCATGTTGCTGAAAAGACTGAAATATCTGCTCTGGACTGGTATAGAAAAATGGTGCTCAAACTTTGTCCCTGGAGAGCCAATGGAAAATGCGTCATCCAGCCGTGATGGGATGGGAGTAGTGGTCAGCCTCGCCTGCCCTGAGCCTGGCCCCACAGGGAGAGGAAAGGGGCTTTACCTGGCCCTGTGGTGGTGGAAGGGGGGCTGTGACAGGCAGGGGGAGATAGCGGGCTTGACCTAGTCCTGCAAGGCATGGCCCAGTCCGAACTTGGCCTTGTGGGGAAAAGGGCACATGGCTTGCCCCCTTGGGGGGTCTGGAGGAAGGGGTATGGCTAGTTGTGGCCTAGCTTCGCAGTGAGGGGGATGAGAGAGGAAAGAGGCATACGCTGGCCCTATTCAGGGTGGGGGCATGGCCTTGTCTCTGACTGGGCACATGGGCCTTGGGGTTTGGGGATTTGTCAGAGGAGAGGGTGACTGTATTAATGCTCCCTTGCCAAATTTCCTGACCCATGGGGAGCCCTGCAGGCCAGATGTGATGCCTCAGAGGATTGCATCTGGCCTGTGGGCTGGAGGTTGAGCACTCCTGGATAGAATATAGGTTTATAACACTAGACAGTTGTGAGATCAGACTGCACCATGTCATTTGGACCACATTTTTGCTTTTATTTTATTTGGTTTAAGTATTTTCATGGTAGATTCATCAATGACCAGAACTAAGAACCAGGTGTTTTACACTATCTAAAAATCTGTTACAATAGCTGATTTGTAGTTGCTGTGTTTTGAAGTTCTGGCTAGTGATCAGACATTTTGAAACCATTGGTCTAAAAATATCAACAAACAAAATAATCTTAGACATCCTGTAGCAAACACTCTTTTGTAGACTGAATCTGCAGTACACTGGCTGTGTCTACATGACTGCTGTGCAGTGATTTTTGTACATTTATTTAGTACTTGTTTATACATGTACTAAATAAATGCTCAGTAACCAGAGTTACTATGCAGTACTAGTAGTGAACATTTTTTTTTTGTGATGGTGCTGCACAGTAGCCTGCTACTACTGCACAGCAGTGTTGCATCGTGGTCTTGCCACGTGACACTACTGCACAGTAGTATCAGGCTATTGCACAGTCAATGTCTCATGTGCACTGCCCACCTCAAAAAATGAGGAGGTAAGAAATAAAGATTATCTTCAACATGTTTAAGAATATCATTTTCAACTTCAGTTCGAGTATGGCTAGGGTATTTGTCTTAAGTTTTCTTTACTAAATAATTATGAAGTGTCATAGAAACATTGCTCTTTGTTAACTACTAAAAACTTGTCTAATTAAGCAAAGTATAGGTATTTTGGCATTTTTTAAATAGATGACAATTTTTCATTTAATATCTTTTTAGAATTCACTAGTCATACATTAGCGTTATTTTACTTCATTCTTTTGTTTTTCCCTATCCATGCTTTGGCAGGTGCTCCCAGGTTGGAGTGTACATTCACCTTTCATAAGCAGGAATGTTAAAGTTGTAGAGAGTACTTGCTGAATACTAAATGTCTGGCCTTTTAAAGATCTTTGGGCAGGGGTTGGCAACCATTTGCAGACAGGGGCTGCTCTTTGTGCCCTCTAGAGTGGCCAGTGCTGTGCACCTACTCTTGCTGCTGATTCCTATTCTCTAGGATGGGAGTAGGTTTCCAAACCTTGTATTTGGGCATTGGACTGTTGTTGAGCTGCATATACAATGAGCTTGCAGTATTATCTCATAAATATGTGAAAGAATTTGCTTGTAAATGCATTTCCTACCTTTTTAAAGAATACCCACGAGTTTAGTGCAAGAAATAAGTTTGTTTATTTTTTTGGGCGGGGGGGGGTGATATCTTTTACTTGGGAGAGATGTTAGACAAACCTTTGGGTACAAATTGTCCCTCCTCAGGTCCTGAGGATGGGCACTTTGTACCCAAAGCTTGTTTGACTTCTCTTCCAACTATGCAGATCGTCTAACATAAGATATTGACAAAAATCCCTTGCTGCTTGTGTTTCCTGGGCCATCACGGTTACAACCATACTCCAACTGTGCAATTATTTTTAAGTAAAATTTGTGGTGTGGTGGTATAGTTTACATCAGTAGAATGACTGATAAAATTTAAATGAATTGGGCATAAAAATATACTTAAACTGGTGCTGCATAGTTCATCAGGTAGCATTTATTTTTGTGAGCATATTTAAACTTGTGTTCTACAGTCTGTGGTGACTGCATTTTTATTTTGGGCACATAAACAGAGGGTTTGATTTTGACTTAAACCCTGAAAGCCCTAGGATTTTATCTATCTGGTAAGTCACCTTGCTTTTGTGTTATTAAATGGCAATGGAGTGGTGCTTGTATTGACACATTCTCAATGAGCACCTCGTATTAGAGCTTCAGTTTTGGAACTTGCTTGGTCAAAACAGCTTAGGTTTAACCTTTAGAGTGTGCCACAAGTTCAGTTTTTCTCTCGTTTGGGTGTGGTGGGGAGTGAGGACTGAGTAGTGGTACTGCAGTGGAAGATGTCAAGATTGGCTGTGGGGTTTTTTTTGTTCGTTTGTTTTGTTTTTTGTTGTTTATGCACACTGAGTTGATCTGAAGGAATTGATTCTGGGCTTAGTGTATCTTTAAATGCATCTAAGACTCTGTGTCACCTATATAAATCAAAATATATTTTAATGATGCTGGAGATTTGGGGATTGTGGAAGTTGTAGCAGGCTCAAGTACCTGCTGGCTCTTTCCTGACCCACCTCACCTGCAGTCTCTTGCCTACCACAACTTTGATGTTATCTTTTGGGTTGTTGGGGAGGCAGTCACTGACAATATCCTTGCTGGTTCCCTTGACATTTGATTCTGCCTTGGCTAGCTCTGCCCCACCTGGATTAGTTGCTCCCTCCTCCTCTGCCAAGTGCTTCCCCTTTTAAGGGAGTGCTACCTTAGGCTTCCCAGCACCTGTTGGGGCTTCAGCCATCTAAGCCTTGGCCCTCTTTTTTCTTTGTCCACACCATCAGCCTTGCTCTACTGTCTAAGTCCTTGGCTCCCAGGCACTGATGCTGGCTTAGCAGCAGCACCTCCTGGGTAACAGTTTCACTCTGCCAGCCTCTGCCCCTCTAGCTTGGGGCTAGCCTCTATTGCTGATTGAAGTGAGTGCCACCTGGGTAGGTTATTTAGTTTTTTTGATAGAGGCAGGAAGGTATCAGTACCACTGTATAAGGAATAGGAAATATCTCATTTAGAATAATATTCATAGTCCCTGTGTTCAGAGAAGAAAAATCTGGAAGAGATGTGGAGAAAAGGCTATTAGGATGTTTTGGGGAATGGAGAATTTATCATATGGAAGAGCTTGATTTGTTTAGCTTGGCAAAATGAAGGTTTGGAGCATGTGTGATTAAAAACAACGTGTGAATATTAGGGAAGCAGATGAGCTGTTTTAAATGAAATGGCCATATGTGTACAACTTTGAATAGTTACAAATGCAACAAAGAAATTTAGACTAGAAATCAGAAGGTTTCTAGCCAGTAAAGCAGTGAGTCCTGGAATGGTCTTCCAAGCACACTAGCAGGGAACAAAGAATATGAATTTTTTAAAGATGGTGCTTTATGATTACACAATAAATAGTGTGCTTGGACAGGGGTGTCCTGGAGTAGTAGTGATCATATTACGATATGCTGTTTTGAAATATCTGCTGAAGGGCTTGACAGGAAACTTTGAGCACACTCTAATGTTGCTTGCATACAGGGGGGTGTTTGATACTCCCATGCTTCCAGGCTTCTACTGATTGCTTTTTAGGGGCCAGGAAGAAATTCTGAATACATTTGGCCTTTGGGAATTGTTCATCCTCCTCTGAAGCACTAGACTTCGGTTACAGCTACAGACGAATGATGGGCTTGGGTGCACTGGTACTCCTAAAGTTACTGAGAAGCCTCTCAGGTTCCTGGCTGGCTGGGTCTTGTTCCTGAGCCCCAAGTCAAACCAAAAGCTAGAATTTTCCTGTGACAGACTGGCAAGCAGCACTGGGTGGTTTTTTGCACCCCTCTATATAGCAGTGATTGACAGCCAGGGTGCTGTGGCAAGCTGGGATGCTATGAGATCTCTTTAAGGGGTTTGCATAATATTAGCATTGTACAAACATCTATACATGCTTTTCAAGATAAACCCAGAGATTTCAAAGAGGAATCCATAGTGACCAAATATTTGGGCCCGTCATGGTCTTCCTGACTTTGTAATAGAAAAGTTTTGTATTATGTTTCTATAGTTTAAAAAAAAAAGAAGTGAAAGCTAAGCGCTGGCATTTTCTAAGGGGTGCCAGGAGTTTGACAAGATTGAGCTCTGTTGCTCTATAGCCGGTGGGCCTGGTCTCCTTTTTACTTTTTTAGGATTATCATAAATGCCAAACAGATTCCCTTCTATTGCTAAATCTTGGATGTTGGTGGTGCCTTTGTCTCCCTTTTTTATTTACCTTGTTTTTAAGTTGCATTCCTTGCTGCTATGTTGTGCAAGAGCAGCTAGGGTAGATATTCTTGTTGCATTGTGGAAAAGTGGTTGCCTGTGACTAAGGGACTAGATTTGATCATCTATACAAGGTCCATTCTTAAATTCCAAGTAGGAGATTGCAAATAGAATTCCCATTGCAATATCAGTTCTTCTCTACTGTGTATCTACACCTGTTGTTTTAACTGGTGTCATTACAAATTTGACGTGCTACAAACGTAAGGAAAGAATAACGGAATGCACAAATAGGGAGCAGGAGATACGTGGCTCGGCAGTTCTGTTGCTAACTCACATTGTCTTTGATTCACCAGTCTCAACAGGTCCTTGTCAACAGTTTGACACAGGTGCAAAAAAATCCTGACATAATTTTGACCTACATCAACAAAGGAACGTTATGTGTAAGACAGTATTGCTCTACTCATTGTTGTCGGGGTCGGGCCCAAGGTCAGGGTGGGCTGGGGTGGTGATTGGAACACGAACAGGTGGGATTAGCGGCGATGGAGTCTGAGTGGCACGGAAGCATATGGTTTCAAAATAAGATGGGTTTATTTACTCATGCTTTGAGGTGGAGGCACAATTCTTTCTTCAGTTACAGTTATTAACAAGAACAACAAAGGGGTCTGTTGGCCCACGAGGTTCACAGTGAGCCCTTGCTTTCTACCCCCTGAGGGATAGGTGCGGCTGCCCACTGCTAGTCCCAGGGCTGGTCAACAGCTCATATAGGGAAACACAACACAACAAAAACTGTAACGTGGTAAAACGAAAAATGGAGAACAATATGGTGTGATGCCAGTCCAGTGTTGGACAACGGGATGGTCAAAGCAGGAAACCGAAGTCGAAAGCCAGGTAAGTGGAAGATGAAGCCGAAGTCAAAGCGGTAAGGATGATCCGGAATCGAAGTCAAGGTAGAAGCCATAAACAGTCCAGTAACAAAAGGAATCAGTCCGAGGAAACGTAACGAAGAAGTAAATCGCCGTATGAAGTATGAAAAGAACCGGGGGATCAGATCCCAGCCTCTCAATCTGCCTCACAGTCCCTGCCTAGGTAGCCCCTGCTGGCAGACAGAGCACGGTCTCTCCAAACTCTCACACCAACGATTACTAACAAAACTCACTAACTCCAACTCCAAACACCCCCCAACTCTCCGAACCCTGCCCCGGGTAGGGCTCACAAACCTTATATAGCAGCCAGTAGCCAATCAGGTTGCTATTCTCTTAGAAACTTCCAGAGCGGTTACCTCATTGAGTTTCTAACTGAGCATGTGTTAGATCTAGCTCTGTGAAGTAACCGCGCATGCGTAAGACTGAAAAGTAGGTCAGTGCTGATTGACAGCTCCTGAGGTCGCCCAGGGGACACGTGCTGGGCACACTGTGGAAATTTCCATAGCCTTGTCTGTCGTCTTTGCGCATGTCAATTCCAGCTCTTCTGTGTTGGCAGCATACATTTAAGATTTTTTCTGTGACAATTGCTAGTTAGGCTTCAGCTAGAGTACTACATGCACATGGGCTTCACACTTTTAAGGCTGTAGAGAAGCTGGACAGGGTCCAGAGGCAGGTGACAAAAATAAAGGAATTGGAAGGCAAGTCATACAAAGAAGTTGAGAGTATGTTCAGTTGGGAGAAAAGGAGGTTAAAGGGGGACGCGGGAGTTTTCAAATACTTGAAAAGATACCAGAAAGAGGGAAAACAAGTGTTGTTCTTCATTGCAGAGGGTAGGATATGAAGCAGTGGTTTTAAATTGTAGCAAAAAAAATTTAATTAGAGCTCAGGAAAAACCTCCTTACTGTTAGATTAGTAGGGCAGTAGAATAGAGTGCCCAAGGAAACTGCAGAATCTCCTTTACTGGAGATTTTTAAGAGGAAGAGATAAACATCTGATAGGGATGGTTTAGAACAGGGCTGTCCAACTTGGGACCATATGCCCTATGAGCCCAACCAGTGGGAGTCGTGAGCCCCTGCCCTGTGGATGCCCCCCCCTTCCCTACCCCCCCCCCCCCAACTGCTGCAGCACATGCCCATGTGGATGCCCCCTACCACTTCAGCATGTGCTCCTGTGCAGGCCAGGCTCCACCGCGGTGTTTGCGGGGGTGCAGAATGAAGAAGCTGGAGGAGGTACAGGGGAGCAGTGGCTGGGTAGGAGCCCAAGGGCTGCAGCGTGCAGCCTGCGGACCATCACTTGGACAGCCCTGGTTCAGAAATAGCATTTCTACTTTTATAGAAGGGTTTGGACCAGATGATCCTTGAAGTCCCTTTCAAATTTGATTCTATAATCACAAAACATGCTTAGTATAATACAAACTGCTACATCAATTTATGTAAGAATTTAGCAAAAAGGACAGTTCGTGGTTTGAATTGTTGATTGTCCAGTTTGAGAGGTTGTATGATGAGATAACATAATGCATAAAACAACTAGACAGAAAAGGTACAATGGGAACTTTGGTTTTGAGGTTTCTAAATATTGTGAAAATCATACAGATGTTTTTATTGAATTTTATTCTCAAGATTACTGAAAATGGGTATTGGTTATGAAGCTTGGAGTTAGTGATATAAACATAATTTTCATCTCTAAAAATAGAGATATGTATCTTCCTTTTGACGAAATGGTAAAGGATGTTTAAAAAAAAATGTAGCTCAGTTCTAAATGTTAGTGTGTTGTTGCAGTAGTTAATGTTCAGCTGTTGTCCTATGAGTATTTATACAATTTTTCACTTTCATGTATTCAAAACTTGTCAGGAATGTACAGTGCCAGAAATTATTTTATATATCCAGTTGATATAATCACTCTTGTTTTTAGGGGTTGTATGTACGTTGATAGAAATAATATCATGTTTGTGGATCTGGGAATTATCTCATTATTAATGCAAATACTTTCATTAGTTAAAATTCAGTAGAAAAACACTTTGGTATGAACATACAGTGTGGGGATTTATTTATTGTATTATATTTACACACTTGGTTAAAATCAAAATTAAAAAAAATATAGAGAGAGATCTTATATATAAAGAAGACATTAGTTGTTAGCTTCGTAGCTGAAGTCACAAATATTTGAAGAAAAGCAGCTCTTGACCTGAATATATACATTATTTCAGTTTTAAATTGTTGTCAAGTTGAGCCTGTGAGGCTTTTACAATTTCACTAGTCCTTTATTAGGAATAGTGCAAGATTTTAATTCAGGAGTCACTGTTAGCTTGTTTTTAAAAGTAATTGACTTTGAAAGACTAGTTGGTTTGGGCACTATTTAAATATGTCATGAATTGGAAACCCAACTTCTGTCAGGGTTTTGGATGCACTTATTCGTTCACAGGAATCTTTATAACATAAAGAGATACCAAGAACCTGTTAGTTTCCCTGATTGAAACTTTTTTCAGGATATTGAAAATCACCTGTCTTCAACTCTGCTATGGTAGCAGCTCAGTAAGGAAGAAACATGCACTGCTGCTGGTCCATGTCTTCCATCCCTTCTTTCCATACACACAAACCTCACAGCTCTACAAGAGCCTGAGCTCCACACTACATTTCACAGCACTTACTCTAACATTTCCCAGAATAAATGGATTATGTTTTTGTTAATTTAATTACAAAAATCCTGTTACCTTTTTAACTTGACAGTGTTGATGCACTTCTTTTAAGCAATGAGTCACTTTATTGTTAAAATAGAGCAAAAATTCACTTAGTATTAGGTGTTTCTTCAGGAAGTATTTGTAGAACTCTACTAAACCTTTGGCTGTCATCACACACTAGTATCTGATTATCACCCAGTTTCTCTTATTTTCAAACTGGTTGGAAAAGGTGGCTTGATTACTTTGTAGGCACTGCATATGTATGTTGACAGAAAGTGGAATTTTGCCTGTTGTGGAAACTGAATTGTTTTATAGCCCCTGAAATTTCTTTTCAGTGCTCACGAACCTTTTCTTAGTGTGCTTGTTTCGTGTTCCTGGTGGCATAATGTAGCTATTGTGGGACAAGACAGCCTGGAAAACTGAGTGGTCTTTTTCTGTTTTCTGGCTCTTTATTAATGGGGTGTCATGTTGGATGTTGTAGTTGCTGACAGTATAGTATAGTATTTTGTACCAGTTGGAGCTTTTTCAGTATGTATTTGCTCTGTATAAGTTACAGTTACCAAACTCTAAAGGTCACAAATGTTTGACTGCTGTGGTTAGGCCCATCTGCTGCATAATCTGATGAGTCGCAGGTTGAAATTGGTGGGTTTGTGTGGCATGGTTTCTCATGCGTGCACTTTGACAAAGTCCAAATGATCCTACAGTTACAGGCTGGTTTAAGGGGGGAGGGGAGAAGGGAAGAGGGGGTGGCAAAGAGGAGGGAGTAGATGTATGTACTGGAAGAAGATGCAGAGGAGGTCAGATCTTCAGAGTACTTTACTTAACTAACTAGAAGGGCTGTGTGAAATGGCTGTTTCATTTCAGTTTTGGATTCAGCAGTTTCGGAGGACAGCGGTTCATTTAGGGAGTTTCAGGTCACTATCCTGTTTCATTTCGGCTGAATCTGTTTCAGAGATTCTGCTCCACCAAATCTCCTCCGAATCTGTTCAAAGTCCAGCTGGATGGGGCTTGGGGCCCCAGCAGAAAACAGGGTAGGGCCATGGGTGGCTCCTTTGGGGGGACGGCGAGGGCTGCTGCCCTTCATGAAGGCAAGGAGACCCCCAGCACGGATCTGTGCTGCCTGCGGAGCCGAGTTGAGGCAGGGCAGCAACATATAGCCACTTCCCTGCAGGCCCAGCTCCGAAACTCTGACATTTTCTGAAACATCTACAAAACATTTCCAAAATATTTTAGATGCCTTGTTTTGTTTCTGGGATGTTTCTGAGCCTTCCGTTTCAATTCAGATTTGGTGTTTTGGGTGCCAAAGTGGTCTGAAACGAAACAGCTGCTAAAATTTCGCACAGCCCTACTAATTTGTACCATCTTGCCTGCCTTGGTTAGTTTCATTCCTTATCCAGAAAGACCCTATCCCAGGGGTGGGCAAAATATAGCCCACAGGCCAGATCTGACCCACAGAGGTACTTTATCTGGCCTGTGGCAGGTCCCTTGGTCCTGCCCGGCCACCCCTTGGGCACACAGTTGGGCTGGGACAGCTCTGTAGCTAGACCACCTTTCTAGGCAGCGGCTGCTCCTTCCAGCTGCCACCGCCTCTGGCCCCAGCTGTGCGGTACTGGCAGGGACCCATGTGCATGGTCCCAACCTGGCGAGTCCTGTGCCTACTCTGGACTCACCCATCCAGGTTCAGCAGCGACAGCAGTGCTGGGCAGAAACTGCTGCTCAGCACAGGGGAAGAGCAGCAGTGAGTGAGCCCCACTCACTGCTGTGCTTACACACTCTCACACACCTCACCACGCACATGCACCCGTGGACGCACCCCCAGCCACCCTCCCCCTCCACGCACCCCACAGCCCTCCCACAAACCTCATACTCACCCATGTACATACCCACACATCCCCACAACCCCCCCATACCCCTACACTGTCCCTCACACCCCACATACACACACATCCACAGCCCCCCACAAACCCCATACCCCTCTACACCCTTGACAATGTATAAGTGTAAGGCCTCATTTTGAGTTCTTATGCCATCACCTCTATACACACCACACAAATGCACACAGATCAAGACAAAAATATTTTTAAAAACAAAATTAAAATATGTTATTGTGGATGCTTTATTTATTTATTTTTAGTATATAATCTGTTGTCTTTTTCCAGTTCCAAGATGGCAAACCCCCTTTCCAAAACAAGTACTTGTAGGGGCAATGCGAGAGACTTCTAGAGGCAAAAGTCAGGGGTTAGGGGGCGCGATTTCCAGTCCCTAGATGGCAACCAGGGGGCAGTTCTTAAGGGGCGGGGCCACCCTTGTGGCCCTTGACAGCTCACCAAAACTTAAGTGGCCCTCCAACCAAAATAATTGCCCGCCCCTGCCCTAAGTAGTAATATGAGAAATCTGTTGAACAGAGAAAAGATTTCTTTATTTGGACTTATGCATAATTTGCAGTGGATGATAGGCTTACCCTTTCAAAGATGATGGGATGCTAATGGGATACATTTGAAACATTCATCTTTCATGGGGGGGGAATAGTTCTGTAGTGTTGTAGCAGTGATGGTCCAAGGAATATGAGAAGCAAGAGTTGTTTAGTATTATCTTTTATTGGACCAGCTAAATAGTTGGGAGAGATGCAAGACAAGCTTTTGGGCACGAACTACCTTTCCACAAGTCCAGGAAAGAAGCAGATGCTTTTAAGTAACTATTTATATTTATATACTGGAGTTAAAGGAAGAGGGCAATAAACTTGTGGAGCAAACAAGATATCAAACCAAGTATAGAGAAGCTGAATTGGATAAACCAAATTATGGGAAAGAACTAGGTAATTTAAATGTTACCTGTGGAATACAGGGAGGTTAGCAGAGGGAGCAGGTAAATTTGTAACATGCCTAGAAACCACTATTTGTAGTTCTGTCCAATTTTTTTATATCCAGTAAAGTTATGAATTTTTGTCCCCAGGCCTGTCTCCTAATGGTATTTTGTAGATTTCCGTTTGAGTGAAAACAAGGACTGTGAAATCCAAGGTAGCATGGTGGTTCTGTGAAGTGTTAAGGTCTTCCACCCCATTATCACTTCTCTGTGAGTTTATTATAGAAAGGAATGGTTGTTTAGTTTCATTCACATAGGTTCCAGGAGGGGATTTGGTGCCTTGGATGAGAACATCACCTTCTGTGATCGACATGGTTTAAAATTCATGGCTTCTGATGTTTTGGTGCATATTGATTGAAGTGATGGTGGAAGTGAGTTGACAGGGTCAGCTGTATGGTGATCTAGCAGGAAAATTGTTTCTAGAGTATTAGTTAAGGTTCAGAAGTTTGCAAGTTGCGAGCTGTGGAAGGAAGGGTTAGGAATATTTCTCTTAAGTGTAATCCCCTTTGATTTTTCTGATAGATTCCAGCATGGGCTAACCTGCAAGCCAGGGGTGTGGATTGCTGAGGGAGGTTTCTTTTTGTATTGTAGTAGGTTTTGTGCAGAGTATGTGGGTGCCTCGGAGCTTTTAGAAAGGCAGAGGTTGGTCACAGGTGGTTGATCTCACAGGCTACCTGTTCTTTTGTTACTACTTAGAAAGATATTACAGCTAATTAATTTAACAAATACAAATTTTGGTGTATTCCATTTAATTAGGTAGTTGTTTTAACAAGCTTGTTCAAAAAGTTTTTAAAGCTGAAATGGTAGAATTTCTGTTTTTACACTGCTTGCTTTATTTTTGTTGCAGAGGACAGAAAAACAAAGTAGTAACGAGAACTGGAACAATTGTAAATTGTGGCCCTAACTGTACCATGTTGGTGTTTTTTTGTAGGTCTAAGCAGCCTCGTATAACCAAAGATGTTATTTGTTTCCATGCTGAAGACTTCTTAGAGGTAGTTCAGCGAATGCAGTTAGATTTGCACGAGCCTCCACTCTCACAGGCAAGTATCTTGTTGAACTGTCATTAAAATTTATTTCTCATGCTTCAGAGTACATTTTTTTTATCTTAGTTCTTGTCTTGTTTTTTCTCCCCCTTCCAGTGTGTCCAGTGGGTTGACGATGCAAAGCTTAACCAACTGCGAAGGGAAGGCATTCGGTATGCCAGGATTCAGTTATATGATAATGACATTTATTTTATTCCGAGGAATGTTGTGCACCAGTTCAAGACAGTTTCAGCTGTATGCAGTTTGGCTTGGCATATCCGGCTCAAGCTATATCACTCGGAGGGAGATGGTTCTCAAAATTCAAGCACCCATGAAGCGGACGCACCTGCAGACCCCATGTCTTCGGTCACGGGACTTCAGACTGGCAGCCGAATTTGTACAATAGGCAGAAATACCTCCGAAGACACCAAATTTTCAGATGCATTGCAAACTAAATACATACAGCAGGAGTTCACACAGATAAAACATGAACTTGTTTCATCTCACCGAATTAAAGAGGAATCCATGAATGTTGATCTTCCTGAAAAGACAGTGGCACCTAATGATATGGAACGTCAGAATGTTAAAACAAAATTGGATCATGTTGAATTGACAGAATTTAAGTTTGAAGCGGACTCTAAATTTCAATCTGGCAACAAAGACTTACAGGATAAGTTGTGCCCTGGAAGTCACTTGAGTCTGGATGATACAAGACAACATGGTTCAACATATCCAAATCTGCATGGACAAAGAGAGGATGACTTTTTGTGCTAAATTTGTACATATGGTTTTAAATTACTTTTTAAACTTAATGATGTAATAATGTAAAGATTCATAAGATCTGTAAGGCAAGCATGTGACTTGCCTTTGCGTCTGTTACAAGAAATAGTTTATGTAGCTTTGTAACATTCCTCAGTGCCTGTCCATAACTGTGAAGTATCAAAGCACTTAGGGCCAGATGCACTGTAAACACTGCAGGTTTAACATAACGAAGTCTTTAAATAATTTGAGTTGTAGGTTTTAGAGTAGAGCTGACATCTAACATATATATTTTTTGTAAGATGAGCCAGAATTCTTTTTGACAATTCCAGGCTTTTCCATAGAGCTTATTTATACCAATTTTTTCATTTTAAATGTGTCAGCACTGTAGTGTAAATAGCTTTTTTAAAAAAATCTTTTTAGTGTGATTTATACTGAAATGTGAGCCACTTAATAAAGGTTCATAATAACAAATTGGTTTTATTTTTGGGTCTGCAAAAAAAGAAATGATACTTCAGTTGAGCTGCCTCTTAAATTATGTTTCTATCTGCACTGTACTTGTTGTAGGACCCAGTTATGCCCTTGCTCCTTTCTGGAGCGAGGGGTTGGAGCAGACAGAGGTAGCATGTGTGGCATTCTGGATATGTAAGACAAAATCAATCAGAATGCCCGAATACCCTGCCACAGGGCTTCTTATAGTTGCTGGTAAAATGCTTTTCCCAAGCCTGTTTTCAGATACTAGCAGTTGAACAGGAGAGGCAAAGCCTTATCCACAGTCCTTCTGTGTTGTGGAGCAAATGGGCTTCCTTTGCACACTAGTAGTAGTAGTAGTCTGCATCTTTATGGGCATGTCTGTATGTGCACTTTAGTGTGCATTAAAATATCACAAAAAATTGCTCTTTACCTGATGCACATTAAAATAGGCTAATGTGCATTTTTCTAGTACTTCACAATGGAAGGCTCTTTTACATGTGCTCGTGGGGAGGAGTGGCACTTTAATTAGAGTGGCTTTCTAGAGCAGCTCTGAGAGTGCCGCAGCATCTTGTGCATCAGCATCCTGCGCTTAAAAATGGCAGCAGGGCCATGAGAACTAAAGCTGATTCAATGAACTTTAGTTCAAGCACTCCTGCTGCCATTTTTAAGCATGGGGATGCAGATACATGAGATGCAGGAGGCTGGTTTGGACCAAGGAGGCTTGAGGCACTGGAATTCCAGCACATTGAACCAGCCTCAGTGTTTGTATATAGGCGCTTGGAGGTACTAGATTTAATGCACATTACCTAAAGGACATTAATTGAATGTGCAGATGTGCCCAGTATGTGTACTGGGAGCTGGTGAGTTGCAACTCCTCCTCTCACCTCTCTCCCCATAGACTATAGAAGTACTAGCCAACACTTGGCTTTTAAATGTAAATGTGAAATGGAACTCTTCTTAACTGTCAATTTCTGAGTAAATTAGAGCAGGAATTCTTTAAAAGATAAGTTTATACAAGGGTTTCCATCATTTTAAACAGATAGAGACAGAGACCTAGGAGTGTCTTAAATTGATGCATGAAGTAATTCACTAAAGAATTAGTTTGGATTTGTGTTTCATAAATTGATAGAAGTAGATAATGCTGTAGGATAGTAGGGGAGAAAGGTACTTGCCAATAAGTCTCAAGGGGAATTCCTTGCCCACCTTATTGTGAGTGTAAGACAGAATCATTCTCATTAACAGGAAAGATAACATGGGTGTCGGTGTTAATTTTCCACAGCTTCTTACTCTAGCCCTTCTAAGTTCCTCAATACTATTTATGTGCATGTTGTCAAAATGGCTAAGGAAAGATCATTCCAACTGCTAGTCATCTGATAGGGTAATGGTCAACTCTCTGTAATTTTAAGTTTATTTAATTTTTTGTGTGGGCATGTTGCAGTTTTAGCTTTAAACATATCCAAATTCTGCATTTTTTTTCAGGTAGTTGCATATATCAGTAAATTCCACTGCAGCTTTCATTTTCAATTAAATGTAAAAAAACTTAAGCTCCTAAGTCTGTCATCCTAAAACCTTCCATATTTATGAACCATTTTTTGCTATTTTCCTTAAAACTTTGAGAAGTCTTTGCATTCTTAAAGCTATCAGTAGTATGATTTCATGCCAAATTTCTAAGTTTAACGGTCACATTTGTTGCAAAAGAATAATGTACTATTTTTATGTGACTGCTAATTCTATTTTGTTAAGGCCCTTTGTTATTTTAATTTAATTTACTTACTCAAAAATACACAAGGTTGCTCTGATAAAATCCAAAATGTATTGTTTTACACTTGCACGCAGTGAAATCCATTAGCCTTCCATTTACTAGCACCTTAATCAGTTAAAAATGTATTCAGTAATCTGCCATGGTATTAATAATTCAAATGCTGGTATCATTAGTAGACTACCATAATTCTCTGTTTGTAAACAACTAACCATGTGAATCTTTCAGAGATGACTCTTGGGGATTCCTTTAGTGCCCATATAGAAATTATGTCAGGTCTAGCTCAGACAAAGCTACCAAACTTGCATCCTTACTTCCCCTATCGTCCTCGCTGACCCAGAAACAGATTCAAGTTGTAGCGTTAGCCATTGATAGTCCGGCATAATTTGATTTGAACTCTTTAAATGGCATGTGTGACCATAGGAAACTTGACAAATACAACCCAAGTTCCTCTCTTTGCTTTCATGTTTACCAGTAAAATTCTGCCCACAGTTCCTTTTAGGTTTTGTGAACATGCACACATGGTTTGTGCACGTGCTTCCACATTCTGTTCTTCTACTCTGCACTAACTGTCTAATGATATAATTTTAGAGCAGTTGGGGAAGTAACGCTTGGTATTCTGCACAAAGTTGGCAGTAGGAGGTGTTCCAGATGGCTTAGCAGGAGACATGAGGTTGATTTTTAAACCAGCTTTAACTACTTTTGCCCTTTTTTTTTCTAACCATTTTTCTAAATGATTTCTATGCCTGTGATCCATATTTGGATCATCTACTATGGGTCAAGTATTTTTGGTCTTTGTCAATGTTAAACTTCCTAATGTTAAACTCTCTTAATCTTGATCTAAGTCTAGAGTAGGAAAATAGGCTTCATTTTTGATAGCGGCTTAACAAATATAATTATAAACATGACTTTGCACATAGCATAGGGACACTTTAACAACTTAAACTTGTTTGTGGGCCACAGTAGATGCATAAAATCTTTAGGTTTTTTCCTGTGAAGTCTGGCTTTTTTTCTTTTTTAAAAGTATTTCCATATTTTTTTCATTCTGAAACTTGTTGGACTCGGGGCATCCCCTGTTAGACTTGAAGAACCCTGAAAATGTTTAGTTTTCAAGCACTTCTTTGACTATAGAAAAATAACAGAGAAATACTTCTCTTACAGGGAATGCAAAAACATTACAAGTCGGAATGTTTTTAACTTGCCCAAGTGCAGGGGGGCTGGACCCGATCTGTAAGGTCCCTTCTAGCCCCTAACAACTATGAAACCCTATGAAAATGGGAAGCAAGGCTACTGATTCCTGCCTCTCTCTGTCCTTTGTTTTAGATGATTGTGGTGATCACCTGGCAATCCTTGAACATGGTACTTCACAATTGGAATATGAATGACACCAAAATTGCTACCTATTAGTTTCCTTTCCTATTCTAATGTGTAAAGATCTCAGTAGTGACTTACTGATTATAGATGCATCCTTTTTTTTCAGTTTTGCTTAAAAAAAAAAACACAAAAAAACTGATAGTGTTTCTTTGTCCTCCATCTGCTGCCTGTTTATTTGGACATGGTTGTATAGAGGGAAGTACCTTTTCTGAAAATGTTTATTTCCCAAGTCATTCACTAGTTGTCTAACACAGATCACACTTTGATTTTTACTGATCCCACAATATATATAACCTTTTATTCCTGCCACCAAAAACTTCATATTCAGACTTGTGCTTCAGCAATAAACCTTTCATGCCGCCTTAAGTCACTGAAACTAATCCTGCTTGGTACCTCAATCCCCATCTCTGCTTTGCACCCTCCTTGGCTTTTCAATTTTGTGTAAAGCTACTTTTTGTGCTAACTCCCATCTTGCGGGAAACTCCAACATTGCTTTATTTTCTTCTTGGCCCCTCCTTGTTCTCCAGAAACTTGGATAAACCCGTTATTAAGGCCACATATAATGTACTCAAACAGAGGCATTAGTTGCAGCAATGCCTTTGCAATCAGTGGTGTCCCAATTTGGCATGCAGTTTTAGAAATTTGTTTTTTCTAGACCAAGATATTGTTTCTGATGTGGCTGTCATCACCTGGATTTCCCATTTCTCAGATTCATTAATACTGTGTACCTCTTTCTTCATTGGCAACCTCAGTTACATGCAGTGGAAACGTGTAAGAGTCACTGCCTGAACTATCAGCTTTTGCTGGGTGATTTCATTCCTGGTTTAATAAGGCCTCTTCATCATTTACTCGGGTTTTTAATAATTTTCCATGCAGGATACTAATTCTGCTCAGTTCTGCAAGTAAAATATCATTTTAGAAGGTGTTCATAGAAGTGGACAGCTGTGAAAGCAATTGTTGGAGATGAATCAGTTGATCAACAATGAAGGTACTTAGGCCCAAGGATAAGTTATTCAGGTGATTGGTTTTCCAAATAAAGGCTGATAACAATATGTAAAATAAAAGCACAATGTGTCACAAGGTTCATCAGTGCAAAAACTTTTTCAGATGAGTGAATGATTCCTACAAAAAGTAAGATATATTAGAAGTTAATAAAAGACCATTCCCTAATATTTACATGACAGGATGTTAAATCAATCTAAAATTAGGATGAGATTGGAAATTACAGGCTTGTAATCATAAATAAATTTGGCATATAATGTGTGACAGCCTGTTGTAAAAGAGTGGTATTGCTTGACTCGTATTAAATGGTAGAACATCCACAAACTTTATGATGTTTCTGAATTGTCATGCTTTTACTAGTTTGCACACGGTCAAACTATTTACAACAGCCTTGAGTGCAGACAGATCTATGCCGTTGCTTCATGTAGATATATGCTTATGTCTAGTTCTACTAATTATTGCTAGACGTTGAAATGGTGAATTTGGCTCCTATCTTTCATGAACTCTGCTGCTAAAATGCTGTTTGAAAATAATTCTAGCGTCAGCGTGGATTACTGTAAGTAAATACAGGTATTTGATTAATATTTTTATTTTAGTAAAAAATGGGGGAAATATACCATGACAGAGCAAATAAAGTTGACATAGTGTGCAGGTTCCACTGGATATACAACATGTTGTACAGGAAAGGAAATGAAGTTCTGGAAACAACCTTACTTTGATGTCCTGACACGTATGTTGTTTACATTGAGACACCAAATTCCTGCTTTTTGTTCACTCAGCATCTGGTGGTTCAGAAATGGTGGTTGCCTTTATCAGAAACAAGTATTTATAGTGTAGTCATCGTTGTCAAAAACATGGCACTTATTCACGGCCACAGTGAAGCCTGGCCTGTGACCTACAACACTTATCCATGGTCAGTGCTAATGTCAGGTTTGTGTATTATATCCAGCCCACTGGAAATGTTACATTCATAGATGCTTGGGTTGGAAGGGACTTCAGTAGGTCATCGAGTCTGACCCCCTGCCCTGGGCAGGAAAGAGCGCTGGGGTCAGATGACCCCAGCTAGGTGCATGTCCAGTCTCCTCTTGAAGATCCTCCCTTGGAAGCCCATTCCAGATTATGAGACCCCTAACTGTGAAGAAGTTCTTTCTAATGTCCAACTTCTATGACGAAGGCTGAAGAGATCTAGGTCCCTCAGTCTCTCCTCGTAGGGCCTTGCCTGCAGGCCTCTGACCATGTGAGTGGCCTCCTCTGAACTCTCTCAAGATTCTCCGCATCCCTCTTGAAGTGTAGTGCCCAGAACTGGACACGGTACTCCAACTGCACCTTGACCAATGCCACGTGTTCGTCATGCATCTGCTAATGCATGATAAAGTGCGGTTAGCCTTGTTGATCACTTTGTCACATTGACAACTCATGTTCGTTGTGGAGTCAGCTATGACTCCAAGATCTCTTTCAGCTGCTCTGCTGCTGAGGTCATCCCCCAGCCTATAACTGTGTTGGTGGTTCTTTTCGCCCAGGTGCAGCACTTTGCACTTGTCTCTGTTGAACTGCATCCTATTTTGTTCAGCCCATTTTTCCAACCTATCCAGATTTGCCTGGATCCATTCCCTACCTTCTGGTGTGTTTGCCTTTGCCCCATAATTTGGTATCATCTGCAAACTTGGACAGGGCGCTCTGTATTGTGCACCCCTCACTATAGGGGCAGCCTCAACCAAGATGACATGGCCAGCATTGATGCGTGCACCCTAAGATGGCTACAAAACTGCTTCAGAAGACTACTTAGCACAAGCTACCTCCCACACGGGAAGCGTAGTCAGCTTAGTGCAGCCCTGTCATGTGCCATATCCTCAGTGCATCACTTTGCTCTTACCCCGGGCCCCTTAGCTCCGATAGTTTGCAGGCTCTGCGCTATACTGGTGATAAAAACAACTTTTGCTAGTTGTTTTGGTAGAGGTTCCATGGAAACTGCAAAATCCAAAATTCTTGTATACAACTCTACCCAATTTATTTCCCTTTCACTTAAATCAGCTGATTAATTAAAACCAAATGCTGGTACAGAAATCAGAATAATTAAGCAATCTTGTATAATATTAAATGGCATTTTAATTGCAAGTATCCTAAATCTACATAGCTTGAAGTAGAAATGCACACAGATCTTTCTGTAAATCAGTGTAAATGCAAATGCATGCATTTGTGTTACTGTTTTAGGGATGTTTGAAGGAAATGATTGCGGTAGTTTATTATTTGGAATGCAGTCCACCTGGATGAACATGTCAGTGTTTGGAGTTGTATAGGCACTTGCATTTGAAGGCAAGTGCTGCTTTTCTTAGGTGCATTAAGAGAGAGTGACTAACTGTGAAAGCTGTCTTGATATCATGTGCCGAGTAATGAGCACAGCATACATTTAGTGATTAGAATTGGGATTAATGTGGGATTGGTCAAGGTAGTTAAAGCCATTTTCTAAGTAAGCAATAACACAAGCTTTGTGTCTGTCATCACAACATGCAGCTGAGTGCTTCTGTCACCTGAGAAATGCATTCGTTAGACTAAAATGCATATACATCTTGTCGTATTGGTTTCTCTATAAAATGCACTGTGTACTTTTAATTTCAGTTGTGCTGTAGCACTCGTCTCCTGCTTAGTTTTGAAATCTTTTTTTAGTCCTATGAAAGGCTGTTGCACTGTACCACCACACTTTTTTTTTTTTTTTTAATTGAAGACTATCTCATTCTGACCTGGACAATAATAAAGCTGAAGCTTTACCAGCTCTCTTCCATCTGCCACTGGGGGAAGGGGGCTGGAATATATCCTCTCAAGTGCTCTCATTTTTTTTAATGGTCACATGGTGATGGCAGCTTTGATTGCCTGACTCTAGGAAAACCATAGCTCAGGTTTCCATTATGTGGTCATTGTTCTCCACAAAAGTAGAAGCTCAAGCCTGGACAGCCCTACTGTAATCAAATGTAAGATGAACTCGGTTCTTAAAATATCTTACAACATAAGCGGGTGGTGGGTAATAAAGGATTGCAGGGATCTTCCTCAAGAGAACGTGGGATAGCCATTATGGGATAAGATGATTCCTCCTTTGCTGTTCTGCACTAGCAAACTCTATTTTCATATGCACATTTTAACTTAAACAAAAAATTTTTTTGGTTTTTTTTTATTCAGACCTTTTTTGAGGAAAAACTGAGTAAGACGTGCACAACAACTTAACTTATGAAAGGAGAAACGAGCTTAATTAGAAGTAAATGTTTTACATGTGTTTTAAAAAAAAGTATTAAGGGTTGGTCTTTTCTATGAAATGGTATTTTTTGTTATTTTTGCAAAAGTTAAAAAGAATCAAACTTCGGTATTTTTTTAAAAGCTGAAAGAAATGACTGTTTAACTTACTCCCATGGTGTTATCAAAGTTTTGGGCAGCACCTGGAATTGAAAATTATTGTTTTAAATATAAAGTCAAGTTGCAAGAAAACTATTTTCTACTGAGGAAAAAGGGTGCCTTTTAAAAACCAGCATTCCCTCCCCCCCCGGGTATTATATAGAGTGAGAAGAACAGAAATAATTGAGTTTTTAGTGATTACAGTTCTGCAATTGTAACAAGCTGGAGAGCTATGCAAAGCTTGTGAAACTGACCATTTTACAATGATTTTAACAGAAATACTTTCTTTCAATGTATGGCAATGCTCAAGCTTGTGTTACCAGTTTGATTACAAATATGCATTATATATGACAGAATACTTTCAGTCACAATTAAAATCTTCATGCTGATGGCTATTTAAATGTGGCCAAGGAAACTTTTCTGGGACTAGCTGGCCATTAGGCAGCTAAGCGCAATTCTTGTAAGCTCTGACCTCCACAAACTGATTTATTGCATTTTCTCTGCCAGACAGAGCAATTTCAAAACCAGCCTTTTCCTTCTCTGATAAAGTTAGTAAATAAAGTTGCTGATGGGTTTAAAACTTGGGAGTGCCCAAGTGCTCAACTATTTTCAGGTTACCTTCATTGTCTGTCTACAAGTGTAGTTAGATCTGGTTGGGTAGCTTAAAAGAATTCATTCTGCAGGTGGGTAGCCCCCACTTCCTGAGTAACTTGCTCCTCATTCACATCCATCCTTTTGAGTAAAATTAGAAGTCCATCTTGGTTTTAAAACATTTATAAAAATCCCACCCTGGATTCTACATGACTTGGCTGGGCCTGAAATGGCTGCCACTGACCCTTCCTGGAAGATAGGCAGGAGTGGGGGAGAGCGCAGGCATGGTGGGGAGGTGCATGTGGCAGGAGAACAGACACAGGGTGGCAGCAGGGACAGGCATGGGGGGTGGGTCAGGCTGGGGGAAAGGAATAGGGCTCTAGCCCCTTCTCCCTGGTCAGTGCTTTGGGTGAGGGGGGAATGGTGCATATAAGGCAACTCTGCAAAATTTAAGTTTTTACACGGACAATTATAACACTTAATATCTTCCATGTCTAAAATCTAATTATTGGGCAGGTAGCCTTGGATTTGGGTAGATATGCTAACTCAGGATTGTCAGGCACAAATTAAAACTCATCTGATTTACCCCTCTCTCTCCCCCCTGCCCTACCCCCCCCAGTCTTTAAGACGGGGAGCTCTAAAATATGTAATGGAAACTTTTTGGTTATCCTGAGTGAGGGCTGGGAAGATTTTCTTAATCACTTTTTCATTCCTTTGTGCCCAGGCTATCAAAGATATGTAGGGTGCAGACAGAAAGGTCTTAGCTGTATCTGCTAGTGTGGGGTAATTCTTGTTGTTAGAACGTCTGTACCCTTCTAATGTTCATTCATTCAGCCTTTCCCTCACTCCAGCAAAACACTGGGTAGTTCACCGAAACAAGTTGCTTCAGCTACATTTAGGGGTCAGGTTGCTTGTGCTTATGTAACGGCAAGGCAATACTGAAGAGTCCAGGAAAACCATCCTTAGGGAAGGGGGTGGGGAGTGTAAGTCACTTTACTGCAACTTTGCTCTTATTTGTTTTCAGTTGTTGGAGAATCTCGCAGCAAATTCTGTATACCTAAGAAATTAATGTTAAACTCTGTGAGTAACTTCTTGGGACTGACTAGAGGATATAGAGTGGGAAGACGGCTCTTCCTTCCAGGGCTTAAGCAACATGCTGCACCCTTTAGAGTAGATAACTGTTTTAGATCCCTTTTCATAGAACTCATGCATTTCTATTTCAAATCCAGTTAATCATATTTAAAAACAAAGGTGAAGTCAAGTGTAACTTTATTTACATGAACATGTCTGTGATGGAAAAAATGGAGCAAATCCACTTTGTCCCCCGACTGGTCCAGATAAACTCTGTAACTTATGACCATTATCTTAGCTGCAGTTTCTTGTATGGAACTTGAGGTTGAAGCAAGCTATGATGGTCCAGTAATTTTGGTAGCACTCATTGACAGGCTTGAAAAAAAACCCAGTTGCGACAACTTAGTCTCTTCGCACGTAGAAGATGTTGTATCCAAGCTCAATCATGCCCCCAGTGAGTAAGGCCCATAAGGGAATAAATACATACGCTAGTTTCATGGTGGTGAATTGTTGCAGTTTAGCACACAGGGCAAGGCAGAAAGCTAATTTAAGCAGCATTGCAATGACATACCAGGCTTTTTTCTTAATGTTCTGGGAGCCATTGCGTGGGTCATAGCCAGACTTGCAACGTCCAGCCATTTTTACAATTAACATAACTAGAAGAATAGTATCAAAAATCCAGACTGGAATAAATATAAGAAACCAGTTCCATGGTGCTTTCTCATCCAGTTTTAACACCAACATGATCAAGAAGAGTAATGTGAAAAGCCATGTGAGCAGCACTCTCTGAGCCAGGGACATTCTCATTTACACAGCTTTAAGAGGGAATTTCTGATTGTCAGCAACAACCTAAGGAAGGGGGGAAAAAACAGTCAAGAGATGGTGTAGACAGAATAGTGAATATTTTAAAACTTCAAAGGCAACAGGCTACTTTCTTGGCCTTCCCTTCCAAATATTTTGCAATGTCACCTTAGTTATTACAGTAGACTCTACCTATAGTATTTCTTTGAGACATCTGTTATTTCAGTGATACTGGTCTTATCGCTGTTTTAGTCCTGCTGCCCCCCCCCCAACCCTAATCAATTCATAATTCTTAACCCCTAAAGTGTGTTGCATGCTAGCTGTCCAAACTACCATGTTCTCCATTCATATCCCACTTCAATGAGAGAACATTTTATTCCATGACAAAATGCCTTAATCCTAAATTACCCATGTTTGGATTTTCTGTGCAGTTTGTCTTGATCATAATTTTGAAATATATCCATTACTTTGTTTTGGGGTTTGTAAAGGACTGAACTCATTCTTTAGGGTTGTTAGTTGTTCTTAGCACTTATTCCAGGACTATGATGCAAGAATGTTATATTGACCACTGACGGTGAAACCTATGACGAATGCTTTTTTCCAAAACACTTTCTACAAGAGCAATCTCTTTTATAATCAGTGGAATAAAGTGGAAAACAATTAAGAAACACATTGAAGTATCTTGAAAGATAAACAGCAGCAGACTGAAGGATCTAATGGGAAACAACAAAATAGTTAAAGAACATTTTTATGATTACTTGGCTAACAGACATCCATCCTCTGTATACCATTGGAGGCAGCCTAGAGGCCCCACTTGGTGATCAGGACCCCACTGAGCAGGATCCTATGGGCAATAAGTAGTTCTTTCAGGTAGTGCCATGTGTGTCACTAATGTTAAAGTTTATTCGGTCACAATGTCAAAGCAGGGAAGAGAGCAGGTCATTTAAGGAATTCACTACTTTTTCTTATCATTCTAAATGCATATGTGAGAGGTGGATTAGATCCAGTGTCATATGGCTTTCTCTGCTTACACGGCTTATCTACTTCCACTGTGTCAGGTAACAGTCTCAAAGTGACAGAAGTGATAGTTGATGCCAGAGACGGAGAGCAGGATTTTCAGAACCCCTTTGTGATTTCAGCCTTAAAAAGCAGGGAACTCTAACCAGGAGACAGGAAATCTTCTCCTATTCTCTCTGCAGTGCAGAGACACCAGTTCTCTGGGTGCTCCAGTTCTTTGTTTTCTCAGAAAGGGATATAGAACACAGTTTTACAGGAGATTCTCACCACTTCTCTGTGCTGTCAAGCCAATGGACCTGCATTGATCTAAACTTAGTGTTCTATTTGTGGCTTGCTTATGTTTCCAGGAAAAGTTAGCCTCATGTTGCTACGTACAAAACTACACTATAAATTTGGTAGTTCTCTGCTTCCTAGCTGACTGCACAGTATTCCCACCACTAATCACAGCACTATGAAAGATTTCTACACTCAAAGGCAATGTTAAATAAACACCCATATTTCTTGTAAGTGGAATTATGTACACACTGGAAGTTAAAAGCCTATGAGGAGACAGGTCTGTAGGTGCATGCCAAGGAAGAAAGAAATACCAGATTTGTACTATAACTGGTCTCTGAGAGAATGCAATCTTACCTTCTGCCCAAGCACAAGTACAGAAAACCATTCTACAGAAGACCGGATATCCTCCATCTCTTTTGAACAACTTTGAGAAACTTGTCTATTTACTGTTTTTAAAATCTGTTCCCTTAACACTTTCCAGTCTTCATACCCTGGGCAGGTTCAAGTCCAACAACTTGAAACTAGCAGGGTTTTGGGATGCCCATATCATTTTGGCTCAGAAAACCCTCAGACTAGGAAGTAAAAGTGTAGTATCCTCAGGCACATCCACGTATCCTAGTGGAAACATTCTTCAAATGCTCGGTGCACAGTTTGTAGGGGTGCGCTAATATATCAGTTGGCTATAAGACTGGTACCAATAAAAGGAGAAATGATGCTATTGGCTTTTTTATGGTATCTGATAATTATGGCCATGTATCTGAAGCACCCTGGTGAGCATACCCCAGTCCCTGCTGCTGTCCCAAGCCAATGGCAGACTACGGGTCCCAGCAAGCAGCAGGAGGAAGAGGGAGCTCTGGGGAGTGACCACAGGGTGCCCCACTCAACAACAAAGAACCATTACCGGTTCCTGCTGCCACTGCTGTGGCAATGCTGCATGTGCAGCAGGGGCCTGAGCAATGGGGCTGCCATGGCGATGGGCTGCACCCAGGCAGGGTAAGACGCTGTATGGACATTCTGCTCTATGGGGCACCAGGCGCCTTTGCGAAAGCAGCTTCTCCCCAGTGGCCAAGGAGCTCAGCTGCACAGGGCCCACCGGCATGGAAGCAGCGGCGTGCTCCGGGGCTCCAAACACACCTGGCCCTGCTGTCTGTGCGAGGGTCCACCCCACCCAAGATGGCAGCATAGGCTGAGTGGGGCTGTGGGTAGGAGCTGTGGGCGAGGGGGAGATGTGCATTGGAATAAGGTGGTCACCCCCTTCCTCACTGAGGGCTGGAGCAGGCAAGAGGCACATGTATATATTAAATGTAAAACAAACCATAAAAGGTTTATTTACGTCAGTAATTTAAAATACCTTGCACTGTTACTAAATATCAGTTATTGGATCGACATTGGCCGATATGGCTGGTTAATCATCAGCTATTGGTATTGGCCAAGAAAATCTTTATTGCTATAGCCCTAACAGTTTGTAATTCAAATGTTAAAGGATTTTTTAAGAAACTGGATGAATGTCTACGGTCCCTGGCCCCTGGAGACTTACTACACCCAAATATGAGGAAACTGCAAAAATGAAAATAGATTTCTTATAACCTATACTACATTAAGAACAAATGAACAAAACTTGTGTACCTTTATGACTAGGATAAACATAGGAAAATTCTGTCATGATGTTGTGCAAGTAGAAGAAATCAAATAACAAATCACTCTTAATCAAATCCTTGACAAGCATAGTAGTAGTGCATTTAAATATCTGTCATCTATTAATGCACATAGCTAAGAGC
The DNA here is from genome assembly GCF_052110815.1 of Crocodylus siamensis. Taxonomy (NCBI): domain Eukaryota; kingdom Metazoa; phylum Chordata; order Crocodylia; family Crocodylidae; genus Crocodylus; species Crocodylus siamensis. Next base: position 22,189,602 of record NC_143398.1, on the reverse strand, counting down.
AGTATAATGACAAAAACATCTGTAGAGAACCTAATTGTCATTCTGGCAACTAAAGGAAATACACCACTTGGAACACGTGATGAAACGCTTCCTTGGCCAGTGCATTTTAGAATGTAAATAATAACACAAAATGGGATGGGAAGGTTAATCACTCTTAATGATTCATGCTGAAAACAATTGAGAAATACCCTTCAGAATGAAATATATGCTAATGAACTAATAAGGCAGAGGTTTGCTGCATATTCGTCAACATGACTTGACATTTAAGCAAAATATGACTGATTTTTAGGAAAATGTATGTTAGCAATTACTCATTAATTATCCAGGTTTGACTTCCTGTGACAATATGCTTCATGTATCACCTCAAGTGACATATCCCTATGGCCATCACTGTCTGAAGAATGTATCGCACCCCAAACAAGCATTATTCCTGAGTGATATGCTGACAGGTGATATATCTCTACCTTACGTTTATATTGCAAAACTTCTTAGAACATGGGGGTAGAGCCCAAATCTATTTTTCTTTGCAGAGGGTGTTATCCTGTGCACCTTCCACCCCCAAAACATAAGCACCCAACCTGGAGTAAGTGAACTCCAAATCCAAATTTTGAGGGTGAAGCTGAGGATTGTATGTCTGGAGGCAGATGGACATGGCAAGTGGTACATTTGCTTCGTCTTTCTTTGTAAGGGCCATGTGAATTTTGAATGCAAACAGTGTTTGAAGTCTGTATGTACTCACTCCTTGTTAGTGAGGAGGAACAGCTAGGTGGGAATCTTGGGATATAAATGTATTGCCCAAAATGTAGGATTTATGGAGAATGTTTAGAAAGGAAGTGTTGATTTTCTGTTTTAAAGTACGAGTATCCATATATATGGCAGGGTTGGGGAATTATTTAGGTTGGAGGGGCAGTGATGACACTGCCTGGTAGGGCAGGTGGGGAGCAGTGTCCAGGCGCAGGTTGGGTGGCCAGGGCAGGCATTGCAGGGTGATGACAGCACAGGGGCAGGGCCTGGGGCAGAGCTGCAATCCATTCCCCTCATGTCCCTATGCTGGGCCCTGGCCCTGCACTGTCACCACCTCATGATCCTGTCCTGGCCACCCATCCCACTCCCAGCTGCTGTGCCGTACCTGCCCATGACCCAACCCCATCCCATCTGCCTGGCTGAGCACGTCCTGCCTGCTGGGGTCCCAGGCCAGTCCATCTGCCTGCTTCCTCCAGCACTACTAGTGGTGGGTGAGGCAGGCTGGCAGCAACCGCCAGGCACTGAGCTGACAAAAAGCCCGGTCCAGCAGCTGTGGGCCCTGCCCCCCCCCCCCGGGTTTGGGTGGGCCTGAGGGACCTGCCGGGGGCTGGATAAAATCCTTTGGCATAAGCTGCATTTTGCCCACCGCTGAGATATAGACTATGATGGAACAACTGCTGTGACCTTCCTTGGCTTGTCCTTCGTAAGAGGTTCTTCCACTAGTCCAAGAACACAATCATCAATGACAGCTCTGTTTTAAGAGTAGATAGGGAATTCAGGAAGAAACTCAAGGACAACAGGATTTCATGCTGTCTCTCCCGAATAAAAATGAGAGACATAACTACAAGTTTGGACAGGATTATGAAGTCATCTGGCAAGCCTCCACCACTGACAATACACATTGGAACCACCGGTTCCAGTGGTGACTCAACATCACGCGAAACGAGATAGCTTAAAAGATTTACGATTTTAGAAGACAGAATATCCAATGATACATCTGTAAATCTTTCTGGTCCCGTGACTGAGAGAAGATGGGACATACTGGAAGTGAATACTGGGCTGTACAATCTCAAGCTATGTCCAACGGAAAGCTTTGGTGGTATGAAATACTGGCCAAATACCTGTGAGAAGGGGGCTATGGGACTAGGGCAGCTTTCATCTCTCAGGTGGGGGGGAAGGGAGTAGGAGAGACCAATCCCCCTCCTCCAATGTAAGGTGAGGATGTTAAACAAGAAAACGTGGGGACATTTCAAGCTTTGTGTGTTTTAAGCTGAATCAAGGTGATGAAGAATATGAGAGAAAATAAATTAATAGTTTATATACTAATCATGAAGAATTAAAAGTCCTCATTTATAAGCAAAAAAATCTGGAAAAATCTCTGGAAAAAAAAGTGGTATAAGCATAATTATTTTGGTGTCAAATGACTTATTTTTTTAATTTTTTGCAAAAATCTTGGTCTAATAAAAGATATCATCTCTTCTGTGAGTCCCAAGTGCCTGATACCTGGTGGGGCATACGACGGCATACTTGGCAATTATCTACAGGATTTGGTAGAGGAGAAGCCAGGCCTGGCAAGCAACATGGAAACAAACTGATTACCAGTTTAAGATGCTGGGGCCCCTCTACATGTGCAGGTCAAGGAGCAGTGGGCTCTAACGTGTGATTCACACAATGACGCATTGCATCCCGCCGTACCACACTGCTGGTGCTGGGGGCGCCCTCAGCCCGGGGTCCAGCTATGGGGGTGCCCGGCGCCGAGCGATGCAGCTGCTGCGACCTCCCAGCGGCGGGGGCTTCACGCATCCCTGGGCTCTCGGGCCCGGGGTTTTGCGAGGCCCGAGCTGGCAGCGAGTGGGGCGGAGAGCGACAAGCGGCCCCGGCCCCGCGACCCCCACGCTCGCGGCAGTGGGCGGGGCGGGCGCTGCACGCACCTACCAGGCAGGCCCAGGCCCTCCGCGCGGCGCAGCGGCAGGAGCTGCTCCGGGACGGCCCTGCCGCGGGTCCGGTCGGGTCGGGTCGGTTCCTCGCGTCGCGCCGCGTCACATCGTCCCGCGCCGCAGAAGGAGCGAGGGTAGGCTAGGAACAGTTCCAGCTTCCGCCAGCCTCGCCGCGGCTCGTCCTCTGTTCTTGCGCCGCGGCCCGCCCTAGCACGGCTCCCATTGGCTAAACGGGGCCCCCGCGCAGCTGCCATTGGCTAAGCGAGACGCCCACCAGGCCCCCCGCGCGGCTCCCATTGGGTAGCTACTCGCGTTTTGCTTTAGCCGACCTGAGGAGCGAGCCGCGCTCATTGCGCCAGAGGCCCGCTTATCAAGTAGAAACCCCGCCTTCTCTCCTCTCTCATTGGCCAAGACCGTCACTCATCAAATGTAACCGCGGATGGAGGAAGAAAAGGGCCCCTACCTCCCCTCAGCTGGGGGCGGAGCTTCGCAGCGCTGCTGCGGCTGCCCCGCCCCTCCCCTTCTCTCCCCTCCTGTCCCGGCCCGGCGCGGGCGCGCGCTGTTGCTGTTGCTGCCGCCGCTTCCCTCGCGTGCCCGCGCGTCCCCAGCTGTTGCCTGGAGGAGCGCCCCCCCCCTCGCCCTGCGCTCGCGCCGCCGCCGCCGCGGCTCGGGCTGGCCGGTAAGCTCCGGGCGCTAACGGCCGGCGCGGGCGGTTGGGCGGGAGAGCCCACGAGCCCCGGGAGAGGGGGGGCGGCGGGACACGGGGCTTCCCCACGCGCGCGCATGCAACACTGCTGGGGGGCATGCTGCAGCCGCGCCATGTGGCTGGGCGCGAGGTCACATTGAGGCTCCCCGAAGCCGTCCCCGCATTCTCCCTGGGGGGTCTGCGGGGCGCCGCGGCCTCGGGGCTCCTCCGAGCCGGCTGCGGGCACGTGTGTGCCAGGCTCCCGCCGCCCCGCGAGGAAATCAGTGGGGTTTTTGGAGCCGCTTGTGGCTCGGGGGGCGGCGGCAGCGGCCCGGAGGAGGCGTCCTCCTTCACCCCGCGGTTGGGGAGGCCACCACTGGTGTTTTTTAGCGCTGCCTGGTCCATTTCCAAGGGCAGGGCGGTGGATCCGGGCCGTCTTGCAGCGCGGTAGGAATGATGACTGCTTTTCTCTACTTTCCTCCTTATGAGGAGCTATATATAGCATCTGCTTTCTGCAGCGCTGGAGGCTTCTGGTGACCTGCCTCCATTCGCTGCTAAATTTGTGGCTTCCTGCAAAAGGTGCCTTGTTTTTGTTTCTGTACCATAACGTGTGTGCACTTTCCATGGTGTTTTGGTTTTAAACATCTTATGTGGGGGGTGGGTGTCTCTTGTGCTCTCCTCTTCCCCCCCCCGCCCCCCTTAGAGCTGCTCCACCGTGTTTGGAAACTGCTTTCAGGGCCCTCAGTGAAGTTGGGAATAAGAGATTGCAGGTACCCATCCAAGTTTGTAGTGGGCTTTTCATGTCCTTGGGTTTCCTGTTGCTATGTGTTCCTTGGTGTCCATGCAGTCATGTTTATGTCTAAAGTAACTAAGGATAAAATGACTTTTGAGTCATCGAGTAAGAGCTTTGAATTAGCCTCTTTGTTTGCTCGTTTGTAGCAGGAGTGGATTCTTATATTGCTGGTCATATTGCATTCCTGGAGTCGCTTCTTTAAGAGTTATGAGCTAGCTCTTGCTTGGGGATGGACATAGCAATGGGATAGTCGGCGTTTCGGTGAGTTCACAAATACAATGACAGACAGTTTGGGGTTGTTCCTGGAATGCAGGTAATGACCACACAGCAAGATTTAGACTGGGCAAACGTTAAAATGGGAAGCAAAGAGATGCTGGTGACGTGCTGGCCATGGGCGCAGAGCTATATTAAGAGAACTCGCTGTGCATTTTAATGAAATGAGAGCTCTTTTCCGTGCATCAAGGAGTGTAGGGTGGAGCAATTTTTGGAGCCAAACAGTGCGTTTCCTGAAAGAGCTGGCAGGGGTCACTGGAAACCAATGGACAAAATGACTTCTCTGAAGTTGAATGTATCTGTTCCCGAGGCTCCTCCATTTCTTGGGCCTGTGTTCTCTCTCTCTCTCTCTCTTTTCCCCCTTTAAACATCTGTGTGCCGTAGCTTATATTACAGCATGGATTATTGAGACAGAAAACTGAAATTCACAAGGAAAATTTGGAAATATATCCAAATGTCTGTCTTCATAGCAGGTTCTGTGTATATATGAAGGCATGGTGCTGAGATTAGTGTTTTTGCCTTCCAGACTTCAGTTAAAAAAACAAAACAGGGTTCACAGTGAACCTCATCTACTTGTGATCCTTTAGCCAACAAAAGCTAGGTGACAAAACCTCTGGAATTATACTGAAGAGGGAGTGGATGGTAATGGTTTTAATGCACCCTCCTTTCTCCTTAGTGTACTCTGTGCTATTCTAGTTCTTCAGCTTCATAACGGTCTAGAACTGAGCTTCAGAGGTCAGACTTTGAAACTGAAGGAATTTTCTTTGAATTAATATGTAAATAATTACGAGTACAACAAGTTTTACTTAACTGAATATTGCCTATAATGAAAGGATGTTAAATGCGGTGTGGAATATGATGTTATATGTAAATTCTTGCTCTGCGTTGATTATTTAAAAAAAAAAAATTGTTACCTAAACAATTCAAATCTTCCATGTATGCTTTATATTATATATTGAGAGAGTCTTTAAGTTTTAAATGGGTGTAGGAAAAGAGGTTTGTGAGAGGTGATGTTTTCTCCACCTCTGCACAATCAGAATTTTATAGGGTCTGTTTATATGCAAATACTTATGAGAGGACTCCTGCCAGTTTGACTTTTACTGGGGAACTATCTTTAAACATGGTGTGCAGTACCAGAGTACTTAACCTTGGATCACTGGAGGCATCCTTAGGGGAATGTTCAAAAAAGACTCAGAATCGCAGAAAATGAGGGTTGGAAGGGACCTCAGGAGATCATCTAGTCCAGGGGGTTTTCAACCTTTTTTGGTTGGTGTAGCCCCCCGGCGGCTGGTCGACTGGGGGACAAGTCCCCCAGTGGCTGGTTGACCTGGGGAGGAGTCCCTTGGCAACAAGCATCACAAAGTGCTGGCGGTCCAACTCCCCGCTTCTCCTTACCACTGTCACCCCTGGTTGACACCCCCTGATGTAGTCCAACCCCCTGCTCAAACCAGGACCAGTCCCAACTATATCATCCCAGCAAAAGCTTTGTTGAGCCAGGTCTTGAAAACCTGCAGGGATGGAGAGTGCATAACTTCTCTGGATAACCTGTTCCAGTGTTTTACTGCCCTCCTAGTGAGCAAGTTCTTCCTGATATGTAACATAAACTTCCCTTGCTGCAAGTTGAGACTGTTGCTCCTTGTTCTGTCATCTGCCACCGCTGAGAACAGTCTAGCTCCATCTTTTTTTCAACCCTCCCCCCCCCACCCGCCTTTCAGGAGGCCTCAAATGCCTATACACTAATGCTCGTAGTATGGGGAACAAGCAGGAGGAAACTTACCCTCCTGCTAGCTAACACCAATGCAGACATAATGGGACTCACCAAAACGTGGTGTGACCCAGCGCATGACTGGGCGGTGAACATCAAGGGCTATAGGCTGTACAGGAGGGATAGGAGAGGGAGGAAAGGTGTGGCGCTCTATGTCAAGGAGAAATACACATCCTCAACGAGTAGCCCTGGGTCAGAGGAGGGGTATGCTGAGGTGCTCTGGGTTAGAATACAAGGAGGTTGAGGGGAAAGGGACTTAACGGGGGGGGTCTACTACAGACCACCCAACCAAGGTGAAGAGCTAGACCAGGAATTCTTAAGTCAGCTCATGGAGGCAGTTAGTTCAAAGGACATGGTCATCATGGGTGACCTAAACTTTCCAGACATCTGCTAGAAAGAGCAGTCAGCCTGCTCATGTAGGTTCCTAGCTGAGATACAGGACCTCCATCTAACCCAGGAGGTGCACAGCCCCACCAGGGGAGATGCCTTGTTGGACCTGGTGAAGGGTCTGCAGGTGCTGGACCACCTGGGCAACAGTGATCATTGCCTGCTGGAATTCAGCATCCAGTGCAAGGTAGCAAAGGCCTGCAGCAAGACCGCTGCCCTGGACTTCAGGAGGGCGGATGTCAGTGAGGCAAGGAGAATAGGATACTCGACCAACTGGGCGACAGCGATCATTGCCTGCTGGAATTTACCATCCAGTGCAAGGTGGCAAAGGCATGCAGTAAGGCAGCAGCCCTAGATTTCAGGAGGGCAAACTTCAACGAGCTAATGAGGATAGTTGGGGATGTGCTGAGGTCCCAGAGGGGAGGGGAGCCAGATGTCCAAGAAGAGTGGTCGTTCCTGAAGGTTGCGATCCTCCAAGCCCAAAGGGAGGTAATCCCAACACTGATCAAAGGGGGCAAGAGGGGGCAAAAGCCCCCATGGCTTACCAAAAGCATCTGGGAATGTCTCCTAGCTAAAAAGGAGGCATATACCCGATGGAAGGGAGGGGCCATCACCAGGGAGGACTATACCTCCATTGCTTGGGATTGTGGGGGAGCTGTTAGGAAGCCCAAGACGGAGGTGGAACTGGGACTAGGAACCCGGATCAAGGACAACAAGAAGTCCTTTTTAAATACATAGGGGTAAAAAGAAGGTACTGGGTAATGTGAGGCCTCTGTAGGACATGCTAGGAAATCTGGTCGTCGCACCGGACAGCAAAGCTAAACTATTTAACAATTTCTTTGCCTCTATTTTCCTGAGCAGAAACTGGGTTGCCCCCCACCACTGGGACCCTCATAGGCCCCAGGGGAGGTGCACCCATGCCTAAGGTCAGAGATGACCTAGTCAGGGAACTTCTGGAGGGACTGGACGTATTTAAATCAGCAGGTCCTGACAATCTCCACCCCAGAGTCCTGAGGAAATTAGCAGCGGTCATTGTGGAACCCCTGGCATGGCTTTATGAGCACTCGTGGTGCTCTGGCGAGGTGCTGGAAGACTGGAAAAGGGCAAGTGTGGTCCCCATTCAAAAAAGGAAGGAAGGAAGACCCAGGAAACTATAGGCCTGTTAGTCTTACCTTGATCTTGGGGAAGCTTCTTGAGAGAATTATTCTGGCACATGTCCGCGAGGGGCCAGCAGGGGAGATCATGCTTAGGGGCAACCAACATGGGTTCATTAGAGGCAGGTCCTGTCAGACCAACCTTTGTGGCCTTCTGTGACCAGGTCGCAAAATCCTTGGATGCAGGTGTCGTGGTGGACATAGTTTTTCTGGACTTCAGGAAAGTCTTTGACACTGTCTCTCACCCCATTCTCATTAAAAAAAAAACAAAACTAAGAGACTGTAGTGTCGATACTTACACAGTCAAATGTGCCACTAAGTGGCTGGAGGGCCACACCCAGAGAGTGGTGGTGGACGGGTCATTTTCGACCTGGAGGGATGAGGACAGTGGGGTCCCCTAGGGCTCAGTCCTTGGGCCCGTACTGTTCAACATCTTCATCAGTGATGTGGACGAGGGGGTAAAAATCACCTTGTTCAAATTCGCAGATGACACTAAAATGTGGGGGGATGTGGGCACGCTAGAAAGGAGGAATCAGACCTGGACAGGTTACAGGGGTGGGTGGATGAGAACAGGATGGGATTCAACACTGACAAGTGCAAGGTGGTGCACCTGGGGAGGAAGAACCAGCAGCACACCTACAGGCTGGGCACTCCCCTTGATACCAGCTGCCAACTAAACCTCAAGCCATTGATTACTACACTTTGAACCTGATGCTCCAGCCAGTTTTCTGTCCACCTTCCAGTCCATTCATCTAGCCTATACTTCCTTAGCTTGCCTACAAGCATGTTGTGGGAGACTGTATCAAATGCCTGGCTAAAATCAAGATATGCTACATCTGCCAGTTTCCCTATATCCACAGAGGCAGTCACCTCATTATAGAAGGTAGTCAGGTTGGTCAGGCATGACTTGCCCTTGGTGAATCCATGCTGGCTGTTCCTAATCATCTTGTTCTCCTCCACATGCTTAGAAATGGATTCCTTGAGGATCTACTCCATGATTTGTCCAGGGGGTGGGGTGAGGCTAACCAATCTGTAGTTCCCTGCATCCTCCTTTTTCCCTTTCTTAAATATGAACACTGTTTGCCGTTTTCCAATCATCTGGGACCTCTTCTGATAATCATGAATTTTCGCAGATGATGGCCAGTGGTCCTGCTGTGTCATCAGACAACTCCCTCAGCACCCTTGGCATCCCATCTGGCCCCATGGACTTGTATACGTCCAGCTTTTCTAAATAGTTGCTAACCTGTTTTTTCATTACTGAGAGCTGCTCACTTCCTCCCCAGACTGTGCTGCCTGGTGCAGTAGTCTGGGAATTGACCTTGCCTGTGAAGACTGAGGTGAAAAAAGGCATTGAGTACTTCACCCTTTTCTGCATTCTCTGTCCCAAAGGTTGCCTCCCCCATTCAGTAAGGGATCCACACTTTCCCATATCCCCCTCTTGCTACCAACATACCTGTAGAAACCCTTCTTGACATGATAGAGTTGCTGGAATGATTTGGGGATGGGGATATATGATGTCTGAACTCCTTTGCAAGTAGATAGAAGAGGTTTCTCCGGGGTAAGAACTACTAGATAGTGCCATATTGAAACAAGCCAAGAGTATACCTAGTCCTGTATCCTATCTTGGACCTTGGTTAGCACCTGGTGTTTAATAGAATTATGTAGGAACCATACAGTAGAAAGATACTTTTGTATAATTTGAACTGCTATATGGAATAATCTGCTCCCAGTGTTTGGGAGGTATCATCCTGCTCCATAGTAGCTGGATGTTTGCTTACTCCCTAAGGCATAAATTTTAATATTCCTGTCCAATTTTTGTTAGTGTTACTCTTATGACTGCTATCATTATTAGTATAAATATAATATATTAATATAAATATCCAGTTCTCTTTTGTATCTCACTCAATCATCAAGACCAATTATAATAGTTAGTTCCCTTTGCGATGAGCCTCTGAATGCTGGAGGCCATAGTGTGTGCGGACAGTACCTAGATCAGCCTGAGTCACTGCCCCTAAGGAGCCACTGGACACCAGTGAAAGCCTTCTTGGAGACATGCATGAGTAAGGGAAAGCAAACTCCACAGTTGGCTAGGTTCCCCCAGCCCATACTCCCTCTATAGTCTGGTACATGGACAAATTGGCCAGACCAGGAGGAGATTGATCAGAAGCTCTCAGGGCACTCGGGATGAGGTATCTGTAAGAGGAATGGTCTGGGGGAAAAGTGCAACCATAAACTCAATAAGAGCTTCTCCAGGAGGCAAAAGAGGGGCTACAGCCTGACGCATTCAAGGATATTGGGTTAGATGTTCTGCTTTTCTGAGTTTCACACTTAGTCAGGTATTAAAAAAAACAAACAAACCAAAACAAAACAAAACAACAACAGAAAACCCACCCACCAAACCCCAAAACAAACAACCCCCCTCCCCCAAACTCTGTCATCAGTTTTGAAATTGCTGCCTTTTTAATATTGCGTTCTGTCTCTTGTCCTTGAATTTTGGGAACAGAAACTCCCAATATACTTTTATTACTCAATATTATGTACTTTTATCATGGCCTGTGTTTATTGCCTTTGGAAAGGAACTTTTGTTTTTGTTAAGTAGTTGGTATTTCCCCCTTTCTGTGTGTTACTGTGCATTTATTGATATTGAATTCTTTGCCTGTGTTGCCTATTCATTGAGTTTATTAGTTCTTCCTGAAGTTGATCTCAGTCTTCTCAAGTTTTTACTAACACTGTCATCTGCAGATTTTGCTACTTCCTTATTCACTTCCCTTTCCAGATCATTAATTAATACATCAAACAACACTAGACCTGCCACAGAAACTTGAGCCCCCTTGTTCTTAGTATAGTGTGATGAATATTCCTTCCAATATTCATCCTTGTTTACAATATCTTAGCCAGTTTTTGAGCCATGACAATACTTAAACATGGTCTTCACAGTACTTCAACCATGTCTACTTAAGACATGGTCTTACTCTGCAGAAACAGTGCTGGTTAGGCACCATCATAAGACTGTCTTCCAGAAATGTCTTTGAAATGCTAATTAAAAACAGGCGGAGTAGTTTGCAGGTATTCATATAAGACTTGTAGGAATAATTCAAGGAACTGCAGTATAACAAGTCCTGTGGGACAGTAGCTGTCATGAGAAACTTCAAATCTTGTTGCAGCTTTAGATCTAAACTGCTTCAAAATCGTGGTAACTATTTTTAGAATACAAAATTAATCACTTAGAGGGTGTTTTTCAGCTTCCTGCTTGTGCTCATCAGCAGACAACAGCTTTGCTGTGTCACTGGGCAGTCAGAAATAATTTTTTCAGAAAGCTTTCCTCGGCCAACCATATCTCAAGTGATTATGGAGAACTTGTTGCATTCATCATCAATCACTCGGAGACGGGGGGGGGGGGGGGGCGGGAAGACCAATGAAGCATACTTAAAGCCAACCAGTAGTATTGGCTTTTGTTTGTAAGTCATACAGTTACTTGACTGGCATGCATGCTTTTGGTCTCTCTTTCAGTTGGAGGAAACTACTTCGCTACTAGATTTGGCAAGGTATATGTTTAATTATAGCTGTGTGGTTTCCATGCAACAGATATGTTTAGTATTTCAGGTTTTTAAAAAAATTATTGTAGGGTTGAATGTTCTTGAGAGAGTGACTTATGTTCTTGAGGTTTATTTGAGCTATCTTTCTAGACTGTTAACCTATTTTAAAAACAAACATACTGAGCTGAAAAGTGGTGAGAGGACAGACCTGGAAACGAAGTGGGTATAAGTCGCACATGATGTACTTAAGAGGTAATGCTGATGTGAGAGGCATGGTGGTTAGGTTTAGTGTGCTAGTGGAATGCCCTGCAGTTGGGGGTAACAGGAGTTATGTAATTAATTTATTTAACATAATAGATAAACTCCACTAAATGGATTTCAATGGCAACCTTAAGGACCTGATATCTCCCACCTGAATTAGCTGGGAATTCTGCCATTGATTGTAATAATAGGATATTGCTAAATATGCAAACATGTAGAGATCCTTGTTTCTCACATATAATGCACAGCCCAGTTTTTAGCAGGTGGTTTTGGGGTGGGGAAGAGAAGGTATGAGTATCTGGGCACAGTTATACCTGAAGTGACCCTGGGCAACCTGTTACCTTATCTATGAGGTGTGGGCAATTATAATTGCCTGCCTTGAAGGCTAGGGCAATAAAAGTTGTGGATTTAACTGAGCATTGTCACATTTTTCTTGTAAGTCTGAGACCAGAGCACCCTGTTTCTGCTTCCAGTATAGTGTAGAATCTACTAGGCCAAAGGGTTTACATCTCCTTTTTCTAACACAAGATATTTTACCTTGAGTGCAAACATGTGTGGTGGTACTGCCAAATATGACTGTGTCACAAGATGTGTCACATATTAGGTCTGTGTTTATATTTAGTAGGTGTTGTCACCAAATAAAGGAGGGGTCTGACTTGTGCTTTGCTTTGGTAGTATTAATCCAAGATTTAAAAAAAACCTTCAAGCAGGAGAGTTCTGTTTTGTCTTGCAGCTCAAGATGAAAATCATTTGGCATATATTTACATAGACTTTCATGGTAAGTAATTTTATTGAAGTTTTGTTGATAGCATGACACAGTTGTACTTTCTTTCCCTGAGCTCGTGGTTTTCCTGTGTTAAACTCCGTATACTTCTGGACTGAGCTCAGTGCATGCTTAGAAGAGGTACCGTGTTAGTTGCACTCAGCTTTCCCAATATCTGTAGAGACTGGCAGCTTTAGTGGGGCTCTTTTGGTGCTTTTATCTAATAGCTGATTGAATCAGCTTTAGCTAAAAGCACCAAAGAGTCCTGCTGAAACACCTGATCTATTCGGACACTGGAGCCAGGCTGAATAGTGCACTACTGCTTCTAGTAGAGTGTTTTTCTGCACCCCCCCCCCCCCGCCCCCAAATCTGTCAGCTCCTATTGTGTCTGTAGTATGTGATACCATCTTATTACCAGTTGTAAATGGGAGTGTATGGTACTTTGTACCTTGTCTGAGTATTCTGTAGTATACAAGAGTTTAAAGACCCCCCCTCAAATTTTGCATTAGGAATTTGAATGTAGGCATCTTCAAAAAGATGAATAATAGGAAAGAAGCAATTCTTTGAAATGCTTTACTTTTCTTCATCAGGTCTGTGTGGTACTACTTACAGATATCAAAACAATATCAATTGTTAATGAGTAGGAGAACTATTTTCTATTTTTTCTTTCCATGATGTTTCATTGCTAGTTGGTATTGCTTACTCTGGTATTATCCTAGAGATAACTGGGCTTCCAAAATTAGTGAAGTCACTACAGACAGAAAAATAAATGCTGTGAATAATGAAACCTGTGTGCTCTTAATTTAACCTAAGGGTTTAGAGGTAGGATTCTTAATTTTTATAGACTGTATAAAAACATTCTGGAGCTCCTAAAACAATTAAATGCTTTGGATAATTTACCCCTATAAATAACTAAAGATACTTGTTCTGGATTGTTTACTTTGTTTGGATTGATAGATCCTACATTGTGCATTGCTCTTCTGAGCACTGAAATCCTTCGAGGAAGATTGCTACAGTTTGTGTATGTTAGTTTTTGGAAACTTTTTGCTGATTGCCCAGCAAGTTTTTACAATTTCAACTGGAGTACATTTTGTTGCTTAAAAAGCACTACTTTCTGAAAACTGGCCTGCAGGAACAGATGGACATCTATTTTTGGCATTAGCATAAGGGAAGCCATGAGTGTTTTGAGGAGAGCTGTGGTTCGTTTATAGAAAAAGTTTGCTTGGCACTTTAACATGGCTAGTTATATGAAATACATAGTAGAATTATGACCACATATTTTCTACTCTGTGAAAGACTAGGAATTTTAATATGGCCTAAAATTAGGCATCCATAAGCGCACTTTTTTGTAACCCCTGCCTGTTGTTTGTATTTGTATTGCTTAACTTCTAGGAGCCGTGGTTATGGACCAAAACCCTATAGGGGATGTACAAACATGTATTAATGGGTAATTATCTGCCCAAATGCTCATAGTGAAATATAAGACGAGGCAACAGGTACATAAATATGGGGAGTAAAAGCAAGGAAACAGTGAATGTGCCTGTTTAGAGGCTGCTTCACACTGCTTGCTTTAGAGACTTCCATAGCTCATGTGGAAAAGGTCTGAAGCCCTAAGCTCAATATAGAGCCCTAGTAATGGGTGACAGAGTATATAACATATGCACAAGGGACAATATCAAGGTTGTTTAGATTCTTCCCACTTTTGAGGTGGTTTATAAACATGTTGTAAATGGAAATTCAGTTTGTATAAATTATACTCTTTTTAGATTAGTACCTACCATATTTACTGGACTATAAGATGACCCCCCCAGTAATTGGATTCTATATATGGAAAATGTATAAATTTTATTATAATTTTCCAGGTATATAATTTCATAATTGGAGATTTGCCTTGAATGTGTCCTCCCACTACTATAGCAAGGAAAATGAATGTCAGGTACCGCCCCTGCTCTAGCCCTTCCCCTACCTCCTTACCATCAGATCATGCTCTTCCTGAGCACGTAGAAGTGAGGGGCAAATTTGAAAACACTGACCTTTGAAATAAACATGCTTGTAATCATTTGCATGTAGTACCCATAGACTTAGTTCATCCAGAAGTGATGCATTTTACCTGTTTGAAACTGCTACAAATTTTAGTACAGGTATTCCATAAACATGCTTTTAAGCAGTATTTTTGTGTGTACTTATATATAGTACAAACGGTGCATGATATTAGACGGAAGTAAAAAGGCTCATGATTTACTATCTAATTACTAATTGGCACGTGTGCTGGGGGTTGCTGATCTATGATCTAGACTGTTAATAAATATTATAAAAGAAGTCGCTAAGAGATGTGTAGGCAGTAGAAAAGGCTTTCAGTAGAACAGACCCCAGTGGAAAGAAACAATCAAGAATTGACTTCATGTTTATAACAAAAGAAATAGGGATAGGGAAGAATGAGACCACGTATATGGCTTTTAGTGATCACTGGATACTGAAGCTGGAAATTAGGCTTGGTAAGAGCCCTATGAGAGGGAAGGGACTGTGGAAATTAAAGGTTACAAGATGAAGGGATATGTTAAGCATGCACAAGACAATATGAGGGGTGGTGAACAATGAAATATTTTGGGGGTGCCAGAGAATGGTGGATGGTGGTGAAGAAGAGGATGGAAGAGTTCTCTGGGAAGGAAGGCCAAAGAAAAGGGAAAAAAAAAAGAGCTAAGACAGGGGTGGGCAAAATGCGACCCGTGAGCTGGATGCGGCCCGCCAGGCCATTCTATCTGGCCTGCTGGGCCCCTAAAAAATTTAGAAAATTAATATTTATCTGCCCCTGGCTGCCTGTCATGCGGTCCTCAATGGCCTGCCAAAACTCAGTAAGTGGCTCTCTACCCGAAATAATTGCCCACCTCTGAGCTAAGAGAACTACAAAGAAAGATGCAGGAGCTGCTACAAGAAGTTGCAGAAGGAAGACGGGTATGAGAAGAGCTAGAAGAAACAAGGCAAGAGTTAGAAATTGCGTTTTTTTTTTAAAAAAAAGGCAAGAGAGAATATTTTTAGCATAAGTACCCTGGGTGGGAGAAAACAAAGAGCAGTGCCAATACTTTTCAGCCAATGTGAAGGCAACAGAAAGAGAGAGAGCTTTAAACAATGTGGGAAGAAGGTGGTGCCTAGGTGGAAAAGCAAGAGGTGTTGGGGTCAATGAGAAGATTTTTTTTGAAGAGGTATACCAGAAGAAAGAAACGGGCAGGAAGAAGATGAAGGATTTCTTGAAAGAGATTGAGAAGGAAGAGGAAGCAAAGAAGATGGAAGAAAAGAGAATCTTAAGGGAAGAGGAGTTTTTTAAAACCTTTGGAAGAGGGAAATCATTAGGTCCCAGATGGACTGCCTATGGAATTTTGAGAGACGCTTTGGGCAAGGATAGGGAGTTGTATAATGCAAGTGTTCGAGGAAATAATGGAAATACGAGAGGCAGTAAATGGTTTTACAAGAGTTGTTGTGATCTTACTCTTCAAAAAAGGGGAGAAGGAACTCTTGAAAAACTGGAGATTGATTCCATTCCTTAATATAGGCTACAACTTAACAGCCAAGTTGCTGGCTTTGAAGATGAGGAAAAACCTCCAGAAGATAATGGATGAAGACCAACTAGGTGCAGTACCAGGGAAGGATCTCTGAAGCGATCAGAGATTCACTGTTCCACATCCAAGAGAGGAAAACAAACACAGTTATAGAAAGCCTAGATTTAGAAAAAGCAAATGACTGAGTAGATCATGATTACATATTTGAGGTTCTAGGAAAAATGGGGTTCCCAGAGAAATGTATATGTTGGATAAGGTTATTGTATAAAGGAGCATACCATGGAATGGAAATGCATATTTCATTTGACAGAATTTGCAAACCATATTTTTACAGAGATTTTGGGAGCGATACCGATAGCCGATATTTAAGGAGGCATATTGGCCGATACTGCTCAGTATCTGATATCTGATACAGCTGCCTCCAGGTGATAAGCCAGTGTGGTGGAAGGGGGAAGGAAGGGGTGTGGGGGTGCAGATCAATGCTCCCTGTGGTGAGGGAGGGGGCAGCCACTGCCCAGGGGTTGGGGGTGTGGCGGGCCAGTAGGGGGCGCTCCTGCATTGAGCCGCCCACCTCCCTGTGCCTGACAACCTTCCAGTCTCCGAGTGCCTCCCTAGGGGTGCCTCACGTCTGGCTTACCCCCTTCCTGGAGCACACTCGCTAGCCTGGGGGTAACGTAGCTGCCACCACCCTGAGAAGGGACTGTTTCGGCCCAGTGTCCTCGGGGAAACACAGGCCTGATAGTCCTACGGCTACTCGACCCAGTACAGGCACTTGGGGCACTTCCCCAAGTCGGGGGCCAAAAAGGAAAGTCTCCCTTAGTCTGCAGACGTAAGGGGTATCTTAGGCATAATTTAGACCCACCCCTCAGTAAGTCTCCCACACCAGTCACAAAGGAGAACTTTACTGATTACAGGGGTAGGTTGAACGTAGGGTACAGGATTGCGCAATACCATAGAAAACCCATAGAGCAAAACAGTGTGTCTGAGGTAGCCTTTTGATCATGCATCTGAATTACTGCCAGCTAGATATCTAATCAGATCTCAAGTAGCTTACTCACAAGCATCGTCCAGAGGCTGTTGGAGATTCCCTCTGGAGACAGGCTGTTCCTAGCTCATGAGTTATGGGGGAGAGAGCCAGTTTCAGATGGTAAAACTCCTCTCTAAATCTGAGTCCCCCGCATGGCTGCTGCCCCCTCCTCCTCCTGGGCAGTCTTAACTTATATAGCCCCTGTGACCTCATTCACCTGGTCCAGTGGAGGCCAGCTCTGGTCGGCTCTCAGCCAACCAATTTGAAATACATCAGTAGTTGCTATGCAGACTTTAGCCCACCAGGTAGAAGCCCTTCACCCAGGTAGCTGATACCAGTCACTGTAGGCGGAGGGAGCAGGTTTCCCCCTTCCCTCAGGAATGTAGCCAGCTCAGGTTACCTAAAGATAGGGTAAGGGTGTGTCTCCTTTGCTGGGCCCATCCTAATCAAGTTGTCACAGCACAGAGATTTTGGGGAGAAACAAAGGTGGCTTCCTGCCACAGGGGGCAGCTCCCACCACTACTTGCACCCCAGGAGGGCAGTGCAGCTGCAGGGTTAAGCCAGAGCTGGCGCTTTGCAGCTCTTATTGCCATGGGCTGGGCTTGGTGTGGACTCCGGCAGCACTGGGAGGAGGCTGCACCTACTGCAAATTTTGCCACAGCTCCGATCTGCACAGAGCTGGCGGCACGTGACCCCCCCACCCTCATGGGGTACAAGCAGCAGCAGGAGCTGCCTCACCCCACAAGCCACGGCTCTATCATGCACCCCCCACCATGCGGGGGCATTGATCTGCCTCCCTTTCTCTCCCGCATCCCCTTCCGACTTTACCAGCTGGAGGCAGTTTTCCATTGCTGGCTCTGCTCCATGCTTATATTTTTTAAGTATTTGGTGCCTGAAAATGGGAACAGACTTTCTAGAGAGCTCAATGTCAATGAGGAACTAATCTTTAACGTAGATCTACTAAAGTATTCGGCCTACAGCAATTCCTACAGTGTTGATTCTGAGTAGAGTTTCAACCTGAGAAAACTGATTCATAATGTGCTATGTTCTTGCAATGCTTTTAGAAATATTTCCTATTTATTTTTATAATGTCAGCTTCACAATTTAGCCAGTGTCTAAACAGCAGTAGAGAGTAGATTGTATGTTGTACTCAGGAAATAAGTGGGATTTTAAAATATGAATATGAATTGTGTTCAGTTGCGGAGGTAACATTTGAAGGAAAGCAGAGTGCATGAAAGAAGTAAATGAAGAGTAAATGAAGGAATTGCTGCATTACATGTTGATTTGTAAAGTCTGGTCGCTGTATGATGCATAGTTTTCCTTGACATTTTGGGAACTTGTAACTAAAGGATAGTTTGTCCTTAAAATTCTTTATCTTAAAACTCTTCCAAATACCTATAAAGTTACAGTTGTATTATACTACAAATCCACAACGTGTTTGTTTAAGCATGTTCTGTTTATTGGCATAAATGTTGAACGCTGTAAACTTTCAGCTGTCATTCTCTTAAAAATTGGATTGTGGGACCATCAGCAACTTTAAAAATTATTTGTCACATTATTTGCCCTAAATACATTGTATAATCTGCTTTTCAGCCAAGGATCTTGATTGTATTGCATCTTGGCACATAATGACTTATCTGCTTAAGTAAAATCAATTTAGGTTATTGCAAAGTCAAGCAAAACTGCTGAATTAATATTGAAGACACTTTTAAATTGATCTTTTTATCTACATGGAAGTTATTCATGGGAACAAATTACATTTTGGGGAAAGGTTATGAAATATTTCACAATCTCAGTGTATTTTCTCCATATGTAGAAGAACTTTGGTACTTGGTTTGAGAGAACCTAGATGAGCCTTGTGTAAATAAGTCCTGTTACGTGTGTATATATTGAAGGATAAATAATTAAGTAATTGGACCAAAGATGTGCAATAGGGCTCTTTGACTTTTGCAGTGGGGCAGGATTACATTTTATGGCAATTTAAGTAGTACCTAGCCATATTGACTGATTAGTTAGGCAGTGGCCTTTGCTTCTAGTGAAATTATAAAAATCTACCACAAAATATAGTATTACCTTTTTCTTGTACTAGAAGAATATTGCCAGAACTGGCTGGGAGTGGGAGCTTGCAGAAAAGGAAAGTAGTTGTCATGCACAGCAGTTATGGCTAAGGAGCCTGGGGTTAAGAGCTATATTCTTCTGTAAAGCTCTTCCTGTTAAAGATGATTTTCCGTTCTTTCTTGCCATCACCTTTCTCATAAGAGGTAGTTCACTTCATCCATGCTGTCCTGAATTATCCTTATTACTTAGATTGTGGTAGCACTGAAAAGATGCTGGATGTTTTCCAAATACCAATTAAAATGAAGTACCTGTTAGCCACATAAAACCAAATCTGGCCTGCAGAACTGGAGGGCCTTGCCTCTGCCTGTGCTTCTAGCTCTGCTTACACTGCTGCTGGGGGAGAAAATGGAGGAGAGAAACAACAGCAATGAGCCAAGGCCAGGCATCTTTCAACTGCCTGGCCTTGGCTCAGTTTCCCACGAGCTGGAAGCTGTGCCTGTGCTGCAGCCAGGGATCAGGGGTGGGAGTGAAGTGGCAGCACAGGTGGTACTCCCAGTTGCCTGCCTCCAGCCTGCCACTCTTACTTCCTTTCTCTGCCCAATTTTCTGTTGTGCTTTCGTCTGTCTGCCCTATGCAGGGGTCAGGTTGTGGAAACAATGGAATGAGGGAGGGAGGCGGAGTGATTCCAAGAGGGGAGGGGGGGGTGGAGTGCAGTAGGGTTATGAAAATGGAATCCATAGAATCATAGAAAACTAGATTTGGAAGGTACCTCTGGAGGTCATCTAGTCCAACTCCCTTCTCCAGGCAGGACCATCTCCCAACTAGATCATCCCAGCCAAAACTGTGTTGAGCGAGGTCTTAAAAACCTCCAAGGACAGGGATTCTGCAACATCTCTGGGTAACCTGTTTCAGTGTTTTACTACCCTCTTAGGGAGAAAATTCTTCCTAATGTCTAACCTAAACTTCCCTTGCTGCAACTTGAGATTTGTTGCTCCTTGTTCTGTCATCCACCACCACTGAGAACAGTGTAGCTCCATCCTCTTTTGAACCCCGCCCCCCCCTTTCAGGTAGTCGAGGGCTGCTATTAAATCCCCTCCGTTTCCTCTTTTCTAGACTAAATAAGCCCAGTTCCATCATTCTTTTCTCATAAGTAATGGCTATAGCTCCCCCCAGTGCCGCCCCTGCTTGGAGCACTCGACTTCGCTGCTATTTCTTCGAGAGCCCTGCTTTGGCCTTGTGTCCTTGGGACAGGAAAGGGACGCATGGCCAGCTCAGGGCTCCCAAGGGAAAGGCTGCATTACCAGTGACATTATCAGCTACACCAGCCAAAGAAAGCCATTGCCTATAATGTTCAGCAAGTTTTCCTATTTGTGTATAATCAGCTAAGCATTTTATTTGGCCTGTGCTACCCCAGAGAAAGTAAAATTACTAGATTGATGCAGTGCTGTGTTGCTGGCTGAGTATTACTACTTGTGGATTTCACGGGAACTTTAATTTAAGTAATGGCTTGGATTAGAGTTAGTTTTGTAGAAACTGGTTACAGGGGATGTTTCATGTTTGACTAGAAAATGTCTGGATTTTTTTCTAGGTCTTTTTTTTTTTTTTTTCTTTTTGTATGGACTTCAGTGGGCCTTCAAAGAAGCATTATAGATCAGCCTGGATATGCTCTAGTTCCAGGATCAGGATGCCTAAAGGCTAGGTATAGACATTCAAAAAGCCTGAGACAGAATCGATCTAAGTTGCATGGTTTTCAGTAACCAGCACAGATTAGATCGGTAGTGAACGGAACACACATTCGCCCAGGGGCCGGGGGAAGGCAAATCTTAGACTGGGTTCTGCCACAGTTAAACTAGTCTGTATGCAAATTTCTGTTCTGTAATGGGTATAGACTCATTTCCGATCTCTTATACCAGTAATAGTATAATGTCTGTACCAGCCCTTAAGGTGTAATCCAGGGCTGTCCAACTTTGTGGCTGGGGCCATACATAGTGGATGTGTGCAAGCCCAAGGGACACGTACCATGTGGCAGGCCATCCCTGGGATCCTTCTCCATCACGCAGTGCTGGTGGTACAGTGACCCTCACCCCCTGGGCAGTGTTGGTGGCATACAGCTCCCCTTTCTGTGCGGGCATCAGGGGTGGCATGCACCCCCACTCCATTGAAGTCCTCTTGCTTGTTGCTGGGCAGTGGAAAAGGTGGCTGCAGGGAGCCACAGGCTGCATGTAGCCTATGGGTCACCAGCTAAGCAGTCCTGGTGTGATGCATTCATTGGCATCCCTGGAGATTGCTTGGGCCCAAAAAAACCCCCATTTATGCTTTTTTCATTTGTTAGTTAATGTTATCTTTCCAAACCTGGGTCAAAGCAAGCCAACCTCTTCTCCAGTCTGAGGAGCTAAAATGGTCTGCAAAGTCTTGACTGCAGGTATCTGCCTCTGATTAGAGCTAGATCTATGGTACTTATCACTATGAGAATCTGCACATATCCAATTGACAGCAGAAGTACTTTCTAACATAAGTGTTTACTAAAGAGCAATCTTTGAAAGCACATCTTTAAGACTAGATACTTTCTTTATGGGTGGAAAAGCATGCATTTTAAATCTTTCAGCCTTGCAGATCAGAGCCAGAGAAATAAACATTGCCTAAATGCTTATGGACAAACATTTTGCTTTGGATTAGAAGGTAGCAGTTGTATACTTGAAACATCCTTGGAAAGTACCAATACAGTTCATGATGCTTCCCAGTCATCTGTTCCTATTGGATCAATGGTTACTGTGGTGGCTCACTGTGACAAGCCCTTAAAGCCCCCTCATTTTAGGTTAAACTTCTGGTCAGGGTCCCATATTAAGTACAGATGTCTATAGTCTACTAACAAAATGTGACTAGTTCCTTCTCTGAGAGAGGGAGAACTTGCAATGCCAAGGTTTAGATGAGACCACCTCCTGATTGGATCATTAGGTGGAAATGTTTCATCTCTAATTTATACTTAACTTATTGTCATCAACCTTAGAAACATCCTTTGATCAGGTCTTGAACCAAAATTGGGCTGTAACAGCAAACCTGTGGGGCATTGGTAGTGCCACTTTCTAGGCTAGTTATCTTCATTTTGTATTGGTGTGTCACTGTTTGTTTTTGTTGAGTTTCATTTTGTCTTTAGTTTCTCAAGATCCCTTTGTTTAACTTTGCTCCTCCTCCCCACACACACACTTGCGCGCTTGCGCCTGGGGCTCCTGCCCTGCTCCTGTCGGTTACATCATTGGAGGAAATTATACAGAAGCCTGTGCCTTCTGTCTGCCAAAGTTGTGACTTGGAAAGACGGCATTGATATCTTTGAAGTGCTTTGCCAGCATTGTCTTGAGCTTGTCTGTAGAATCTCTCTCCGTAGGTAACAGTTTGTCAGGATAGATGTTCGTAAGGAAAACTGTAAACTTCTGGATTAAGTTTCTTTTATCTGCTTCCTCTTTTGCAGTGCCTTTACGTTACCACTAAATGATTAAATACTAGAACATAATGAGTGGTTTGTCAGAATGTGTCTACTGTGCAGGAAAAGTTGCATGTATGCCTGGTATCTTTCAGGCTAAGTACAGACAGTCAAAAAGCTCAAGGCTGAGTTATTCAATTTTTGCAGGTTAGTCTGAGTTGCATACATTGAACAGATAAGCAAGTGACCAGACATTCAGTTTTGATTCTGGAAATGCAGTCACGTGCCTGCGGTGGCCCAGGTCAGATGTTACCAATAGGATTTCTTTTTGCCAGAGCCCCTCAAGGATTGACACGGTTTACTTGTCCAATTTGATATCAAGTGAACTTTAATAGTAACTCAAGTGATATTACAGGCATCCTCCCCATAATATGACCTGGCAAGTGGCTCTTTAGACATTTCAGTAGTGACCTTCAGAGGCACCGTGCATCAGGTCTTCTGCTGGGTGTGTGATGTTTCTGGCTTGCCCAGTGTTCAGTGCAGCAGCCATGTCTGTCCTCCTAGAATCACTGCATGCCAACACTCCCTATTCTTTTGTTAGTTACTTTTGTAACTTTTTTTCATACCAAATTGTCCAATCCTCAGGTTGCATGCCAGATGTTGATATGGTACACCAATCCTACTTAGTTTTTGGTTTTGTTTTCTTATAGGGAAATTGTTGTACCTGGTTTGCCCAGCTTACCAATAGCAGCGCTCACTTCTTCCATTGCCTTATAAAGCACTTAGTTTAATTTTATTGCTTAATTCTGGGAAGGCCCAGATTCTGATCAGAAGCTTTAGCACAACTGTTTGCTTGCTACAGCTGGAGGGAATCCTGGCCAGGGCTTGTGCAGTACAGGGAAAGCCCTGGTCCCCCAGCATAGAGCCAGACTTTGGAGAGAAACATGCCCCTGGCCTAGCACTAGTCCCCCAGCTGGGGTCTGTCTGGTGTGGGGAAATACCCCACTGGGGGTCTCCCCCTGCCCCCCAGTGCAGCTTGGAGCCAGGCTGGGATTGCCCCAGTTCTGTCCCTTTCCCAGTCTCCATCTCCAAGAGGTGGGGGAGGGCAGGGGGTGAGAACACAACCCCCTGGCCCAGTGCCAGCCCACCCAGCCAGTGGCTGCCCAGTATAAGGAAGAAAACATCAACCAGGGGGCTTTTTGAACCCCTGCAGTTTGGAGCTGGGCTTGGATTGACCCAGCCCCACCCCTTCCCCAGCCTCTGCCTCCAAGTGGACAGATAGGGGGCAGAGGTGGGGGAATCCCAGCCTGGCTCCAAACTGCGGGGGGGAGCAAAACCCCCCCTGAAGGGTGATTTTTTCCCCCCCCCCCCCAATGCTGGGGGTTCAATGGCATGCCAAAGGGGTTGTTCTCACACCCTCCCACGCTCCCTTCTGAGGTGTACAGCAGTCAAAAAAGCCAACCTCTTTAATGAATTTTTTGCCTCCATATTCCTGAATGGGGCCGGGACATTTTCCCCCCACTAAAATTTCAGATGCACCCAGGGGAGACACCGCCATGCCTTGAGTCAGGGACACCCTAGCTAGGGAACTTTTGGAGGGGCTGGATGTGTTTAAATAAGTAGGTCCAGATGCTCTTCACCTGAGGGTGCTGAGGGAATTGGCAGAGATCATAGCAGGGCCCCTGGCACGACTGTATGAGTCCTGTGGGGCACTGGCTAGGTACCACAGGATTGGAAAAGGGCCAATGTGGTCTCCATTTACAAGAAGGGGAGAGAGGAGGACCCTGGCAATTATAGGCCGGTCAGTCTTACCTTGGTCCTTGGGAAGACTTTTGAGAAAATTATCAAGGAGCACATCTGTAAGGGCCCAGCAGGGGAGGTAATTTTCAGGGTCAGCCAATATGGGTTCATTGGGGACAGGTCCTGCCTGACTAACCTGGTTTCTTTTTATGATCAGGTCACAAAGTCCCTGGACGGGGGTGTCAGGTTGAATGTCATCTTCCTGGACTTTAAGAAGGCCTTTGACATGGTTTTCTACCACATTCCCTAAATAAAACTTGGTGACTGTGGCACTGATGCCTACATAGTTAGATGGGTGGCAAATTGGCTATATGGTTGCACCCAGAGAGTGGTGGTGGACGAGTCATTTTTGACCTGGAGGGATGCGGGCAGTAGAGTCCCCCAGGGCTCAGTCCTGGGGCCTCTACTGTTCAACATCTTTATCAGCGATCTGGATGTGGGTGTGGAAAGCATGCTGTCCAAATTGACTGACAACACCAAGTTGTAGAGCGAGGTGGGCATGCTGGAGGGGAGGGACGGAATCCAGCTAGATCTAGAAAGATTACAGAGGTGGGTGGATGAGAATAGGATGAAATTTGATACAGACAAGTGCAAGGTACTGCACGTAGGGAGAAGGAACCAGCAACATGCCTATAGGCTGGGGAACACCCTTCTTGTTAACGTGGTAGCAGAAAGGGATCTTGGAGTCGCAGTTGACTGCAGGATGAACATGAGCCACCAATGTGAGGATGTGGTCAGTAAGGCTAAACGCACCTTATCATGCATCTACAGATACATCACAAGCAGGTCTGGGGAGGTGATCCTTCTCCTCCTGTGCGGCATTGGTCAGGCCACAGTTGGAGTACTGCGTCCAGTTCTGGGCGCTGCACTTCAAGAGGGATGTGGTTAGCATTGAGAGGGTCCAGAGTTACCTTGAATCAGCATGGCATGTGGGACAGAAGTTCCATAAACCAGCTTAAACTAAATCAGTTAAGTCTGATACTACATCCAGTCAGGCTTATTTTAAGCTGGTTTTGGTCATTTATGTGCACTGAACTTGTGTTCTGTTACAGGTTTAAACCAGTTTCCAGTCACTTAAACTGAAACTGGTTTATATGCAACTTCTGTCCCTAGCCTAAGTGGCTCGACTAAACTCAGTGGTCAATTAAGTTTAATTGTCAGCTAAACTCAGTCTATGTACAAGGTCATAAGAAGGCCCCTATCTGTATTACATGATGTGTGCAACCTTGTGAAACCCTGAACTAGATGTGATGACTTCCAAATAAGCTTGTAAAGTCTGTAAGTGTTGCAAATGCAATTAAAATAGATATGCTGAAATAATTTAGTGTGTAAATTTTAAGAATGCAGCTTTTCTTAATCCGTGATTTCTAAAGCTAAACTGTGTAACACTTGTGGAAGCTTTTTCAACATTTCTTGTGAAGGGTTTTTTGTTCCTTTGATCATATAGTTATAATTAAAAGAATATTGCTTATTCAAATAATTTTCTTTTAAAAAATCCTTAATTCTCTTAAATAATTCATGTCTCCTTTCTTGTTAGCTGTTCAGCTATATAGCAAATGTAGTATAAGAAGAAAACAGATTTATGTATATTTTATTATTTTGCTATTCCAATGCTACGAAAACATTATTTCAACTACATTTTATGCTGTAAAGTTATGGTTTGATTCCTAACAATGTAAAATTATTAGATTATAGAAACCTTTGTATAGTATAACAGAATATTTTCATCTATCTTCTAAAATATGGTGCTCTGTTACAGAAAAATATTTTTTTTTTGTGCTGAATATTTTCAAAACACATTCACAATATGGTTAATTAGTTCAGTGAAGCAAGGACTTCTAAAATTTGTTTTTAGGGGAAAACCGTGCAGGTTAAAAGTTAAATTTAACCTCATAAAAATGTTTAAAAAAAAAAAAAAGAAAGTTCCAAAATGCTGTCTAATTTTCTTAAAGAAGTTTAAATTAATATAATTAATAGTACCATTCTGTACTTTTAAAATATGTTTTGCATATCTTCCTCGATATGGTTTCAGTTTCTTTTTTTAGTTTAGCAAGAACATATATTTTACATTAGCAGTTAACATGTCCAACAATAATTACATCAGACAGAACATCTAATTTTCCATTGTGAAATTTCTCCCTTTTTCTGACTTTTTTACAGTATGCTTACTTTCTTTAATATATGATTTACTTAAGTGAAATCTAATCTTTCTGGAGATGCACTTAACGTATTGCTATGCTAAAATTTGCTGTTTAACTTAATTAGATGTATATATTAAAAAAAAAAAAAAAAAGTCATCCACTGTGAATCCCTGGAACTGTTTAAATACTAAGAAATACTTTGTCTACATGGTGATAAAGCTTGATTTGTTTTCCAGTTACACATTACTGAAAAGGTAGAAAAAGATCTTGTAATTCTGTCTCCTTTTTATCGTAGCAGATTGCTGTTTACTTGGGGAAAACCTATTACTAAAATAGTAATGAGGAAGAGTGTAATGTAAGTGTAGCTGTTCACCACATTCCTTTGCAGGTTACTGGAGTATTTTTACATACGTTTTGTTCAGCCTTCTCTTGGAAAGTGAAGTAAAGTTGTCTTTTTCTATCAACAGCCTAAAATGATTACTGCATGAATGCACTGGAATAAATGGCGTCCAAAGTAACAGATGCTATAGTCTGGTACCAGAAGAAGGTAAGCTTTTCAATTGTTATCTGTGATGGTTATAAATGAAAGGGAAGACAGAAAAAGTGTGGCAGGTTGGTGGATGATGATGATGATTGTTACTTCAGTGTGTTGGGCTTTTTGCTTTTAAAGCCCTCCTTCCATTTTTGAAGTGTTGAAATGTACAAACTAGCAGCTTGAACTATTTTTCCACAAGAAGTTGATTTTAAATGTGTAAAGCATATTTACAATGATTGATATCCCTGTGTTTTGATTCATTTGGGCTGTTTGTCCTTTTATAAGTTTACAGGGGAAGTTTTTAATGGTTTTAGTCGGTTGTAGACTTAAACATTAGTGTACAGGTGCCATATACACATTATGTTTCTAATACTTTGCAAAGTATTGAAATGACAAATAAAAAATCCTGCTTTTATATTTTAAGCTTGATTTTTTTTTTCTTTCTTTTTTTAAATTATCGCTTTGCTAGAAGCTTTGCAATCCAGAATTGGTTTTCTTTCTTTTAATTCTATTTATAGATGTTGACCTGATTGACCAGTGTTGTTTTTCAGCTTAAAAGACCTGCCCTTTCAACATTCACCCTCCATACTTGTAACGAGTGATCATACATTCTTTCAATCTCTTTCAGTATTCCTATGCTGGGGATTAAACCTGAAAGTTCTGTTCGTAAACCAGTAAAGATGGGAATATATGGAACAACTGAACTGTTCCTAAATGTTACTGGTTGGTAACTGGTTCACAGGTGTTATAGGTCAGAGGTGTCCATGTGTACAGTACTTTAGTATTCCAGATAAAAATATTTACATGTAGAAGTGCTTTGGTTCTAAAATCATAGGGTGGGGATAAGCATCCAGCCTAACATACTTTACCAGAGGTGAGGGCTGCTTGCAAGCCACACTTTGGGAGTTCCAGTGGTGGATGACCTGTGGCTGGTGGGGGGTGGGAGGACGGGACATTTCTACTTTTCCTTTTCTCTTAAACATAAGCAAAGTGAAGTGCAGTAGCCTGCCCTTGACTGAAGTCCTCAGTGTGCTAGCCTGACTTGGGGTGGTTGTGGAAGAGAAGTGCTCGAAGAGTTCTGGACCCACAATTTTAGGTTCCCAGGGGCTGGGTGGCATGATGAGAGACCATGGTCCAGTGCCGTGTAAGGACATAGTTGGTATTCGAAAGATAGCTTTTATTAAACAAGCAGTGCAAGGACACTCATTGATTTAAAAAGTGCCAAAAAAGGGGGAGGTAACCGGGGGGGGGGGGGCGGGGAGAGGGAGGGAGAGGTACAGCAGGCAATTAAAGGTTTTGGGGGTGAGGGGCAATGCTATGTGGGATGTCTGTAGGACAGACCAGACCCATGTCATGGAGTGCTCTGTGTCCATATGTAACAGTGACCTGGTGCACTGTGAACCAGCTCAACAGTATACCTAGAAATTCCAGGCTGTCTTTTGAGCTATTTCTTTTGGCCTTAAATTCATTCAAAAGGCTTGTATGTCTGTCAGTTTCAGGTTTAAACCACATTTAAAGGCTAAGTGTTGTATGTGTCCAGACCGTAAAATATGGATCGGAATTAAGACTTCTTAGAGTATAGATTAAATAAATCCTCCTTAAGTTTGTAAATAGCAACTTTTGTTGTGTGTGGTTTTTTTTGTTTTGTTTTGTGTTTTTTTTTTTATTCCCTTCGAGAACTTGATAAGAAAATACTCCTTGTTTTCAGGAGCAGACTGACCACAATCTGTAATAGGTGTGGGCAAAATACAGGCCACAGGCCTCATCCAGCCTGCGGAGGGCCTTTTATAAGTCCTGCCTGACCCAGGCACTGTTTGGCTGTAGCGTGTCCTGCCCCCTGGGCATGCAGCAGGGCTGGGGCAGCTCTGTGGCTGGACTGCCTTTCTAGGCAACCGGGCTGTCCTGCAGCTCCACTGTTGTCACTGCTGTTTCTGGGCTGCCCCACATGGCAGCACAGAGGAGCTGCAGGGCAGCCCAGCATGGGCTTCAGGCAGCTGTGGCAGGAAGCTCTAGGCAGCCTTGAGGGGAGAAGGTCTGCTTTTCCCTCACTCTGGACAACAGTTTCTGCCCAGCCAGTGTTGCTGCTGCTGCTTAGTGTAAGCAGGTAAGTCTGGAGCAGGCGTGGGGTGAACTGGGGTTGGAGCTGTGGTGTGGGTTCTGTCTGATCTGCTTTGGTGGGAATGAATCCGGAGCACACACAGCACAGGGCAGGGCTAGGGCCACACACTGTTGGTGGTAGCGAGGAGGCGCCACAGGGTGCGTGGGCCACAGGCTGTTGTGGGGCGGGTGCTGATCGGCTCATACTCCCATGTCCTCCACAAACATCCCCAACAAACCCCCCATACCTACATCCACACATGTCCACACCCCCCGCAATATACAGGAGTAAGACTTCATTTTGAGCTCTTATGCAATGATATCTGTATACACAACACAAATACACACACATCAGGAAAAAAATATTTAAAAAAAAATAAAACTCAAATATGTTACTGTGGATGTTTTTGATTTTTTTGTTTTGTTTGTTTTTTGTTTTTTCCAGTTCTGAGATGGCAAACCCCTTTCTCAAATGGAGTACTTCTGGGCCAAGGGGAGGGACTTCCAGTGGCAAAGGTTAGGTGTCAGGGGGCAGGACTTCCAGCCCTAAGATGGTGATCAGGCAGTGGGGTGCCTGTCAAGAGGCTGGGCTACCCTTGTGGCCCTCCACAGCTCACCAAAACTTTTTAAGCAGTCCTCCAGCCAAAATGATTGCCTGCCCCTGGTCTACAATTTTAGAGCAACAGGTTTTATTAACTATTGCTCATATTTTTTATAGGGTAATCTTTTTTTAATTTGATATTGCAGTGCACTGCTGAACCTTTTATACTGGAATAATTGGTACAATTGAAAAAGCACAAACACACATTATAGTAGTGCACAATCATGGTGTTTAAAATGAGCTTTTCCATAAACTGGATAGATTTATTCTCAAAGAATGATTTGGGGTTCTCATTTGTTTAGATCTGTGAACAATATTAAAATGTAAAATGAGGAGAATAGTAATACTTTACTGTAATAGGGGAGGTATGTAGGTGAATTCATTCATATGTGTCCTAGGGAACACCATGAGAAAATGACTCCAGCAAGGTGATTGTCAAGCCTCGTCTTAAAGACCCCCAGGGTAGGAGCCAGCACCACTTCGCTTGGAACTTGGTTTCAGATCCTAGCCGCCCTGACAGTGAAATAATGCTTCCTGATGTCTAGTCTGAATTTACCCTCTGCCAGCTTGTGACCATTATTTCTAGTCACTCCTGGTAGTGCTCGGGGAAACGGGGACTCCCCCAATGCCTGCTGGTTCCCTCTGACTAGTTTGTAACCGGCCACTAGATTCCCCTTCAGCCTTCTCTTGTGGAGGCTGAACAGGTTCAGGTCCCTTAGACTCTCCTCATAGGGCTTGCCCTGCTTACACCTGATCACGTGAGTGGCCCTCCTCTGGACCGTCTCTATGTTGTCCACATCCCTCTTGAAGTGCGGCGCCCAGAACTGGACACAGTACTCCAGCTGTGGCCTGACCAGTGCTGTATAGAGGGGGAGTATCACCTCCCTGGACCTGCTTGAGATGCATCTGTGTATGCATGACAAAGTGTGGTTGGCCTTCCTGACCGCATCCCCACACTGCCAGCCCATGTTCATCTTGGAATCAATGATGACTCCACAATCCTTTTCTGCCTCTGTACTGATGAGAAGGGAGTTCCCCAGCCTGTAGGTACGGTACTGGTTCTTCTTCCCCAGGTGCATCACCTTGCACTTGTTTGTGTTGAATCCCATCCTATTCTCATCTGCCCACCCCTGTAACCTGTCTAGGTCTGATTGCAGCCTATTCCTTCCTTCTAACATGCCCACATCCCCCCACATCTTAGTGTCATCAGCAAATTTGAACAGGGTGCTTTTTACCCCCTCGTCCAAGTCACTCATGAAGATGTTGAACAGTGCGGGCCCGAGGACCGACCCTGGGGGACCCCACTGCCCACATCCCTCCACCACCACTCTCTGGGTGTGGCCCTCCAGCCATTAGTTGACCCATTTGACTGTAGGTGTTGACACCACAGTCCCCCAGTTTCTTAATGAGAACGGGGTGAGAGACAGTGTCGAAGGCCTTCTCAAAGTCCAGAAAGACTACATCCACTGCTACCCCTGCATCTAAGGATTTGTTGACCTGGTTGTAGAAGGCCACCAGGTTGGTCTGACAGGACCTGCCTCTAATGAACCCGTGTTGGTTGCCCTTAAGCATAATCTCCCCTGCTGGCCCCTCGTGGACATGTGCCAGAATAATTCTCTCAAAAAGCTTCCCCAGGATTGAGGTAAGACTAACTGGCCTGTAGTTCCCCAGGTCCTCCTTTCTCCCTTTTCTGAAGATGGGAACCACGTTGGCCCTCTTCCGGTTCTCTGGCACCACACCAGAGCACCACGAGTGCTCGTACAGCCATGCTAGGGGTCCCGCAATGATCTTAGCTAATTCCCTCAGCACTTTGGGGGTGGAGATCGTCCAGACCAGCTGATTTAAATGTATCCAGTCCCTCCAGAAGTTCCCTGACTAGATCCTCCCTGACCCATGGCCTAGGTGCGCCTCCCCTGGGGCCTGAGGGGTGCCCAGTGTGGGGGCTGATCTGGTCCCTGCTCAGGAAAATGGAGGTGAAGTCGTTAAGTAGGTTAGCTTTGTCATCTGGTGTGACGACCAAATTTCCTAGCGTGTCTTGCAGGGGCCCCACGTTACCCGGTACCTTCTTTTTGCCCCCTATGTATTTAAAAAAGGACTTCTTGTTGTCCTTGATCCAGGAAGCTAGTCCCAGTTCCATCTTCGCCTTGGCCTACCTGACTGCCCCTCTGCATCCCCGAGCAACCGCAGTATAATCCTCCCTGGTGATGGCCCCTCCCTTCCATTGGGTGTGCGCCTCCTTTTTAGCTAGAAGACATTCCCGGATGCTTTTGGTGAGCCATGGGGGCTTTTGTGCCCTCCTGCTCCCTTTGATCCGTGTTGGGATTATCTCCCTTTGGGATTGGAGGATCGTCTCCTTAAGGAGCAGCCGCTCTTCTTGGACACCTGGCTCCCCTCCCCTCCTCTCTGGGACCTCAGTGCTTCCCCGACTATTCTCCTTAGCTCAGTAAAGTCTGCCCTCCTGAAATCTAGGGCTGCTGCCTTGCTGCAGGCCTTTGCCACCTTGTGCTGGATTGGTGTATTCTAGCAGGCGGTGATCACTGTTGCCCAGGTGGTTGAGCACCCGCAGCCCCCTCACCAGGTCGTCACCTGTGGCCAGCACCAGATCCAACAAGGCATCTTTCCTGGTGGGGCTGTGCACCTCCTGGATTAGATGGAGGTCCTGCATTTGGGCTAGGAACCTACGTGAGTGGTCAGATCTGGCTGACCGCTCTTCCCAGCCGATGTCTGGAAAGTACAGGTCACCCATGATAACCACGTCCTTTGAACTAACTACCTCGTGAGCTGACTTAAGAATTCCTGGTCTAGCTCTTCTCCTTGGTTGGGTGGTCTGTAGTA
This sequence comes from Crocodylus siamensis, assembly GCF_052110815.1. Lineage (NCBI taxonomy): Eukaryota > Metazoa > Chordata > Crocodylia > Crocodylidae > Crocodylus > Crocodylus siamensis. The sequence goes on along the minus strand of NC_143398.1, from coordinate 22,157,238 downwards.
GACCCCCACCATCAAGTCTCTTTCTTTCCCCTCGACTGCCTTGTATTCTAACCCAGAGCACTTCCGTGTGCCCCTCCTCTGACTCTGTGCTACCTGATGAGGATGTGTATTCCTCCTTAATGTAGAGTGCCACACCCCTACCTTTCCTCCCTGTCCTATCTCTCCTGTTCAGCCTGTAGCCCTTGATATTCACCACCCAGTCATGCGTTGAGTCCCACCATGTTTCAGTGAGCCCTGCTATGTCTGGGTTGGTGTCAGCTAACACGAGGGTAAGTTCCTCCTGCTTGTTTCCTATACTACGAGTGTTTGTGTAGAGGAATTTGAGGCCTCTTGTGGGTGTGTGGACTGGCCCCCTAATCACAGCGTTGCCCTGGCCCCTGTTGCTTACCTGCGTATATGTTCCACTTGTTGGTCTAGGCTGGGCTGTACTTGTGGGCGTTGCTTGGTTTAGCGGTCCAAGGCTTCCTCCTCCCTTGTCTTCCCCTTCCCCCGATGAGCCTAGTTTAAAGCCTGCCGAAGGAGATCCACCAGCCTCGAAGAGAACACACGCTTCCCTTTAGGGGAAGGGTGGAGCCCATCCTGCCCAAACGTGTCTCTTGTCGTGATGTGTGGGTTGTTGTCAAGGAAGCTAAAGCCCGCCTCGACGCCATTCCCGAAGCTGCCAGTTGGTCTCTATGATGCATGTCTCATGCCGTCTACCACATCCGCTCACCCCTGTGTGTGTCAGGGGTGGAGGGAGAGGACAGCAGAGATCTCTGTGGAATGCTGGAGGACTGCTGGAGCATACAGATGTTTTGGGAGGCACTTCAGAAGGAAGTACTTCTAAGTTGTTCCTTTTTTAAAAGAACTTTGCTTGAGTGTGTTTGTACCATCACTATTTTGAGAGCTTCAAAGGCAGTTGGTGCACTTTAAATAGTGTCTGTCAGGGCCATGGAAACTCCAGAATTTCAGGATTTGTCAGTAGATAAGGAATTGGTGTTAGTATGAAGACAGTTTTAGTTTTAATCATTTGTGCAGTAAAGACTTCCTAGAAAAGAATAAACTGTCATTCAGTGTAATTAATAAGGTTGACTCAAGTTCATATGTTTCTTTTGATGTCTTTCATCATTGATATTTCTGAATATAAACAGTAAATGCTTTGAGTAATATTAATTAGTTTACCCTGAATAATAAGGCTGTGCCTTCAAATGACTGTTTTGGGTATCTCATTAGTCACAATGCTAATTGTCTAGCAGATATATTCTCTTTGAAGTAAACCTCAGAAATACTGGATTTTTCCAATCTGTCAATGTTTCACGCTGGTTTTTTCTTTTTTTGTGAGAACAGTCCGAATTGAGTAGTTTGTAACTCAGATATTTGTAACAAACTTGTACATTTTTTTTAAGTGTCATAAATTTGCTTTTTGTTGAAAGTGTACTTGGTTTCACTGTTTCTCTAGAGAAAGGCAGTAAGGAAGGCCAACCGCACCTTGGCATGCATCCACAGATGCATCTCAAGCAGGTCCAAGGAGGTGATCCTCCCCCTCCTATGCGGCACTGGTCAGGCCGCATCTGGAGTACTGTGTCCAGTTCTGGGCACCACACTTCAAGAGGGATGTGGACAGCATGGAGAGGGTCCAGAGGAGGGCCACTCGTATGATCAGGGGACAACAGGGCAGGCCCTCTGAGGACAGGCTGCGGGACCTGAACCTGTTCAGCCTCCAAAAGAGAAGGCTGAGGGGGGATCTTGTGGCCTGTTATAAACTAGTCAGGGTGCATCAGCAGGCATTGGGGAAGTCACTGTTTCCCCGAGCACCACCAGGAGTGACCAGGAATAACGGTCACAAGCCAGCAGAGGGTAGGTTTAGGTTAGATATCAGGCGCTACTTCACAGTCAGGGCAGCTAGGATCTGGAACCAGCTTCCAAGAGAAGTGGTGCTGGACCCTACCCTGGGGGTCTTTAAGAGGAGGTTAGATGAACATCTTGCTGGGGTCATTTGACCCCAGTATTCTTTCCTGCCATGGCAGGGGGTCGGGCTAGATGATCTGCTCAGGTCCCTTCCAACCCTAGAAACTATGAAAAGTAGTGCTGGGTAACTCTTAAGGTGCTTGGAGTCTCTTTTCACACTGGATAGTTGAAAGGTCAGAGTCCAGATGAATACAGTGTGCAACTGGCATTAACCACTTGTTTCTTCCTGCCTCTCTTGAGTAGTCTCCTCCCAAAAATTTGAGAGACCTGTGCTATTCTAACCCCTACTCGTGGCAACTAATACTAGACATCAGGAGGTGCTACTTCGCTCACAGGACGGCTAGGAGCTGGAACCAACTTCCAAGCGAAGTGGTGCTGGCCCCTACCCTGGGGGTCTTTAAGACAAGGCTAGACGAACACCTTGCTAGGGTCGTTTGACCCCAGTACTTTTTCCTGCCAAGGCAGGGGGTCGGACTTGATGATCTGCTCAAGTCCCTTCCAACCCTACCAACTATGAAACCCTTGCTTGGTCATTTTGCCAGTCTCTACCCACTTGCCCTTCTAATATTGTCCAAACCCTTAACAAATCATTCCTGTCTCCGAAGAGCCTGGCATCTAGTACCAAAAGTGAACTCCAGCAGACTGATCTGTACTAGAACTGGACTGTTGCTTCTCTTGTCCTGTGGCTTACTTTTTTTGTGACATCAAGAGGGCTCTGATTAAAGTACCTTTTAATGTAGTCCTCCTTTGTGCTTTTACAGAGACTGTACTGCCTTATAACTTTAAAACCTGGATTCTTCAGGGTAAAATGGATGTGAAGTATTTTTACACAAATAGCTATAGAAGATGATGCTTACAAGTACACAGTGTTTCTACTATATATGGTTTAATATTAATATATACTGCTTGGTATATAATTCACATGCAGTTGCATCATTTTTCTCTTTTGAAAACTGAATAATGTTGTTTAAGGTTTCTTAATAAACTTAATTCTGATCTTAATTCTTCAGCAGATCTATCATAATAAATTTGCTTTAACTTCACTTGGAATTTATCTTTTAGATTTAGCTATTCATTCACTTATTTCCTGCATTGTGCTATTTAGAAATTCTAAATATGTTTGACATTATGAACAAGCATTGCCACATATGTCAAGATATTAAAACATTATGATGAAACAATAGGTATGCATTCTCAGGATTATAATCTTGGAGAATAGTAGTCTACTTGTTCATGAATTATAAATGTCTCCTGAAATATTGATTGATTCCATTAGAATCACACGACTGTGAGTATTGGACTACACCTTGATAGCATCACTACATTGGCTCAAAGTGACTATCAGTGTCATTCACAAAGCTCAAATTCAATCTTGATGCACATATAGCTTATTGTTTTTGTTTATTTTTGGCTGTTCCTGAACAAGACACTGGGAAGGTATCATGTACAATTAAATCAATTAGTATGAATCTTTGTATGAACCCAAGGAAATAGCTTTGGGGGGGGGGGGTTCAATGTTAGCTTATTTCATTAAAAAACTGTTTATAGACGTAATTATTTAACAAGTGATAACATTTCTTTAAAGATGTATAAGAAGTGCCAGTCATTTCAGTCGTCATAAGCGAATAAAGCTGTATAATACAGTTGAACCCTAATAATGTAATGTCACAAGCACAGGACCAACAAAAAGCCTGTGGTATTAATCGGAGTTGACAATTACAGGAGCTACATACCAGCTGATGCTTACAAATATTTCAGTTGGTTCACAAAGGCAGCACTACAGCTCTTATTTAGAATCGCCTAGAATTTAGACCCTTCTGTTTTGTGCATTGTTGTGAGCTTATGTAATGCTCAACCCTGACATTTTATGTAATATGTAGCTTAAGAAATGGAGTAAAAACCATAGAAAATATGCTATGTTAAATAATACGCTGATAAACTGAAAGGAAGAAAGTGTGTACAACAGCACAAAAAATAAATACTTGTTAATTTTTATCCGCTAACTCGTTCGATCTTGGAACATCATTAGATAAGTGTGACATAAGTGGTAAGTTTACCCAGCTGAGATTGCTTACAATGTTGATATTAAGCAGTTTACCAGTAAGTAGGTTAACAGTAACTGGATTTTTTTTTTTTTGCATTTTATTCTTTTTGGAAGTTGACTGTTGATAATGAAATTATGAAAATAGGCAGCATGTGATTATAAAGAGGTGTGTTTATCTGGGCTTGGGAAAAGTGAACACAGCAGCTTTTAAGTACTCATTTCAAGCTGGTTATGTGATCTGTTAAAAACACAAATTTTAAAGATATGGCTGGTTTTTAAAGGCTTCAAACTATTTTCATTATTTCAGGAAAAAAGGTGGTTTTAAGTATGCTTAGACATTTTAGAAAGTTATACTCTTGAGAATTAGAGGGAAATGTATCTGCAGTAACAATCAGTTGCTCACATGGGTTAATGTTTTGTCAAATTTTAATAGAAGCCAAGGATATTAGATTATGGCTTTTTTAAGTCTTCAGAAACTTGACAGTTTAATGTCCCATGCTAAATCACATATTCATGGCTCAAAGTTCATTGGTTTGTAAATCAGTTGTTTATGCATATACTACCCTCATAAGCAAAACAAATATTCTTCTAGGGTATCAGTTTATTACGTTGCTGTTAATTGAAAGTGCTATCATTTTTACTTTTTAAACTTTGTAAAGGTCTACTAAGCCATATATTCTGCTTATATAGAAGTGTACTTCTAGACTTAAAGTTTGGCTTTCAAGTATCCTTGTTGAAACAAACTTAAGTTTTTTCTAAATTATACTTGCTCAGAATTTTCACAAGTCCAGGTATATGCTTGGTGAACAATAACAAAAACATTACAGTGATTGAGCCCCATCAACATGCTTATATATTACCAAATTTAGCAGTGAAGGCAAGATGAAAAGGTTAGTTTATCTACTTACTCCTCCATCTCTGGATTTTGAGAAGCTGAAAAAGTTAGAATGGATGAGACACTGAACAGACCTAGGTTGGGGGATTTGTGAATCAACAGAAAATGTGACGGCTGAAATTTTTGATACCAGATGAAATTGCATTTTCTCCAAACATAAGAAATAGTAGAAGGAAATGTCAGACCACAAACAGATTTACTGTTTATTTTGTTATGTAAGATTGAGCTCATTCCCAATTCTCCAGAGCAGGCCTGCCCAACTTCTAAGACAGGGGTCAGCAACCCCTGGCACATGTGCCGAGCACAGCATGGAAGGCCATTTTGCTCGGCATGCCACCGCCAGCCTGGGCTCTAGGCAGCTGCTGCCAGCCACGAAGCCTGGGCTGCTCCCAACAGGCAGCTGTGTGGCTGTAAGCCCTGCAGCAAGTAGACCGGGCTCTGTGGTTGGTATTAGCTACCCAGTCTGGGCTGGCTGCGGTGAAGAAACTGCAAACATTAGCTCTGGGCTCTGCCATTAACTCCATACCAGCAGGTTCACGCGCGCCTTGGAGCAGACAGTGGAGAAGGGGCCTGAGGCAGCACAACCCCGGCCTCTCTCCTGTTTCTGGCACAGAGCTGATGACTGGGCTCCAGAGCCCAGTGCAGTTTTTTTGTAGCCTGCCTGGGCTCTGGGCAGCTGCAGCAGGCAGGCTGCAAACAGCTGTGCTGGGCTACATGGCCCTGGCATCAGCTCTATGCTGGTGGCGACTGCATGTGCACCTCAGAGCAGATAGCGGGAGGACTATACTGCCTCAGGCCCTATCCCCACTGTCTGCTCTGAGACCCTCATCTTGTTTTTCTGGCATGTCAGCACTCCGACACCTTGCAAGGGTAGACATTTGTGGTTTTTCAGCACTGCGGCCAAAAAACGTTGCCTGCTCCTGTTCTAAGAGGATATAGGGGGCAGAGGCTACACACTTGCAGGGAGAACTGCTGCTACCCTGCCCTCCTGTGGGGGCCCTGCCCTGATGTGCTGCATCCTGTGGGGGGTGCTGTGCAGGCCCCTGCAGAGGCTGGCATGTCACCCCACACAACAGTGTAGTTGGTTTCACTTTTTCTCTAAGGGAAAAAATCCCAGCACTATTTAATGATGAGTAAATCTTAGTGTGCTATTCTGGACTTCATCAGGGTTTTTGACAAGGTCCCACCGTCTCAAACAAAATGGAAGATGTGGGGTGGACAAAGCTATTATAAGAAAATTGACTGACTCGATAGCCACAAGCAGGTAATTTATATATGGATCCAAGACGGAATGGCAGGAGGCTTTTGGTGGAATACCACAGGGCTCTGTCCTGGGCCCTGTGGTGTTCAGCGTGTTTATAATGATCTGGTTGCTGGAATAGAAAGCTTTTTGAGGAAGTTTTCAGATGACGCAAAACTGGGCAGCATTGCAAACATTTTGGAGGATGGGAATGCAATCAGAACAATCTCAGCAGATTGGAAATCTGGTTTGGAGCAAACAGGATGAAATTCCATACTGACAAATGCAAGGTGCTACACCTCGGGAAGAATGATCATAAATACAAATACAAAAGGGTCATGTCTAGTTGGATGGCAGCACTACAGAGAAGATTTTGGGAGTCTTTGGTAGATTGCAGACTCAATATGAGCCTGTAGCATGAAGTCACAGAACAAAAGGCTAATGTGATTTTGAGATGCATTAGGTACAAAACACAGGAGATGATGGTGCCTCTCTGCTCGGCACTAGTTAGGTCTCATTTGGAATATTGTGCAGTTTTGGGATCCACATTTTAAAAGGGACATGGAGAAATTGAGAGGATCCAGAAGCATGGGTGACAAAAATGATAAAGGCCTTGGAAGGCAAGTCATATGAGGAGAGGCTGAAAAACATAGGTGCTTTTTCTGCAAGCTGGACATGCTGAAGAGAGGACATGATAGTAGTCCTTAAATACTTGAAGGACTGCCTCAAAGAAGAGAGAGAATACCTTTCCTCTCTTGCTGCAGAGAGTAGGACATGTATCAATAGCTTGAAGGTGCAGCAAAGTTCGTTTAGATTGGGTATCAGGAAAAACTTGGTTCACTATTAGAACAGTGAGGCATCGGTATAGACTGCCTAGGGAAGTTGTGGACTCTACATCATGGAAGTGTTCAAGAAGGGGTTGGACAGGCATTGGTCAGGGACATTTTGTCTGTGTTCCACTGTGGGTATTTCCCATGTTTCTGGCCTTTGCTGGTTGCTACGTGGGGCTGGGAGGGAATTTTTCCCCTCCTGCTGCCACATGTCAGGTTGTTTTTTAAAGCCTTCCTCAGAGACATTGGGTGTTGGCTATAGCTAAGTCTGGGGATTTCACAGGGGTATGCCAGTGCTCCTGCTGGGACTTAAGCCTGGAGTTTCCTGGCTAGAGGGTCTTGCCCCTCCCCTCAGGGTCAGACTGACTGCCATATTTTGGGATCAAGAAGGAATTTTGCCCCGTGGTCAGATTCCTATGGACTGTGGGGATTTTTGCCTTCCTCTGTACCTGGGTGTGTGGCCCTCTTCTCAGGATTGTCCAGCATATTTTAACAACTTTTGCAGCAGCAGAACTGAGGCTACTGTGGTCCCCTTGCTTTACCTGCGACAGGTTTGGGTGTTTGTCTTGTGGTTGTGTCAGGGTTGACAGTATTTTGCTAATACTCTAACATTAGATTTGTATAGCATAGTTTGGATAAGGATGATCCTGCTTCAGGCAGAAGTTTGGATTAGATGACCTTTCAAGCTCCCTTCCAGCCCTACTTATTTGATTCTACAAGTCTGCGTGTTCTTACGGATAGAGTCTGCCTGAACTCTGACACTTTGGCTAATTTTGTATTACAAATTATAATGCATAAGTAAGTTGGGGAAGACTATGTGGAATTTTGTGCCTTTATTAAGGGAAGGTGCACAGGGAAGGAGACCTTTCTGTTGTATGGAAAGGGAGTGTGGAATGAAGTAAAGATTTCTTCTTAATTGAATGTATGTATAATGCTGTTTAGTACAGAGCATTTTATGCAAGTTTTATATGGCCCCATGAACGTAATATCTCACTGTCCAAGGCTGTCTAGCAGAGATGTGAATCTGATGGATTATTTTCATCTGAAACATAGGAAGCTTATTACAAAAAAAATTGTACTAAGATGTTACCATTTCAAATTAAAACTCACCCAAGTTGAGAAATAGTATATTAAGGTTGTCTATGCAATCCTGGATACTGCTGTCATGTAATTGTGTTGTGTTAGTATTTAATCTGCAGGGCTAATTATTTGTTCAGAATTCATTTGTACTGTAACTTGGATTTAACTTTTCTCTTAGGATTCAAGTAGATCCTTCAGATTTTGTTTTATCCATGTTTGGAAAATGCAGTGCTTTTGTGTTGTGCACCAGGAGAAAGGGAGGAAATTTTTCCTATTCTGCTCATTGCTCTGTCTTCAAAATGTTTTATACTTGTTTAGAGCCCCTAATATAAATGAAAACAGAACATTTGGTTTGGATTTGTTTAGCATCTTTTTAAAACTTTCAGAACTTTGGTTTAGTTGACATTTTTTTTTTTTTTTTACAGTAACATCTCATAAGAGAGACTACCTTTTACCAGCAGCATTTTCTTTGGGAATATTTTCTGTACAGACCCAATGAGTGTCATGTGACTGGTTTTCTGGGATCAGCATGTGGGATCGATCCATGGATGTGATCTGGGTGTGCACGCTGGCCAGACTCCATGCGTTGGATTCAGCCACAGAACGATACCATGTGCCAGTGTGATCTAATAGGGCAGGGCCATGTCATCCAGAAATTTGGCAGTGGGGGAGCTGCAATTAATACTGCCACTGCTTTCCCCACAAGCAAGTTTTCCAGACACGGGGAGACCTGCAGGTTGGATGACATGGCCTCATCTGGCTCACAGGCTGGAGGTTGGTGCATTGATATGCTGCTGCTGTGCCAGAAATTCAGCAAAATGTGATGAATAGCTTTCCAGTTGGTAGATGTATGAATTAGACATCAGTGGAGGTTAATGGCTCAGATCTGCTTTTGACTGACCAAGTATGATGCCCCTGTGCCAGGAATAGTCTAGCACCAGAACACCTGTTGCTGTGAACAGGTGTTAAATCCACAACAAGAGGCAGCTTTGATTTTTACACCTGGTTTTGAAATCATGTGAGGTTTGAGATTCACTAACCATTTTGACAGTGAAGATATGCCATCAAAAGGTGTTAAGTATGTTTTCTGTCTCAACTGGTTGAAAATAGTTCCTTCATTAGAGCAGGTATAAAAGATATGAAATTAACAGGGATAATAAAGTTTAAATGCATGTGTGTATGTACATATAAAAGAACAGGGTTTTGATATGTTCTCTTAGGAAAAATGGGGCTGGAAGGGACCTCAAGATGTCATTTTGTCCAGCCCTTTGTTGAGGCAGGATCTAAGTATACCAAGGCTATTCCTGAATTAGCTTTTATCTACTTGCTTTTCTATGAAGGCTTCTACCAATATGTTCAATCTTCTCACTTAGATGATTCAAAAACTTTCTTTGACTTTTGTGAACACAGAAATCGTACCTGTTTTTAATACAATCTGTTTAAAAACTAATTTAGTTGAGTGAGTCCTTATGTGGACTCTTAACTGGCTAAATATTGTATCAGTTTAGCTCACACTTGTAAATCTATCAGAATTAAGCAGTTTTGCTATCAACCCGGTTTAAATCTCATACATAGTTTCATAGTAGGTAGGGTTGGAAGGGACCTGAGCAGATCACTGTCACAGGTGTACTGAACTGGTAGAGTAGATTCCACTTTATAGAATTGCTGGTTAATAAAATCAGCCACTTATTTGAATGAATATGGGAAAACCAAAGCCATTTGTGTATTATTGCATGTAAAAATTGCTCGTATTAGAATCACAATTCTAGGTTTTTGGAATCGTTTTACAGGAGAAGCCTGAGGATTTTGCAGTTTTGTGAGGAGCCAACCTGGCAGAGATCCAACCTGCAGGAGGCTGGGAGGGAGCAGGAGGAGGGTGGTCAGGCAGGGGGTGTCCGGTGGCCACCAGGCAAGTTGCAGGGTGGGAATTGAGCCCCCATAGTGAGAGAGGGAGTTAGGCAGGGCTGGGGTGCTGGGGGCTGTGGGGCAAGGCCACCAGCAGGGCTGGGGAGCTTGTTTTGGTGGGGTGGGGGTGATGAGCACAATCAGGGTCAGGGGGCTGTGGGGGAAGAGTGAGTATCCATGTTCTTAAAAGGAGACCCCTCTTGTTAATGGAATCAGCTGGTTTCATAGAATCAAATCATAATGTCCCAAAGTGATTTCAATAAGAAGAATCAACTAGATAAAGAAACATCTTGTAGTTTAACAAGTGAAACTGCAGAACACTGTTTTAAATAGGTGAGCTATTAACACAGGGGCGGGCAATTATTTTAGGCAGAGGGCCGCTTACTGAGTTTCGGCAAGCCATCGGGGGCCTCATGACAAGCAGCTCAGGGCAGATTAATATTAATTTTCTAAATTTTTAGGGGCCTCGTGGGCTGGATAGAATTGCCTGGTAGGCTGCATTTTGCCCACACCTGTATTAACAGAAGACTCAAAGGTGAAACTGCTCAACAGCTACTTTTTTCCTTGGTCTTTACAAACAAAATACATTGCAAACAGATGGCTAGCAAAAATTATATAGACAAAGAAGGGAAAAGGTTGAGGATCATGATAACAAAAGAATGTCAGAGAGCTTTTAACTGTTTTGAATGAATTTAAGTGAGCCAGCCTAGACGAACTTCATCCCAGGGCACTGAAAGGATATTTATAATTATGGAGATAAGGGAAGTTTTGGATAGCTGGGAAAAGGCCAGTCATCCTGGCACAGCCAAACTGTTCAGAAATGTCCAGGAGAGTCCTCTGGTGGCACAGAGGTGTGGTCTGGGGTGGCCCAAGAAGGATTTCTGAGTATAATCCCAGCCCATAATCCAGTTCCTTATTTGGTTCCATATACTTAACACAGTGGCTAGGGTGCTGTGTTTTGGCAGCCCGGCACGGCCAAACTGTGTTTTGGGCTGGGCTGGGCAGGTCTCTGGTGAGATGTCCAGGAGAGTCCCCTGGTGCCAAAGAGACATGCCATGGGGTGGCCTAAAAAGGATTTCTGGGTATAATCCCATCCCAATATCCAGTTCCTTATTAGGGTCCAGATACTTAGCACAGTGTCTGGGAGGTAGTGTCAGCTGGCAGCCTGGCGCGGCTAAACTGCGTTTTGGGCTGGGCAGATCTCTATTCAGAGATGTCTAGAAGCATCCCCTGGTGGCACAGAGACATGGTCTGGAGTGGCCGAAGAAGGATTTCTGGGTATAATCCCAGCCCAGTATCCAGTTCCTTATTCAGTTCCATGTATTTAGCACAGCGGCTGGGGTGCTGGCTGTTGTCAGCCTGGCACGGCCAAACCGTGCTTTGGGTGAGGCAAGTCTCTGGTCAGAGATGTCCAAGACAGTCTCTCAGTGCCAAGAAGGATTTCTGAGTATAATCCCAGCCCAAAATCCAGTTCTTTATTTGGGTCCAAACACGTAGCACAGGGGCTGAAGTGCTGTCTGTTGGGCAGCCGGGCACACCCAAACCGCACTTTGGGCCTGGAAAGTGTCTGGTCACAGATGTCCAGGACAGTCCCCTGGTGGCACAGGTATTCTGATGTGTGGCCCAAGATGAACTTCTAGCCGTGATGCCAACCCGAAAGCTAATTCCTTCAAGCCATTATACTTAGTATAATGGGCATGGGGGCTGTTAGCTGGAAGCTTAGCATGGCCAAACCGTGCTTTGGGCTGGGCAGGACTGTGGCCAGGGTTCATTGGGACAGTTCCTCAGTGGCATCGCCATGAAATGTGGGGTGACCCAAGAAGTATTTTGCCCCATAATCCCTTCCTAATCTGACCTTCATTTAGGGCTCTGTACTTGATGTGGGATATTATTTTACATATTAATTAGTACATATACCTAGCTAATAAAATTCTCTATGATGTGGAATTCATTAAGAACAAGTTTTTATTGGGTCTAGATTAGCTTTGAAAAAGGAAATGGGTACTGGGAATAAAGAATAGGGAACTGGGAATAAGGAGCCTACTTCAACCTCATCTTGATCTCCTATTGTGGCAGGGTGACTAGTTTGATGGTTGAAGGGAATACAGTGGACATAGTGAGCCCGAATAGAGTTTCCTGATCAGTTTTTTGCAGGTGACATAACACTGGAAAGGATTGCAAATGCTTTGAAAGATAGGAATAGAACAGGATTTGGCAACGTTTTTGGGCCGAGTGCCAAAAACATTTGCAACCTCAACTTGTAAAATGTTGGTGCCCCAGCGGTGGACAGTGGGGGAGCTACAAAGGGCCTGATCCTTTTTGTGGCAGCTCACCCACAGCCCCTTCCCTGCTGTCCACTCCAAGGCATGCATCTACCCCCTGCTGCCAATGAGCTGGCCCAGGGTGCAGTGGACCCTGATGAAGCTTCTTGCAGCCTTCCTGCCACCTGCTGTGAGCTGCCTGTGCTCCCTGACAGGCAACAGGAGCCTACCTAGTATCTGGGCCTGCTGTGGCAAGTGGCTGCACCAGGGTCCATGGAGGCCTGATTTGTTCCCAACAATGGGTGCATGTGTTGCTCAAGGAGAACCTCAGTGTGTGACCCTGTGAAGGGAGGGGTTTGCAATATGTAATATTTCATGCTTAGGCCCTGGTGGAGCCATACACTTCTATATTTTCACCTTTTTGTTTTTAATATGTTTATAATAAAAGTTTGGTTTGTCTGTCTGCCTGTTTTTCTCCCAGGGAGAATTAATACTTCTTAACTTTTTTTTTTTTTTTTTTTTTTTTTTTTTTTTTTTTTTTTTTGAAGATGAATGGAGTTGGCTGTCACTATTAATAATTTAACACTAGGATCATTTGATGGCATTAAGAAATTTAATACAAGAACTTAAGTTAATTCATACCTAGGCTGTTTCTTTTGATTGCTTAACATTTGTTTGTTGTATCCTTTGGTAATAATTTCATGATGCGGCCCAGCCTGTACAAAAAGCATAATTGCTGCTGGTTCTTATCAGCGGATTCTATTAAACAAGTAGCTGAACAAACAAAACATGCTTTTTCTGACTTCTGGCAGCAGGGCGAGGTCAGAATTTAAACCCTTGCCTACTATACACACCTCTTCTCTTCCCTCAACGCCAGGCCTGTTGTATTTTGGTCATGTGTGGGAAGGGAGACATGCTAGTTACGCTACTTTATAGAACTTCCTATTGTCTCTTTTGTCTGTGTGTTTGATTTGCAACATGAGTGTAATAAAGTGATTTACATCAGGGTGGAAGAGGAGTATTAAGTGTAAAATGTAAACTTGTTTATCTACATTTGTTACCTTAGAAACACTTTTTCAGTTCCCCAAGGATTAAATTAACAAATCATGAGCATTGAAGTGCAAGATTGGGATGAGAATGAAAAGTGAATGCATACACTCTACAGAGTAGAGAGCTGCACAACCACATTGTCAGTATCAAAGCTTTAATTAATTGGGCTAGCTATATATGCCTGAGCTGACGGTCCATTCCGGAAGCTAGGTATGTTTAAAAAAAAAAAAAAAAAAAAAAATCCTCTCCCATCAATTTTGTTTAATTTCCTTTCTCTTTTTTCCCTTGCGAGAAATAACGTTACAAAAATATGTATCTCTGTCTGCAAAGACACATGGGGCACGGACAAATGTACCTTTTGTAATAGCTTGAAAAGTGGAGGGGGAGCTGCTGTTTGGGAGTGTGTAGCAGCTGTTACATTTGTAACTGTTACCTCTGCATGAGCCTATAACAATACAAGTGAACTAAATTGCCCTGCTGTTGACCTTGGATGTTGGAGCAGTTTTGCCTGTCTGGTATTGCAACAGGCTTGTGCATATGTAACAACTGCAGGCTATAAACAGACCTTGCATTTATCCCTGGTGAAGCTGTGACAGTCCTGTGACAGAGAAGCCCAGGGATTGGCATTTATACGCACCACCCTTCCAATTGGGGTTCAGGAAAGAGGCTGGATGCACTTCTACTTCTATGCCATTGCTTCAGTGTTGCAATCCTGGGACAACTGTTCAGATATACTTTGTGATGCCCCAGGCCATGAACCTTTTTAGGCTTTGCTTCATGACAGCAGACATGGATGTTTGAATGATTGTGCTTTGTCCTGGGAATAAGTGGTTTCTTCTGGGACAAATGCAACATCTGTTTGTAGCCACAGCTTAACAGGTGCTGTGAACTCACAAACAGTAGCTCTCTCTCCTTCTGAAGCTGCTACAAATAAATGTTTTCCATCGGAGCCTTCAAGAGGCCGAACATGTACTCAAACTCAACAAGATCCTCCCCCGCCCCCCCCCCCCCCCCAACCAAAGGAAGGAAGGGTATGCTTGTCTTCAATTTGAGTAGCAGCTTAGGGCAGATGGCTTACTGGGGTCCTGGCCCTGGCCTGAACTTGGGCCCTAGACTGGGGCTGCAGACAGACCTGCCACCTGCCTTGGGCTGGGGTCAGAGCTGTCATTGCAACTGCTGCCTGAAGTCAGCAGCTGAAAAGTCAGCAGCAGCTGCAGTGGGTCTGCAAATTGGGTGGTGATACAGGTCCGGAGCCACCATGTTCTCCACGCTCTGGGCTGGAGCCAGAGTCAGAGCTGTTGCATAGAGTACGTGGTGGATGGAGGGGGGGGGTGAACATCAGGGGGTGCATACAGGCAGGGTGGGAATGGCAAGAGGGGCAGACAGGGGTGCACCAGTAAAGATTTTTCTTGGCTGTTGCCGATAGCTGATAATTAACCAACCATATCGGCCAATGCGGATGTTAACTGATACTTAGTAAATAGTGCAAGGCATTTTAAATTACTGACACGCATAAACCTTTTTGTTCGTTTGTTTTGCGTTTTTATAACACACACACCTGCCTGCTCTGGCTTTCGATGGGGAAGGTGGTGACCAACTAGTTCCCATGCATTGTATAGGCTCTAGAGCCCTAGTTCAGGCTGTCTCCAGTCTTCCCATGTTATACCCCTCCCCCATCCCTGACCCTTTGCTTCTAACCTTAGAATATGTCTTTGCTTCCTCATTTTCATAATTATTTCCGTTCCTAACATGGCTGTTTTTACCTCCTTCCCTCCATGATGGGACCTTTTCTGTTTTTTGTTTTGTTTTTTTCTTTTCATCTCCTTCATTCTGTTGTTCAGTCCCATGCAACTCCTCTTGAATGCCCTTAGTTTGGTGACTTCTCTCTTGTTCTTCTGGTATCTTTTTTTCTACTGGGTTCAAGAGTATCCCTCAGTGTTAGGGTGTTGCTTCCTGCTGTCTGTGTCAGGCTCAGGCTGAGATTCCAGGCTGTTTTCTACTGAGTTTAGTTTCTCAAGGATTTTAAGACCTTTTCTCCTGTATAAGGTGCTGTTGTTCTTGACATGTAAACATCAATTTAAAAGGAAAATCCCATCTGTACGTTTTATATTTGCATCTCTTTTCTAAAAGATGCTTCAGTTTCACTCAGTTCCTTCCTTCTCCTTATTGTTGCCCATGACAAGTCTTGAAGTACTTGCATTTTATAGCCTTGCAGGTTAGGATCAGAAATCTCTCTAACCATCTTCAGAATCTGCTGTTTTTGTTTAAAATGGAGCAAACGTAGTATGCTATCTCTTGGCTTTGTTTAAACTGCGAGGAGGGTAGAAAGCCCTGTGCTCCGTCTGTGTGGACGGTTGCCCATAGCGGTCTAGCTTCAGGCAGCTATCTAGTTTGGTGATGTCACGTAACCTCCATACTTGGAGGTGTTGACATGCTCTGAAGTCTATACTCGGTGTAGGTCAACTGCAGTTTCTCCCCAGAGGCTTCTAGCTTGGCCAGATTTTCATAGAGATAGCAGAAAGCATCAGATGGACAGGACCTCTTTCTTTCAGTTTTCAAACCTTGCTCCAATGCATGGGGGTGCCTAGAGCTTTCCAAAGAAAAGTTTGTCATTGATTTTTCCATATTGCAAAACATGTTTCTCCTTACCTTCATTTTTGGAAATGATTGAACTATGTTGGTTTTAATAGTCCTAAAGGATTCAGATGGAGGCAGACATCCAGCATCAAAAGACTTCAGCCCAAAGCAGTTGAAGTTTAGCAAGTTTCTAAATTACTGAAAATAGGATCTTGCAATGGGATTTATTATCAGTGTCTATCAGCTCTGTGTATAATGCTTGAATATATTGTATTCTAGCATCTTACCTCAAACAGTGGCATCTTCTGTTCACTTTTTTTTATTGATTTTATTTTTATGGAAATCATTTATTTTTTCCTAGCCTGACTTCTGTATGTAATTCTCTAGTGTAGAATTTGCAAGGGCTGGCTACTGCAGGGGCTACACCAGGCTCTTCCCAGCAAGGGAGGTGTTGAGCTGGGGATGCGTTTGGTGCAGGCGGTGGCACTGGCAGGAGGCTGCAGGGAGTTTGTCCTCCCTGAGCACAGCCCCTGGACTCAACCCGCAGCAGCTGCCCGCCCTTGCCCCATGTGCAAGTCTGGGAGGCGCACGCTCCCTATTCCTGCCCTGGGGGTGCGTGCAGCAGCAGGAGCCGCCCCCCAGATGAGCCACTTATGGCTCCACCCCCTGCCCTGGCTGGGCAGCACTCACCCCAGCCCCCCCCCCCCCCCATTCTCTGTGGGGGCTTTGATCTGCCCCCCCTTCCCCCCCCCCCCCCACCCTTTCCCTCCCCACCCCACAGAGGGAAGGAATGAGGCAGGGACAGGCGCTGCCCAGTCAGTGGCCACACCCTTTCGCCCCCCCACAGGATGCTGCTCTCCAAGCTGTCTGCCTGCATTCCTGTAAATCAGCTATTGAATCGGTATTGGCCGATATGGCTGGTTCATAATTGGCTATCAGTATTGGCCAAGAAAATCTTTATCGGTGTACCCCTAGCTGAAGAGCTTTATATATATTTACTGAGTTTATAACATTGTCATTTATAAAAAATGAAATGCAGGAAAGTATGGGAAGCTGCAGGAGCTCAACATCCCCAAGGAATTTTTGTTTTATTCTTTTCTTTTAATGCAGCACCTCGGTAAAGAGAGACATTTTTGCTTGCTTCCTAATACTTCTTAAAGCATAATCTAATTCAGATTTTTTGTTCTGTTTTTAGATTGGAGCATATGATCAACAAATATGGGAAAAATCTGTAGAACAAAGAGAAATAAAGGTAATAATTTGACATTTGTTTAAAGTGTAGTTCATGAATAATGTAATCTGTTTTTTAATTTCTATTAACAGATATTAACTAGTATATATATTTTGCTATAAACAAAAAAGTTCTGGTTAGTAGTATGTACCAGCATATACTTTATATATAATTTTATGTTCTTATCTTGTAATGCTTAAAATAACTAGTAAATGTCAATGTTAATAACAAAAATATCACATCTTTCTATATTTCATTAGAGCTTTTTCTTTTTAGTTTCCTTTAAACCTGTCTGAGTTTTCCAGCAAGTATTTTTATCTGAATTTTAATGTACATTATTTAAGCTTTTTTCCCCCACTTTTGTTTAGTAACCTTATATTTCCAGTTCACTTTTCCTCCTTTTTGATGCTGTCATTATTTTGTACAGTTTATTAGACTGGTAAGTACTTTACTTCAGGATGATGGTTTGTTATTCTGCATAAACTGCTTAATGGTGATTTTTTGCATTGTGGTGTGACTAACAGAATGTCATCAGTATTTTATGGATTGTTAAATTCTTATGTAACCAACAGATTTTCATTGTAAATATGCAGATACACAACATCTGTTAAAGCTTAAGTCATTTCATGATTTGGAGTTGAAGTAATTCCCTTAACTTTCCTTATAAATTAAATTTATTTTTCAGCATTTTTATTTTTTTTTGCTAAAATACTGCATACACTAAAAGTGTTTATTATTGCATGAGTTGAAAGTCACTGCTAATTTTAACACTATTCTGACAGCATGTAAATTGCTTAAGATCTCCTTGGTTTTCTTAGGATTTGAATAGTCAGATGAATAGAATGCATTATGAAGGACATGCTTTGGGAGTGTAAAATGGAAATGCAGCCATGTTGGAGCACTTTGGACTGTGCAGTCAGATGTTTGTTTTTTTTATACCAGAGTTAATTATTTTGTCTTTGTACATATTATTTTGAGAGTTGGCAATTATTCCCATCTTTACATTTGTTAAGTGAAAAGAGTGCTTGCAAATCTCAGGGTTTAAAAAAAAATATTATTATACACTAATAGGATCAAAAGACTTCATCTAAAATTGCAGCATCATATGTATTTTCTTAAACTATCCTGTAAATATTCTAGCCGTTGAGAGTAAGAGGACTATATATTCCCTTGTGAAAGGTATTTAACATTCTTTTTATTTGGCAAAAAAGTGTGCTCTTAATTCTTCAGCAGTCATGGATGCTCCTTATTAAATTTTAATTATGTCTAAAATCTCTTGTTCAATCAGAATTTAATGCTTTGTATCAATAATTGCCTCAGCAAAGTTCCAAAATAATAGAAACATGTCCAGAAACGGTCTTCTTTTTAAACATTGTTTTTTTTCACTGTCGCATGATATTGAGGGTTAGGTTCATCATAAGACCTGTGTTTCTGTATGGCACAGATAGGCTAGGTACAAACAATCAAAAAACCTGAGGCTGAATTGATTCAATCTTTGCAGCTTAGTCTAAGCTGAATATATTGAACCAATAAGCAAGTGAACATTCACTTTTGATTCCAGAAATGCAGCCACACGCCTGCAGTGGCCCAGGCCAGAAGCTGGAGGGGATTAGAGCATACCTCCCTGTTGGGCTGGAGCAGACGGCTTGGGTCAAGGCTAGCTCCCACACCTTGTGAAGGGGGGTGAGTTTGTGGGGGAAATGCAAAGTATCCTGGGATGCTGAGGGACTGTGAGTTAGCTCTGAATCTCGAGTGGATCTGGAACAGAAGTTCTATATACTGGTTTGGCGTAAATCAGTTAAGCCTGATTTAACTCAGTGGTCCACTTAATCATTATTTTCTACAAAAAGTGCATTCTTATTGTTTGATATAAGTACCTTAATACATATTATTCATAATTCAGAGATAGATGTAGGGTTTATTTTTAGAAGGTACACACTATACATTTTAAAGCAGTGATTTATTTTGATATTATTGTTTCAGCTTAATTTTGTAGCTACATCAGAAAACTGAATTATGAATTTAGTTATTTTACTGACCAAAGCTAATTGAAGCAGATACTTGAAGTCATTGGGAGGTGGACAATCTCCAATTCACTAGATTAATAATGGATATTTGGGGGATATTTTTTGCCATGCTGTATTAGGAGGACATCAAATGAGCGCCGCATCCATATGTTGTTAGTTTGGGGCTTTCTTCACTTTCTTCTAGATTTCTTTTCCTCTTTGATTTCTTCTCTCTTACAGCCTGGCAAGGTTTTCCCTTCTACCATTCCATTCCCTGAATAGATCTTAAATCAATGGAGAGACTATACTCAGAAACCTCTCTCTCAAGATTTTTGGACCATTCTGCTCAAAGTGTTTCTCTTTTATTTCTACTGCCCCTCCCTCCTTGCATTTTTCCAGACTCTTCCTCCTTCCCCAGGTCTACTCAACCCCCAACAATCCTCCATTCATTTAACTTCTTGAAACTTTGCACTTTTAGGCAGAGGTAAGGGCTTAACTTTGTGTATGCAGACTTGTAGAGAGACAACAGGGCTGATGGGTTAGGTAATCAAGTCTGTTATCTCTCATCTCCATATACTGCTGTTAACAAGGATGTTATCTCTTGAGACACGAACTAAGCCTCTCAGAGATGTTTCATGAGATTTTCTAGACTGAGAACTGAATCCTGTTGGGTAGAGTGGTTTTCCTTAATCTTTACTAAACTGCGGAGGAGCCTCTGGGAATCCCATAAGATTGGGCCCCTAATATAGTCCATGGCCTGTTGTGACCTATTTATAAAACTTTTTTCTAAAAGGTTACATGATTATATTGTCTCAAATAGTAGATAATTAGAAGTTAATCTCTATTCCATGATGATATCTTTTGAACTTTAATACATCTTAAGTTTATAGACTTTTTAAAAAAAAAAAAAAAAAAAAAAAAAGCATCTTAACAGGAAACCCCCCCCCAAAAATAAAATTAAAAAAAAGAGATTTAAATTAAAACAGTCTGAGCTGTTATATATATAAAATAAAAGAGAGGCTAATTTTTGTCCATCCTGGTTGGTGGGATCCCAGTTGCATGGGTTTCATGCAGGTGGAATCCCAAGTGGAGGGCCATGTCATTTGGCCCATGGGGCTTGGAAGGGTGGCAGTGGATGGGTGGTCACATCGTTAAAGGCCACTACTCCCCTTTGCCAAAATTGTGTGGTCCCTTGTGGAGCCCCACAGGCAGGATTACAGCTCTACAGGCTAGAGGCTGAGCATCCCTGGGTTAGAAAATGGATTTGTATGGGATGGCTTGGACAGGGATGATCCTGCCTCGGGCAGGGGGTTGGACAAGATGACTAGCAGGAGGAATACTCTGCTCTGGTCTGGACCTGCAGAGAGCAAGCTAGGAAAGCCAAAGCTGTGATGGAACTCCAGCTAGCTACAAATATCAAGGAAAAATAAAAAGTCCTTTTTTAGATATGTGGGGACCCGGAGGAAAAGCAAGGGCAACATTGGACCCTTGCTAAACCAGATGGGGCAACTGATGCCCAGGAAAAAGCGAACTTGCTAAATGGGTATTTTGCGTCAGGTGTTCACCAATCCCATGGGACACCCCTGCCCACTATGGGTCAGGGAGGCCCAGGTGAGGGAGATTCCTTGCCCTCCGTCAAAGCTGACCTCATGAAGGAACACCTTGACAGGCTGGATAACTTCAAATCAGCTGGCCCTGATGGGTTGCACCCAAGGGTGCTTGAGGAGCATCATAGCTGAGCCCCTGGCACGGATCTTTGAGAGCTCTTGGCGCTCTGGTGAAGTGCCTGATGATTGGAAGAGGGCCAGTGTGGTGCCTGTCTTCAAGAAAGGGAGGAAAGTAGATCCGGCAAACTACAGGCCCATCTGTCTGACTTCTATCTGGGGGAAGGTCTTGGAAAAAATAATCAAAGAAGCCATCCTTAACAGACTAGCTGAAGGATACCCAGCATGGATTTGTTGCAGGTAGGTCTTGCTTGACCAATCTCATTTCCTTTTATGACCAGGTGACTTGTCACCTGGACAGGGGGGAAGAGATCGATGTTATATATCTTGACTTTAAAAAAAAGCCTTGGCTAAACTGGCTAACTGCGGCTTCAACCTCACCATGATCTGCTGGCTAGGGAACGGGTTCCGTGGTAGGACCCAGAGGGTGATGGTTGATGGGAACCAATCGTCTTGGTGTGTTGTGACCAGTGGGGTCCCTCAAGGCTCCGTCCTAAGGCCTATATTACTTAATATCTTCATCAGTGATGTAGACGTTGGTATCAGTAGCGGACTGGCCAAGTTTGCCGACGACACCAAACTCTGGGGTAAAGCATCCACATCTGAGGACAGGAGGGTGATCCAGATGGATCTTGACAGGCTCATGAAATGGGTGGACGAGAACCTGATGGTGTTCAACACCGAAAAATGCAAGGTTCTCCACCTTGGGTGGAAAAACCTGCAACATGCTTATAGGCTCGGTAGTGTTATGCTCGTTATCACTACAGATGAAAGGGACTTGGGGGTCATGGTTGACCACAAGATGAACATGAGCCTGCAATGCGATGCTGCAACTAGTAAAGCGACCAAAATGCTGGCTTGCATTCATAGATGCTTCTCGAGCAATTCCCGGGTGGTCATTCTCCCGTCGTACTCAGCCTTGGTGAGGCCGCAGCTGAAGTACTGTGTCCAGTTTTGGGCTCCACAGTTCAAAAAGGATGTGGAGAATCTTGAGAGGGTGCAGAGGAGAGCCATGCGCATGATCAGAGGTCAGGAAAACAGACCTTATGAGAGGCTGAGAGCCATGGGGCTCTTCAGCCTGGAAAAACGCAGGCTCAGGTGATCTGATGGCCACCTATAAATTTATCAGGGGTGCTCATCAGGATCTGGGGGAACGTCTGTTCACCAGACCCCTCCAAGAGATGACAAGATCAAACAGTCACAAACTCCACCGCAACCAATTCAGGCTGGACATAAGAAAGAACTTCTTCACTGTCTGAGCCCCCAAGGTTTGGAATAGACTGCTGCCGGAGACGGTTCAAGCTCCCACTTTGAACACCTCCAAGACACGTTTGGATGCTTATCTTGCTGGGATCCTATGATCCCTGCTGGCTTCCTGCCCCTGGGCAGGGGGCTGGACTTGATGATCTTCTTCTGGTTTCTTCCAGCCCAAATGTCTATGAATCTATGAACTTTCAGGTCCCTTCCAGCTCTACTTTTCTGTGAGTCTATAAACAGACACTGAGGGTATACCTCTGCAAATGGGGAAAATCTTGGGCTTCCTCAGTAGCAGAGATGCTCTGGGAAACCTCTTGGCACGTCTCTCCAATTAGGGAAACCCAGGATTTCTATTTTGCAGAAATATGCTCCCTGAGTCAGATCCCCTGGACTTCTTAAAGTTTTACTCCAAGGGTGTCTTTATTTGCAGAGATGTGTGTATGAGTTGGGGTGGGGCACAGCAGTGTGATATGGGACTAGGGAATCCCCTGCCAGGAGAATCCAGGGTGTGCCTCTGCAAATGAGATAACTGGGCAGGTGCTCCCAGGTCTTCAGTGGCCTCCCACCTTCCCCACCCCCTAGAAGCCTCTGCTCCTTTCCCCTTGCTTCTTACTGTCAGGCTCAGCTCCACTCTGGCTTTATTTATTTCTGTGCATAGAGCCAGAAGCAAACTGTGGCTTCTGTCCAGGCATGCAGCAGCCGCAGCTTGGCTTCAGCTTGCATGTGCTCTCTGCCCAGGAGGGAATGGTGCCAGAGCTGTCTGACAAAATAAGCACTGGTGGGGGAGTGGAGGGGGCAGAGATGGGGGCAGAGGCTGTGGGGAGCACATATGGTGTTTTGAGGCTGCAGGGGGGATAGAGACTCTGGGGAGAAGGTGGGAGGGTGCAGAGACTGCAGGGGGGACAAGTGGGGGGGCATTTGTCCCCCTTCACTGCGTGCTGCTGCTCTCTGTGATGCAGTGGTGGATGGGACAGTTTTTAAGATGACCCTCTAATAGTTAGATTCTAGACATGAAAATTATAAATGTCTCTAGAAATGTCTAATAAGTTTGGGCCCCCAAGCTGATATACCTTTATAGATCCTGGTTTTCACAGGGATGTGCTGTGAAGCACTCTAAAAAAACTCTGCCTCTTTTTATAGGGTCAGGTTTGAGTATCCAAAATCACTACTAATGTTTTTTGAAGCATTGAAGTGAATTCATGCACAGACTTAATATGTTCCTTCATTTGGAGTTTTTCCTAGAGATTGACTGCAACATGGATAATGTTCTCTAAACTCAGCTGGGCTGTGGCAGCACCGTAGGGTGCCACGGTGCGAGCACAACCTCTGCTGCAGCTGGGTGAAACTGACCTTTTTGCCTCATACACAGCCAGACTGGAAATGTTGGCAGAGGAGCACGTGTTCCAGTCTGCGTTAGTGTTGTCTGATAAAGCAGGCAGGAATGCCCGCTGTAGCCTCAGCCCTGGTATGGAATATGGTGAGCTAAACTGAATAGCATAATGTGGTATTAGGCAAACAAGAATTCAAAAAGTATGCACCTTTTTTATTAATGCCAATTCTTAAATGCTGTTTTCAGAGTGAGATGGAGCTTGTTCAAGTTAGTTGAAAAGGAGGAAATGCTAATTGATAGGTGATCAGCGTCCTGCTGCTGTAAGCATTGTTAAAACTTATCTGGGAGATGGAAGAGGGCAGTGCCCCCCACTACAGAGGAGGGCAGAAACCTTACAGTCCATACCAATATGACCATACATGGGGAAAAGATTAGTTTTGGTCTGTGTGACAAACAGCAAAGCCCAGAAGTATTAGAGAAGCCAAACACCATTCACTTTGCTCTTCAACTTGGGGTTATGTGTGATGTCACATGTACTCTCTAATTGGAGAGCCAGAACTCCCCCTTCTGTATCCATAAATGTACCTCATCTGCTTTAATTTTGTTTCATAACTAAGCTGCCTGTGGATCTCTACTTCATTCTTCTTCTGATTGTGGTTCTCTCCAATATCCACCTGCTCTGGGCTGCAGAGCTCTTATAACTGCATCATAGTCCTCTTGTTTTCAGTTGCTTATTCCTTTATTAAGCTTAAATGTGTGCTCTGAAGTTTTCCATGTTAGGTGTGCATTAGACTAAAATTTTGTTGAAAAGATTTGGCAAAAATAGTTCAGCTGTAACCAAATGTGAGCTTGCAGGGTGACAGGTGGTGGGCTTTTTTCACATGTCAACAAATTGATTGTGAGAGTGCTTTTGATGAGTACTAATTTATAGAAAATTCAGGTTGGAAGGGACCATGGGAGGTAATCTAATCCAACCCCCTGCTCAAAGCAGGACCCATCCCCAAATAGATCATGCCAGTCAGGGATTTGTTGAGCCAGACCTTTAAAAGCCTTCAAGGATGGAGATTCCACAACCTCTCTAGGTAACCTGTTCCAGTGCTTCACCACCCTCCTTGTGAAAGAGTTTTTCCTAATATCCAACCTAAACCTCCCTTGCTGCAACTTAAACCATTGCTCCTTATTCTGTCATTTCTCACCACTGAGAACCATCAAACTCCATCCTTTTTGTAACCTCCCTTCAGGTAGTTGAAGGCTGCTATCAAGTCCCCCGCATAGTCTTCTGTTATGCAGATTAAATAAGCCCAGTTCCTTCAGCCTCTTGCCATAAATCATGTGCCCCAGCCCCTTAACCATTTTTGTTGCCCTCTGCTGGACTCTTTCCAACTTGTCCACTTCCTGTTTGTAGTGGAGGGGGAGGCCCAAAGCTGGACACAATACTCCAGATATGGCCTCACTAGTGCCATATAGAGGGGAATGATCACTTCCCTTGATCTGCTGGCAGCGGTTCTATTAATGCAGGCCAATAATGTTAGCCTTCTTGGCAACAAGAACACACTGTTGACTTGTATATTCAGCTTATTGTTCACTGTAACCCATAGGTCCTTGTTGTTTAGCTAGTTGGTCCCAAGCCTGTAGCAGAGAATAGGATTTTTCTGTCCTAAGTGCAGGATATTGCACCTGTCCTTGTTGAACCTGATGCGATTTTCTTTTGGCCCAATCCTCCAATTTGTTTAGGTCACTCTGAACCCTATCCATACCCTGCAGTGTTTCTGCTACTCCCCCCAGCTTGGTGTCATCTGTAAGCTTGCTTAGGGTGCAGTCTGTCCCAGCTTCCAGATTATTAATGAAGATACTGGGCAAAACTGGCTCCAGAACTGACCCCTGGGGCATTTCATTTGATGCCAACTAGACCTTGAGCGGTTGTTCACTACCCATTGAGCTTGATGATGATCAAGCCAGCTTTCTATCCACCTTACAGTCCAACTCATACTTCCATATCCTGCTTGCAGGTCCTGTCAGACCAACCTGGTGGCCTTCTATGATCAGATTACCAGATCATTAGATGCAGGGGTAGCAGTGGACATAGTCTTCCTGGACTTCCGGAAGGCATTCGACACTGTCTCTCACCCCGTTCTCATTAAGAAACTGGGGGACTGTGGTGTCGATGCCCACACAGTCAACTGGGTCGCCAACTGGTTGGAGGGCCGCACCCAGAGGGTGGTAGTGGATGGGTCCTTCTCAACCTGGAAGGACGTGGGCAGTGGGGTTCCGCAGGGCTCGGTCCTCAGGCCCGCACTGTTCAACATCTTCATCAGCGATTTGGATGAGGGGGTAAAAAGCACCCTGTTCAAATTTGCTGATGACACCTAAGATGTGGGGGGATGTGGGCACACTAGAAGGAAGCATCAGGCTACAGTCAGACCTAGACAGCTTACAGGGGTGGGCAGATGAGAATAGGATGGGATTCAACACAGACAAGTGCAAGGTGATGCACCTCGGGAGGAACAACTGGAACTACAGGTTGGGGAACTCCCCTCTTGTCAGCACAGAGGCAGAAAAGGATCTTGGAGTCATAATTGACTCCAAGATGAACATGGGCCAGCAGTGCGGGGAGGCAGTCAGGAAGGCCAACTGCACCTTGTCATGCATCCACAGATGCATCTCGAGCAGGTCCAAAGAGGTGATCCTCCCCCTCTATGCGGCACTGGTCAGGCCGCAGCTGGAGTACTGCATCCAGTTCTGGGCACCGCACTTCAAGAGGGATGTGGACAGCATGGAGAGGGTCCAGAGGAGGGCCACTCGCATGATCAGGGGGCAGCAGGGCAGGCCCTATGAGGAGAGGCTACGGGACCTGAACCTGTTCAGCCTCCACAAGAGGAGGCTGAGGGGGGATCTCGTGGCCTGTTATAAACTAGTCAGGGTGCATCAGCAGGCATTGGGGGAGTCACTATTCCCCCGTGCACTGCCAGGAGTGACCAGGAATAACGGTCACAAGCTGGCAGAGGGTAGGTTTAGGCTAGATATCAGGAAGCGTAACTTCACGGTCAGGGCAGCTAGGATCTGGAACCAACTTCCAAGAGAAGTGGTGCTGGCTCCTACCCTGGGCGTTTTTAAGAGGAGGTTGGATGAACATCTTGCTGGGGTTGTTTGACCCCAGTATTGTTTCCTGCTGTGGCGGGGGGTCGGACTAGATGATCTACTTGGGTCCCGTCCGACCCTAGAAACTGTGAAACTAGGAGTGTTGTGGGAGACCATATCAGAAGCCTTGCTAAAGTCCAAGTATGTTATGTCCACTGCTTTCCCATCTGCAGAGCCAGTCGTCATAGAAGGCAAACAGTTTGGATAGGCATGAATCCATGCTGATGGTTCCTGATCACTTTCGACTCCTCCAAGTGCTTAGAAATGGATTCCTTGAGGACTTACTCTCTGATTTTTACAGGGACTGAGGTTAGGCTGACTGGTCTGTAGTTCCTTGGATCTTATTTCTTTTTCTTTTTTAAAGGTAGGCACTATATATGCTTTTCCAGTCATCCTGGACCTCCCCCAGTTTGTCATGAGTTTTTGAAGATAATGGCCAGTGGCTCTGCAATCATATCAGCCAACTCTCCCAGCATCCTGGGATGCATTGCATCCAGCCCTATGGACTTGTATGTCCAGCTTTTCTAAATAGGCCCTAACCTGTTCTTTCACCACTGAGGGCTGCTCACCTTCTCCCAAAATTGTACTGCCAGTTGCAATAGTCTGGGGGCTTGCCTGTGAAGACTGAGGTAATAAAGGCATTGAGTATTTCAGTCTTTTTCCTCCTCATCTGTCACTAAGATGTCTCCTCCACTTAATAAGGGACCCACAATTTTCCTGACCTTCCTCCTTGTTAGTGACATACTTGTAGAAACCCTTTTTATTGCCCTTCATGTCTCTTGCTAGCTGCACCTCCAGTTGCGCCTTGGCCTTCCTGATTTCATCTCTGCATGCCCAAGCAGTATTCTTATACTCCTCCTAATTTGTTTGTCCAAGCTTCCACTTCTTGTAAGCTTTCTTTTTGTGTTTAAGCTCAATGAAGAATAGGGGTGCACCAATAGATTTTTGGGGCCGATACCTATAGCCGATTTTTAAGGAGGCATATCGGCCAGTACCAATCTAATTTCCTATATGCAGCTCTTCAGCTTGAAGGGGTATCTGAGGGGGCAGGTCAAGGCCTCTGTGGCAAGGGAGGGAATGGGGTTGGGGTAGGGGCAGGTGCCAAGTAGCTGGGGTGGGGAGGGGCATAGGACAGAGCTGCAAGCAGCTTGTTTGGGGGGTGGGGTGGCGTGTGCTCCCCAGATCTGCATAGCATGGGATGGGCTGCAGCTGTGGGCCAGGTCCAGGGTGGGTATGAGATGGGGGATAAGGAGTGACTTGGTCTGATTCTGGCCCCAACCCGGGCTCAGGTCTTGGGTGGGAGCCGCAACAGTCACCTGCCCCCCTCGCCTCTGAATCTGAGAGGAGGGGCTCTCCCCCCATGTGCACTGAGTAGCGTTCATCTTGCATCTGAGGCACTGTGGTGGGTGCTGCCTTATGAGGGACAAGGCCCCTCACAGCTGTACCCTCTGCAAGCTGTGCTTTGCTTGCCTCGCCCCAGCACCAGCATCCGCTCTCAAACCCCTCCTGTGGCCAGGTGGCAAGAGGCAGGACAAGGGCTCTGAAAGAGGAAGGTAACTTCCCTGGGTCATCCACACACTGCTGCCTCGGGGAGTTTGGGTGAGACTGTCCCACCTGCCTGACAGTAACTGTCAGAAGTTGCCCCCCATAACCCCCACTGCCCAGGACAGCCACCCCCGACCACTGTGTGCAGCAGGGTCCTTCCCTCACCGCAACCGAGTCCTGCCCTTGCCAGAGCCAGGTCCATTCAGTCCCATGGCCCTGCCCTGAGCAGAGGGGGAGAATGGACAGCCTGGCCCAGAGACCACCCAGCCCTGGGCAGGCAGCTGCCCCCAGGCTGGGGTTGAAGGGCAGGGGCTCAAGGGCTCTGCACAGCCAGTCACAGGCACTAGTAGGCTAGTCTTGCCTGCTGCAACTGGCACAGGCACTTTTTACTTGTGCTCTGGGATTGGGGCGGTGGGGGCAGCACTTTAATTATAGTAACCCTGAGAGCTGTTTTAAAGTGCCGATGCATCTCTTGTGTCAGTGTTCCTAAGCTTAGAAATGGTGATGGGGTGCTTGAATTAAAGCTTGCTCGATGAGGTTTAGCTCAGATGCCCCCCCACAGCTATTTTTAAGTGCAGAGACACTGATACACAAGACACAGGAGTCTGTTGGAGCACGGCAATTCATGCTCCAGCAGACCTTGATTAATCGAGTCTGCTCGACATACTGTAATTCCAGCAAGTCAAAGAAGCCTTGCTGCTCATGTATAGGCACCTCCAAGGCACCGTATCCAGAGCAGCAGGGCCAGGCGCAGGGAAGGTGACAGAGGGCCTACTGCAAGCCCTTTATTTAGTAAACCGATTTATGCTACACTGTGTTGCACCATGCAATCTCTGTCAGCTCTAAACGTCCCAAAGAAAGATGATATGGAATTTTTTTAAGTGTCTGAAAAGAACAACAGAACAGCTTATTGCAAAGTATGTGCTGCAAATATTTTGTGTAGAGGCAACACCAGTAAAGATTTCAACAACAAACTTAATCCAGCACCACAAAACGCACCATGCTACTGAATACAGTGATGGCTTGAAGATGACTACAGAAAAGAAAGAGGCAGGGCAGAAAAAAGCTGTGGCAAAGCAACTATTGTTACACAAAGCACTAAAACAGTCACAGAATTTGGAAGTGGAAATGCCAGGGCTAAAGAAATTATTAACCATGTAGCTCGGGATGATCAGCCATTTTCCAGTGTAGGAAATACTGGATTCCGCTATCTATTTGAATGGCTGGAGCCTCATTAGTTTACACACAGCCCAGCAAAAAGTTTATAGCTGAGGCTGCACTGCCAGAGATGTACAGCGTTGTTTTAGAACACATACAGATGCTGGTTGAAGACAATCATGTATCAGCATTTAGCTTTACGACTGATATTTGGAGGTCTGATGTGTCACCTATATCAATGCTGTTTAACTGCACAGTAGATGGACATGAATTATAATTTACAGAGGAAAGTTCTATGGGTCCAGGAGTTCAGTTTCCATGCAGCTGAGGCTGTTTCAGTGGCATTTGACAAGATGTTTGCAAGCATGGAAATCCCAAGGACAAAAGTTCATGCCATTATTAGAGATAATGCAAGAAACATAGCAAAGGCGATCCAAGACTCCGGTTTGCCAAGTTTACTTTGTGTAGTACATATACTCCAGCTCACTGTGAACAAAGAAGTGTTATCACAGTGCAGCGTGTCTGACATACCAGCTATCAGACACAAAATTGTCAGGTGCTTCAAACATTCTCCATCGGCCTGTTCTCATCTGTGACAGGGCAGTCCTGAGGCCGATCGCTACTTTGGCCTACCCACCTGTCTTTCCTGCCACAACTTTGATATAATTAATAAGTTGCTTTCAAGGTGGGAAGCTGCCCTCTTAATGTCCTAATAGCCAGAGCATGCTACATAACTCCAAACTCTTCTTTATTGTGTCCCATGCCTCACAGGTGTTATACTGCTCTGTCACTTCTATGCCTGTGGTGCTGGGCTGTGCACCCCTGTAGCTGTGCCCCTATAGTGCCTCTCTGGTGCTTCTCTCTGTGCCTGAGGCTGGGCTCTACCCATACAGACAAGGTGGAACAGTACTTACTACATGCTGCAAAGCCTTTTGGAGCAGAACTGTGTGCTTGGAGTGCATGCAGCTGACTATGAAATCCCTGCAATTTTCACTGTACATCAGTGGGGGCTAATGGGAAAAGTTATGATAGTTCTTTTGAAGAACTAACACGTGAATTGAATTCATCCTTGGCCTCTGCTTCTGATCCATCCATTGTGGCTTTAAAAAGCCTTTTGAGAAAAGTTGCATATTCCGACCATGGAATTAAAACTGAAAGTTACTTTGCTGGAAGCCATGGAAACACATTTGCTGAAATTGAATCGGAACATCTCCATAGCATTGAGATGCAAGGACAGGTACTGTACTGATGATAGCAAAAAGCTGCTGGCTATACAAATGTTGGTGACACACCTGGAAAAAATGCAAGCCAGCGGGAATGAAACAACAGACTGAACCCGCCACAAAGAAATCAAAGGAAGCAGATGACAGCACTACAAAACTGAGCTCCTTGTGTCCAGCGTATGATGAGATGCTGGAGGAAAGTATCTTGGGGTAGAAACTGATGGGGTAAACAGCAGTGTAACACTTTAGAAACAAACTTATGTAAGTGAGCCCATGCTTCCAAGAAGTGCAGAAAAACTAAAATACTGTGAGAGCAACAAAAGCCATTTTGGCTGAAGCTGCATGGAAGTTTCTCTCTTCCCCTTGCAGTAGTTTCATAGTTGGTAGGGTCCGAAGGGATCTGAGCAGATCATCAAGCCGACCCCCTGCCACGGGCAGGAAAGAGTACTGGGGTCAAATGACCCTGGCAAGCTGTCTATCTAACCTCCTTTTGAAGACCCCCCAGGGTAGAAGCGAGTGCCACTTCCCTTGGAAGTTGGTTCCGGATCCTAGCTGCCCTGACTGTGTGAAGTTGTGCCTGCTGATATCTAGCCTGAATCTACTCTCCGTCAACTTATGGCCGTTATTCTTTATTACTCTCAGTAGTGCTTGGGGAAACGGGGACTCTCCCATTGCCTGCTGGTCTCCCTTGGCCAGTTTATAGATGGCCACCAGATCCCGTCTCAGCCTTCTCTTGTGGAGGCTGAAGGGGCTCAGGTCTTATAGCCTCTCCTCATAGGGCCTGCCCTTCTGCCCCTTGATCATGCAAGTGGCCCTCCTCTGGACCCTCTCGATGTTGTCCACATCCCTCCTGAAGTGCGGCTCCCAGAACTGGACACAGTACTCCAACTGACCAGCAGTATACCTACAGGCTGGGAAACTGCCGTCTCGTCAGTGCAGAGGTAGAAAAGGATCTTGGAATCACTGTTGATGCCAAAATGAACATGGGCCGGCAGTGTGAGGATGCAGTCAGGAAGGCCTACTGCACCTTGTCTTTCATCCACAGATGCATCTCGAGCAGGTCCAGGGAGGTGATCCTTCCCGTCTATACGGCACTGGTCAGATCGCAGCTGGAGTACTGCGTCCAGTTCTGGGTGCTGCACTTCAGGAGGGATGTGGATAACGTGGAGAGGGTCCAGAGGAGGGCCACTCATATGATTAGGGGGCAGCAGGCCAGGCCCTATGAGGCAAGGGTGAGGGACCTAAACCTGTTCCCCCCTCCGCCTTCTCTTGTGGAGGCTGATCTAGTGGCCTGTTACGGACTAGTTGGAGGGGACCAGCAGGCACTGGGGGAGTCCCCTGAGCACTACCAGGAGTGACTAGAAATACTGGTCACAAGCTGGCAGAAGGTGGATTCAGACTAGACATCAGGAGGTGCTACTGCACTGTCAGGGCGGCTAGGATCTGGAACGAACTTCCAAGAGAAGTGGTGCTGGCTCCTACCCTGGGGGTCTTTAAGAGGAGGCTAGATGAGCACATTGTTGGGGTCCCAGTATTTTTCCTGCCGTGGCAGGGGGTCGAATTTGATGATCTGCTCAGGTCCCTTCCGACCCTACCAACTATGAAACTATATAGAGGGGGAGGATCACCTCCTTGAACCTGCTTGTGATGCATCTGTGGATGCATGACAAGGTGCAGTTAGCCTTCCTGACTGCATCCTCATATTGGCAGCCCATGTTCATCTAATGGCTCCAAGATCCTTTTCTACCTCTGTGCTGACGAGAAGGGAGTTCCCCAGCTCATAGGTATGCTGCTGGTCCTTTCTCCCTAGGTGCAGTACCTTGCACTTGTCAGTATTGAAACCCCTCCTGTTTTCATCTGCCCACCACTGTAACCTGTCCAGATCTAGTTGCAGCCTGTCCCTCCCTTCTAGCATACCCACTTCTCCCTACATCTTAGTGTCATCTGCAAATCTGAACAAGGTGCCTTTTACCCTCTCGTCCAAGTTGCTGATGAAGATGTTGAACAGTGCAGGCCCAAGGAGCGTGCCCTGGGGAACCCCACTGCCCACATCCTTCCAGGTCTCTAATGAGCCATCCACCACCACTCTCTGGGTGTGGCCCTCCAGCCAATTGGCAACCCATCTGACTGTGTAGGCATTGACACCACAGTCTCCTAAATTTTTAATGAGTAGGGTGAGAGACAGTGTCAAAAGCCTTCCTAAAGTCCAGAAAGACTGTCTACCTGACACCTGCATCAAAGGATCTTGTGACCTGGTCATGGAAAGCCACCAGGTTGGTCTTACAGGACCTGCCTCTAAAGAACCCATGTTGATTGCCCTTAAGCATACACTCCCCTGCTTACCCCTTGCAGATGTGCACCTGGATAATTTTCTCAAAGAGCTTCTCCAGGACCGAGGTAAGACTAACAGGCCTGTAATTCCCTGGGTCCTCCTTCCTCCTTTTTTTGAAAATGGGGACCACATTGGCCCTTTTTCCAGTCCTCTGGCACCTCACCGGAGCACTACAAGTGCTCATAAAGCTGTGCCAGGGGTCCCGCAATGACCTCTGCTAATTCCTTCAGTACTTTGGGGTGAAGATTGTCAGGACCTACTGACTTGAACACATCCAGTCCCTCCAGAAGTTCCCTGACTAGGTTCTCTCTGACCCTAGGCCTGGCTGTGCCTCCCCTGGGACCATCGGGGATCCTGGTTGGGGAGATGACCCGGTCCCTGCTCAGAAAAATGATGGCAAAGAAATTGTTAAATAGGTTAGCTTTGTTATTTGGTGAGACCACAAGATTTCCTAGAGTGTCCTGGAGAGGCCTTACGTTACCCGGAAATGTCTTTTTACCCGCTATCCTTGATCCGGGTTGCTAGTCCCAGTTCCACCTCCGCCTTGGCCTTCCTAAAAGCTCCCCTGCATCCCCGAGCAACAGAGGTATAGTCCTCCCTGGTGATGGCCCCTCCCCTCCATTGGGTGTACGCCTCCTGTCTAGCTAGGAGACGTTCCCAGATGCTTTTGGTGAGCCATGGGGGCTTTTGAGCACTCTTGCCCCCTTTTGATCCATGTTGAGAGCAAACAGCTGTTCAGGGCAGCGTCACGTGTGGTGAATGAGAATAGGAACTGACTGATGTGTGAAAAAGCAGAATTTTTGCTTTTTATCAAGAAAAACTTTCCACTCGCCCTTTTGCTGCGCTAAAATTATAAGCAATGAGGAAGGTATAAATATGTCTTTTTTTAACTCTACTAATATTGTAATTTATTATAATTATCATTATGACTTCTACAACTACAGACTGTACCTCAACATTTTTTTGTAATTTTTACATCTCTATCTGCATTTCTTGTGGGTTTTGAAGCCAAAATTGTTATGATTATACTGGTTTTTCTGACTTTGGGGGTGATTTTTTTTTTTTCAGACAAATTGAATATTGAGTTGTATAATGACTTTGCTGTAAAATGAATCATTATGTAAGTATATAAAGTTTATACTACAAACTACCGTTTTAAAAGTAAGTTTTACAGTTAATATGTATTTTTTTTTTTTTATTTTGCTATAAAATGTTTCTAGAAACAGGAGCACAACGATTTGCGTGCGTATGGTAAATATAAATAAACCTTTTGTTTGTTTGTTTGTTTTACGTCAGTAGTTTAAAATACCTGGCATTATTACTAGATATTGATTGTCAGATTGGTATTGGCCAATTTATAGCTGGTTAAGAATCAGCTGTGTGTATGGGCCAAGAAAATCTTTATTCGTGCACCCCTATTCCTTTTGTCAGGATCCTAAACTCAATCATGTTGTGGTCACTGCTGCCCAATTCACCAGGCACTACTACATTCCCTACCAATTCTTCCCTGTTTGTGAACAGCAGGCCAAGAAGAGCATGGCTCTTAATAGGTTTCTCCAACACTTGCACCAGGAAGTTGTTTCCAACACTCCCAAAAAGTTCCTGGATTGCCTGCGCATTGCTGTATTGTCCTCCCTGCACATGTCAGGGTGATTGAAGTCCCCCAGGAGAACCAGGGCCTGTGATTAGGAAACTTCTACTAGCTGTTTGAAGAAAGCTTCATCTGCTTCGTTCTCCTGGTCTGATGGGCTATAGTAGACGCCCACCATGACACACCCCTGTTGCTGTCCCTGCTAGCCCTTAATCCAGAGAGGTCTATTCAAGAGGTCTATTTCCAGTTTCATACTGGAACTCTGAGCAGTCATACAACTCTTTCACATACAGTTCATCTCCTTCTCCTCTTCTCCCCTGCCTGTTCTTCCTGAGCAGTTTGTACCCATCCATGAGAATACTCAGCTCATGTGAGTTATCCCACTACTAATGCCTCCATGCTTTGGAGCTGGAACTTGACATTTTGCAAGTTAACCTGATGCTAAGGATGCCTCTTACGGTTTTTTTCCATGTGGAGAGGGCACATACAAATCTTAATAGTTTTAAGCCTTCAAAACCATATTGCATGTGCTCAGTAGAGGACATAAATGTAGAAGGGTGGGGAATTATTGAGAGAAATGAGTGGAAGGAGTTGTAAGAATTACAAGATGGGGGAGGGCAGAAGGGAGCAGTTGCTGGAGAAGTGGGAGTAGTTGAAACCAGTAGGATGGGGGGTGGGGTGTGAGGTAGTATATGGGAACATTGTGTAGGAGCAGAGGGCGAAGTGGATGTGGTTGGTTGAGGTCTTAAGGGATTTCGTAGGGGAAGAAATCTCACTGTAGAACACATTTCCATCTAGGTCTTGATTTGAACTATGGAGTCATAATTCTTCAAATTCCTCTGCTGTTGCTTGTGAAAGTAACTGACCTGATCCACATGTTCAGCCAGCCTACTACTGATACCAGTTATTCATAGATTTCTAGGGTCAGAAGGGACTTATTAGATCATCAAGTCTGACCCTCTGCTCTGGGCAGGAAAGAGCTCTAGTGTCCAGTAACCCCAGCCAGGTACTTGTCTAATTTCCTTTTAAACATCTGCAAGGTAGGGGAAAGCATCACCTCCCTTGGAAGCCCATTCCATATTTTGGCAGTCCTCACCATAAAGAATGTCTTCCTGATGTCCAATGTAAATCTGCTCTCCTTCAGTTTATGGCCATTGTTCCTGGTAACTCCAAGGGGCACCCTGTTAAACAGAGTATTCCTTATTTCCTGCTGCCCCTCCCCCCCAAAAATGAGTTTGTAGACAGCCACAAGATCACCTCTCAGGCTTCTCTTGCAGAGGCTGAAGAGATTCAGGTCCCTCAATCTGTCTTCATAGGATCTTACCTGCAGGCCCTCAACCATATGAGTAGCCTCCTCTGAACCTTTTCCAGGTTATCCACATCCCTCTTGAAGTGTGGTTCCCAAAACTGGATGCAGTACTCCAGCTGTGACCTCACCAATGCCGCATAGAGGGGAAGTATCACCTCTCTAGACCTGCTTGTGGGAATGAGTGAGGTTAGCCTTACTTACGACCTCATCACATTGGTAACTCATGTTCATTTTTGCATCAACCATGACTGCGAGATCCCTTTCCACTGCTGTGCTGCTTAGAATAGTACTTCCCAGTCTATAGGTGTATCAGTGATTCTTTATTCCCAGGTGCAGCACTTATCTTTGTTAAATTGCATCCTATTCTGTCTGCCCACTTCCCAGTCTGTCCAAATCTGCCTGAGTTCGCTCTCATAGAATCAATCACAGAATCAATGAGTCAGAAGGGACTCATTGACAGGTCATCTAGTCCGACCCCCTGCCATGCGCAGGAAGGAGCACTGGGGTGGCAGGGTCCTCTTGCGGTGACTGAAGAGATTCAGGTCCCTCAGCCTCTCATAGGGCTGGCCACGGGGGCCCCCCAACCATACGAGTGGCCTCCTCTGGACCCTCTCCATGTTGTCCACATCCTTCTTGAAGTGCGGCGCCCAGAACTGGACACTACTCCAGTTGCGGCCTGACCAGCGCTGCATAGAGGGGGAGCAAGACCTCTCTGGACCTGTTAGTGATGCCCCTGTTGATGCGGGACAGGGTGTGGTTGGCTCTGCCTATTGCTTCATCGCACTGGTGACTCATATTCATCCTGGAATCGATCCTGACTCCAAGATCCTTCTCTGCCTCTGTGCTGCTGAGAGGGTCAGCCCCTAACCTATAACCATAAAGCTGGTTCCCTCTCCCCAGGTGCAGTACCCTGCACTTGTCCTTGTTGAACCGCATCCTGTTCAGATCCACCCACTTCTCTAACCTATCCAGGTCTGCCTGGATGCAGTCCCTGCCTGTCGGTGTATTCACTTTACCCCACAGCTTGGTGTCATCAGCGAACTTGAACAGGGTGCTCTCCACACCCTCGTCCAGGTTGCTAATGAAGACATTGAACAGCACCGGCCCAAGGACCAAGCCCTGGGGGACTCTGCTTCCAGGTCGACATTGACCCGTCCACCACCACCCTCTGGGTGTGCCCCTGGAGCTAGTTTGCCACCCACGTGACCGTGCATTCGTCAATGCCGCAGTCCCTTAGCTTGCCCACCAGAATTGGGTGGGACACTGTTGAAGGCCTTCTGGAAGTCCAAGAAGACGACATCAAATCCTCCTTCACATCTAAGCTCTTTGTTACCTGGTCATACAAAGAGACCAAGTTAGGTAGGATCGGCCTGGTACGAACCCGTGTTTGTTACCCCTCAACATCACTTCCCCTGCAGGCCCTTGATCATTTTTTTCAAAGACCTTCCCCAGTATAGCAGTGAGGCTGACTGGCCTGTAGTTGCCAGGCTCTTCCTTCCTCCCCTTCTTGAAAATAGGGACCACATTGGCCCTTTTCCAGTCCTCAGGGACTTGGTCCAAGCACTAGGAGTCTTCAAACAGCTGTGCCAATGGCTCCGCAATGACACCAGCCAATTCCCTCAGCACCCGTGGATGAAGGTCATCCGGGCGCGCCGACTTGGACACATCTAAGCCCTCCAGGTAATCCTTAACTAGGTCTGGACTAACAGTCGGGGGACTCGCGTCTTTCCTGGGCCTCTCTACGCTGTCACCCGAGAGCACCCCATTGTCATCAGACAGGAACATGGAGACAAAGAACTTGTTGAGGAGTTCTGCCTTCTCTCGCGCATCCGTCACCAACTGCTCTGCTCTGCCCTGCCCTGCCCTGCCCTGCACTGCCCCGCCCCGTAGGGGTCCAGTGTTACCCCCAGACTTCTTGCTGCCTAGACTACTTCTTGCTACCTTCTTCTCTCTACTCTTTTACTGTGTTTACTGTACCCCATAGTTTGGTGTTGTCTGTGAATTTGGACAGAGTGCTTTCTACACCCTCATCCAAATCACTGATGAAGATATTGACCAGTATTGGTCCAAGGACAGAGCCTTGGGGGATACCACTGGCCACATCTCTGCAGGTAGAAACTGACCCAACCACCACCACTCTGGTTGCATCTCATGAGCCAGTTTTCCACCCACCTGACTGAAAAAATTCACATCAGAGCTACTTAGTTTATTTGTAAGAATTGGGTGCAACACTGTGTTGAAAGCCTTTTTAAAATCCAAGTAAATAACATCTACCTCTACTGCTGCATCTATGCACTTTGTGATCTGGTCATAAAAACAAACCAGGTTAGTCGGGCAGCATCTGCCTGCTATAAACCCATGCTGGTTGCCCCTTAGCATTGTATTACCTGCTGGCCCGCCACAAATGTGATCCTTCCTGGTTTTTTGGTTTTTGTTTTTTTTTCCTAAAGTCTTGCCAAGAATTGAGGTGAGGCTAACTGGCCTATAATTACCCAGGTCCTCCTTCTACCCCTTTTTAAAAATAGGGACCACATCAGCCCTTTTCCAGTCCCCTGGGCCCTGTCCTGAGAACCACGAGTGCTCAGTTATTACAGCAGATCATAGAATCATAGAAGTCGGGTTGGAAGGGACCTTGTAGATCTTCAAGTCCAACCCCCCGCCTGGGCGGGAGAAAAGACTGGACTCAAATGAGTCCAGCCAGGTAGTCATCAGGCCTCTTCTTAAAGATCCCCAGGGTAGGAGCCAGCACCACTTCCCTAGGAAGTTGGTTCCAGCTCCTAGCTGCCCCAACTGTGAAGTAGTTCTTGCGGATGTCTAATCTAAATCTACTCTCTAATAACTTGTGTCCATTGTTCCTTGTCATGCCAGGGGTGCTAGGGGAAACAGTGTCACCCCTAAACCCTTCTAATCCCCCCTAGTGAGTTTATAGACAGTCACCAGGTCCCCCCTCAGCCTTCTCTTGTGAAGGCTGAACAGGTTTAGGTCCTGCAGTCTTTCAGTGTAGGGTCTGCCCTGTTGTCCCCGGATCATGTGGGTGGCCCTCCTCTGGACCCTTTCAATGTTGTCCACATCCCTCCTGAAATGGGGCGCACAGAACTGGATGCAGTACTCCAGCTGTGGCCTGACCAGCGTCGCATAGAGGGGGAGGATCATCTCCCTGGCTCTACTTGAGATGCACCTGTGGATGCATGACAAGGTCCGGTTAGCCCTGCCAACTGTGACTTCGCGTTGTTGGCCCATGTTCATCTTGGAGTCAATAATGACTCCAAGATCCCTTTCTGCCTCCGTGCTCTCAAGAAGGGAGTTTCCCATTCTGTAAGTGTGCTGCTGGTTACTACTGCCCAAGTGCAGCACCCTGCACTTGCCAGTATTGAAGCGCATCCTGTTTATGTCAGCCCACTCCTGTAACCTATCCAGGTCTTGTTGGAGTCTTTCCCTCCCTGCTAGCGTGCTCGCCTCACCCCAAATTTTGGTATCATCAGCGAATTTAAACAGGTTGCAATTCACCCCGTCCTCCAAATCGCTGATGAAGAAATTGAACAGCGCAGGCCCCAGATCAGTCGTAGCGGTTTGAAGTATGTATTTAAAAGTGCAGCTCCCAAAGTTAAAGTCACTATGGTTCCACATGATGGCATTTCTGCTTTTTCCTTTAAAAGTGTAGGATCTGACTTCTTAAATATCTGTTAAATGCACACTACAGTTACAAAGTCAAGCTTGGAAATGCAGGACATCATTATTTGTGAAACTTTTCTTGCTTGCTCCTTTTTGTTTATGCTTAATTTTACATAATTTTGTAGTATTTTTTTTCTCTAGGATTCTCTCCTCATTTAATGCATTGGATTAAAATTACTCTGGGAATGAATCAAAGTTGTTTAGTGTATGAGTCTGTTGTCTGTAGGATACTACCTCAGTTGTTATTCAAGCTGGCAAGGGATTGTAAACTATGTTCAAATCTAACAGATTCTTTCTGTATATCAGTGGTCACCAGCTGGTTGATTGGTAACTACTGATACACAGTGGTGCTGCTGCCCCGTCCTGAGCGCCCCCCCCCCAAAGACTTAAGGGCTGGAGGCTGGCTGGTGCAGGGGAGGGAGGGCTTCAGCTGGGGGCTGGAAGGCTATGCATGGGCTGTTCCTGTCGGGCCTGGCCTATGCACTCAGCAGTGGTGCTGGGAACTGGGGTTGGGGAGGTTATGGTCCCCTGGGGCCCTGCTCCCAGCGCTGCGCTACAGCCGCTTGGCCTGAGCACAGCCTGGCTGGGAACAACCTCACCCCATGCCCCCTGGATGAGCCACTTGTGGCTCCATTGCCTTCCCTGCCCTGTCCTGCTCTGGCTGTGCAGGGCTTGCCCCTCCTCACCACTGTTGTGGGGTGTGGGGGGAGCAGATCAATGTCCCAGATGTGAGGGAGGGAGTGGAGCTAGGGGCCACCTCCCCCCTTGCAGACTTACCTGGGGGGGGGGGGGGGGGAGAGATCTTTGGTTCCTTTTAAATTCCAAAAGTGATCTCTGACCTAAAGAGGTTGCAGACTAGCACTGCTGTATATCATTTTGAAGAGCTATTCTACCTATCCATGCAGTTAGGCTTTTGTCATTTCAGTCTTTGTTACAGTAACACCCTTTTTGCTGCCCATGATGACAGCAGTCTTGTCCTGTTCACATATATCCAGAATGCTGTTGCAAAGGTTTCCACTTTTTTTGCCGTGTGGCTTCCCTTCCTTTATCATAGCCAATCCAAGCTATTTTTTTTCACTTTTTAAGTACTTCATGGTCTATCTCTTCCATACTCATTTCTTATTCGGTAGAGGTTTTGGCATCTAGCTCTGTTTAATGCACAATACCAGTCTTTTATCATGTACTTGTAAGGTCTTTAAACACTTTCCTGTGCTGCGTCCCAAAAAGCTTTGCCTTGATTTATATAAAATCTTTATCAACTATTAGATTGATGTATTGAGACAATTACCTTTATCCTGGGTTGTAAATTTACAAATGTATCCATCTATTGTCCTTTGTCTTACAACTGGACTGGAAGCTTTACGAATGGAACCATGCCACTGGCTATTTATTTTTCTTAGGGGTGAGGATGCAGCTGTTAGAAGACTAGGGTCTGCCCAGTTTATACCACAGTGGGATCCTGGTTCATCACTGTGGCTCCTAGATGCTATTGTGAGAGAGTGCTTATGCTAAGCAAGGCCTAGCATTAAAAAAAATGCACTAAAACTCCCAGAATGCTTCAAGGAGGTTGAGGAGTCAGCAATTGACATTCTGGTAATCACTTTCTGACCCTTAGATGAAAATACTGAACTTCTGACCTTTAAACAAATGATAAAAATAGCAGACATGCCGCTTACACTGTTAAGAATAGGAAACTGCATGGCTAAACCGCAGTGACGACCCCCCCCCCCCGCATATTATGTCAGTTTTGACATTTTAACCCTGCAAAACCCAGCAAAACATATAGATGAATAATGTATTTAGGTTATAGAAAATTAGCATAAGAAATATAAAGGTCATTAAGAATTAACATAAGAAGCGTAATAATTATAATACAAAGCGTATCACCTGATATTATAATATAGATAGGTTAACTAAATAACCAATAGAAGTAAAAATTAGAAATGCATATGTATAAGTGTTATCATATATAACTAATAGTAAAGTTATGTTAGATGCCTCGCTTCCACCATGGGGACAGTTTTGTATCTTTTGCCTAAAAAAAGATAAGGGACTCCTTTTAAATGAGCTGTTGACCAGTTCTGAGACTACTGAATCAGGCAGCCGCACCTAGCCTCCAGGTTAGAGAGCAAGGGCTTGATTTGGGAACCTCGTGAACCAACAGACCTCCTTTAGTTTATGACTTTGTGAAACAATAAAGTTTTAAATTGAACAGGTCTGAGCCTGTGCTTAATTCAGTCCTATATAATTTGGCATCAAGCTCCCACAGCTACAGTAATAAAAAAATAATTGCAGATTGAGAAATGGTGGCCATATTTATGTAACTGGAAACATGGAATGTCACTTTAAAGAATTACAGAATGCTGGAAAAGTCATTTAAAATACATTTTGGGGGTTTTGTTTTGTTTTTGTTTTTTACAGTTGTCGCTGGGTGTATGTTTTGTAATTTCTGGAAGCTTAGTGGAGAGGTATTAAGCTTGTATTGGTCTCTAGTCAGGCAGAAAGTGAGGCAGGCTGGCAACATAAAAACTAGCTGGTTTAGAGAGTCCTGTTTGAAATAGGTTGTTGCTCACAAAAGCCAAAAAAGAGTTTTGACTCCTTTATATTTTTAATCTCTCTGTGCCTCTGTTCCTCATGTAACAAAGTGCTGACAGTATCACCTGTTCTTGTAGGGATACTTTTGTGTTTAGGACTTCCATCTTTTCTGCAGGTTAGATGACCTACTTTATCATTTTCCAAGGGACTTGCTGCTCCCTGGATAGTCCTGACAAAGTTAATTAGGATCTGCTGCAAGGAAGCTTGCAGGTAAAAGCTAAAATTCTTTGTTTAATAAGGTCTACTTCTTGCTTAGCCAATTCTGGACAAAGTGAAGCCAAGCCTGTAAGGTTGAGGTTTCCAGGGCTACAGGTTTGGATTTTGTTATACACTTCCTTAAAGCATCACTCTTCAAATGTTATAGCATAAAAAAATGCAAGTTCAAACATGGAGAGCGCTCAAACTGATGATTCGGAGAGGAATCTTGAGAGGCAAAAAAATGGGAGACACTGCCTTTCACGGTTCTCTGCCTTTCCCTTTCTAGCGCTCTGTTTCACTGTTGTTTCAGTCTTATGTCTTGTCTTTGTAGGTTCCAGGTCTCCATTCCTACCCTTTTTGCGTTGGTATAACTGCAGAAACCAGGCATCTGTGCTAGAACCCAAAACTGTGTGCTTGCCTGTTTGGTGGATTGCTATGGCTTAAATGAAGTTATGTTTATCCAGGAATATGTTTTGAGCTGGAACACAGCATGCCTTAATCCTAGTAGTATGTAGAGGGTACTCATATTTCTCTGAATCTTTACAGTATTTTAAACTATAAATCATCAGTGCAGAGAGTAGAGATTTTAGAGAGGGTAATAGACTTTCTTTGATTCATCTCTTTGTATATAGCCAGAAGTCTACATAGCCTGGTATAAGATGAGGATACAAAGCAGAAATTGGTGGATACTGTTTGCTGTTTGCATGTGATGTTGCAGGAGCATAAAGAAAGAAAAAGATGCAGTTGGGAACCTGAAGCTGTTCAGCGTTTTTTGGGTTTTTTAAAATCAGAATGATGTGTGATTCTGACATGGAAGGAGACTTCATAAAAACCAGTGCATCTCAATGGTTCACATGTCAAATGTGCTTCCTTATAGTTGAAATGACTGTTTTTACAGCTACATTTGTTTGTATTTATAATCAAGGTTTTTAGTTGATATGGAGTTTTTAATTTGTGGGTTATGCTGTGACATCTGTGCCATGTTATTACCTTAATATGCAATGTGAATGTACACCAGTAGCTTACTGTGGTTTAATTTAGGAGTGTTAACACCTTTAGTTGATTAGGTTTAATTTTCCTGAGTGTGCCTGCATAGACACAATCTTAAAATAAGGTCATTGATCAATTAAGGGAGAGTCAACAGAAAACTTTCAGACAGTTTAACTATTAATATCTAGGACATTTTAGCTAATTTGTTGAGTATTCTATAAGAATATTGCAAGTAATGGAACAATTAATTACAAATATTTTTGAAATCTGCATATCTTTTGCTGTATAATGTAGCTTTGACACGTTACTTTCTATATAAAATCTAACATGCTCATTTATACAGTACACGTTATAGAGCTAGTGTTAGACTACAAGAAATCTTATGCCTTCAAACTCGTGAGGCTTCCACAGGATTTCCTGATAACTGTTCAAGGCAATGATATGCATCTTGAAAACTAAGATGTCAATTTTTGAAAGCCAGACCATGAAAAAATACTTTGTTCTAATGTTTATACTTGTACAATTTTTTAATTTCTTGTTCAGGATTTCACAGGAAGCTGCAGGTAGTTCTGTAACTTAAGGTTCCGATTTTCCGCTCAGGTATAAGATGCCAATTTGCAATCCAGTTATTTGGATAAAAGAAGTTATTTGGAGCTTTATATTCCAAATTCTTTGAAGAACTTAATGGTTCTTGAATTTTTACATGCAACTAATTTCCAATAGTTGCTGTGTTGTAACATCTTTAAATTGCAATATCCATTTTTAGATTTGTTCTGTGATGTTGCTTTATTTTAATTTTTCCCTCTTCTGTAAACTTTGATAGAAATCAGTAGTGACAACATCGTATTTCATTGAATTGTAACCAGTATTTCTCAAAATTTGAGCATAACAAATGTAAATTATCATTTTAAGTTACATGTAGGAAAACATCTTATGCATCCTTGTTTCATAAGAACTGAATTTGCCAGTTGTAGCGTTACAGTAATCAATTATCAATGGCATTTTTTCTTCCGTAACT
The DNA here is from genome assembly GCF_052110815.1 of Crocodylus siamensis. Lineage (NCBI taxonomy): Eukaryota > Metazoa > Chordata > Crocodylia > Crocodylidae > Crocodylus > Crocodylus siamensis. The sequence goes on along the minus strand of NC_143398.1, from coordinate 22,113,092 downwards.
TTGATGATATGAACTGAACACTGTTTTTTAAAAAGTACATGTTTTCCATTTCATTTGTAAAAGGAATGTAGACATTTTACAAGCCAACTGCATTTTATTTAGCAAGATCATTTTGATACTGATAAGAGACGATATTAAAGCCTATCCTCACCAATTTGGTTTTTCTTGATGGCAGCATGTTGGGCCCTCGCAGTAATTTTTAACATGCCACATGTGAAAAATGAGAAGCAAACCGCCTGAAAAATATTCCACATTAAATCTAAGAGCTCATTGGCTGCTCCCATGCTGACCAGTTGAAAGCCACACGATGCAGGGCTGCATCTTGCAACTTCCAGTTTGTCGGCGTGTAGGGGTCATCAGTGTGCACTGGGGCATAAAGCCAGACAATGCAGCTGGATACCAGCGCACTGTGGAAAGTGTGGCATCAAGGCCCAGTTCCTGTGCATGCAGTCATGCTAGGACAGGGGTGGGCAGTGATTTGAGCTGACAGGTCACATAGGGAGTTTTGCTGAGCTGTTGTGGGCTGGGTCAGCACCCCTCCAATTAAAACACCTGCAATTATCTGAGTAATTTAAGCAGTTGTTTCATTCAGGAGTAAATTTATTCAGTTCAGCTTCCACTTACTGTATGATAGTATCAAGTAGTTATTGTGGATAACCTTGTCTGTGGCAAGTCTTATTTCCTCCTTTGTTTTGTTCAATGTAATGTATGCATTCACAAAAATACGTTTTGTTCAGTGTAATGTAGCCACAAGAATAGTTGAGGAATTGCAGAAACGTAGGGCTAGAAGGGACCTCAGGGGGTTGTCTAGTCTAATGCTCTGCTCAAAGCAGGATTATCCCTGTCTAAATTGTTCTAGTCGGGTATGTACACATGGAGACGATAGCACGTTATTGTTGTATCTGGTATTTAGCTTAGGCTCTTCTGCTTCTTTCCAATACCTGAAGAAGGGCACTTGATGTAATACCTCTCCCAAATATACAGTTAGTTGAATAAAAGATATTACCAAGGAAACCTTGCTTTTCATGTAATCCCTTCTAGACAAGTGTTTGTCTAACTTGTATTTAAAAAATAAAGATGGTGATTCCTCAACCCCTGTATGTAGTCTATTCTAGTGCTTGATCACCCTTGTAGTGAGAAAGTTCTTCCTAATAGTGAACCTAAATTTCCCATGCTGCAATTTCTTTTCTCTTCTCCTCTTCAGACTAAATAAGCAGATAAATCCTATCTGGCTTTCCTAATAAATCATGTTACCTCTAATAATTGTTATTGCTCTACACTGGACTCTTTCTAATTTGTCCACGTCTTTTTTTGAAGTGTGATTCCCAAAACTGAATAAAGTACTTCCAGGTATAGCCTCAGCAGTGCTTATTTAGAGAATAATCTTTTCCCTGGACTTGCAAGCAACACTTCTGTTAATACAGCCTAGTATCCTATTAGCTTTTTTTGCAACTGGAGCATAATGCTGTCTCATATTCAACTCACAGTCCAGTATAATTCCCAAGTCCTTTTCTGCAGTACTTTAGCCTAACCTGTCATTCCCCAGTCTGTATTTATGCATGTGGTTGTTGTGTCTCAAGTGCAGTGCATTATTTATTTAATTATACTTTGAACTAATCAGTTCTGAATTTCATTTGATTATTTTTGGTCCAGTTTATCAAAATCATTCTGATTCCTAATCCTACCCTCTAGGGTGCCTGCAGTTCCAACCGGCTTGATGCCATTCACAGATTTGCAAAGCATTCATTCAGTTCCTTCCTTCAAATTGTTAATAAAGATGTTAAAACAATGCCAAACCCATTGGAGACCCCTGGGGAACCCTACTTGGTATATCCTCTGAGTTAGACATTTTACCATTGATGGCTACTCTTTGAGCATAAAAGTGTTCAAGTTCAACTATCACTTATCTTATGTGATAGCTCCTTAGTGAGGGAAAGTAACTGTTATTGCAGTGGAGAGGAGAAAAGACCTACTTTTTTCCAACACAGCTTTAATGGATGATGATTTTGGTCACTCTTCTGGAAAAGTCAGTAGGGATTTAGCACCACTAACAAGGGGGCTGACCCTGACTGATGCAGAGATCAGCAACACTGGCCAGTAGTGGGGAGCCTAGGTGGGAGGTGGGTGGGTATTAGGACTCAGCTGGGTGTGATGTGGTAAAAGACCCTCTCTGGAGCCTGTCTGCCTGATTATGGTGTGGCACAGTGCCGGGAGGGCCTCCAGCTGCTGAATGCCTCTGAAGGCATGGCTCCCTGGGCAAGGTCCCAAGGTACATCCATGGGCCATAAGTTGCCAATCCCCAGACTTTGCACAGCCCAATGGTAGTTTGCTTTATTTTAGCTGTTACTCTTGAGAATGAAACAGTATCTAATATACACATTTGCAGTTGAGTCTATTCAGGGAGAAAAGTGGTTTCAGAGTTTCATGTAAGGATGATATATGGTAGTAAACCTCAATGCAAGTATGTTTCTAATTCTGGGAGGTGTGTGTATGCTTCATTTACGTAAGCAAAGTATGTGAATGTTAGGTGCTCTACTTTTAGGCACTTCCGGATAGAAATTGATTAGTTTTTAGTGTATTATCTTCATATAAAGTACATTTACACTATTTTGGCTTTACTTGACCAAGTTTTTGTTTTCTTATTACTTTTGTTCCTTAGAACATTATATACCTTAATTTTCAAATTATGAATTTGGTACTTTAATGTTTTTAAATAAACAGCAACATTTATTTTAAAAGATTTTAAAAATTGATTAAGTACAATTACTGAACCCATTCCCTTTTTTTTATTATTATTATTATTTTTTTTTTAATTTGTAATTACTTGTAACTTGTGTGTAATTATATTCTGAAATTCTTTACGTATTTCAGGGTTTGAGGAACAAACCAAAGAAAACCGGACATGTGAAGCCAGATCTCATAGATGTTGACCTTGTAAGAGGTAGGAAAATGCTGAATTCGTCATTTATACAACCTGTGGAAGGCGATTTTTTGTCAAATTGCCTCCTTCCTGATAGCCTCATAACAGAAGAGTGGATGGACTGTGAACTATAGAGATGATACCTGTAGAAAAAACCAAAAAAGAAGTTGTTTTCTTAACACCTGGCTTAAAGATTAGCGAGTCCAATTACTCTGATCTTACATTTAATTTATCCTGTAGCTCTCTTGTTCCTCTAGTCTTGAGAGAAATAAATGCTTAGCTAGCTAAGGAGCAATATTATTGTTGTTTTAACACTGGTTTTCAGTAGGTGCCATTACTAAATGCTTCAGAGGAAAATTGAAGGAATTCTAGGAACACTTTCAGCCTATAATCTGAGAGTGTTTTTAGAAGCCATAGTAGTTAAAAGAAGAAATCCAACCACACTCTTAACAAAAGATTACGTTTAGCAAACTGGAGCACAAATCTTGTTTGGCTGCTGCTTCTGGAATTCCAAATCCATATGCACACTACCAGTAAGTTCACATAAGCATATAGCTCACCAGTTGCACTTTACTCTTAATCCCTAAAGCTCACAGTCCTGAAGGGGAGGGTTTTACATTCTTTTCCAGTAAGCAACTTTAATTTATTTTAGAAGTGTTTCAGTGCTTGTCTCCATGTGAATTCCACTGGAGGTTGCACTTAAGCAGAGAATTTTTGTCAACACTGTCAGTTTAGTCCATGCCTAAAGTGCAAGACTGCCTGCTTTTCCAGTTCTTTAGTTTAGTTTGAGAGAGTATATCAGTGTTCACAGCATCATTTCTGTTAGTGATTAGCTAGTTTGTTGTGTAAATTTGTATGGCATATAGATGTTTAGAGTAGTTTAGGATATCATTGTGTGGTTCAGAATAAGCATGTCTTCTTCCCACTCTGTTATCTTTGCAAATGTACGCAGGGAGTTATGCAAGTGTTGATGGTTTTATGGACTGTAAGGGATGTACATCTCCCTGAAAAACAACCCCCCCCCAAAAACAAACAAACAAACAAACCCCAAACAAACAACAAACCACCCCAACAACAACAAACCTCAAAACATTCAGTTCTAGGAGGGGAGAGTTGGATTCTTGCTCCATGGACCCACATACATTGAGCTTGGGAAATCAATGAGTGTGGTTTAATTTTGGCCTTGATTGGTTCCAAGGTTGCTTGCCTTAAATTTCCAACAAAGGAGTTGGGTTCAGAGGGGGAGAGTTGGTGAGGGGGATGTCTAAATGTACTCTAAATCAGTGGTTCTCAATCTTATAGACTCAAGGCACCCCTTGGAAAATGCCAGGTCTTAGTTTTAACTTGCCTTTTGAATACAAAAAATAATAAAGCAATCCTGTTGCAAAGAGCTCAGGCCACAAGTCAGAATGCTTTTTAATACTATGAATTCCCTTTATCAAATCTCTGGGTTTATCTTATGAATCATATTTCTGCACCTAACAGTATTAATATTGTGAGGCACCCTACAGCACCCTTGAAAGAGGATCTCAGGGCACGCCAGGATGCCATAGCACCCTAGTTGAGGGTCATGGCTCTAAGAGTTCAGATTTTCCAAGTCCTCCTCTTAGTAGTCAAAATATGTGCTTTTCCCTCAAACTCTGAGACTGCATGCTAGCTCATGGCTGGAACTCAACAGTCAAACTACCAAATCTTAGGTTACGTGGTGAAGTGATCCAAGTGCTTTGTATTCAGTGATTGAGTATGGAACAGAGTGCATCTATTTTGCCTATGGTCTTGAACTATGCTTAGTACCAGCAGACTTGATATTTTCACTTGAACCTGAATCCCCACTGATCTGTGTGGAATTTAAACTATTTACTAAGACATAAGACTAAATCTCATCAGCACTATATTCACCTTTGGTACTGTCCAGAAGCTAGGGTATACCTCAGTCCAGTGACTCTCGGCCTTTTTAGATTCACCCTCAGAAAATGCCAACTCTTAGATTTCACTCATTTTTTACCGTGGATAAATAATAGATTTCTTCTGTGGCAAAGAACTTAAAAAGACCACAACAGGTCAGAATGGTTTTGGTACTGGATTCTTATTTGAAATCCCTGAGTTTTCCTTGTGAATCATGTGTAGGTGTTTGCACACCTAACAGTGCTAATGATCTGGCACCCCACAGCATCTTTTTAAAGCATCTCGCAGCATCCCAGAGTGCTATAGCAACCTGGTTGAGAGTCACTGCCTCAGTCTGCCCCCATATTTATGGCTACATTCCCTGACTCAGAGGTTTCATTATTCTTCTGATTCTTTAGATCAGGCCAGATATGGTCTTACAGGACTTATTGCAGGCTAGATTTGGACCATAGAAAACTCTATTTTAATTTACAGTGCTGGCCTTACTGACACAGTGGCTCTGGCTGCTGTTGGGGTTAATGTCATCACCACTTGCCCCACTACCAGATTCCTGGTTTCGTAGGCCAGATGATTCATCTCTGCAGGCTGGATCCAGTGTACAGACTGTGTTTGAGACGCCTGCTTTAAATAGTAGGAATGAATCACATGATTACTGGGTCTGTTTCCCTGAAGTTAGCTTACAAAGGAACATCTAGGATGCCAGAGCATTCCAGCCTCAGGAATTACGAAAGTGTCCTTGTGCTTTTCTCCCTGGAAATTATTCTGTTTTTCATATAAGCATACTGAGACCCTGAAATCTGTAAATAAGATGTACAGGAAAGGATATATGTGATGGCAATTTTTTTTTTAAACCAAAAACCGTCTCTGGCTTACTCAATGGGAGCAAAAGTATAAGGCTAGGAACTAGCCTGGAGAGCTAATTCAGCTCCTGTCATCCCCCTTTACCAGCCTGTTTTTCATATCCTGTTGACTTAAACCTTGCAGGAATTAGTGAAAAGATAGAAAATTCATTCCAATTGCATTAAAAGAAGTACAGGAAAATTACGAAGTTCTTTGTCCTTTCAGTTAATGAAACTCAACCTGAAATGACTGTGACAGACTCATGCCCCTGTTATCTCCACTTTCAAGAGGATAGTAAAATGTATTATGGTTCTATAGATGAAGAGAATATTTATGTCTTCTCTTTATGATAAATCCCCATGCTGTGATAGCTAGGGCTGTGCAAAGCTTTGGTTGCTGATTTAATTTGGCGGCCGAATCTCCGACTCGAATCAGGAGACCCTTTAATTTCACCAAATCGAATCGGAACCCTCCGAATCTATTTAGAGAGATTCAATGATTCGGACATAGACACAGCTTTATAAGTTTTTTTCTACATACGTCAAGGTACCAGGTGGCTCATGAATGCTGAGATGGTGGGGTGGTTGGAGTGTCTCACGGGAGTGCGGAGGGTCCCCAGCATTCTTGGCAGCAGATCTGGGAGTGGACTGGAATCACTTCCAGTCCACTTCCAGGTCCTTCATGGAGCACACAGGGAGTCCCCTGCCCCGCAGCACAGTGACTGGTGCCTCCTGGGTCTGGGGGTGGGGCACTGATTCAGCTGAATCGAATCAGGACATTGATCTGAATCAACTAAGCAAATCACTGTCCAGTGAATCGGGCCAAATCCAAATTGAATATGGCCTGCTTCACGCCCCCCTAATAATTATCAGCTAAAGGTCTAGACTGTATCTTTGAGAAACAGCACCCTTTGATAAAGATGCTGAGCTGTTAGTTATTTTTCAGTAAAAGAATCAGGAAGCCTTCAGTTTCATATTTGAAGCTACTTGGCACCCTGTATTGCAAAATACTTTTTTATTGACTGATTTTAGTGATAAACTGTCTTAAAAGGGAGTGGGAGGGAAGAGTTCAAGCACAAATATAGGAAGTTATTGGCAAACATTCACTGCATGCAACATTGGACAAAAGCAGTTACTACCTCATTGATTTTTGACAGCTGCTACAGCCATGTAATATTTTTAATGGCTTCAATATTCAATATAAAGGAGGTTCAAATTACTCTGATGGATGAAACATTTTAATACAACCACAGTCTAACTTTTTTGGAGCATTTTTGGGAAGGATGGCACATAAACTACCTAAATAAACATATTTTTATAAATATATAAATCTAAGTGTATTTATAATAATACATTTATTATATTATTAATTTACTTTATAAATAATACATAAACTTAATAACTTCAGTTGCAACTTTTTGAGCCTTTTTTGGTAAGGGTAGCATATAAATAAAACTAACTTGTAATCAGGAGACACCCTGAAGTTTTTAAAAATACTTCAAATGAAACATGACATGCAATAGTCTTACCTCGATCCTAGGGAAGCTGTTTGAGAAAATTATGTTGGCACACATCCAGGAGGGGCCAGCAGGGGACTGCATGCTTAGGGGCAACCAACATGGGTTCATCAGTGGCAGGTCCTGTCAGACCAACCTGGTGGCCTTTTACGATCAGATCATTAGATGCAGGGGTAGCAGTGGATATAGTCTTCCTGGACTTCCAGAAGACTTTTGACACTGTCTCTCACCCTGTTCTCATTAAGAAACTGGGGGGCTGTGGTGTCAATGCCCACACAGTCAATTGGGTCGCCAACTGGCTGGAGGGCTGCACCCAGAGGGTGGTAGTGGATGGGTCCTTCTCAACTTGGAAGGACATGGGCAGTGGGGTTCCGCAGGGCTCGCTCCTCGGGCCCACACTGTTCAACATCTTGATCAGTGATTTGGATGAGGGGGTAAAAAGCACCCTGTTCAAATTTGCTGATGACACTAAGATGTTGGGGGACGTGGGCACACTGGAAGGGTGCAACAGGCTACAATCAGACCTAGACAGGTAACAAGGGTGGGTGGACGAGAATAGGATGGGTTTCAACACAGACAAGTGCAAAGTGATGCACCTCCGGAGGAACAACCAGCACCATACCTACAGGTTAGGGAACTCCCCTCTTGTCAGCATGGAGGTGGAAAGGGATCTGGGGGTCATCATTGACACCAAGATGAACGTGGGCCGGCAGTGCGGGGAGGCAGTCAGGAAGGCCAACCGCACCTTGTCATGCATCCACAGATGCATCTCAAGCAGGTCCAAAGAGGTGATCCTCCCCCTCTATGCGGCACTGGTCAGGCCGCATCTGGAGTATTGTGTCCAGTTCTGGGCGCCACACTTCAAGAGGGATGTCGACAGCATGGAGAGGGTCCAGAGGAGGGCCACTCGTATGATCAGAGGGCAACAGGGCAGGCCCTATGAGGAGAGGCTACGGGACCTGAACCTGTTCAGCCTCCACAAAAGAAGGCTGAGGGGGGGATCTTGTGGCCTGTTATAAACTAGTCAGAGGGGATCAGCAGGCATTGGGGGAGTCACTGTTCCCCCGAGCACTGCCAGGAGTGACCAGGAATAACAGTCACAAGCTGGCAGAGGGTAGGTTTAGGTTAGATATCAGGAGGCGCTACTTCACTGTCAGGGCGGCTAGGATCTGGAACCGACATCCAAGAGAAGTGGTCCTGGCTCCTATCCTGGGGGTGTTTAAGAGGAGGTTAGATGAACATCTTGCTGGGGTCATTTGACCCCAGTACTCTTTCCTGCCATGGCAGGGGGTCGGACTAGATGATCTGCTCAGGTCCCTTCCGACCCTAGAAACTATGAAACTATGAATACCATGTTATGTCATACAAACTGAAATATGAGATTTACTGTTCTTAATTGCTGTGTAATGGGCATCGAGCTACCATTTATTTATTTGTCCAAATAGCAAATGAATAGCTGGCAATACAGACTTGCAGTAGGAATATCCTTGGAAATAATGCAGAGACATAGCAGGGCAGCTTCACACCCTGGGCAGTGGCTGCACATGGGGCAATGCCAGCTGCCACGGTACAGGCGATGGCAGTGTGTCCAGTTGCCTCTGCTGTGGCTGCTATTTTTGGTCTCTCTCAAGGTAATACCCAAGGCTGCTGCTCTAGTTACACCCCCTTCCCCTTCCTGCTTAGTTATGCTACTGCTAGAATTGGTTGAATTTATGGTCATATTGTGTGAAAGTCCTTCATAGATTTAAGCCCAAATTCTCAAAGACATTTTGGGGCATAATTTGTTTTTGATTTTGATGGGATTAAACACCTAGATTAAGTTAGGATCAGGATCTGAATATGTCAGATATCATCTTTCAATTTATATTTGTCCCATAATCAGTTCAGCTGTGACCTGTTTAGTCTGTACACATGGATTCAGCCATACCTGGCTCAAGAGGCTCTTCAGCTGTGGAGCTCTTACCCAAGGCAGGCTTGCTAGTTGCTGTCTGTCCTCTTATAAGAAAAGAGGGCAGGGGATATTTCTGGTTTTGTCATTTTTGTAATCATTTTTCAGTGATTCGGTGACCTGTGAGGAGCATATGTTGGCATTTACTTCGGAGTGGTTGTTTTTGTCCTTTGCCAGTTCCTTTTGTTGAAATGGTGTGCACATAAATTGCTTTTTTGTGTTTATGATTTGGATTAATTCTAGTTGTACAGCTCTTCATAATTCTTATTAAATGATTTTTAAATAAATTTTCATTTTTTAAAATAAATTTTCAATAAGCTCATTTTTTTTTTTAGAACAAGAATCAGTAAAATCATACTTTTACTTTTCTGTGTTAAATATGAACAAAAATGTTTTCAAAATGTACTGCAACTATATTAAGATTATCAACCTATTAAGCACCCATAATATTACTTGTAACTATATCCTATTTCAGAAGATGTAGGATAGACCAGATTAGGTAAAATCTAATAACGTTAATCTGTTTTTGCATTGGGAGTGTTTTATTGATAGGTCTTGAATTAATCCACTGGGTTAGATAGTGTAATTACTTGTTCAAAGGAAGTTAGTTTCATCCCCATTGTATAGATGTATATATTATTGTAGCCTTCAAAAAGTGCATTTAATGTCATTGTTGGGGGGAAAAACACAGTGGAAAACTATTTTAAAGTACAGCAGGCTTTGCAGATGTAAGAAATTAACTTTTTTGGTAAACGTTAAAAATAAAAAGCTACTTTCTTTCAAGGAAAGTCCTTTGTATGAGTAAATACATAAGCTATGATGAATATAATTCAAGGAAGTAAGATAATTTATTAACCGCTAAAATAATACAGCCACTTAATTATGTGCTCTTAGGAAAATCTTGAAGGGCTGGTCTATAATTTTAAGATTAAAAGAGTAGTTCTTAAGTGGGAGTGAGTGGAGTATTTTTTGTTCCCAATATCAGTATAGAAGATATAAGCATGTATTTCCCTGTAGCAACCAGTATATGTATGTGTTTATGTATATATGTGTATATGTATGTATGTATATATTTGTGTGTGTGTGTATATTTGCTTGTTTGTTTTGCTTTTGATTTTTAAGATTAACAAAGAGAACTGTCTGTTCAGGTCTGAAAAAAATTACTGGATATCTGTTGCCTAGTGTTTGAAGCTTATTCAGTAGAGGTAAATTTGAAAAATAAGGTGGGAATCTATAGAAACCAGGTTAAAAGCTGTTACGCTGGAGGAAAACCAAGCCCTGCCATATCTAGCTTTCTCCAGGAAATTGTCCTTGAACCAAACTTTTAAGGGCTTCATATTTTGTATCTGCAATCTGCGGGGTTCTCTAATATGTGCATCCATGTTGATGTGAGACAGAGCATTGTGATTTGAATTTTATTCAAATGGCAAAAAAACCAGGGTAAGTGTCAGCAAAAATAATTTTTTTCTTTTAATTTTAGGATCTGCCTTTGCTAAAGCAAAGCCTGAAAGCCCTTGGACCTCTCTGACCCGAAAAGGAATTGTTAGAGTTGTTTTCTTTCCATTCTTCTACAGGTGGTGGCTACAAGTGACATCAAAGGTCATCTTTTTCTGGCTGCTTGTTCTTTACCTTCTCCAAGGTACAGTTGGATGACAGGATCAAATGAGCACAAACATTTTGTTTTGATTGTTTTGAAATAATTGTATCTTTTCAGTTTTAAGTGAACTAGACCAGATTCAATATATTATGTGGTCCTAATGATGCACTTTTCAATTTGCACAGCTCTCTAATTAGATCAGGCCTCTGCAGCTAGTGGCCCGAATGATGGCCCGTAGGGGTTTTCAGTGCAGCTGCCAGAGCTGTGTTGGCACAGCTCCAGAACACAAAACGCTGCCACTGCTTGCACGCTGGGGAATTTTGGGTGTTTGGTTGCCGGTGGCAACTCAAATCAGCAAAGGGGTAACGCTTGGGAACAACAGCAGCATTCACTCCCTGAGCTCCTGTGCTGTGCCAGCACAGTATCTCTGGCTGCCTTGCTGACGAGCTGCTTCCACACCACTGGAGGCAAATTGTCCAGCCTGTGCGAGGTCCCACAACTTATATCTGGCCTGTGGGGCCAGATGAGTTGGACAGCCCTGCATTATAGAAGGGGTGCCATCAGAGGATCCCCTCAAGTCCTTGCAAAGGGCATAGTTCTGTCATCTCTATTATGATATTATTTCTGTACATCTCAACGCTTCTCTGAACGTGTAGGGAATGTCTGCTTCCAGTTTGCTAGAGAATTGCTTCCTGATGACTCAATTGTAGTTCCACTTTCCAGAACTACGTCCTTTAATTCTATTACTTCTCAGGACCCATTTCTCATTTACTGCACGTGCTGTATGTTACAACTGGCTAGTTTTTTAAATTCTCATTTGGCAAGAGATGCCAGATATAACTGATTGCAAATCCTTAAATCACAGTGCAGTACTAAATCAGAATTTCTTACTTGTTGTGAGGTTTTCTATGGCACATACCACTTTTGGTTTTGTGTGCTTCATAAATATTAATATGTTTTTCCTTTACTGCAGCAATTTTGACCTCAGATGATCTCATGTCCCTGTCAGATATGGAGAACCAAGACACAGAGATAATAATGGTCATCATAGCCAGAAGTGTCTGCTAATTTTAAGTGTCCAACTTCAAGATGCAAAGCTCCTGATTTTTTTTTCAGGTTGCTAACTTCCAGAGGAAGTTTTGAAATCAGTCAATAAATTAAGTGCTAATGAGTCTTTAGAACTGGATGGCATTCACGAGGGAGTTCTGAAGGAACTCAAAGGTGAAATTGGAAAACTGCTGGCTGTAATAATAACCTATTATCACAGATGACCTGTGTGCCAGAAATGTTCAGATTCTAGAAATATAGGCATCTTAAGCATAAAATAACTGCAGATCTGATCAGTGCAAGTGGAAAAGATCATTTGAAAATGCTAATAGTACTCTTCAACTGAATATGGGAAATGGAATCTACCTAGGAACCATGTGGTGTGGTGGGGGGAGGGGAAGAATAACTATAAAACATTTAAAAAGGGGAATTTAAACAACACAGGCAACTGGAATGTGATCATACTGCTGTCAGTCCCAGGCAAACTTGTCTCTAGAATTTATTTTGAACAGAATCTGCACTGTTACTAGCAGTCTGGTTTTCACCCCACCCTTTTTTTCTTGGTCATATTTTCATGCTTTATTATATTATTAAACAGAACAATGAATGGAGCTACCAGTGGTCTGAAATTTCATTGACTTTCTGAAGCTCTTTGCTTCAGAGGGTTTCAGAAACAAGGAGGTTTCTGATATATACTGGAAATCTACAGACTCCCCTGCAATATTTATCCAGTTTTTCTTGAATCTTTATCTAGGTCCTGCGTGCGCTTGGATCTCCAACCAGAAATCAAATGATTATTTTAGATTTAACCCTGGAATGAAATAAACATGTTCTGTTATAATTTGGTATTGTTATTGCAATTGGAACTGACTTCTGCCACAGAAACTGGAATTCCACAAGTAAAGGGATTATTGCAGATCTTGACTTTACAGTATCACCAGCCTTCTGCATACACTGATAAATTAAGTGAATCCAATACTGTAGTTAGAACTGCTAAATAAATTAGGTCTTATAATTCAGCAAATAAAATTGAAGGTTAAGAAAAGCAGTATGACCTTAGATTATTATCTTCTCCTAAAAGCCTTAGGTACTGCTGATGGGTTTAGTTGACTAGATAACACCTTTCATAACCCCCCCCCCGTTACACAACAGGTCTGACATCAGAAGCAATCCTCTCTTTCTGCAGTCTTCTATGTGGTTCACTTTCCCTTCATCCTCTACAACAGATAAGGCGAAGGGCTTAAAGGCAAAAGTCATATTTACTAAACAACCCTGAATCAATTGTAGAAAATTAAGTTTAGAAGGGACCTCAGAAGAGGTTATCTAGTCCAGTCTCCTGCTGACCCAGGCCTTAGAAACCTCCAAGGATGGAGATTTCACCACCTCTCTAAGCCAGGGGTTCCAAACCTTTTTATGCTGCGGACTGGTAAAGTGTGGACTGGAAGTGACCATGGACTGACAAACCACGGACCAGAAGTGACCGGCATACTGTGGGCAGACAGCCAACACTTTTTTATACTTAGTATAATCCTTCGTTGCCTGGTACCAGGCAGCAGCCCAGGGGTTGAGAACCCCTGCTTTAGGTAACTCATTCCAGTGCTTCGCCACCCTCCTAGTGAGAGAGCTTTTTTCCTAATATCCAATCTAAGCTTCCCTTGCTGCAACTTGAGTCCACTGCTGCTTGTTCTGTCTTCTGCCACCACTGAGCACACTTCTCATTATGGTACCAAATTAAATGCTGGTTCCCTGGGAAAAATAAAATATAATCATAGAAATAGACTGGAGTGAGCTGTACAGACAGGTTACTTTAATTCTAGTATTTCTTAACGTGTGTGATTGAATTTCTACCTGTCTCCCTTTGGTTAACATAATAAACCACTTGGGTTTTTTATAAACTGAAAAAAACAAGTTATATCTTTGGGGACTGTATTGATAGAAGGTTTGTCCTTTTGAATCGCAAAAGAAACCTTTTGAAATCTTGAGTTAATAAAGTAAAAGGTAGTAGTAGCAGTAGTTGACTGCAACCCAGCATTCTTTGAGAAACACTATCCTGTGGATTTTGCAGCTATTTGTGGATAACATAAGAAAATTGGGATTCAGAAGCTATGAGTTATATTCCAGATCCTGGAGAAGAGTGTTTGTGAGAGATTACAGATCCTTTTTGATCTTTTTACTTCAGCATATTTCCCCAGCCTGTTATCCTTTATTGCTCCTATTATTGTTATCCTGCATTGCTGTGCATTTCTGCTTATTTGTGTCCTCCTCTCCTTATTTCTGCATTTATGTTGCACAGTCTTTCTCCTTCTTCTCCATACTTTGTTGAGCATCAATTTATTTCCCTGCTTTTAGTTTTGGTGCTAACAGCTGAAGCACCCAGCAGCCCCTGCTTTGGCCATTCCTTTCTAGGTACATTCTGGGCCCACCTATTTTGCTCCCCTCCCTCTGACCTCCTATCAATTCTCCCACCACATCTGAAGGTTGCATAAACATTAGTTCTGTATTTCCTTGTTTCCATAGCTATAAATTCAGTTACCTTAAAGCTTTCTCCGGATTCTGACTTGCAGAGGAGATGGGGAGACTAGAAGGATAGGGCTCTCCCCAGATCTGCATACATACATGCTGGGCATGTCTACACATTCATTAATGCACTGTAATTACAGCATGTTACCTTTAGTACCTGTAATAACAAGTACTAATTTAATGTGCTGTAATTAGCGCTACTGTGCAGTAGTGCCAGCTGACAGTTTTTTGTGATGCTAATGTGCAGTTGACTAATCCTACAGTACATTAGAGCATTAGGCTGGATTTTGTCTGCTGCGCTAATGTGCAGTAGAATTAATGTACTACACATTTAGCATCTCGTGTAGACAGGCCCACTGGGAAGGAAAGTGCTTAGATCCCTCAAAATGGCAAGGTCCACTGCAGAGCCAGGCTCCCACATGGAGGACTAAAGAAAAACCCCCACATTTTGCCTAGTTTCCTGCTCTCATGAGGAGTCATTGGGACAGGCCTCCATAGGTACCTGCATGTGTAGAAGAGAAGAATGTGGCGCTGACAAGCAGTCTGTCCTTTATTTTCTAACTCGCCCTAATTCTTTCCCCTCCCCCTCACCCCCCCCCCAAAAGTATTTGCCTTAGTTTTCTTTTCTAGATTAGTTTGTGCCTACTTCACCAGATGCTGAGAAGGGACTGAGCCTGTGAAGGAATCAGTGACCAAATAATAATTTCCTTTAACACCTGGTGATCTAAGGAAGATAAAATATATTGTTGAAAAGCTAAATGAGCCTCTTTTTTCAGTCTTTCACTGAAATCAGCATGTAATATGTATTGTCTACCAGTTCTGTGATACCTTCTTGCAGCCATGAGCAATTGTATTTTCAGCAATAAACAACATTGATAATTAGTATCATGGGTTTGCTCAGGAAACACAAAAACAATTGGTTTCAACTAGAGAGCTGTAGCAACGTATGCATCCTCAGTGAATTGTGACAGAGAAACTCCAGTTCAAAAGAAAAAGAATTCAGTGGTTTAGCTAAGGTTTGCCCAGTGCTGAAGGGGAAAATACTTCAGAAATTGTAAGCCTTCTAATGTTTGCTAAGATATATGCAGTGTATTTGAAATAAAAACACCTTTGACAACATTTTTTGTGAATAGCTGGAGGTGATAAATTAAAGAGATATTTCTGGCTTGGGAGCTGCAGTTTAGGATTTTAAACTTTAATTAAATATTGTGTTCCTATGGGTACGATGACTGGGATGAGAATTTACCACAGAAATAAATTGTAATTACCAATCTTTTTTATCTTCAAAATCCTTGTAGCACAATGTGCTTGCCAAATGTGTTCCTGGAATGCATCATTTTTGTGACTCAGCATATATTGACTATATGGGTTATAATGGGACTTAAGAGTATTTCCAGTTCTTGTATTCTGAAATGTCTGCAGTGCATCATGGTTACATTTCAAGTGTATTAGGTAGAGAAAAAAGGAGCAAAATTGGGCTAGCAGTAGTGATACAGAGGAGAAACCAAGTGCCTGGTTAGTTGGAGGTGCCCAGCTTGACACCTGTGCTCCTACAATCCCCAAACACATGCCTAGCAGCTGGAGTTGAGGCCTGGATTGCTTCCTTGCCACCTGTAATTGGAGCAGTCCTGACTGAGAATTGTAACGAACTCTGTTCTTCCGGTTTAGATTATGGACACACAAATTACTGTGAGGAAAAGCTAGGGTTTGAATTTGCAATATGTCATCTATTTTGCAGTGACTGCCTGTGTGCATGCTGTTATCTTATAGCAGATATGAGGTAGTTTTCCCCATTTTCATTAAGGAGCAAAGTGCCTCATTTGTTATGTGGGGTAAGGGCATACAATACACATGGGCAGTTTCTTTAGAGTAACATGTTATAAGTTCACATCCCAGTTTGTCCTCTGATAACTTGTTTGTGTAGTCAGACCATTATTTTGTTGATATTTTAGTGTGGTGTAATTTAAAATGCTTGTAATTTTAATGTAGTTACAAGTTTAAAAGGTAACTGGTAAAAGCAGTTCCTTTTCAGATTATGTGGCTTTAAAACATCAGATTTTACCATGTTTTTTGCTTATGCGGTAATCAAGGAGTCATGTTCTATTATTATCTGGTAGATGAATTCTCAAAGCAAAAAAATACTTTGTGGAGTCATAGCAACATGTTAAAATCCAAGATTTTTTTTCATTGCTGCTTGGGCGGAGTGCTGTTATTTCAGTTTTAAAGTGGTTGATTTCTGTAATTTTATTAAGCTTCTCTTAGGCTGCCACCACATGGCATTTTTCCAAAACTGGTCTTAGGGAAAATGGTGCCCCAGGTGAAATTATTTTGGTGACATCTCCTCCCCAAATCAGAATCAGTGGTGCTACCGCAGGCAGGTGGGCAGGGGGTGCGGCACACAGTCCAGCAGGGAGGCAAGTGGCATGGTACACATTGCCATGCCACTCGGCCTGGCCTGGGATGCAGGGGCAGGCTGGGCTGGGTGGCTGTCCATGTCACCTCCCCCTAAGGCCATCTGTATTCTTTTTACCTTATCTTCTTGTATAGCATAAACATCTTTTCCCCAAAGAAAAATCAGTCTTTCAAAATAGGGTTATGTGTTGTAAGCAGGCAACCTGTTCTTTATTTGTTTTTTCTCTTCAACTTGAGTAGAAGCATGGAGGCACAGAAGCATGGAAATGCTATGCTCTAATGGCTGCCAAAATAACTCTCATTTCTCTCTCACTTGGCAGGCAGAAAGTTAGGGCAGTGTCTAGTTTTAACCCTCTCACAGCTGCTAAGGAATCTGCAGTAACTAATAGCTGAGCAGCCAAAAGTTGCTCCCAATTTCTTAGTGGCTATGACATGGTTAATGCTGTAGCTTGTGCTTAAAGCAGCAATTGAGCTGACTCGCATCCTTTCTAGTTATATAGGCAAAACTTTTATGTTTCTTCATATTTTATATATTTATCCTTGCAAAAGACTGAGGTAGCATTCTTAATATGTGAAATTCTTCATATGCCATTTGAAAATGGCAGAAATAATGATGGCTTTTTGAGAACTTAAAACCTGAAGTTTTTAGGATTTTCAGTTTTTATGAACTGACATAAAGCTGAATAGTCCAAACGCTGCATTTTGCAAATTGCTGTATCTCAAAATAGCTTTGTTGGATTCTCTTGAAAATAGGGCAACATCTTTCTTTGCCTCATGTTCTAATTTGTATTCAAACATGCAGATATTAGAGGCTGATAAAGGGTCCATTTTGTAAAGTAAAATAGCCACCTTTTTATGACATTCAAACTTAATGGTCTTAGCCCTTTTATCTATCTAGGCTTTGTTTAAGTAAGTGGTTGCCATTCCTTATTCTTCCAAATGTTTTTTTTTCTTTATCTTCATTCTCCCATGCTGCTAGCCATAGTTGTTCCAGAGAGATTTGAGCTCTTTTAGGGTAAAAACACTTTAATTTCTGATTTTTAATATTTAAAAAAAAAAATGTCTTGTTCTACTTTCAGGGTAAAAACACTTTAATCTCTGATTAAAAAAAAAAAAATCTTGCTCTATATTTTTACTATAGATGGTTAGTTTGAATAAAATGCATATGAAAGTCGTTTTCCCTGTGTTCAATTCCATGAATACAAATGTCTCAAGGTTTTGTGCACCTTATTCCTGCTCTAAAGTTTTGCACAAGCGTCACATTTATTGATGCATGAAAATTCAGCGTATGTAGGTTCTGCTGTCTAGATGCATGTGGGAAACTGTTGCAGTTGATACAAACCAGCATGCCAGTGTGGAAGGCCAGTGCTCTGTTTATGAGAGAGAATCAGTGGCCCATAAAAGCAAATGCATTGATGCACTCTAATTCTAAGTGTGTAAATGGGCCATACTGGGTTTTCCATATAAACAGATACATTTACATTAAATGACAACAAAAATAAGTAATACTTTCCTATGTTTGGAGTGGCAGATGCACATATGTCTTTAAATACTTCTTCCACATATCTGCTGAGATCACCAGACCTGGAAGTTGCTTCCATGTGTTCAAGTAAAATATTAGGCCTAAATTTGGAATATAGTGGAGCATATAATTTTGTTTTTAGTCTTGGTATAAATGTAGATGGAATATGTGATCTGCCATTTTAGAACACAAGATGCATTAGGGGATATTTGACTTCAGTCAGTTCCAACTGAAACAAGAAGTGATCAGGATTCAGGACAGGATATTTAATGTTGTCAACAGTGTTGATTTTGTGAAAATCTGTATAATTGGTTGATCATGCAAAGAATTTCAAAACTCTTCAGACACCGAACTGAATTTCTTTTCCTTTTTTTGCAGTTGCCGCAGTAGTATTATTCTATACAGCACAAAACCCACATAATATACCTCTGACTGAAGTAATTGGGCCAATATGGCTAATGTTGCTACTTGGAACTGTGCATTGCCAGATTGTCTCAACACGAACTCCTAAACCACCTCCCAGCACAGGGGGTAAAAGAAGAAGGTACAGTCTGTACTAAAATGTTCTTAATCAGTTAGGATCATGAAGTGATCCTGGAATATACATGCATGGAATTATTCTGGAATATACATTCAGTGGGCCATTTTGCAAGGTTTTTGTTTACATAGAGGATGAGGTTTAAGAATTTTGGTCTGTATTTTATATTGTTATTAATCTTTGAAATTGGCTGTGAATCTCCAGTATTTGCTTGATTTCACTTTTATTTGACAATATGTTGACCCTTACTCTTGCTTATAAATGGTTGTCACTTAGTATTAAAGTGACATTCCTGTAAACATTATTGTGACTTTAAATTTTTCAGTTCACAATCTAGATCAACAGGGATCTTGGTTTTCTCTGTTTAAAAATTGTAAATTCTCTGACAATTTTTTTTTTCAAATTCTTTCATTTAAAAATGCTGAAATCACAATTAAAATGAAATGCCACTATATCAATTGAACAGAATGTTTTCTTGATGCATTTATAATTTTTAAGCAATTTGGAAGCCTTCCAGTGCCTCAATAACTATAATAAAATAAATTCTAAGTGTTTGTAAATTTTGGTATTTGATTTGGGTTTTTTATCATGAAAAATCAGAGCTCTCCCTGCCCTTTTCACCCACCAGGACCCAGGTCCAGGCATCTCACTCCCAACGCACAGCCCCCACCCCACCCCTGCTGGTGCCCCTCACTCCCCACCCACAGCCCCTTGGGCTCTGCTGGAGGGGGCCCCCGCAGCAGTGCCCAAACCCCAACTGCCGCCCACAGGAAGCGACTGCTGTGGTGGAGCGGAGCACAGAGCCCAGCTCCCCCTCTCCTGCAGGTGGCACGGCCAGAGTGGAGCTGGGGGGTGGACTTGGATCCCCACTCTGCTGTCCTACTCTTGGGGCCTCCAGCACAGTGGGCAGGACCCTGCACAGCAGGGCTGGGTGGGGAAGCTCATTGCCACTGCTGGGGAGCTCTGCACCACCTTGTTGAGGTGCCACCTGTCCCCCTAGCAGCAGTGAGGCCCACAACTCTGCACTGCCATCCCCACTGCTGCTGGCTAGGCAGGGGGCACCTCTCCATGTCAGTGCAGGGCTTGTGGCAGCGGCATTGAGCTTCCCTTCACTGCCCAGCCCTGCTCTGCTTTGCTCTGCCCTGTTGCACTAGGTCCTACCTGCTGCACTGTGAAAGACCCGGGGGAGGGCAGCAAGGGGGAAGCCCAAGCTTACAATGGTCAGCCTGCCCCCACCCTGTGCACAGTTCTGGGTGGGATGTGCCCCCACTGCCCTCCCTGATAGTGTGTGCAGCAGTGGGGAGCCAGCCCTGCCCTCCTGGATAAGCTGCCTGTGGCTCCATCTCATTCCCCACTGGGGCCCTGTAGCTGCACATTCCAGCCCCAGGCACCAAGCCCCATGCACCACCCCACTGGGCCACAGCCCCAGCCCTGACCAGGTCCCTTTCTCCCTGTGTGGGCTTCAATTCCCCTCCTCCCCTGCCAGACTTCTCTGCAGGACCTGCTCTCCAGGTTGCCTGGGGACCATGTACATGTGTAAGCCCCCTGCCTGAACGCCCTTCTCCTGCTCCCCCCAGCCCCTTGCAGGCTGGAACTCTGCCAGCCTGCACAAAGCTCTTTGCAGAAGTGGAGAATCCATGTGTTTCTCTTTTAAAATGAAAAATCATCATATTTCTCAGTTAAAAGGGAAAATCCGTATTTTTTTTTTCCCATTTTTCTGTGGGAAATGGAAAACCCAGATCCCTGCTGATCAATAATCTTCCTCTTAGAAGCATGCATTAAAAGAACAGAGTTGAAATTACTGATGGGGACTAATACTGCCAAAACTTAAGTGAAATACAGTTTGCTACTGGGAATTATGTCACTGGAATTGGGATTATAAATTACAGTAGTAAATCTGAGGCTTGAGCTTTTGGTAATTAGCAGAGGTATATTTTTGCCTAAAAATTATTCTCGCAGCAAAGACCATTTCTGTCTTACTGCTTAGGGACAGATGCTCATAAGGCCTAAGCCTGAATTGAGTCAATTTTTGCAGGTTAGTTCAACCTGGTTAGGCTAAATAAGTTTGTAACTGTAGACATACCAGACATGTAGGCATATGCCTGCGGTGGCTCAGGCTCAGCTAGCAGCCCTCCCTTCCCTTCCACAGAGCTGAGCTGAGCGGGTGTGGCCAGGCCCTGGCAGGATTAGAGAGGGGTTCCCCCCTCCTTGATAACAGAGTATTTTTCAGCTTTGTTATCAGCATGTATTGCCCTATCAGAAAACAAACAGCCTCTCTAGTTCAGGCTCTTCTTAAACAAAAAAGGAATGGAGGGACATTACCAGCTGAGCCATTGATTAGCTCCAAAAAACCCTAAGCTAACTCTGCTGTCTGCCACAACACGGACCATAGCCAGCATGTGCTCTGCTAGCTAATGCCGAGGTGTCTGCGTAAGGCAGAGGAAATGGGGGATCCCTACTTAGCGGGGAGGGGCAGAGCAGGAGGAAGCAAAAGAGACGCTGCTGTGCCTGCAAGTCTGTGTCGGAGCTGCAGCCAGGGAGCAGAGGGAAGGGGCCAGCCCTGCTGTGGAGCAGAAAGCATGCCGCAGTGGCTTAAGTCTGATTTAACTTAAACCAGCAAGGGGTCTGGGACAGACATTGCATAAACCAGTGTGACCCAAATCAGTTAAATTTGATACTACATTCAACCAGGCTTATCTCCATACTGGTTTCAGCCATTTTCAAACTGGTTTATGTGCACTGAACATCTGTTCTGTTACAGGTTTAAACCAGTTTCTGATCATTTAAACCAGTTTATGTGTAATGTTTGTCCCTAGCCACTAAGTTTTAACAAACTATATTTATTAGAGTTGGATTGAAAATGTTTTGCATGCTTATGAAATTGCTGTACACATTACAGAATTAGTGGATTATCTTTATAAAGCTACCTTCCACTTTTAATCTCTTCTGATGAAGGAAATTAAGGAAAGCAGCACATTTGGAAGTACATAGGGAAGGAGATGGCTCTAGTACTACAGATAACACACAGGAAGGAACAGTGCAGAACTACGGTACAAGCACCTCTTACAGTATTGGCGCTGTCTTCAGAGATATCTGGCATGCTGCTTTCCTTTTATCAGGGTTTGTATTTATTCAAGGCTATATATGTGTTAGACATGCATTACCCCTTTTCTGAAAAAGTGAACACTGATCTATGTTTATGTGTAAATTATTAAGAGATCCAGTATTAATGTTTTTTTACAATATACTCAGCACTGTTGTATTTGAGTATCTACAGATTTTGTCCTCATTTGGCACATTTCAGTAAAATAACCTCTGAGAAATTTAAAAAAAACCGTTGGATTTGGATGTATGCAATGATTCTTCTGAGGTAGGGACATCATGTAAGGACTACCAAAGATAAAAACCATTACTCTTAAATCCTGGGAAAGATCTTGACTGTCCAAGTGTCTGTAATTCCATTTAATACCCCTGATTATAACCTTTCTTTACTGAGAAAATTAAATACCTTTCTGATGGCATTGGCTTATTGCTTCCTTGCCAAAACCCTAATCTCAGCTGCCAAATCTCCCTGTCTGCAAATGAAAGAGAGGTCAGGATTCAAATGCACATGAAGTTTGATTTTTTTGAAGGACCACAGAATGGTTAGTTCAGTGAACTACAAATTGCCTGTATCATTTAATTTTTTTTTTTTTTTTAACTATTGGAGGGAAGGTATAAACATGGTATTCTTCAGAAGCCATTTCTCAGACGCTGAATGTCAAAATGATGGTTTTATCCTTGGAAAACTTATTGAGAGACATGTACTGATTCTTTAAAATCCAGTTTTCTGAGTGCTGTAGATACTAATTTAAGGAAAAAAGGAGGTATTTAGAAATAGGAACGAATCCTGTAAGGTGGTTTAAACTTGAGAAAAGGGATATTGCATTTTACTACATGTATGTTTTGTTGTACAGAATGCATCATGTAATTTAACTTCATTAACATGCCTGTCATAGTTGTGATTATGTGCTCTTATATTCTGATGAAGTTTATTCTGTAGTTTAAAAGTTTTGTATCAGAAGCATCACATTTAACTGCTGGCATTTATACATTTTACAGCAGTGGTAATGCTGTCCTGCTTTAACTTACATAAAGCAATTACTTTTTCAAAGCAACTTCTTGAAAAACATAAGGGTATAGACAGGCATACAATTAGAGCAGCTTCAGAAGGGGAAGAGAACTGCTCCGCAGAGCACAACAGCTGTTGCCATTACCTCTACATGAGCCTGTAGCTATACAAGTGTAGGAAAATCCCTGTGGCTTTAACTGCTTCTCACCTGTATTGCTGTACGAGCATGTCCTCATAACAGTTGCAGTGTAATAGCTGCTGTATAAATGGCACCCCCTCCCCTTTGGAAGCTGCTGCAAGTATAGATTTGTTCATTCCCTATAGGTATTATCAAATACTATTGATGTACTTTTTGAGTACACATTTTAAATGAGCTGGTCTTTATGTAAATATAATCCAGGGGTTTTGGAGCTTGGTTGTGCAATGTGTGCATGTTTTCCAGAAGTCAGTTGCATTTAATACACAAGACTAGGTCGTAGGATCTCCATATCCTTTGCTGTTGCTTTTTCAAAGTTCAGCCTACGATACTGAGTAGGATTTGGCACAGCATATGCAGTGTTTCCAGTTAAGTAGGTTGTCCAGAACTCACTGTAATGTTTGTTTACACCATTTAATCAAACAAGGGCAATGAGAGGTACTTGTTATATCCCATCCTAAAAAAGACAAAGTTTTTTTTCAATTCAAGTGGGGAAAGTGGAAACCAGAACTGAAGTTACTGTCTGTTACTATTAATAAAACATATAAATGATTCACTTAATATTTTTATTTACAGCATTTTATGCTTGAAATTTAAGATTGAGAAATTATTAATTCATGTTTAGTCAGCTAAATTACAAATTTTACCACTAATATCTTCTATGGAGCTTTAATGAGGTACCTCTTGAAAAGACATGGCTACAGTGGAGTAGGAGGTCATTTGATCCATTGCTCCTCCTCTGAGGCAGTATCAAGTATATTTAGATCATCAGTGATGGATATTTGATTAACCTGTTCTTAAAAACATTGATGGGAATTCCACACTTAAGTAATCTGTTGCTGTACCTAACTATTCTTTTAATGGGAAATTTCCCACCAACCTTAGCCTTATTCAAGTCAAGTCATTCAGTAGACCAGTTACCCAATGATTGGCCACAATGTTTGAAAATACTATATTAAAATGCATTTTTGGTAATTAAATGGTTTTTGGTTTTCCCTTTATAATGAGAATAAGAAAATTCCTAAGAATTTAACGAATGCTTATCTCTCAAAGGGTGTAGCATCAGTGAAATTATTATTAAGTAAAACTTGTTCCCATACTCTAACTACTTTAACTAAAGGAACATCTAACATTAAACGTGAATGATTACTTCTGTTTTCCTTCATCAGAAGAGTGTAGTTGCACTCAATGTGAAAACCTGTAGAAGCTAGAAGTGGTGAAACTTCTGTTTTTGCTCTAGTGCTGATACAGTGGAATATGCTACTGCTGGCATAGCCTTTGGCATGGAATATGTTGAACTGAATTTGATTTTGGGACTTTTTCCAAAACCAAAAGTTAAATTCATTACCAGATATTTACTTGCATGATTTATGATATATAGACTGTCCTCAGCTGATTCCTTTTTCCACAGCAGAGGAAATAGCATGCATATTTGTTTTGTACAAACACCCAAGATATTGAGTACAATAATATCAGATGAATTGGGTGTGTGTGGTGAAACCTTGTGGCTAAGACCAGTGTTTTTCTTAAGACTTAAAGGTTGTTCTGCTAAATTAGTATTTTGATAGAAATATTAAGCAGTTTAACATGTATTTGTCCAAAAATCTCTCTTTTATTTGAATTTAATTTTCAGGGATGACCCAGTATACTCTTTGTTAAACAGTGTTAACAATACTATTAAATGTCTACAGTTTTGTTAAGGGTTGAGTCTGGCCCACTGTTCTAAGTTACTGTATATGTATAGCAGATCCTGAGACCTGTGTTAGACAGTATATATGGGTTCATGGGGGACTTTCTCATTGACTGTATTGACTGTAGCAAATGTACTGTATTTCAAGGTGCTAGGAGCTAGTCCAGCATTTTTTTCCTGTTTTTTTAAGCATATCCTAAACAGAAATGTGTTGGTGTAAAAATCAAGCTGTGAAATTGTGACCGAATTTTGAGTGTTGATGACAGGGAGAAGCAGTACACAAAACATAATTTATTGTTTAGATTCTGATATTGCCCAAAGACCTCAGCAGTGCCAAGGCTCTACATACACACACAATAAGAGGAGGAAAAATAACTTAGTGTTTATGAATTGTCAGTGCAGGTCAGTTAGTTGTCCGTGAAAATAAGTAAAAATCCACAAGCTTTGGCTCAAGCCTTGAATGTTTTCAAAATTAGCCTTCATCTGGAGTGCAGCTGCTATTTACATTTCCTGACAACCACACATCATGTATCCAAACTTTTAGCTGGAACAAAAATGTATATTATGTTCTATCTGGGTGATCTGCTATTTCCTAAAATTTTTCACATTCAAATAGTGTTTTTGGGGAAATGCCACAAGAGGTGAATGCATATAATTTTTCCTGTGACAGCCAATCCTAATTCTGTAAACATGTGCAGAAGCATAGATCCTATCTAACCTGATCTCTACAGTAGAGATATTGAAGAAAACAGGTTTGTTCCAATCTGAACCATTTTTAACTTTGTGGCTAGGGACAGAAGTTGCACTCAAACCAGTTTAAGTGATTGGAAACCAGTTTAAGCCTGGAACACAGCAGAAGTTTAGCTCACATAAACCAGTTTCAAAATGGCTGAGCCCAGTTTAAGATAAACCTGGATGGATGTAGGAGAAGACTTAAGTGATTTAGGTTAAACTGGTTTATGGAACTTTTGTCCCAGATCCCCTCCTGACTCAAGTTACCTCATGGTGCCCCAGCATCCCAGGATGCTTTGCAGCCCTGGGCTGTGCTTTCTGCTCCAGGGGAGGAGGGCTAGCATCGCCCCCAGCTGTCACAGAACTGAGGTACCAAAGCCTCTGCTCCCTAGCCTGGTTCCTGCTTGTGCGGGTCAGCCTGGTGGGACGGGGGGACAGGGGAACAGGCCCCCAGGCACCCTTAGCCTGGGTCTGCACAGCAGGCGGAGCAGGGGGGAGGGAAAGCCACAGGGCCTTTTTGCTTCTTGAGCTGTGCTACGATCACCCTACCTCTGTCCCCTTGCCAGCCACCTACCTCTGAGAGGCAAGGGCAGAAATGCACCCCCTCTGGTTTGGCGTTGGCCCCCAGCGTTGCAGACCCAGCTGGGGGGGCTGGAGCTGGGCTGGAGGCGTGCATTTCCCCCATGCCCCTGTGCCTCAGAAGCAGATGGTTGTTGAGGGGGTTGGGCTGGGAAGAGATTTGTCTGCTGGTTCTCCCCCTCCCTGCAGCTGACAGCAAGGGTGCGGGTGTGTGTCCAGCAGCCAATCAAGTGTGGGCTGCCAGTCTGCTGGGTTCAGCAGCCTTCAGCAGTATAAGAAGTCATGTGTGAGCACCCCGACGCTCCTGGCCTGGGCCAGTGCAGGCTTTTGTCTGTCTTGGTCACAAGAACATTAAACGCCAGTACAGTTTGTTATCGGTTCAATCTATGCAGGTTAGAAAAACGTGCAAAAATTGAATTGATTCTGCCTCTGACTTTTTGAACCTCTGTACTTAGCCCATTGGCTTACGAACCCATGCTGATTTCAAGCCAAGGCTGGAAGAGCTGTTGTAACCCAGCAGTGTCAAA
The DNA here is from genome assembly GCF_052110815.1 of Crocodylus siamensis. Classification (NCBI taxonomy): domain Eukaryota; kingdom Metazoa; phylum Chordata; order Crocodylia; family Crocodylidae; genus Crocodylus; species Crocodylus siamensis. The sequence continues at coordinate 22,086,492 of NC_143398.1, read as the reverse complement.
AGATGTGGCTTGTGAGTTGCTGGATACAGCTGCAAAGCCACATAATCCAGACTGGTTCTGGCCAGTCAGGGACCCTCCTCTTCCCCCCTCCTTCAGGACTGCATCACATGTGATGCCTACTCTGGCAAATCTGGGATGCAAGCCACACGTGGCACCTGCTCCAGCTGGTCCAGAGTGGGCATCATGTGCTGTATCGGTCCTGGAATGGGTCCCAAACCAGCCACAGTGGGCACTGGATCCAGCTTGGGGGTGGGGGGTGGGAAAAGCTCCCAGGATGCTGGATCTGGTGCCCACTTTGGCAGATTTGGGATTGCTCTGCATGCAGTGCCTGCTTCAGCCAGCCAGTGACCTACACTGCATACAGCATCCAGCCTGGACCAGCTGGAGCAGGCACTATATGTCATGCATATCTGGATCTATCCAGAGTAGGTGCCGCAAATACTAGATCTAGCACGTTGTGGGGGAGAGGGGTGTTTGGGGCCAATCTGGCATGTGGACTTCAACAAGATGATATTAATACACCTGGTGTAACTCTGCTTCACCCATCTAATTTAGCAAGTCACAGGATAGTTAGGTTTATGGTTCACTTTTTTTAGGTGAATGCATTGTGTGCAAGGATTACAGTGGGTTTTTTCATATTTTATTACATATGTTGTTTAAAGTTTTGCCAGAAACTGCCAGAAACCATTTAACTTGCTTTGTTTTCAGTACACTGCACACAGAAGAAAGCTTTAGGGGACTGAATAGCTGTGTATCTGAAGATTTTTAACTGTGACATTTATTTTCATGATAGGCTTGATCAGAATTGAGCACTTAATTATTTTGTACTGAATTGTAACTTTCTCATTAATTCTTTCATCCACTGTAGCCTATGAAAAAGTAACAGATGTATAAAATATTATTTCGTGTATTAAATGTGAGCCTTTTGTTGTTCTTCTGCTGTAAGTATTTTGTCACTGATACTGCTTTATATTTTTAATGCTGGAAGTTGAAAATTTCTGAATCTCATGCTCTTATATACAGAACAGGATGGCAGTAGCAAATTGTCCTACTTGCTTCTAAAGGCTTGACAAGCTGTTTTCCATAAATAACAATCTTACCACACATACCACTCTTACCATCTCTTCAGCTTTCTCATCGTCCTCAATTATTTAATATCATAGGACCAAAGCACACTTTTGAGGAACTGATTTTGCTATTTTGACATTTTTGTCAAAGAAGCATCAATAATATGTTCAACTGGAGTCCATCAGGCTAAATAGATTTTAAAATACATCTGTACACATGCTAAAATACTGTTATAAAAACCAGAAGGCAAATGAACCAGTCTTCAGCTGTTTTAAGGATTTTACAATGTATAGTAATGTTCCACGATTTAATTTTAAACTTAGTTATATATACTTTTCTCTCTTGATAGATATTATGTATATAATCCATAATAATAAGAATATATTTTATTGAAATATTCTAAATATGAAACAATTTATGTTCGTATACTTCTATTTTATCCTGCAGTAGGTTTGACTATCCATTTTATGGCTGTGTCAAGAAGCAGGAGGCACATTCTATATATACTACTGACTAATATTAAGCCACAGTTGTCTATACTGAAGACGTGGAGTAGCAGTTACTTTAAGCCTCTTATCCTTCTGTCTTTTCTTTCTTCTCTCCTGATGTAAAGCATGTGAACAAGGCAGAAGAAGGGAAAGGAGAATAAAGACTCCACATTACATTCCCTTTTACTTACCTGGTATTGTCCTCTATTTTGTAACTCTTTCCCCTTTTATAGTTTCATCTGTGATGTCCTTAAGTTTATGTTCTCTGTTGCTGTTTCTGTGCTTTCTTCTACACTTCACCTTATAGATAGAATGCCCTTCTTGACCTGGTCTGCTGAGCAGTTAGCTTAATTTTAAATCCCTTGGGGCACCCACTTTTCTTGTGTTGTATAACTGAGTTGGCTATATATTTTACAAATAATCTCAAATGATAAATAATCATTTACCTCACAAATTTAGTGTTCCTTTGGTGTGATGAAAGGGATATAAAACTGGGAATCAGAGGAGCAGTAATATGGACACAAAGGCCTTCCCGGTGGATTGGGGGATATTTGGTGTTTTAACTTTTTTAAAATGCATCCTTTTTCTTTAAAGAGAACAAACAAACAAAACCCATTATGTTTTATAACATTATGTATTATGTATCTGTATATTCCACCCTATCCTCCTTCCTCCTCTGCCAGAACCTCGTTATACTGAATATCCCTTGTTTCTGTTTGTGTTCAGAAATTGCTTTTAGTTGCAGCTAAATTAGGCAGTCCCCACAACTGTCACCATTTTGTGCTGAGTAATTTTTGTGCCAAAAAAGTCACAGATCATGCAAAAAGGACAGATGTTGAGAACGAATGCAAATAGTACTTCTACTGGGGTGCATGTGGAAGTTCTAGGAGATGCATCTTTGACAGAACCCTGCTGCTAAGTGAAATGAATTTGGAGAATGTGTTTCTTGAAAAAAACTTTGGCTGGAAAACTTTCCAGGAGCTCCTAAACTTACTGGAAACAGAGCCCCAAACAGGCAAGTGAATCATCAGTCTTTTGTATGTCCCCCATCTGAATTTTAGATTCCAATTTGTTTTATAAAATTGGACATTGCTGTATTTCAAATTCCTCTTGTTCAAAAGTGACTACTCTGCTTTGATTCTCTGTATGGTGAGCTACTTCTTCAAAATCAAATAAGTCAGAGCCTTGAGAAACAGAAGACATGGAAAAAAGAAGTGTAGAGTTAAAAATATAGTCATATCTTCCTTCTTGCTGCTATTTTCCTTGCCAGAGTTCATATTGTAGCAGGAGCTGTTCTTCAGAAGCTAAGATGCTAAATTTCTAGAAAAGCAGAACTGGGTAAGACCAATTTTGAGGGTTCTTCTCTATACATATTTTCCCCTCACTTCACACTTGCTCTATTGTCTTCTCCTTTGAGTAACATAATGAGGGCCTTGTTCACCCTGCTCAGTTCTGTGTAGGGGAGTCTGTTTTTGCAGAAATCCTTTCACTTTAAAAAAGCTGTTAGATCACAGGTTCTTAAACTTTTTTAGACTCAAAGCACCCCTCAGAAAATGCCAGTTCTTACCTCATTTCTTGACTATGGAAAAAGAATAGAGTACCTTATTTACCCAATTACAAGACAAGTTTTTTCTCCCTCAGTCAGCTTAGATGGAAAAAAGCCCCTCATCTTATATTCACATACAAGAAAACCTCATTAATAGGGGTCTACTCAAACTGAGGAGGCAGCTGGCTGATTTTGTGGGCAGATCATGGGGCCGGCTGCCATTTTTGCCAGCTTATTGTGGTGAGGGTCCCCACCCATACCTCCGGCTGAGGGGGCTTGGTGGCCTCACCCCTTGCTACTGCTGACTGGCTGCAAGGTCTGTTTGTCATATGGCCCCACCCTTCACTGCTGATTGGCTAAGGGCAGTCCATCATGCGCCTCCCCCCACCTTGCTGCCAATTGATGGAGAAGGGTGGAGTTTCATAACAGGCAGATCTTCTCAGTTGGCGGTGAAGGGCAGGGAGGTGGCAGCCATTCTGGGCTTCCCTTTGTGTCATTAGCTCCCCTTCCCCACAGTGGCCTGCATGGCTGGGTTGCAGAGGCTATGAGGACTGCTGGCTTTCACTAGGGAGTCAGCATTTTATTTTCAGTAAATTTTTTTTTCTCAGTTTTTGCAGGCATTGCCCCATTTCTCAGGCAATGCTAGATTTCGTGAGTTAGGCAAAATTGCAATTCGGGTAGGTCCCTACTCATTAAATACATTGTCTATTATCAAACTACTGTCAAATGTAGCATGTGCTCAGTAATAGAAGCCAGCTATGAAATTGATTTATTAAGGCCAAATCCATTTCAGATTCGTTTGGGCAAATCCCAATAGTCAATTTCCAAAATTTGAGCAGAATTCAATCATTGAGTCTGTAACTCTACCACCAGGCAAGTATTCTCCTCCTAGGCCTAGTGGTCTGGGGCTTCAGATACCTTCCCTCCCCCTCAGTCCAGGCTGACATTCTACATACAAGTCGCAGGCCCAGAGGCCTTGGGGCTCAAGTGCCCCCCCCGTTTCACTTGATCTTAGCCAAAAGGCCAAGGGAACCTGCCACAAGCCCATCTAAATGAGCCCATTGTGGCTAGTGCCCTTTGCTTTGCCTCTAAGCTCTGACTCTGTCAAGTCATGGTGACCACTGTGCTGAATACATTTCAATATCCTTTTTGGTCTCTCAGCTGAGCTGTGCATTTCTTTCCCATTTCCAATGATTCCTGTTTCTTCATCAGCCTTAAATGGCTGGTAAATATCAAGAAATTGAGGCCCAAATAGTTCACCCAGAACCCCCATGTTGTCCTCTCTCTCAGGCTGTCACATATTACTGTGTCCCCACCCTCTACAATCTGGAGCTGGATCAGGTTGCCCTGCACCTCATCTGCATACAGGGCATCTTTATATGTGCTCCAGAGGGGAAGTGGCCATTCAGTGAGCTTTAGTAAAAGTGCCCCTGCTGTTGGTTTGAAGCACAGGGACGCTAAATACACATGATGCGGCTGCTGAGCATGCTAATTAGCACGTTGGAGCAGACATCTGGCAAGTATATAGGTGCCTCATAAGTTTTGGAGGATCCCAGGATTTGTGACAAAGAACATCCAGTTCCAGTCATAAGTGTGGGGATAATTAGCTCGGGGATCCTTGGTGGGAGGGTGGTATACACATATACTGAGCAGTACTAAACTGCTAAACTGTCAACGTGGCTTGAAATGCTAATGACACTGGGGCCCTGCCAGTGTGGTAAATGATGAACCTGTTAGCAATGGACCAATATCATGCATGGTTTGTATTACAGATAGGTAGGTACAGAAGTGCTGCTTAAAAGTATTTTTATGGAGTACCTATGCTAAAACCTGCAGCAGTTTCAAAATAGGTAAAATGCATCAATTGTGGATGAACTAAGTTTGTGGGTACCTGTAGTAATTTGTATATAGGCAAATTTGCACCTCATTTCTAGCAGGGTCTGACAGTAAGGAGTTGGGGAAGGGTCTGCAGGGGGAAAAAGTTAGGGGGAGGCAGAGGGCAAGAGGGCTAGCTGACCACACAGATCTATTTTTCCTGGTGTAACACTAGGAGGGGGGACAATTTCAAAGCAAACCTCCAATAATTAGATTCTGTAGCTGGAAATTTAATAAGAAATTTATATATATAAAAGCTAATTTCTGGGGGGTTGTCTTATATAGGCTCGTCTTACATTTTAGTAAATGTAGCAATTCTTCTGGTGCAAAGAACTCAGAAAGACCACAACTGATCAGGGTGTGTTTGACATTATGCATTCCTATTTGAAGTCTACATTTCTAATCTTGGTAAGCATGTATAGGTGTTTGCCCATCTAAAAGCATGCTATGGAACCCTTACTAGGATGCCACAGTTCTGGCACCCTGGTTGAGAATCACTGCTCAGTCTAGCTTTGTAGATAGATCATCTAAATTGAGATGTTGGGCATAGCTAGTCAAAGAACTGGATTCAAGTAGTAGGGAAGACTAAAGGCTAAACATGTTAACAACCCTCAGACATTTGACACTGATTGAGGAAGATTTGAACAGAAGAATTGAAGAACACCTCGAACACTGACTGCCTTTGCCATTCTAATTTTGGTCTGGTTTCTCCAGTGGCAGCTCTTCCTCTTTCATCAACTTTGAGAGGGAAGAAATTTGAGTCTTCTATTTACCCTTCTCAAAGTTGTTGGTCCTTTTTCACTGTAGTCATAACTGTTCTTTCTCCTGTTTCCAGAACAAATGCCCTTACAATAAATATCTTTGCCTCTTCATGCCAATTTTTGCAGAAATAATACTGAAGGGTTAGCTGACCCAGTCCTATCTATATTTCTTTTCAGGTCCTTATCAAGCAACCTTGTTAAAGGGTGCTCAAAGTTGGAGCTGCATGGTTGCCTTGTTGTTTCTCTGAGATTGTAAGCTATTGCCTGACTTGAAAGTCCAAGGTAGTTCTCCTTGAGCCCTTTTCTTGCCCAAATCCTATACGTAAGGAAGGGATGGGGATTCTACTCTTTAGCAAGTTAGCATATGAAAGTTTTGATCTAATACTAGATCTTCATATTCTTACGCAACAGATCTTTTCAGTGAGACTTACTACAGAAACTTACATGTCCTAGTAAGCTGAAAATTGTGTTTCCCTTGTTTGGAGGACTTGAAAGATCTCCATTTTACCCAAGGCATTCTTTTCAAATTACTTTCAACTTATTTTCATTCATTTTGCATCAAGATACTTACTGTCCTCACAGACAGTGTGCGCCAAGAGAATTGCCACTACCTGGATAACTTATTCTGAGTAGTTTTGGCTTGAGTCCTTAGCCAGACCATGGATGTAAAAAGAAACAAAAATACTGGTCATGAGTAAGAATCTTGAGTATCTGTCATACTGAAAGAAGTCTTAATTGCTCCCATTTCAGGAGACTGTTTTGCCATTCTTATCTCTACTGGTTTCTCAGAGGTTAGAAACTTTATTTTTCCACAGTTTTACTCTCCCAGTTAGGTACCTTCTGCTTTTTGGCCATTTGCATCTTGTATGAACCCAGGGTTCAATTAAATGTTACTCCCTGAAGTTGACATTCCTTCAGTGACAATTTTTTCCCCCTGGAAGGATGGTTCTTCATCCACTGCTTTGTTCATGAATTCCTGCTGAGTCCCAACTAGAGAAGTATGACTGTGAGCCTATTAGGCTGGGGTGTCATTTCAGTATGCATGCTCACAGAGGAGGAGATCTAGTTCTCTGTTCTGCAGTTTATAGAGGATTCATTTAGTTTTTATTCTCCTAGGGAAGACTGAGGAGTGTGCTATTTGTTTCTACTTCCTTCAACACCTCTTGAGCCTTGTGAAAAAAAGTAAATATGTACTCTCCATGTTTCTATTTCAATAAATTCTGCAGTAACTCAGCGTGGATTGGGTTGCATATCACAGGGTCCTGGTCGCATTTGAAGTGATATGCTCTTTTCTTTGCAACCCAAAATAATCAACTGATTGTTTTAGGATTGCTAGTTTTGAATGTGTTTTATGGATCCTTTGTTTGAATTTATGAGAATATTTTTAAGTAGTGTTTTAGCTCGAAAGGGCATGACAGTTGAGTTCCTTTATTTCTTCATTACAACTTCTTCCTCCTTCTCCCCAGATAAGTCTTCTCTTTTCCCTGGTCCCCACAATGTATTTAACATTTCCATGTTGTTTAAATGAAAGTTAACCAATAACTGGAGTCCTTCAAGCCTTTCCACATTCCCATTATTAGGAGATGCAATGGTCCAGCTACATCATGGTGTGTTTCTTATTAGTGATATTTATAGGGGCTCCTACAAAGAATAGCTTGTTGTTTTACCTACTACATATCCCAAGCCCTCTACGCAGAAGAAAGCTGCAGGGTCTCGATCCAAAAGGGTAAATTCTGTTTTACCTCTCAGCCATGTATACAGGTCTTTGGCAGGAAAGGCTCTATGTGATCCTATTCCTGAAGAACCATTAACACAAAAATGGGTAGGTCTTCCTGCTCCTCACCACTTTTTATGATTTTAGCCTTAAAGCTAAGATGATGGCCCATTACAAAAGTAACCGGGTTAAACATTTTCAGGGATTTGAAATCTAAATGGCACTTTGTCAGCTAAATGGCACTCAAGTATTTAATAGGTGGAATAGGATGTAGCCCAGTGTGGATATTTTGGTTTTAACATGTTCACACCCAGTTCTTAAGATATAGAAACGTAAGCAGCAGCTGCTTACTGGATTCAAATGGCTATAACAAGGGCAGGCTGGCACAGTACTCTATTATTCACTGGGTAAAGATTTCCTATGTAAGACCTGGCAGGCTGACAGCAAAGTGAAGATCTACTATAATTTGTCTCTTCAGTTGGTAAGATGGTCACCTACTACTTCTTTCACACATTTCCTTAGGGGTGTGCAAAGTGGGCCATATTCGATTCAGATTCGGCCCTATTTGGGGACAGTGATTCAATTCGTTGATTTGGATCACTGTCCTGATTTGCTTTGGTCAAATCTGAATCTGAAGATTTGAGGCTGATTCAGAGAATCAGCAATTTGGCCATAGACACAACTTTAAATGTTTTTTCTACATACCTCAAGGTACCAGCATGGCTTGTGAACGATAAGATGGTGGGGCAGTTGGAGCATCCTACAGGAGTGCGGGGGTGGGGGGGCATCTGTGTGTTCAGTGGCGCACCACCCTGACACCAGTCATTGAGCCAGGGTGTGCAGGGCCACCCACACGCTCCATGGTGGACCTGGAAGTGAACCAGAAGTGCATCTAGTCCACTTCTGGGTCCACCGCCAAGTGCACTGGGGACCCCCTGCACTTCTGTGGGATGCTTCATCTGCCCCAGCATGTCAGCATTCATGAGCCACCTAGTAACTTGACGTATGTAGAAAAATCATTTAAAGCTGTGTCTGTGTCTGAATCATCAGATCTCTCCGAAATGATTTGGAGGGTTCTGATTCAATTTGGAGAGATTAAAGGGTCTCCTGATTTGATTCGGATTGAGAGATTCGGCTACCGAATCGGGCTGAATCTCCACCAGATCAAATTAGTGACGGAAGCTTCACACAGCCCTACATTTACTTCCATAATCACATGGACTTCATATCTCTGGCAGCATCTTAATTTGGAGATGCAGTCATATAAAGTGCGCTGTAGGTATGCCCATCTTTGAAAATTCTGCTGATTGCTTCATCTGTTGATTAGTCAAAACTATTGGTATGTAAGATGGAAGAAGAGGAACAAATTACAAGGAAAACTTCATAGGTATGCCATTTTATGATTATCATCTTTCTTCCTGTCCACATTCTTCCTGGTTTCTCCCAAGGAATTGTCATTTGGTATAGGCCTTCTATTCTTTACTTAGGCAATTCTTTCAGACTTTGCAAGAGGAGGTCTTAAGCATAATTACTGAAGATGATAAACGGATATTGCCTCTTTGGAGGAGACATAACACTCAAAACTAAATGGTAGCAACCTACTTTATTCATCTGAAAATCTTCTAATAAACATAAACTGCATTTGGAATGGAAAAGAAGGATTTAAGACCAAAGAACAATACTGTTGGATGACTTAGTTCTGCACTTTTTTGTCCCTAAAGTGCAAAAACTAGGAAGTTTTCGTTGAAATAACTGGTGAGAATATTTCTGCTGGTGAATATATTTTCTGTTTGTTACCATCTTACTATCAAGGGAATTCATTCCATTCATTCTTAGTAAGTAAGTGTTCTAAAAGCTTAGTTTTTAAACTAAGGGAATGGGATGTAAAATAAAGTTTTTTCTGGGTCCATGCCTCTTTTAGTAGTCTATATAACTTTATTCTTTAATGTATTTGGGTTTTGTAGTTTTATTTGGTATTTTGATATTACTTGTTAAGATTATGAAATGGTAAAAGAGTAAAAACACAACTGCATCAGTTGCTTCATTTAAGTACTAGTTTTAATCCATCTCAACAGTAAAATAAAAATGTGGACGGCAGAAAGTTAGATGTTTAAAAGGAATATTTCTTTTACCGGGAATACAGTAATTTTATGCACTTTTTGCTTTTAATTTAGGTCAAAGAAAACAAAGAGCTCAATAGATAAATCAACAGAGACTGATAATGGCTATGTTTCCCTTGATGGAAAAAAGACAGGCAAAAGCAGTGAAGATGGCACACAAACACATGAGCCTCACTGTGAAGAGATTAGGCCAGATGAGGCAGGCTGGAGCACAGGAACCGTAAGAAATGCATACAACAATCATAGTCATCACAAAGTAAGTGTGCTTCATTGCTTTTGGCAACAATTTTATATAATTAGTAATAGTTTGTCAAATTATATTTATATTTGTGCCATAGCACTTTGGATAGAATCATGAGGTTGGAAGGGATCTGAAGGATCATCTATTCCAACTTCTCGCACAGATGCTATTTCTAGTAGCATAACTAAGAGGCAGGGGCGCACCAAGGCAGAAGTCACAGAAGCCCTGGTCATCGACTTAAGACTTGGATGATGTTCAGTTTCTCCAGGGAGAGTCCTTGCTCTTTCCTGGGGAAACCAAGAGTGTATGGCAGTTCGTAATTTTTCTCCTGGAGTAAAAGTGGCCACTCTGGGATAAAAATAACACGGAAACAACCAGAGTGAAGTGTTTCCCTAGAGAATATCTCTAAGGAGACAGAACTTCTGTACAGACAGCCAGTGTGCTTTACTGTTGCTTTTTCTCTCTCCCACAGGGTGAGGGAGAGCATGCATCAGTCCTAGCCAGGCAGGGAGCAGAAGCCCCCTGAATGCTTTGGGCTGGAAAAGGACTGTGCTGAAGCACTTGGTTTATGTGTAGTTTCTGTCCCTAGCCCAATATAAGTGATCAGAAACCAGTTCAGATCTGTAACACAACAGAAGTTCAGTACATGTAAACAGCTTTCATAGTGGCCAAAACTGATTTAAGATAAATCTGGATGGATATAGTATCAGCCTTAGCTGATTTCGGTTAAAATTGGTTTATTGAACTTCTGTTCTAGATCCCCTCCAGATGCAGAGTTAACTCATAGCCTCCAACATCCCAGGATGCTTTGAACCTCCCCTGCAAGCTCCCTCTCACAGGGTGGGTGGGCTAGCCTTAGCCCAAGCTATCTGCTTCAGCCGAGCTGGGAGGTGTTTCCTAGTGCCCCCCAGCTTCTAGCCTTGGCCACTGCAGGCAGGTGGCTGCATTTCTAGGATCAAAAGTGAATGCCTGTTCACTTGCTTATCAGTTCAATCTGTGCAGCTTAGACTAACCTGCAAAGATTGAATTGATTCAGCCTAGGGCTTTTTGACTGTCTGTATTTAGACTTTGGGGTATGTTCTGCTTCTGGCTTGTTCCCTGCCTGAATCAAAGCATTTGGGTACAGGGAAACATACAAGCATATGCCCTGCCTAGCCTGGGCTACAGCACAGCACAGCACAGCACAGCACAGGGCTGGGAAAGGCTGGAGGACTCTTCTGTGCACAGCACAGACCTCACCCCCACCTTCCCTGCCAATCCCTACCTATGTTCACTTAAAAAACAAACAAACACACATGCCTGAAAAGCTGTTTGGGCTGTGTGCTCTAGGTAGCCTCAGCATCCATACTGGCAGTCTTTGTTTCTCTGTCTGAACTTCTGTACAGGTCAGTTTTTCTCTCGAGCAAACCTGGGAAAGGTGGATGATTTGAATGTGTATACATAGCCTTAGTGGGGGAGCTGAGTGCAACTGCTGCCCAGGGTGCAGCACTGCCACATTACATCTCAAACTATTCCTAAATCATCTCAGACAAATACATATTCAACTTCTTAAAAAACTCTAATAAAGGAGGTTCCAGAACTTCTTTAGGCAGTTTATTTCATTGTCAATCTGTTCTACAATTAAGAAGTTTTGCCTGATATTTAATCTAAACCTAAACCAGTCTCTATTTAACTTATGAATTTGCAAAAAGTTTTTAAAATAAAACTCATGTTATGGTACTTGGGGCTTAAGTGTAAGTTCGACCTTCAGGGTATTCACTTATTTTCTTTCCTTGTTTCCCTAATGCTTTCTCTTTTTTATCTTTTCAATATTCTTTTTCTTTTACAGGCATATTGCTGAGATCTAGGCACTATTTTATTAAAAAGAAATGCATAAAAAATTACACAGGGCTAAAATATACCATTACTACCTCAACTTTGCAGAAGGAAGGACACTTAAAACCTTTGTGGTGATGCCTGGGTTTTAACCATGTGTGGTTTAGGGTATTCTGAAAAAATGCTCTTCAAGAGTTATTTTAACCCTTATAAATTAGAAAATAGCATTTACAAAAATTAACAAACATTTTGCTATTTTCTGTGGAGACTCCCTAATGAGAGTCCTTTTCATTTGGATATACACAGAGTAGTGCTTATCTCCTGTACCTGATTTTTACTGACTTAGGGTTTTTTTATTTTTCTTTAATGTAACACACCAACAGGTGTGCTCTTGTGTGCATGCTCACTCACTCTCTCACTCTCACAGTTATTTCAGGCCTTATGTACAGATTTGCCTGCTGTAGATGTTTTTCTGGCTCAAGTTTGCTGCTGTCTGGTACAAATTTCACACTAATAATGACAAAAAATCCTGACCTTGTCCACTCTGCCAAAATCTTCCTTGCCAGTCTTATTAATTCATCGTTTCTCCTTTCCATATGCCTGTGTACAAAGGCAGAGAGATGATCTAAAAGGGTGTCCTTTTCCTCCCTGTCCCATGGAACAGAAAAGACTCAATAATAGAAATTTCATCAGGAACTGGAGAGGAGGATGGAAAGCTGATTTTTGAAAAGCAGAGAATAGGGAGAAAGAAGGATATGTTGCTTGACAATGACCGTGGATCACTGTCAGGATACGAAAATCTAAAGGTGCAGCAGTTTGTAGGAAAATGAATGGAAGCAAAAATGAAACATTATATTATTCTACCTCCTATGGTGGTGGAGGGGGGGAGGGCACTATAATACATTTTTATTCCAGGTGGCTTTCAGTTACACACTGATTTTGTTCAAATACACATTATAGATAGGTTGCCATTTGTGAAGACTTGCACCAGAGCTGTCTGGGATATAGCTTTTCTATCTTGTGACGTGGGCAAAGAAGCTATAGGTTGAGATGCACAGGTCTATATGGCATTCATATCGCTATCCTCCTATTCTGATATGCTGTCTGGGCATCAGGGGATATTACATAAGGTCCTTCTCTCCATACTGCATACTCCATACAGGCACATACCTTAGATGCTGCCAGCTCCAAAGGAGAGTGCTTATTGCCTTTTTTGGCTGAATAGGCTTTAACATCCACGCATACAGCTAAAGAAGTAATTGATTCTCAGCTGCTTGGGGACTGGATCCAGTATGAGGACATTCCAGTTCCTCAATATTTTCTTTTCGTTTTTTGATGAAGTTCTGATGCTTGAGTCCTTTTCTCTTATTCCTGACCACCTGAAAATTTACAAAGTAGTTTTCCTTGCAGCAATTTGTATAGATTTATAGTAAGGCCATCATAGATTCATAGATTGTAAGGCCAGAAGGGACCTTGGAAGATCATTGGGTCCAGCCCCCTGCACCAAGCATGAAAGATAGCGGGGTCAAGTGATCCCAGCAAGGTGACTGTCTCCTCTTGCAGATTTCCAAGGTAGGTGATTGCACCACCTCTGGAGGGAGCCTATTCCACAGTCTGGACACCCTGATTGTGAATAAGTTTTTCCTAATATTGAGCCTAAATCAGTCTTCCAGGAGTAAGTGGCCATTACTCCTGGTTTTCCTCTTGGGTGCTCTGGTGAACGGTTGCTCACCTAGCCCTTGATACACTCCCCTAGTGTAGCGGTAAGCTGCTACCAGGTCCCTCTCAGCCTTCTTTTCCTCAGACTGAAGTGTCCCAGATTCCTCAGCCTTTCCTCATATGGTTTGCCTTTTAAGACTCTGATCATACGGGTGGCTCTTCTTTGGGCTGTCTCAAGCATGTCCATGTCCTTGTGGTGCCCAGAACTGGACGCACTACTCCAACTGCGTTCTCACCAGTGCTGAGTAGAGCGGAAGAATCACTTCCGTGGTTTTGCTGGACATGTATTGATTGATGCATGCCAGAGTGTTGTTTGCCCTACTAGCTACAGCATCGCACTGCCAGCTCCTATTCATACTGTGGTCTATTATTCCTCCCAAGTCCCTTTCATTCATGGTGCTAGTCAGTTTGGTGCCGCCAAGCCTGTAGGTGTGTTGGGGGTTGCTTGTCCCAAGGTGGAGTCCTTTACATTTCTTAACATTGAACTTCATCAGATTCCAATCTGCCCAACTTGCTAGCCTGTCTAGGTCCACCTGTAACTGTAGACTATCTTCAAGTGTAACTACACTTCCCGCTTAACTTGGTGTCGTCTGCAAACTTGGCCAGTGAGGTCTTCTCAGGGACTTCTCCAGAGTGCCATACCCAAAAGGGTTTTTTTTTTCTTTTAACAAGAACATTATTTCAGCCACACCCAAATCTTTTAATATGGGTTGTCTTAGATCAGTGTTTCTGAAATTTTTAAAATTCAAGTCAACGCTCATTAGACTCAAGGCACCCTTCCAGAATATTTGTGGTTTGGGCAGTACCTCATTTCAAAGCCTAATTTATTACAGTGCTTGCCTGCAGAGGAGCCAGGTAGTAGGGCTGGGGGAGCAGCCAGGTAGGGACTGCCTAGCGTGACACCTGAGTTATTCTCCTGTCTCATGGTTTATCTGTTTATCTCCTGATACCTGGCTTATTTCTTCATACCATAGGGCACCTTTTAAAGTTATCTCGTTCATCCTGGTTGAGGATCACTGTCTTTTTTTTCACTTTAACCAGATTTCGTCCCCTCGACCCCCAAGATCTCAGTGCATAGAGAACAGGAAAGATTCTTGATGTTGGTTGGGATCTCTCTTTCTACATAAATGAGGCAAAGACTTCTAGAGCCTCATCTAATTTGTTCATAATATGAATCTCTTTGAACATCTCCAGAATGACAACTCGGTCTTCTGTACAAATTGTTTGATTTTAAGGTTATAAGACTTTAAGTGAGCACATCAGCTGTTTCTTTAAAATAGTTGCTGATGGCTCAAACTCCTTTTTGAAAGACGTGGAAGCAAGCAGCTGTGCTACTGTGGACACTATATATAACGTCTGCTTTCAGAACTAGCCATTCTGAGCTGCAACCTAATGGACAAAGCAAATGTCCTATACATCTACTACCTTTTCCAGGTTTATCCTGTGTAATTATGCCCTATGCTAAGCAATCTATATAATTCCTTCAAAGCACACAAGTTGCACAGCCAGACTGACTAGAAATTCCCCCCTCCCTCTCACCCTTGTGATTATCCAATGAACACTATAGCAACCGGTTGATATTACTCGTATCGATATACTTCCTTGTAGTAGAGGAAGAGAATGTAGTAGAGATGGAGGCAGAGCAGAAAGAAATCTGCTAGTCTGTGGTGACTTGCCATCTACCAGCCAACCTCCAATGCCTGTGAGGGGGACCCTAATTACCAATATCAGCCCTTCCAACTTTTTTTTTTAAGAAGTTAGGGTGAAAATTGAGCTAGAAGAGTACGGTTACTGTGTTGTTTTACAAACACACCTTAAGAAAAGTGTGAGCTATGAAGTTGCTCTTGAATCTCCTCATTCAGTTGGACAAGAGATCTCAATGTCAGTCGACTCATTCTGTGGAAGTATTGAGCTGATTGATTCAGGGTTGCTGAGCCAGAATCTCTTCTGGGATCCTGCTTTTCTCATTTCCATACCTGTTTGGGTCATTGAATAGATATCCTTGTGCATGAGAGCAAGCAATAGTTTTTTGTTTTCTTTTCCTATACCACATTGAATTAAAAGTGATGCTGAGGAAAACCTAAGAATTGAGGTGAAAGGGGAGACAACTGACTTCAAAGAAAGTCTGAATTGAACCTTCAATTGAAAGTTGAATTAAAAGATAATTTTAATAAGTAGTAATGTGTGTCTTACTAACCGTAAATTATTGATTGGCCTAGGATTCCCACAGGGCAATAACAAATGTATCTGATGAAGTTTCAAGTGAGGAAGGGCCAGAAACTGGCTACCCTCTACGCCGTCATGTAGAACGTGCCTCCAGTGACTGTGCTCTTCGAAATAGGAAATCCCATTATAAGAAACACTACCCTGCGGAGGTATGTTCTATTCCTACATATCCTTTCTATAGTTGATTTAAATGTATTGGCACTTTATTGAATATATTTCTTTCTTCTAAAGTAATTCTAGATTTACTAATCTTCTGTTAATAGGCAGAATCATTATACTTTTACAAATATTTTTTAGAAATCACTGTCTTTGGGGAATGATTGCTGTTTGCAGTTTGGTTTAATTCAATTTGAACAAGAGTCACTTTGAACTTCAGCATATTTTTCACAGAAGGATATTACAGTATTGACTGCTAAGCACTTGCTCCGTTCTTTGGACCTGAATGAGTAGCTCTCTCATCTGAAGACTGCTGATTCTGTATGGCAGCAGTCATCTTGTGGCAACAGTCCCCTGCTGGGAGAAGTCATTCATCTAAGGAATTAATTGTTTCTTGTTACATGAGAGACATCTTTTTTGCCTGAGAAGCACCTGCTTATAGTTTTTGTCATTACTTGGTTGGTGTTAGTTCACCCTCCCTGGTATTTGGACACAGAATTCATGGTGACATATATCAGATTGCAATTTAGCAAATTTAATATCTTTCCGAATAAGTTCTGCTTGGTGTTGTCTGTTTATGAGGAACATAGAGCCAAAAAAGAGAATTGATTCTACATTTGAGTTCCACCTATGTAAGGGGTTTCTCTAATGTGGATGTTTTCCTAGATGTGAAATATTTCTTAAAAGTATTAGTTTTTTCAGTTATTTGTTTGGCTAATACAACTATTACATTTTGAACCTTTGCTAGCTCATTCATCCCTTTTTCTGTTATTTCTGCATAGCACTGCATAGTGCTTTATAATCATAACTTCTTTTTGGAGCTGCTATATCTGACAGTAAAAATACAGGTTTATATTTCTAAGCCATTTAATTCTCTACTGTCAAATTCTTTTTTGACCTGAGTGTATCTAGCTCTTGCACAATGCAGCTTGTTATAAGAATATTAAAATGAGTGTTAAGTATTCTTGACATAACATCCAGAATTTTCCAGAAGCTGAGTACTTTGAATTGGCTTACTCTCGCTCTCTTTTTTTTAATGTTTGAAGGTTTGTCAATATGGTATAACAGATCACCAGTGTCCATTAACTTTACATTTCTTCTATTAATTGCCATGGGTGGGGAAACCAAGCCCGTGTAATAGGAAAGAAGGTAGGCAATAGTTTTAGAATCTGTAAATGTTTCATTTGATTTCAAGGAGGTTTTTTTGCTAAGTCAGTTGATGAGCTCTTGCTCATAGATGAGACAGTCCATGATACATTGAAAGCTTGCTTTACTATTTGCATGTTAACAGTAGACTATTGTTGCAGCACAAACTCTCCGTTAATGTTTTGACTGTATTTTCTTCAGAACTGAGTGGTGCTTATTAGGTGGTTAGCATTTACTGTACGCAGTATAGAGTTTACTGTTTAGTTGCACATAGGATTATTTCTGTAATTCAACATGTATCTCTAATTTTTTTTTTAAATCAGAAAGCCACAAATTTCTATGTGGCTGCATTAACATTTCCATTCTGCATAATTTTGCAACTTATGTTCCAAAAAGAAGGGCAGGTTCAATATAACATTTTTCAAACCCTTTTTTTTTTTTGTCTTGGCAAAATGACCTGCTGAAGACAGTGGAAGCATGACTTCTAACAAGAACAGACAACCTACACTCTGATAGTTAAACATTTTTTAAATGAATTAATAGTACTTGTACTGAGATTTTGCTTGGTATTTACTGTTGATGTGTCCCAGTATTTCCTTCACCATAGAGAACAAGATAAACTTAGAGGAGGCTGTAGCAGTAAAAGAAGATTTTTGATTCAAGAAGAGTTGGAATTGTTGAATGGACAGACTGTTCATGCATTAGGGAATATTTACATTTAATTCAGAAAGCTTTGTACTCTTGCTAGTTGCTGGAGTAATTCCAGGTTCTACATTCTGCTTTTTAGAAGAGAACACTAAAAGGTATATTTTGACATTTGGTCTCGACTGTCTGGAAGCTGCAGCTGGTAAAGAAAGTGGCACCCCACCTTCTGACAAGAGCATGTCACTAGGAGCACATTATTCCAGTGCTCCAGAGTCTGGAATGGTTTCCATTAGCTTGCCAGCTGCAATGTGAGGTGCTGGTCTTGATTATAAAGTCTTAACTGTCCTGAGTCCTACACACCAAAACTGACTACCTTCTTCCTTATGCTCCATAACGATCCCTAACATCAGCTGGGTGACCTCCTGCAAGTACTTGTGTGCCAAATTTGCTTAGCTCAGCCAGGTGGGAGGTCATTCTTGATTGTTGCTGTACAGTTCTGTAACTCCCTTTCCCTTGGGGCCTGCCAGACCCTGAGCCTGGCTATCTTTTGGAAGTGCAGTAAGACCTTTTTCATTTAAGCAGGCTTTTAGCAGGTGGGGTTAGGTTCTAGGTATTTTTTGGAATACAGATTTATGGTTTAATTATTTTAGCTGTCTTTATTGTAAGCTGCAAGATGCTCTGAGGCTTCTTGGGGCATAAAAATCAAATAGATAGATACATAAACTTTGAAACTGACCTTTTAGGAAAAGGGATGGAGTGCCCTAGACTGCTTTAATGCTTATGCATATGTTCTTTTTTCAGGATGCACCTAAGTCAGGTACTAGTTGTAGTTCTCGATGTTCGAGTTCGAGGCAGGATTCTGAGAGCACAAGGCCAGAATCAGAAACAGAGGATGTACTATGGGAAGACCTTTTGCACTGTGCAGAATGCCATTCTTCCTGTACCAGTGAGACAGATGTAGAAAGCCCTCAAGTCAACCCATGTGGAAAGAAAGAATATAGAGATGACCCATTTCATCAGGTTAGTTTCAAATTATTTTAATTTTACAGTGGGAGTACATCCTGTCTTCAGTTCTACTAGCTTTGGCACATTGGCTATAGGCACGTGTCTATTTGTAGCACTGTAATCAAAACGCCAAAAGTTTAGTTTATCCTTTCTGTTCTTAGTTTGTTACCAATGTCTTTTGGGAAGTGCAACACATGATATGTAGGAAAGAAAAATTAATTTGTTCTCATTAGACATGTATTTAAATTTATGAAAGGAGTTGAACTTGATATAGCTGATATAGGTACAGGTAAAAGGTTAAGAAATAAGGACCAGAGCATAAAAAATTGGATGTCTGTGTTTTGGCAAAATTACTGACTCTAATAGATGTTAAGTCTTTTGAACAAGTTAGCAAAAATATGTCTTTCAAATAAGTTCGATGATCTGATTTAGGTCCCTTCCGACCCTACCAACTACAAAACTATGAAAACTTTATTTACGTAAAATAGTTTTTGAGGCATTCGTTTTGGACCATGGCTTCAAATTCAATTCCACAAAAGAAAGAACATTAAGGGCACATCCAGACAAGCACGGATGTTTGTTTCCCTGGGGACAAGTAGCAGCGGCACATCTTGTGCTCTGGCACGTGGCAGGTTAGGCTGGGGGCAGCAACTGGGCTGACCCCAACAGCGTTACCTGGGGTCCCGGGGGCCTCCCAGGGCTGCAGCCTCAGGAATTCTGGCCAGCAGCTGGAGCATGTCTCCGGCCAGCCAGACTTCGGTTTTAGGTGGTGCATGCTGCCACCATGTGTGCCACCCAACTTTTTTCCGGCATGCGTTTTTTTGACCTCGGGACATCCTGGGGTCCCTCCCCCCCCATGTATGGTGCCACACACCACACATCTGTGCTCATCTGTGTTTGCTTTCACATGGGCCCCTCGTGGATGTTATAGTTAAGATGTGATTAACTGCTTAATCATGTCTTAAGTAGTGACCTGGGCACACATTCAATCAATTAACGGTGTGATAAAACAAGGGATAAACCACAGTTATTACACAAAATATATGTAATGATTTTGTGGCTGGTTCTTACCATGCCTTTGATTGAACATGTGGCTAGTGCCCAGCCTTTGGATGAAGCAAACAGGAGCCTTTCAAGTCTCCCATGTGCTCCAGAGCCCAGGAGTGCTCCTTAGCTGATCAGGACGCTCAGCTGGAGAAGTGCACCATTCACTCCCAGCCACAGGTGTGCATGATGTGCTCCCAGGACTGGGCGTTCCAGTCAGCTAATTGGGGCTCCCAACCAGGGGAGCACAGAAAGCAAAGTTTGCTACTTGTCAGTGTATGAGGAACCTGGTATCCTCCAGCACCAGCAGTATGGTGTAATGGGATAGGACGCAGGGTCCCACAATTGCACCTCCTGCCATGCATGTGTATCATGCTACGTCACACCACTGGGAACCTGCATCACATCCCATCACACTATTAATGAACATGTGTCAGGAGCCCCACTTCTGTCTCAGAATTACTTTAATGCAGTTTATTTTTGAGGAGTAGTTATCTGTCAAAAAGAAGAATGTAAGTTATTCATATGCTCAGTAGTATAACTGAGTGGCAACCAGGCACCAGTCCTGGGCTCTGACTTGAGAGGGGGGTGCCCCTGCCTCTTCTGCTTCTGTTCCAGCTGCAGCCTCTGCCCTGAGCACCACTGCCACTCAGAGCATAGAACTGCCCAATTAGGCCTCAGAGTTATTCATTATTGAAATACAGAGGTAAGGAACTCTGAATTAAATCAAAATGAGCCTTTTTGGCTTAGAAGCTATCCTACCTATTCCTTAAACTCTTTATCGTCTCTCAATTCACCCAGTTTTTATACTATTTTTTTCAGTGGTGTAGTTCAGATTCTGTAGATGTAACACTACTAATATGACCAGCTGGCAGGCTTTAGCAATACAAAGTATCCAAGTGAATCCTAGGAAAACCATTCTCTAGAAAAGATTTAGCTTAAAACAGGTAATAAACATCTGTTGTATGTTTAGTCAAGGTAGTAAGACTTTCTTTCTATACTTCCCCATAATATGAACATGCTGGTTACAGGTCACTGCCTTCATCCACATGTAGTACGTGATGCTAGTGGCAATCAAGATTTTAAAATTGTAAGAGAATGGGAACAGCATGATTGACCTGCTTTAACCATTAAGGTCCTTTTAAAAGCTGTTACCTCATATAAATTAAAACTGTTAAAAAAAAATTTTTAAAAATGTCACAAGCAATCAAATGTTTTATTCTAAGCATGGGTTATCTCTAGAACCGATTTGGGAATGTTTCCATTTAAAAATGTTTTTCAGTTTGTCAAAACTAATTTTTCATTGTTGAAATACTATGACAATTTTTTTTATCTGTAAGGTTCAAGTCCAAAACAAAAGACATGGACACCCTCTTCCTTTAGACTAGCCAAAGCAGATACTTGACTTCGTTGGTTTATTCAGGGATGATCCTGCCTTGATCAGGAGGATGGACTAAATGACCTCATATGGTCCCTTCAAGCTCTACTTTCCTGTGGTCCTATGATCCTATGCCCAGTGTCTCGGGCACTCAGCTAGGATATAGGAGACCCATATTAAAGTCCCTTGACTCCTTGTCCCTTGTTTCTCCATGTCCAAAGCAACTGCTGCTCGAGTTATTGTCTCTCTTTTAGTCTCTTCTGTTGGTATTGTTCCATGCTGTGTGAGTATTTAAATATTCCTTGGGCCAAATAGAGACCTCAAGTTGAGACCTGTTTCAGTCTCAACTTCAGTGATTTGGTTATGCTTTTGTTTCACATTGGAACAAAAATAGGACTAAACTTTGAAATCTTTGGAAAAGAACACTTCTTTTGCAGGCCAACTATAGTTACCAGCAAGGTTTGAAACTTTTTGGTGCCTAGCAGTGGCCTCTATCCCTTAAAATATATGTGTAATTCTTATTTTCAGTGCAGTCAGCTAGTAGAAGAGAAACTGTCAAATGCTTTGCCACTGGGTTCGAAACTGTGTGCTACACAACAATAGAATCCTGGTTGTCTCGTGCTGGGAAGCGAAAGTAGTCTAATAGTTAGAGCCTAATAAATGTAAATATTTTGTATGTTCAGTTTGATGAATGGATTACACAGGGCTGCTATATTAGATACCTTGGTTCTATTCCAATTCCCTAAGCCTGAGATATAAGGCCTTGGTTAGAATTAAGGACTGAGATGCACATTAGGAGAAGTGACCTCAGAATTTATTGCAGTTTGGCACCCAGCTTCATACATTTTCACCAGGATTCTCACTGTTTCCCAAGCTTTTCAGGAAAATGAAGCAAAATAGACCTTACAAGGAAAGGTTGGAAGAACACGGGCTTATTTAGTCTGGAAAAGACAAGACTGAGGCAGGGATTTGACAAGTTGTCAGTTGTAAAGATGTTAGTGATAGGCTGTTCTCTGTGGCTGCAGGCTACAAGACAAGAATTAATGATCTTAAAGTACATCAAAGGAAATTTGGTTGGGATATTAAGAAGGACTTGCTAATTATGAAGGTGGTTAAGCACTGAAACAGTTTGCAGAGAGAGAGGTTAAGGGAATCTCCATCCTTTGTGAGATTTTAAGAGCAGATTAGACAAGAACTTGGCTGAGATGGTTTAGACAAGCACAGTCCTGCCTTGAGCAGGGGGCTGGATTTGATGACCTTTTGAGATCCCTTTCAGCGCTATTTTTCTGTCATTCTTTGCATCCTTCCCACCCTTTAATCCCACTGAATGTTGCCATTCGTGTGTACAGCTCCATATTATTGTGTTTTCTTATCTTGTTTTATGTTTAACCCATTGCACTTCTCATTCAATTGCTGACATTTTAAACCAGTGGCTTTTGAGTTTGTTCCATTCATCCAAATGGATGTTGTTTGTACCTGGAAGCTATTGTTTTAGGCTTTCTATGAACACGGGCAAATATTGCTTTACCAAGGGTTTGTCCAAAACCATAAGAGCAAGATTCTTTATGTTAAGAAAGAATCTTGAAAAAAACTGAGAAATGCCTTTGCTCCTGTCCATCATTCACGTTTATGAGGTTTTTCCTGTGTGTTGAAAAACATTTGCGGCTAAAGGGCATTGTGTAATAAGAAGCATACAGACAATCTCATTTTGCAAAACATTTCACAAAATACATTACATATAAAAGCTGTATATGGCAGTGTTCATGACAGTTATACAATTTGTGTCAGCAAAAGTATTGACGTTAAAGTAAATATTGTTGATGGTGATATGATACTTACTGCATATGCATCAATACTGTTTTTTCCTGTAGAGTCATTTGCCGTGGCTCCACAGTTCAAACCCAGGACTAGAAAAAATAAGTGCAATTGTATGGGAAGGTAATGATTGCAAGAAAGCTGATATGTCTGTGCTCGAAATCAGCGGCATGATAATGAACAGAGTAAGTTCTTTTTCTTTTACCCTATGCAAATTACACTTAGGAATCTGAAGTCTTCATTTTTGGCAGATATTTTCTCTTTTGTAATCAACAAATCCATTGGTAGTGTTGCTCCGTAATATATCTCATTGCGATTTCTTTGGGTTGTCATCAGTAGTTATACAAGTGAATCTTGGGTTCAATAATACAGGCAACCCCCGTTTAACACTGTTTCGCTCAGCAGTATTTCACTATAATGCTTATTTTAAATTGATAAAGCAATAGTGCTCAGCAAGTTTTGTTATAGCAGTTGTGGTCGCCATCTTGGGTCATTAAAAGCAGTTGCGGTCACCATCTTGGGTCATCAAATACTTTGTTTCACTTAACACTTGAATTTTCAGGGACCAATTAAGAGCGCTAAGCGGGGGTTGCCTGTACTTGTTTTAGGTTACTGTAGACCCACACAGTAAGTTAACCTGAATGTTTCTTTTATTTGTTTTCCAAAACTGAAATGATCTGTGACTATCACTTCTGATCCTTGGGCTCCTGGGAACAGGCACTGTCATGTTTTGGGGGTTAGATATATATTAAAGATGCAGATTTCAGTATTAGAAAGCTGGAGTTTAGTTTGCTTACTTTAGGAAGCAGACCTTTAAAAGAATTAATGCCGTGTCTGCTTGCAATACTGTCATAAATTTAATTCAACTCTTCGGGTGTTACTCCTAAGAACAACATAGTCCTGTGGGATTATTAAATTGCATCTGAATATGTAGTCAGGATTGACTGTTTATATGTTAAGAGCTGTACAAACCTTTAGGAAGATAGGGGCCCCACAGAGTTCAAATAAAAAAGACAAAACAGAAGAGAGCAGGACATACATAAACAAAAGTGATCAGAATGATTCGTACACGTTTTGTTGGAATTATTTTAAATTAAAAACTTTATACTCAGCTACTCTGCTGACTATCCTTTTTTAATTCATTATATAGATTATTTTTAAGGCTTGTATTTATTTGTTTATCTTTCAGTGCAAAAAAAATGTTTTCATCTGATTCTATAGCTATTGATGCATGCTCACCTCTATTTCATTATGCTGTATATTTTGTAAAAGTAAATTTTAGAGGTATTTGCAAAATACTTTGTTTTGCATGTGATGTGAGTTAAACTTTATAAATAGCAGAGTTGTAGCTAAGATTTGTTGACACTAATAAGCATGCAATTAAATTCAATCCTATTTCTTCAATTTTTAGGTGAACAGCTATATACCAGGAATAGGATACCAGATTTTTGGAAACTTAGTCTCCCTAATCCTGGGTTTAACACCATTTGTATTTCGACTTTCCCAAGCTGCAGATTTGGAACAACTAGCTACACATTCTGCTACTGAACTTTATGTTCTTGCGTTTGGGTCAAATGGAGACATACTTGTTTTTTCAATGGTTATAATAAGCTTTGTGGTCCGTGTGTCCCTTGTGTGGATTTTCTTTTTTCTGCTATGTGTAGCAGAGAGAACATACAAACAGGTAGGTATAATAGGAAGCCTCTAACTGTATCCTTTTAGAGAAGGGAAAGAAAATTAGTAGTATTACTTATGTAATCATGTAACCGTGATAGTCCAAGAAATATGTGAGAAGCAAGGATTTTTGTGGGTGGTAACTTACTGGACTGTCTGCTTGGTTGGGATAGATTTAGACAAGCTTTTGAATGCAGCACATTTGTCTTCAGTTCAACGTTCAGTCTTTATAGCTTGGGGCAGTGTTTCTCAACCGGGGTGTCATGGCCATTAGGTAGAACTGCCCTGCACACCTTGTGCACAGCCAGATTAGGAAGCAGCTTCTCAGTCTGGTGAGACCACGTAGTATCTCCCAAAAACAGAGGTGCACAGTACAGATGGAGCTGTCTTGCATGCCTCTTTCCAGAAGGAGTGCCCAGGAAGTCTGGACCAGGAAGGGCTGGGGCAAGAGTGGAGATTCCTGCCTGCTTTAGGTTTATTAGATAACCCCAATGCAGGTAGGAGCATATGTTCCTGCCACAGGCCTTCCCAGTCTGGTTGTGCACAAGACGCATGAGGCAGTTCCTTCTTGCTGTGGCATCAGTGCCCCAGTTGCCAGTCACCAAGGTAAGCTGAGTCAGCCAAGAGTGATTCTTAACCGAGGTGCTGCCAAAATTAACAAAGTTACAGAGGAGTGCCCTAAATCTAAAAAAAAAAATGTAAAAAAGGTAGAGAAGCACTGGCTTGGGGACACAGAGCATAGGAGAGAAGTGCTCTGTTTCTTGACGATCTCTCCAGTTTTACCAGCTTCTGCAGTTGCCAGGCTTTCCTGTCACAGAGCTTTTCTGAGGGAAATTTGAAACTTCATTTCAGATTTCTAATACAGTAAAAGCTCTGTCATCTGGCATCCCCCAGGAATGGGGGATGCTGGATAACAAAATATGTTGGTTAATTGAGCAGCCTGAACAAGCATCCTTGTCTGTTCGGGCCACTGTGTCCAGGGTGTCACCGACCCTCCCACAGGCCCTGCGGGACAGGGAGGTGGGCCCTGCACAGCCTGTTATTCCCCCGGGCCGGTTTCACTTTTCCTTACAAGCCGGCATGCCAGTTAACAGAGCGTGCCAGCTTGTAATGTGCTGGTTTCTGGAGATTTTCCTGTAATTTGCCCCTTGATTTGACTCAGTTTGCCCATTGAATTCCCAGTAATGTTGCAAAGATGCATTTGCATTTTCAAATTACCTTTTTTTTCCTCCCTATCCTTCAGACGGGAACAATTCCTTAATAGTAAAACTTGATTTTTTTTTGTAGAGGTTACTTTTTGCCAAACTGTTTGGTCATTTAACATCTGCTAGAAGAGCAAGAAAATCAGAAGTTCCTCACTTCCGGTTAAAGAAAGTGCAAAACATAAAAATGTGGCTCTCTCTCCGATCCTATCTGAAGGTAAAAACATTTTTTTTTCTCTCATTTGTTTATTGTAAATATAAATCCATGTTCTGTTATTGGAAAGCTGGTATTCTTCAGCTGATTTCTCTAAAGGCAGAAGTCCCGTGTTGGTATACATGTGCCTTATGCATTTCAAATGTTATCAGCCACTGAAATCAAGGGCCTGCCTTTTTTTAAGAAAATATTTTAACTTCTACCACAACCAGTTCACCTGATCATTTTCTTACTGAAAGCATGTTCATGAAATATAGATGCATTTCTCCATTGCTTGGATATAAGACAAATCCTGTCATTTGTTCCTACAAAAACCGGTTAAGTCATACTGTAGGCTCTTGATAGACATAGCAGAGCGAATGAAGGATCAAGTGACTGCAGCCCAAGAGCTGTTTGGAGCATGCTTCCCTAGATCTCAGGCAACAGCAGCAGGTTTACTAAGAAATATCCATCTCAAACATTTGTAGTGCCCTCCCCTGTCCCACCCTGCTTTCACAGAGCTATTTTAGAAGAAACTTACACTTCTTACATAAGTGTCTTCAATCTATAAATACCCAGAATTTGATTTGTCCACATGAAATTCAGCCTGTCATGTAACCTATGAGTCAGTTGATATAGTATGGATTACAGCGTAGTCTAAAAAATAATTTGTCAGATAATTCTCTTCTAGTGCATTTTGAGTAAATTTATTTCTTATATAAATATAGCCTACAGCCAAGCAGAAAAGCATTCACAGCTTTGCCAAAGCACTTAATTGTTGAATGACATAACTCTGCTATTTCAAAGACTCCTTTTAAATCCGCTACGCCAACTTGTGTGTGTATGTAAGGTGAAGAGAGACCTCTTTGCCTTTGCTCCCTTGATGCAACTTGTGTGTTCTGTTGTGATTCAAGATGGTGAGATTTTGAAATGACATCCATATGTAGTATTTTCATTTTCCCCATTTTTTTTTTTTTTTTTTTTTTTTGCTTTCATGACTACCATATGTGCATATTCTACTCATTCTTAGGCAAGCTACTTTCAGTGTTCACTTTGATTATTGTCCAGGAAGAAGCTGGAGATTTAAGAAATATTTTGCATTGAATTTGTTCAGGTTTTCAGTGTGTTCCAACTAAGTAAATATAATGTTTGCATTCTAGAACTCCTGTATTTCTTAGGAACACACCTAGTAATATTTTTCAGAAGGGAAAAGAATGTAGGAAGTAAAAATGTGTGCGTTTCATGACCATCTTTTTTGTCAATCCAGCAGAGGGTGCTCAGATCTTAAAAACCATTCAGCAAAAGCCATTATATTATTACAGAAGTTTCTTGCTATATAAGTACCCAGCAGTGAGCTTTTTTTAAAAACAATAAAATGTAGCTTTACAGGCTATCTTCTGAGCCCAGAACTTTCTCTTCTTTTGTCAGAATTTTAATGTGTTGGAACATTATTCATACACCACCTTGCACAATAGTATTCTGGTCCTTGACTAAGACTAAGACTCCTAAGTCCTAGTGTAACATAAATATACTGTATATGATATACTCTTTTACTAGATACTAGATACTCCTATACTCCTAGAGGAGGAAGAGGATGGATATGTGAAATAATCTGTTAATCACTCAGTGTAATATATCTGTACTGTAGAACGTGTTATTTTGGCAGTAATTACCCATCCCTATTCTGTTGTCAACCCAGGTTAAGTAATTCACTGTGGCCTGAAGCAGAATACATCTTTACTTCATTAAGCAGTTGGGGAATCTCTTTAGATAGAAGCAGCTTTGGGTCAGTAAGGAGCTGATCAAACACTTCCTGTTCTTTAAATTTATCTGAGCAGACTCAGTTTTTCCTTGTTTTATTAGCATTGAATGTTCTCAGGAAGGATCACCGTGCAGTTATACTATTTACTAGCCAATTGCCCATCAGGAATGGTGAGGGGGGATGGAGCACTGCCACCCACGTGCCACTGCTGCCTCCCAGGACCTCTGTCCACTCCTTCCCCACCATCATGGTGGCGCTCCACCACACCACTGCTGCCTCCTGTCTGGAACCCACTTGGAGCACTCTGATTTGCTGTTTCAGTCAGCGTTGTGATTGGCTACCAAGACAACCAATCAGAGTGTGAACAAAGCATTATGGCCAGACAGACAGACAAAGGCTTTTATTACATTAGAATGTTAAATACATTATTTAACGTAACCTACAACTTTAAATACTGTTGTGATCCATGATGAGATGGTGTGAGGGAGTATTAACCTGACTAGATCTACAAGTTTGCCTAATGACTACAGTGATTTTTCTTTTGGTCAGTCAATATTTCCCTTACTTTCAGCGGCGAGGTCCTCAACGCTCAGTTGATGTTATAGTTTCATCTGCCTTCTTACTGACTATCTCAGTTGTATTTATCTGCTGTGCACAGGTGAGCTAATTTTACTTGTGTATAGGAAAATAGGATTTATATATTATTTTCATTATTTTTACTTTAAGCAATTCTACCAGACTTAAAGTGAAAATAACTAATATCTGTTGGTGTCTTTCTACAAAGTCTATGAGAAATACACAGTGCTCAATTTATGTAGTTTAATGGCAAACATTCTGCCAATAATATAAATTAAGGAAACAACTGTGCTACTGGTTTTTGTGTATTTTACAACCTATAAACAAATTACTTTTGCAAACTCTTACATTAAAAAGTTCATTTGGGATTGGCATCTATTTGTAACTGAGATTTTAACAATGTAGTATAATGTAGTATAATTCACAGAAAGCTAACTTCCTTTTGTTCCTTTCATTCTTTTTTTTTTATAAATTGTCATCCTGAGTTCTCAGTAGGACATAAGAAAGACCATGTTGTTCAAGTATTAGTCTGCCCTCTAGCGGAATGCACAGTAATAAGCAAGCTGTATTGAAACGTTATAATTACTGAAAATATTTGCTTGAGCACATGCACCTAATCACAGGGTTGTTTCACCTGTTGGCAATATTTTATCCTCTTTTAACCAAAAGTAATTTTACTGCCTCTTCCTGGTTTCTAAATATAAATACTTTAATATGAACATAATTAAGTTTAGTAGCATTATTTTAATTGAGTTTTCCTTTTAATCCAGTCAATTACAACATAAACATAACTGTTTTCAATCAAATGCAATTACTTCACAAGCTTGACCTTTTTGTTTTGGTTTAGAATAGCCTTGTATAATATGTATTTCTGTCACTACTGACATTCAAAATGAGAATATCACTTTCTAATTTTTATTTCTGCCATTTAGATTACTCTTCTTGTGGGACTTCTCAGTGTTTCAATGAAAACCTGTTAATTTTGGAATATAAATTAATTTAAAAATCAATTACAAAATAGTAACCAAATCCGTATGAAAAAGTATAGGATAAATTTCTTTTATTTAATTGTAACCGCATAATCTGGACATTTACAAACTCTTTTGAAATTAATGACTCTCAATTTTGCCTTTTATCTTTACTTTCAGCTGCTTCATGTGCATGAGATCTTCCTTGATTGTCACTACAATTGGGAACTAGTGATTTGGTGCATTTCACTAACACTTTTTCTCCTAAGATTTGTTACACTTGGATCAGAAACCAGTAAAAAATACAGCAATACCTCAATATTACTTACTGAGCAGGTGAGCATGTACATAAAACTGGGGCCGTGGGCTTTAGAACCATTGAAAATAGTCCAGGGTATGGGGGAGACATTCATGCATACAAAGAAATTGGGTATTAATGACGTTCTGCAACCTGTTGGTCAGTTTCTGTATTTGTATCTGCTTCTAAATATAGAAACTTCTGAAATAGTAACGCAAGATAAAAAATGTACTACTGACTTTGTGTAGACATTTTGCAAATCTTGATGTTTTGTAGGCAGGCTGTAGAAGTTCTTGTCAAACAGGCTCCCTCCTGGAAAACTGAAGGGAAACATTTCTTGAAGTCTTGTTCACTTACTGAAAAAGTGCTTCTTGGAGCAAGGGGCACTGTGGCTGAAAGTAACACAAATTATATCATTTATATAAAGTGTCTAAAGAAACACAACTTACACTTATGCCTCCTTTTAAAAAGAAGCTTCCTGTGTCAAAGATATGGCTCATGGGTTGAATCCAGCCTACAATACCATATCCTGTCCTGCGGAGCTCCTGGAAGGGCAAGGAATTGAGAGGCAAGGCCCACCACCAAAATCTAACATTCAGAGCCCCATTGGGATGCATGTTGTTGGTGGAGTGGCAAGCAACTGCCCTGCGGCTCAGGAATCTATGGCAGTTAATGCTGCTACTGCTGTCCACTCCTTTCCTGATCCAGCCTTATCTAATACCTTAGGAGATGCATTAAAAAGTAACCTTTTTTATTGTATTATTGTATTAAATGTATTAATATTTATTAGTTCCTCTATCTTTGTGATTATCCCTAGTAAGTCTGGCCCTAAAGCACCACAAGCAGCCTTGTTTTCTATCAGGGACAGTGACAGTAAATCAGTGAGCAGCTAATCTACAAAAAGCCCAACGTTATGTTTTAGGTAAAAGCATTACAGAGGCCAGTCTTAACAATGAACAGTCTACACACATCCTAAGCTCATCAAGTCTTATATGACTGCACGGGGCTCTGGCAGGTCCAGTACTCAGGGTTGTAAGTTCTTGGATTTGTGTATATCTCTAAATCCAGATCACAGCTGTCTTTTTATGTACTCTGTTTTATCTTTTTTCAAACTAAAATAAACATGCTTATGTAGTTTCCTTCAGTGGGTGAGACTTTTTCCAGAGTCATTTATCTGCCTAGTGATTAGTATTAATTACCCCCAGTGAGCCAGGAACACAATGATATATAATACTTACCGCTTTGATACAAAAGTCTTTTTGAATATTTCATGTGTATATAATGCCTATCAGATTGCAGTATAATAGTGATCTTCATGCTGACAGCATCTCTGATTTGTTATTTCTAGGAACACTGTCTGAACCCTAAGCCAAAGGTTAAGTTTACAGTAATACATAAATGCCTGAAGGACCATACTGTTGGTATAACAAGCATACTGGTTCAGTTCAGACTCCTCAGTGTTGTTAGTTTGGGCTATACTCATATGCTGGATCCAGATGTGTAGGCATGTGTGGTTTGTGGTTCTGCAAAAGCTCTTTGCACTGCCGCCACAAATCTCACATGTTGCACGTTAATCAGTGCTCAGCACTGCTAATTTGCAGCACCGGAGCAAAATTTGCTACTGGGATTTCCTGGTAGCAAAAAAAAAAAGAAAAACCTCTAGAAAAAAAGCGGTGCAAACTATGCCAAAATGGTGAGTGCTGGGACAAATGCAGAGACACCCTGGGCTGCCTGCTTTCCCATCTCCACATGCTGTGGAGCCCCTGTGCTGAGGAAGCCTGTGTCCCAGCCAGCTGCTTCCTGCCTGGGTGGGGTGCAGTGTGCCTCGAAACAGGGAAGCAGGCAGCCTTGGGCTGGCTGCTCCCTGGTTTTCGCGTGTCTCTGCAGAGGCTCCACTGCAGAGCCGCCACCCTAAGGCACATGGAGCCCCTGCCCTGAAGCACACTGCATCCCCACCAGCCATGGAGCCAGCTGGCTGGGGTGCAGTGTGCCCCAAGAAGGGGGACCAGGCAGCCTTGGGCCTGCTCCCCTGTCTCTGCTGTCTCAGCCCAAGGACTGAGGCACTTGAAGGGATTTGAGGGACTCCACTGCACAGCCCCCACACTGAGGCACTTGAAGCCTCCACGCTAAGGCACACTGCACCCCAGGCAGCCACAGACCAGCTGGCTGGGGCTTATTGTGCTTTGAGACAAGGCAGTGCCCCATCTCGAGGCACACTGCACCCCAGTGCAGGGGAGGGGCTGCACATGGAGCCCCTATGCTGAGATACATGGAGACAAGGGAGCAACCAACCCAAGGCTGCCTGCTCCCCTGTCTTGAGGCACACTGCATTCTAGCCAGGCAGGGAGCAGCTGACTGAGGCACAGGGTACCTCAGCATCGGGACTCTACGGTGTGTGGAGATGGAGGAGCGGACAGCCCTGGGCACAGGGTGCCTCAGCTCCCAGGGCTGCTTGCTCCTCCATCTCCATGTGCTGTTCCTGGCTGGGCAGGGCGCAGGCTGCTTCAGCGCAGAGGATGGCTAGTCCCTGCTATGGTACCCTGTGCCTCAGCCAGCTCCTCCCCAGCATGTGGAACAATGGGACAATGTGTCCTGCTCCAAAGCACACGGGCAGGGGCACCGCTTTTTTTCTAGAGGTTTTTCTTTTTTTTTTGCTACCAGGAAATCCCAGTAGCAAATTTTGCTCCGGTGCTGCAAATTAGCAGTGCTGAGCACTGATTAACGTGCAACATGTGAGATTTGTGGCGGCAGTGCAAAGAGCTTTTGCAGAACCACAAACCACACATGCCTACACATCTGGATCCAGCATATGAGTATAGCCCAAACTAACAACACTGAGGAGTCTGAACTGAACCAGTATGCTTGTTATACCAACAGTATGGTCCTTCAGGCATTTATGTATTACTGTAAACTTAACCTTTGGCTTAGGGTTCAGACAGTGTTCCTAGAAATAACAAATCAGAGATGCTGTCAGCATGAAGATCACTATTATACTGCAATCTGATAGGCATTATATACACATGAAATATTCAAAAAGACTTTTGTATCAAAGCGGTAAGTATTATATATCATTGTGTTCCTGGCTCACTGGGGGTAATTAATATCAGTGGCACATAGTTTCATAGATTTCATAGACATTAGGGCTGGAAGGGACCTCGGAAGATCGAGTCCAGCCCCCCGCCCAAAGGGCAGGAAGTCAGCTGGGGTCATAGGATCCCAGCAAGATAAGCATCCAATTTACCCCTGAAGGTGTTCAATGTAGGTGCTTGAACCACCTTCGATGGCAGGCTGTTCCAGACCTTGGGGGCTCGGACAGTAAAGAAATTCTTCCTTATGTCCAGCCTGAAACGGTCTTGCAGTATTTTACAACCGTTCGACCTCGTCATCCCTTGGGGCGCTCTGGTGAACAAACGTTCCCCCAGATCCTGGTGGTCACCCCTGATAAACTTATAGGTGGCCATCAGATCACCCCTGAGCCTGCGCTTTTCCAGGCTAAAGAGCCCCGTGGCTCTCAGCCTGTTGTCGTAAGGTCTGTTTTCCTGACCTCTGATCATGCACGTGGCTCTTCTCTGGACTCTCTCAAGCTTCTCCACATCCTTTTTGAATTGTGGAGCCCAAAACTGGACCCAGTACTCCAGCTGCGGCCTCACCAAGGCTGAGTACAAGGGGAGAATGACATCCCAGGATTTTCTTAAGAAGCATCTATGGATGCAAGCCAGCATTTTGGTCGCTTTACTAGCCGCAGCATTACATTGCAGGCTTATGTTCATCTTGAGGTCAGTGATGACCCCCAAGTCTGTTTCTTCCATAGCGCTAGCCAGCGTAGCACTGCTGAGCCTTTAAGCATGGTGCAGGTTTTTCTTCCCAAGGTGGAGAACCTTGCATTTTTCGGTGTTAAACACCATCAGGTTCTCGTTTGCCTATTTGCTGATCCTGTCCAGATCAGCCTGGATCACCCGCGTGTCTTCTGGTGTGAATGCTTTGCCCCAAAGTTTGGTGTCATTGGTGAACTTGGCCAGTCCGCTCCTGACTCCCATGTCCACATCATTAATGAAGATGTTGAACAATATGGGTCCAAGGACAGAGCCTTGAGGGACCCCACTGGTCACAGGACACCATGATGAGTGACTTGCATCAATTACTACCCTCTGGGTCCGACCACAGAGCCAGTTTTCCAGCCAGTGGATCATGGTGGTGCTGCTTCTGTTTGTGCTACTAAGTGGTGTGCTCGCAGTAGTGCTGCTGCTACTTGTCCCTGGGGACTGCCTGGGCACACTGGCTATGGTGCTCAGCATGCTGCTCCAGGTGGGGTAGGGGAAGCTGGGTCTAGCACCTGGGCTGGCCCCAGCAGACTTACCTAGGGTTCCTGGGGCTCTAGCAGTGGCAATTGGGGTGCGCAGAGCCTGGCTAGCAGCCAGAATGTGGGTCTAGCCGGCCAGGCTCTGGTTTTGAGCACTGCAGGCTACCATGTGTGCCACCCCACTTATTTTGGGCAAGGGATTTTTTTACGCTGGGATCTCCCAATGTCAAAAAAAAAACCTCACTGCACTGCAAATTAGCAGTGCAGTGAACACCTGCATATGCAGTGCATGTGGTCATCTGGACGTGTTCTAAAAGTAGAACCTTAAAAGGTCTGCTTCCCCAGTTGCCCCTTCCTCCCCCTTAATTATGCTCGCCACAGGTCAGATATTCAGATTCCATGTTAAATTTGAAGGTTGCACAGATCCTTACATTACCATCGATAAGTTAAGGGTCACATATCTATTCTCACTTGATGGGAGAAAAAACAGATCACAAAGTAAATTCAAATTCGCTAGACCTTTTAGTTCCTGCGAGTTCGTAAATAAGGTCTTGCCTTCCGTTTCAATTTTAAGAATGACAGTGCTGTTGTTTTCAGTGTCTCACGTAAGAAGTTGGATCTGAAACCTAATATAGAATCTGGCTGTGAAAGATAAGTTAATTTATCACCTTGAACTGGAAGCATGCAGGGCAAATACTCATTAAGTACTCCACACAATTCATATAGATACAGACTATGTCCTGGTGAGAGATAATGGAGGAGATTGATGGTAAGGAGTTTCCTGTTGCTGAAAAATGGAAGCAGATAGGAGATGGAGACTATCAGTGTGGTTCTCCTGAAAGGTGATCTAATGAGAGATATGAGAGAAGATCCCAGGAATCGGGGAAACACTGGGGGTAGGATAGAAGGGGATGGAAAAAGCCAGGCAAGAGAATGGGAAAACACTGCTAGAGCAAGCTCTTGTGGTAAGCCATAACAAAAGGCAGGGACATCTGGGGAGAAAAACTGCTACCAGAACTGCACAGAATGCTGCGGAGTCTGGAATGTGGCCTAGAGATAAAAGTAGTCAGTAATTCAGGGAGACAGTGAGGAATCTGGTTGAACAGACTATATCTGCTTGCCACAGGGCCCTTGGATAGGGTGCCAACTCTGTTTGAATCTATACAGGGAGGTTTCGAGAACGCCAGCATGCCTGCGACACAGCATGAACGTGCCCGTGTGCTTGTGTATATCAGTTGCAGATTACAATGCATAGACTTTACGTCAAGAAGGCAAATACACATTACTATTACATTAAAAAAGCTCACTGGACTACTCTATAAATCGGATTCAACATTTAATATCTATTTTAATGAATGACCTATCATTTATCTCCTGGGTGACTCTCAACAGTCTCCTGGAGATTTATATCTAATTCCTGGAGACTCCAGGGCAATCCTGGAGGGTTGGCAACCCTACCCTTGGACTAAAATCCTGAATATAGGAATACCTTGACCAGTGAAGGAGGCAATATGAATTTCTTGAGTCAAGGGCAAGGGCTATTGAAACCCCCCGCGAGACAATGAATTGTAAGGACCCCTGGAGCCAGAGTCACTGGATCTGTGTTTTATGGGATAAGTTGCACTGGAATGTAGCCTGACTGGAGGGATGATTCAGAAGCAAACTACTCCAAAGCTGGAGCAGCTGGTAGTAGAATATGGTAGCTTACCCCATCATGTCCAGCTAAGAGGAGTACACTGGCTGGTGAGTCATTATTTTCTAGCCACATGGCCTCAAGAGCCTTCACTGAGATCAGTGAATCTGAGCAACGGGCCCACAACCTCTAGATTCTTGTGAGGGTGCTGTGAGGTGCCATGCAATGGTAGCACTGTTAGGTGTGCATATGCGATTCACGTGATAAACCCAGAGATTTCAAATAGGAATTCATCGTGTTTAAAAATATTCGGCCTTGTTGTGAACTTCTTGACCTCTTTGCAACAGAAGAATTGCGCTATTATTTTTCTGTAGTCAAAAAATGAGTGAAAGGTTAAAAACTGGCATTTTTCAAGTGGTGCCTTTAGTCTAAAAAGGATGAGAACCACTGATAGTTATGAGCATGTTCAGTGTCACTAGAATGCTTACAGGGATCAATCTGCTTAAGAGATCACAGATTTCTTGGATCAGACTTCATTGCTGGGATACAGAGAGCATCCTTGATTGTAGTCACAGATGCCCCTGAGGAAAAAACAGAGGACACTATCAAATACCAAGACTTGCATCTGAAACTTGATATTCAGAAATCTCCTAATAAGGAGTTATTTTGGCATATTCATGAGAAGCTGATATTTTTTTAATGTACTGAGTCAGAAATGGTTCAACTTTTATAGGTGCTGGCCATGCAAGTACAAGAGACATTTCATCCAGGATTTGATGCATCAACATTCCCCTCTAGTGGCAAGATCAACCTGTCCAGTTTTAAAATGGTTGTTGCAACTAGCTAGTTTTATTTGGGCAAACTTTGCTCCCAATCAGGAAGGCTTTTTGAATTCTGTACCATATACTGTCTTTGCAATACAACTTGCCTGCTGATTCAGTGGTGATAGATGCTATAGTTCTGAAAACCTTAGGAGGCTGTGTGCATTCTAAATCAGTGGGAGCCAATGTTTTTGGCCTCAAATTAGCTCCAGACCCAAGTGCCACTTCAGTCACCTTTCTCTGCCTGATCAGCTACTCTGTTTTTTGTTCCCTGCCCTGTCTGTGTTACCTGTTCCTGCCCTGCAGCATGCCATGCAGAGCCTGGCCTTGCCACTTCTGGCACATGTGCCATGGGTTGTCACTCCTGTTCTATATCATCTAGCAGACCTGATAAAAATTTGCATTTTCTGAACAGGAAGATTTTTTTCCCTAGCATTACTTGATATTCAGGTTCTAATTAACAGGCTATAAGACATCTAGGTATTGAAACAGTTAGATATTAAATCCAGGAGAGAATGGATTTATTTGCTAAGGAGCTGTCTGGAGAGCATAGTAAAATCAGTAAGCAAGTTAACCATAGAAAAGCAGCTATTAGTTAAGTGTGGACTGAGGACCTCATTTGCTATGACAGCAACTGCAGCAGGAGCAGAAACTTCAACTACCACTCTAAGATGAGTCTTTCACCTATAACCTGAACACATGTGGAATATCTTCTATTCAAAGATTCACAATTCATCAGTGCAAGGAGAGAAGAATAGTCAATCAACAGACTGCAAAGCGTTTATCAGGTTCTTTAGATGTCAAAGATGGCAGTATCCTCCTTCATCCTTTCTTTTTTTATTGCATACAGAGATGTGAACTGCACAGCCAACCTGCTCAATAGCTGCAATAGATTAGATGTGTCTGGTTCATGTCCTGAGCAGACTATCATCTTCCTAGACTTCTGTACCAGGCTTTAGATGTCAGGTCTGGTATGCAGGTCTTAATGCTCATGTCAACCTTAATTCATGTCCCTGCTTGTTTACCCCGCCTTCTCTCTGTCCCCTTTTCCCCACCCATTTCCCACAAAGTTATTTGGGGGATTGACTTTCTTGCTTCTATGTAATTCTATGTAATCTTTGCCACAGAAAAGAAAATCCTAGTACTAATACAACTCAGCACCATCTTCAGTATAATTTCCCCCAACTTTCACATTTCCTTCCTGTTCAGTAACATCTCTTGTGAGAACATAGTAAGAAGAGAGGAGTGTAGGGAGTGTTATCAATTCTGGAAAAAAAATTCCCAGATAATTACTGTTTCTAAAGAAGGATGGCTTCTATCCTTTTGTCTAAAATGACAACATAACCTATGCCTTAATTTAGACAACTTGTTCATATAGATATTCCTACAAAAAGTCTGTAGTGATGGACTTGCATACTCCTTTTTCATGGAAGTGGGACATGGAATATATTAGAAAAAACCCCACATCTCAGCTAATCAGGTAATCTAGTTATCTATTCTGTTTTAGATTGTGTGTTCACAGTAAAACACAGTAAAGCTCCACACGTTGAAGCCATAATAGAGGGTGTTTCAGAAAACATATGCATGCTTTAGTCATGAATAGAGTCATATTGTTTAACAGTGCTGATTCTTGTTTCCTTAAAAAGCAAGCAGCATAATTTAAAATGCACACTACTATAGGTGTTCCGAATGTCCACCCTGGACATGCTGGCACTGGTTAAAGCGGCAAACAGAGTAATACAGACCTAAGCACAGACACATTTTTTAAGTACTCTGCATCTTTAGCTTTCTATCTAAATATAGCCAGAGAGGATAGAAAGTCCCTAAAGCATTTATTTCTCATGTCCTAAATAATAAAAATCAAGCCATTACTTCCTTAACACTCAGTGGGTTAGATTATGTAGTGAAGAGCTACACATAAGCCCCTCTCTCTCCTGTAAGAGATTATATTACATGCCACAAAGGCAAAAGAGGCCTGACTAAGCATATGCCCATTGTAGCAGCTTTGCAAATTTATGTAGAGCTCTATTCATGTATTTACAAACCGTTATGCAATAAACCTGTTATCTTAATCAGCTGATCTCTGTCAGATGCTCATCTTGGTAGAGAATACTTCAGTCACTGTAATTCAGATTTCATGCTCCACTTTATTTAGAGGACAGTACTGCTTATCAAACTTCCCCAGGATGGTGAGAGCAATCATAATTATTTAGCTTATTACTTCAGCCCATGTAATATTTTTTTCCTTCAAGTTCTGTCAGTCATGTTCAGTCAGAAAATTCACATATTGGTGTATTTTACTCAGCTCTGGAGAATTCTCAGAATCCAGAAAAACAGAAGTAGTGCCTCCTTTAAACAGCTTTCTACTGTTCTTTGTTTCCAGTGGGGCTTGTGAATGTGCAGACTTACAGCTTTTGTTATTGCCTTAAAAAAAAGTGTTAAAAACTGTTGTGTTAAATCATAAACATTGCTTTACTGTAGCATTTATCAAGCAATATTTTTCTTCTAAAATAAGACCCCTTGTTTTCTGCCACAGATGCACTTCTACCATCTAATTATTGACTAATTGCTAATTCTGCTAAGAAATATTTTAAATGTATGCTTGTTAATTTGGAAGAGGTGCTAACTCAATATTTTTGTTTACATAGATAAACCTGTACTTGAAAATGGAGAAGAAGCCTAATAAGAAGGAGGAACTGACACTAGTAAACAATGTTTTAAAACTTGCTACTAAGTTACTCAAGGTAAGAATAAAAATAGATTATTTCAGTATCAGGAAATAGGGTACCTGGCTTAACATATCACCTGTTTTCATTTTTTTGCAGTGCCCTGTGCCCTTTTTCTTTAGATCTGCATCTCTAATAGCCTTTGTTTTTTCACTGTGACACATGCTTTCATATACAGTTTGCTGTATTGGTGTTTCTGTGGATTTAAAATAAAAACTTATTAAAGTCTTTAAGATTTGATTTGCTTTATGATGAACAGCTCATAAGTATACTGAGAGAGCGCGTTTGGGATAGACAATCGTACAGCCCACAGAAGAACGAGATAATATACCTGCTCTACTTGTGGTTTTTACTCAGTGTCTAGGGCTAAGTAATTAACTACTGTAATATTAGTATTCTTCTGTAAGAAGTGATCCTCCTCCTCCTAAATACTGCAGCAGATGTTGGTTAGTGTTTCAAATTAAAATGACCCTGTTTTTAGCAGCTTGTTTACATATGGTCAAGCAAAATCCTGTCAGAAATGAAAAAAGAGTATTTAGTCATTTCTATTTCTACATCAGTGCAGCATATATTTTATAAATTATTTAGGTGTAAATGCTTAAATCTGATTGCATCTGTGAGTGAATTCATTAAACATTCACATGTGTACAGAATGCCATGAAATCGTGCAACTTTTTTGTAATAGTGTCCTTAAGTTTGCCTGCTGATCAGTACGTTACAGCTAAACGGATGGAAGAGTTTACATGCCAGATTAACTTTCTAAGCTAAAAATCATTCACCAGAATTTCCTGTAGAAGACTATGTATTCTGATTTGCCTTATCCATTAATTCCATGAACTACTATTTGCCAAGCTGCAGACAAGTAACTTAGAATTTCTCATTTGCTTCTGATGGCAAGATTATTTAAATTTTGGTTTCCAGCTGACAGCTTTAAAAGGATTGGTTCACCTGATTTTGACAAGTGTTTGCTCTTCTGCTTTACATCCTAGCCTCTTGCCGTGGTATTTGAATACTGGAACCAAATTTAGATTCGTACCCTTCAGTGACCAGAAAGTCTTTGAATCATGGAAAATTAAGGTTAGGAGGAACCTCAGGAGGTCATCCCCCTATTCAAAGCAGAACCATCCCCAACTAGATCATCCCAGCCAAAACTCTGTCTGCTTGGGTCTTAAAAGCCTCCAAGGATGGAGAGTCCACAGCCTCCCTGGGTAAACTGTTGCAGTATTTTATTACCCTCCTAGTGAGAAGGCTTTTCCTAATATCTAACCTAAACTTGCCTTGGTGCAACCTGAGGCCCTTTTTGCTAGTTCTGTCATCACTGAGAATAGTCTAGATCCATCCTCTGTAGAACCACCCTTTAGGTAGTTGAAGGCTGCTATTAAATCTCTGTCTTCTATTCTGCAGACTAAATAAGCCCAGTTCCCTCAGCCTCTCCTCAGAAGTCATGTGCCCCGGCCCTGTCACTATTTTCATTGCCCACTGCTGGACTCTCTCCAATTTGTCCACATACTTTCTATAGTGGGGGCCCGAAACTGGACACAGTACTCCAGATGCGGCCTCACCAGTGCAAAATAGAGGGGAAGAATCACTTATTTTGAATTGCTGGTAACAGTGCTACTAATGCAGTCCAGTATGCCATTAGCCCTCTTGGCAACAAGGGCACACTGCTGGCTCATATTTGGCTTATTGTCCACTGTAATCCCAAGATCCTTTTCTGCAGAGCTGCTGTTTAGCCAGTCAGTCTCCAGTCTGTACCGGTGCATGTGCTTGTTCTGTCCTAAGTGCAGACTTTACACCTGTACTTATTGAAGCTTATGAGATTTCTTTTGGTCCAATCCTCCAATTCATTGAGGTTTCTTTTGAATCCTAGCCTTGCCCTCCAGTGTATCTACTACTCCCCCCAACTAGGTGCCATCTGCTAACTTGCTAATGGTTCATCCCATCCCATCTTTCTGGTCATTGGTACTGAACAAAACCATCCCAGGACCAACCCCTGGGGCACTCCCTTAAGACTGGTTGCCAACTAAACATCGAGCTATTGATTACAACCCTTTGAGCCCAATGATCCAGCCATTTTTATGCACCTTTCAGTCCATTAATTCAACCTGTACTTCCGTAGCTTGCTTGCAAGAATATTGTGGGAGACCATATCAAAAGCCTTGATGAGGTCAAGATATATCACACCCACTGCTCTTCCTGCATCCACAGAGCCAGTCATCTCATCATAGAAGGTAATCAGGTTGCTCAGGCATAACTTGCCCTTGGTGAATCCTTGATGACTGTTCCTGATCACTTTCTTCTCCTCCAAGTGCCTAGAAATGGATTCTTTGAGGGCCTGCTTCATGATTTTTCCAGGGACTGAGGTGAGGCTGACCAGTCTACAGTTCCCCAGATCCCCCTTCTTTCCTTTCATAAAGATGGGCATTATATATCCCCTTTTCTAATAATTTGGTACCTCTCCTGATAATGCAAAGATAATGGCCAGCAGCTCTGCAGTCATATCAACCAACACCCAGAGCACCCTCGGGTCCATTGCATCCAACCCCATGGACTTGTACATGTCCAGCTTTTCTAAATAGTCCCTAACCTGTTCTTTCAGCACTGTTGGCTGCTTCCCTCCTCCCCAAGCTGTGCTGCCAGGTGTAGCTGACCTTGCCTGTGAAGACTGAGATGAAAAAAGACATTGAGCACTTCAGCCTTTTCTGCATCATTTCTCACTAGCTTGCCTCCTCCATTCAGTTATGGACCCACACTTTCCATGATTATCATCTTGTTGCTGACGTACTTGTAGAAACCCTTCTTGTTACCCTTTGGTGTAATGGTCTAGGGTGCTACTGAACTAAACATACCACACAGTGAGGATAATAAAAAGTTCCTGTGTTTTTTTGAAAATGAAGAGTGATTCTACAATTTCCAGTTTTTAGCGGAAGAAATATCTGTCAGACATCAGTCCGGTAAAATCACTTTCAGCAGAAGGAAGTTTTAAAAAACGCTTGTTCTGGAGAAGAAAAATGCTAGTTCAGTAAAAGTACCAGAAGAATGCCTTTGAACTAATAAGACCATATTGGCTCAGTGCAGGAGTCATGTGTTTCAACATAAGAACTCATTGGAACAATGACAAATCAGTCTTAGATAAGTCAGTGTCCTCGTTTGAATTTTGAACAGTGGAATATGTTACTTTGACTTACCCATTTTTGCCAGATTGACAGGCCACACAAAAAGACACAGTTAGCATCCTGTTACATGCTAGAGTAATTGTTCTTTTCTTAATTCTTCTTGTGTCCTTCCACCAAAATTATAGAATTTTCCAGTATCTAGCACATAAGAAGGCCTCAGTCTGTGGATGAGACTAGGTTTTCCCTCGTGCTGAGTTCTTCCAGGAGTTGGCAGACCAGTGGATGTCCCATGATCTGATTTCATGACAGTCGCATGTGTCTGAGTTATTAGAGTAGTCCCACTTCTTAATGCTGTCTTTTTTGTTCAAAGCTATTTAAATTTTCCCAGGTTGGCCAGTCTTCCTCTCCCTGTGGGGAGGTGTTTAGTAGTGTCAGTATACATTCTGATATCCTTACTTTGCCAAGCTGTTTATGCCACATTTCCAATAAGCCATTGGTGGTGATTTTTTAAAGTGACTCAGTCATGGCCAGAAGCCCTTTTTTGGTGATTTCAGCTAGCTAAAAGCCACAGCATATCCAGTTAGTAGGTGCCTTTTGTCTTGCTTTCCAGAAAGCAGACTAGCATACAAATGTTTGCACTCTGTACTCCCATTCAAGCTTAGGATTTCTGTCACAATTCTGATTTCTTCCTCCTGTATCACCTTGCTCCAGGTTCATATTACAGCTAGAAGCTATAGCATTGCTCCTCTAGAATATCAGTCTTCATGATTTTTCTCTGTTCATTGGATTTCAGAGGCATATCTCTCAGTGTCTATTCACCGCATTAACTATAGGTTTAAATCTTTTTTGTTACGAGTAGAAAGTCTCCCAGTATGTAGTCATCACCTTTCTTCCATCCAGTAAGATTTTTTAATCAAGCTAGGGGTAGCCATGGTTACTGCCCTTTGGGAGATGTGTATCCATATTTTTCATTTTGAGTGATCCCCAATTTAAGGTTTATTTGCTCTAATTGCCAGGCTGGCTTTTCCAGGGTTGCCAGTGTTCTCCAAGATTATCCATGTCTTCTCGACTGAGAGAATATCTCTTGTTCTTTTCAGGATCTGATTTAGTTGGGGAGGGAAGGTTGATTCTTGACCTTTGCAATGTTTGCATTTTCCTTTCTTCCAGCACACCAAAACCAAACACCTCCTAAATACAAGACAGCAATCCAGATGGGCATTGTATTTGAAACAACTGTACAGTTTCAAATATTGTATGCAATGAGATCATCTGCATACAAGACTTCTGACCTCCTGATCTGTTCATTTAGGAAGTCAAGGATCAGTCTTTGACCTTGCTGCTTGCTTGAATTCTCAGGGTGTTTGAATGGTGCTTACCTTTTAACATGTGATAACATTAAGCAAGTCTTTCTCAGGCTTCAAACCTAAATTGCAATCTATGATGGTTAGAGCATTCAGTTGTTTTGAACTTCTCTTAAAATGTGTGATCCTGTAGATAATCCAGGGTGACTACCTACCTCCTCAGATAGGACTGGTTAATTCAACAGTTGTCACTTCTGGTTAATTCAACAGTTGTCACTTTCTTAGATTTATAGGTATTAAAATCATAAAAGACTATTAGATGTTCTAGCATGGCCCCTATATATCACAGGCCATTAAATGTCATCTTGTATGGTCAGTATAGCCCAATAACTTGTATTTCACTAAGCATACCTTCCAGAAAAGCATCCATCTTGACTGAAAAATGTCACAACCCCTCTATCCTTGCTAGTTTGTTCCAGTGATTAATCATCCTATGTTAAAAAAAAAAAGTCTGTCTTGTCTCTAATTTGGATTTGTCTGGCTTCAGGTTCCAGCTGTTGATTCTCATTTTGCATATCTTTGTTAGATTAAAGGGCTCTTTTGGGGGAGAAGTGTTAGAATTTTTTCTTTGCTATTCCATTTATTCAGAGAGAATATAACAACTTGTCATCCCATCTTATATGAGCTGTTTAGGCAGACTCTTGGTGCCCTATCCTAAGTGGATGAGTTCAGCAGAATGACCCTCCAGCCACAAATATGATAGGTGAACCCTGAAATCTTCAATAATATTTTCCTTTTGAATGAATCTATGTGCATGCCAGTTCAACAGGTAGTTTCTTCAAACATAGAGGTCCCCAGGTATAGAGAATGGATGTATTTCCATTCAGTTAGCCTGATCCCTTCCTTCTCCTGGAATGATAGCAAAGTCTATAGGGACTGAGTGAAGCTAGTAATTTTTAGTCATCAGGCCTCCCTAACCTCCTCTTCAAGACCCTTGTTCCTTGTTGTTACACATACCTGTTTCTGGGCAAAGGTGTGCCTTCCTCTGATAGTCATATACTTCAGGAGCTAATTCTACATTCAGAGAAGTAATTTTAATTTTATGCCTTTCTTGTTGTTAGCTGTTTTCCATGAGAAATAAGAGGGATTTTTTCCTTCTGCAGAAACAGCAACCAGCTTGGCCACAACAACACAGTTAGGAATCATCTTTCGTGGTCGTCTTCAGGCCCTGCTAAGGGGATTTGGGACAGAGAACTCAGCACCTGATTGATTAAAAAGAAAATTGGCAGTTTGACCTCTAGCTGGTCAAACTTGTCAGCTCTAGCAGCTAAATAGAGCTTGAATTTGGTCCCTCAATCTTTCACTTGGAGGTCTCTTTTGAATCACTTGTTAAATTTCCTGTCTGCATTGTTGTTGTTAAAATTACTATGAGAAGAGTCTGCAAATGAGAAGTCTTTTTTTAAACACTTCACTATTTTTCTTTAGACAAGGTCATGCATTGTTTATTTCTTACGTTAACACCAAAGTAGTGTACATCATTACATCTAAAT
The DNA here is from genome assembly GCF_052110815.1 of Crocodylus siamensis. NCBI lineage: Eukaryota > Metazoa > Chordata > Crocodylia > Crocodylidae > Crocodylus > Crocodylus siamensis. The sequence continues at coordinate 22,041,610 of NC_143398.1, read as the reverse complement.
CACGAGATTGCTCATTTTTGTTTTATTCTACTTGAAGGAAATAGACCTCTCACATTCTCCTTAATCAAAGAGGTTTTTTTCTGGAAGTCTGATACTGTATCCCTACGCAAAGGATCATAAAGTACCTAAAGCACAAATTATAGATAAACCTATGTAGTTTTTCAGTATTATATTTAAGAAAATAAATAGCTTCCTTAAATTGCTGCTTGTTCCACTTGACAATCCTGGGCCAAAAAAAAGTATAGAGCTCATATAAAAAGATCTTAAAATCTACCAGCTGAGCCTCTTTTAATTCACCTAGCTATAAAGTTGTGGCAACCTTTTGTAGACACTGCATAGGGCACACACTCCCATTCACTGGTTTTTATATTTAGATTCTACCATATAACAGAGCTTAAACTATCAAATAATTACCAGCACCTTTAAACATCTTCCTTCTCACTATTTCTATTGGTTGCTAATTTCCATTAATTGGAGGCAGGCTGGTGAGGACTCACTGCATCCAAACAGACCAATTTTGACTTCTCTGTTAGCTACTTTATAAGAAAATCAGCTTTATACCACTGTTCCTTCCCTCTGTTTCTCATAATTTCACTGCCTGTGTTCTTAGCTTTGAGGGCTTTCTCTGAAGTTTGGGTGCCAAAATAATTCTGAAAGGCTAGGAGCTGATACCTGGAGAAGTAAATTCATGTTCCTGCCTTTAGAGGTCATTGAGTAGTGTTCTCCAGGTTTGCTTAGGGCCATGATGAGCGATTATTAGGTGAGAGCGAATTTTGTCAATATGGGTGCTGCCAGATGTGGAAAACACCCCCAAAAATGTGCTTTACTGAAAGCAGCAGCAAGTTGCTTCAACCCGGCTTTGCAGTGTCTGTATAGACTGGGCGCTTCAGCAGGGCTCTTTGGCACTTTTATCCAATAGCTGATTCAATCAGCTATTGGATAAAAGCACTTAAAGCCCCACTAAAGCATCCAATTTATACAGACATTGGGAAAGCCAGATACAATTAATGTGCTACTTCTGGGCATGCACTGGGCTCAGCACACTGAATTTAAAGTAAGGCACCATTTTTTTGTGGGGGGGGGTTCCACATCTACAAGCAGTATATGATTACAGAGGTGTTGTACAGATATTGTTTCTTCTGGGAGAGTTGCTATTCTCCCAGGAGAGACTAGAAATATACAGATGTTCAGGTGTTTTTCTCCCAGGGTAAAAATGGCCACTTCAGGAAAAATAACAACTTGGTAACGACCAGAGCTAAATCCCTCCTAGGAGAGTTTCTCCTGGGAATGTGAACATGCTCTGGCTTTTTCTCAGAATGTAGTCCTCCAGCTTCCCCCCCTTGCAACCCTCCCCTCCCCCCCCCCCCAAAGGAGACAGTGTCGCTCACTCAACTCTGCTGCTTTAGAACATTCCCCCTCTGCAGGTCCCACGTTGTGCCATAGTGAAACTCATGCTGGCCACAGGTGGTCTGGGTGAGCTTATCAATGCTGCTGTATACAGTGCTGTGATCTGTCACAAGACAGACTAAGGAAGCTTGCAGAGCACTGAGATGTGTGTACAAGCCCCCTCCTCCAGGCTACCCAGTGTCAGCACTGCAAGCTCTCTACTCTTCAGGGCCTCGGCATTGAAATGTCTGTATGTGCAGCCCTGGGTAAGTTTCTTTACCCAGAGGGTAAACCTGGGCGAATTCTCCTAGGTTATTTGAATGGTTGTATGCAGCCATAGTTACTTTGCATAAAATCACTTTAGTGTAGAGAGCCTTTTAATCTGTAGCTAGAAGACTTTACTTCAGATTGCTGAATTGTGTAGTTCAGCAAATATTCAGGAAAAGATGCAGTCAAAAAACACATGAACATGCAGGAAGCAAGTAATCTATTTATGAGCTTTTAATGGTTGCATACCACAAGGTCTAGGACACTTTTTGCCAGTAAGGTCCCTTTATAAGTTATGCAGTACAGATAGTCATGTTTCCTTTCCCTTGTACGTTTTGCCTGTCTTGTCTTTTTAAAATTTTATCTATTCTAGGTATATCTAGCATACAGCATAGTGGCTCGCCTATCTGGGCTGTGACCTTGAGAATACAAATACAAATAATTTATAGCTCACTAGAAGTTATACAAGAAGTAAATTATATTATTAAATTGTACTCTCTTATTGAGAGGTGCTAATGATAAATATAAATAACACGCTATTACAGAAAGTTGTAAGTCATCGTCTCCTGAATAATGTAATTTTACTGTAAAATAATTGACTGACTTTGGGACTCAGTGTCTAACAATCAAACAGTAACTCACACATCTAACAGTTACTTACAGTGAAAAGTATAATGTGAAGTATTACAACTATTTGTTCTGCATTTGCCTGGATTGAATTTATTTCTTGATCTGGTTTCTTTTTGCACTAAAAAGATAAATGTTTCTGCCTGGAAAGATGCTCTTTTAACACTATTTTTGTCCTAAAAATAAGGATTGTTATATTAACCCTATGGCAGAATTGATAGGGCTGCTGCATCTAAACGCTGACACATTACACTTTATTGGTTAACATCATTACATTTCAACACTTTGTGCTAATAGCTCTGGGTTTTCATTACATGTCAGCTCTTGGTGCTAATAGCCCTGTTTTTCCATTAGAATGAGAAAGTATCAGATAATGGGTTTCGTTTAACTCTAGTTTTAAAATTATTTTAGTAAAACAGCCCATCTCAAAATGTTCCTCTGATCTTGCCCATTTCACTACAAATCATTCTCTACTGAAAACATGGTCTATATGGTTTTCTTTCTATTTAGACCAAAACAGGAATTTCAAAATCCTTTTCAGACAGATGTATTGTGCTAAAACAGGGTATGGCATTAAGCCAGTTGATTGATTGACTGGAGTAGTCAGCAGTTCTTTCCTTAAACTGACTTGTCAGTACTATGATCTGTTTTAAGCCCTAGAAGGAACTCACAATTGCTTATCACCAGGGATCCAGGTTTTCTGTTTGTCATGGAAAAACATGGTAAAACCTGGAATTTCTCATTTTAAGGAGAAAAACATGGAAATGGTGGGTTTCCCCTTGCACACTGGCAGAGTTCCAGCCAGCAAGGACCTGTGGTGAGTGGGAGGAGGGTGGTTAGGCAGGGGGCACCATGTGCATATGTGCATGCACACATACGCATATGACTATCAGACAGCCTGGAGAGCAGCTCCCTGCTGCTGCACGCACTCCTGGAGAAGGGAAGGGGAAGGGCACATGCCCCTCAGATTTGTGCATAGGGGAGAGTGGGGACAGGTGGGGAACTTCGGTGCTGCTGTTGCAAGCTCCACACTGCCATGGAAAGGTGCTCCCTGCCCTCCTGGCAGCAGTGGGAGCGTCAGCACAGAATCCTGCTCATCTCTGATGCTGGGTGGGCAGGTTTGCCTCACCATAGTAGCATGGAGCTCCCAGCGGCGGCAACGAGCTTTCCCACCTGGCCCCACTGTGCCCTGCTGCGCCGGGTCCTGCCCACTGGGCTGTGGAGACCCCGAGGCAAGGGCAGCAGGGCAGGGAGCCTCAAGCCTGCAGCAGGCATCCCACACCTGCCCTGACAGGCTCTGCTCCTGCCATGCCACCTGTGTGGGAGGAGGAGTGGTGCTCCACTCTACCACAGCAGCCATTGCCTGCTGCGGACAAGTGCTAAGGCTCAGGCACCGCTGCCAGGGGAAGGGGACTGCGGACCTGGGTTTCTGGCCCCTTAGCCCTCGCAGCTGGGAGAGACAGGGGACTGTGGGTGGGAAGTGAGGGGCACCAGCATGGCTAGGGGGCTATGGTTAGGGGGAGCGAGGGGCATCAGCAGTGCTGGGGCCTGCAGGTCAGGAGTGGGGGGCAATGGCATGGTCTGGGCTTATCAGGGCTGCTCAGCACCACAAAGCAGTGGGGCGGTGGAGGAGATCCAGAGCTGGACTCATGTCCTGGTGAGTGAAGGGGGCAGGGGAGACTCTGATTTTTCATGATAAAAAACAAAATCAAACACTAAAATTCATAGGTATATGGATTTTATTCTATTATAGGAATTGAGGCACTAGTAGGCTTCCAAATTGCTTTAAAATTATTAATATATCAATGAAATATTGTTCAACTGATACCTATATATAGAGTGTGGAGTTTCATTTTAATCATGGAAAAAACACAGATTTTATGTATTTTTATCGGAAAATTTGTGATCTTTTTTGGAGAATTTGTATTTTTTAAACAGAGAAAGCCCGGATCACTGATTATCACAATTCTCTTTAATGTATTGCTATAAAGGGTAGTCTGAAATACTGTACTAGCTCTATTAGTAATTTATTTCCTGACATTAAAAAATTGTTTTTGCATAATTTCTATCTAATTACATAAATATTTTCAATTGCCAGGAATTGGACAATCCCTTCAGGTTATATGGGCTTACAATGAACCCACTGCTTTATAACATCACCCAGGTTGTCATCCTGTCTGCTGTTTCAGGTGTCATCAGTGACTTGCTTGGATTTAATCTAAAGGTGATTACTTGCTAAGTGTTCTGTATTTCCGTTTGGAATGTTTGTCCAGAATATGTGTAATGTTGCACTGTTCAGCTTGTATGTGCCCTGTAACCCTTTTTAAAGATGCCATTTATACCTGAATCCCAAGATAACTTTAAGATGACATCCCAATAATTAGATTCCATACATGGGAAATATCTTAGATGTAATTTTCCACGTGTAGAATCTAATTATTGGAGAGTTGTCTTTAAATTTGTCTCCCCTCGCTGCTGCAGCAGGGAAAACAGCGGCAGGGGGGCATGCAGCAAGGGGAGTCCAGCAGCCTGACCCCTACCCCTTGCACTTCCCACACTTTGCCCCCTGAACCTATTGCCCCCCAACCCTCACTTACTCCCTGCCTATCCCTGCAGTGCCTACACCTTCCGATGCCTGCCCCTCCAGCAGGTCCTCCTTGCTGCCTGCCCCACAACATCATTCTTTCCCACCCCCCACCTCAGTTGCAGCTCTGGCTCCTCTCCAGATGCTACCCAGCCTGGCAGCAGTGGTTGCTTCAGCAGTTCCAGCCCTGGCCCTGAGCCTGGGTCTGGTCTGAAGCCAGAGCTGCAGCAGGCATTTGTACCCCCACCTTGACTTGAATCTAAGACAAAGAACGCTTTCCCCCCCATATTGAAGCAGGAGTGGGGGGGGGAGGGGGGCTCATCTTGGATTTGAGTAAATAGTGAAAACAGTGCAGTCACGTTCAGTTCACATGAACAGGTCTTTATTTTGTTGGCTGTAACCGACTTTTGATTTTTTCTATTAATGCCTTTCAACATTCTTGTACATTAAATTCTTCCAACTTTATGGCTTCATTGAGGAGACAGGCTGTAGGTTCAGTGAACTTATTTCATTTTTTCTGTAGGGCCCACATCTGATTTAAGAACTTCTGCCCTATGGCCCTGTATTTGTTTACAGTTTTTAAAGCATGATAAAAAACACCATCCCACTCTTTTGTCCCATATTGAGCATGATGTCATACCAGAATGCAGGATATTTTATCAGTCATGACTTGGGATATGAGCTGATCATTGCTCTCACAGTTTAGGGTCCAGGCTGGCAAGTCTGAACTTCCAAATACATGGCATAGGGAGCAGTAGGAGTCTTCAAGTCCTGATAATTAGCCACTTCATTTTTTACATGGACACTTGGGAGTTTTGTTACAGGTAGAAGAATGTAAATGATTGTGTACAGCAGGTGTATCAAACTCATCTAGCCCTACAAACCAGATAAGGGGCTGGTCCACCAGCCAGATTGAGCTCACAGGTTGCCCGTATGTGCTGGAGGCGGCGTACAAGGCTGGTCCAGCACAGGTGCCACAAACAGCATGTGGGGTCAGTCACGAGTGCATGCACAGAGATGGGTCCCAGCGCATGCTGCATACAGGGTGCACGGCCAATACAAGGCAGCACCATGGGGTGGATGATAGGGCTGCCTGGTCAGATCCTGACACCTCTTCTGTATGGCTTTGTTATAGCGATATGCTATGTGTGGCACACACCCTGGTTAGGGTAGACATTCAAAAAGCCTGAGCCTGAATTGATTCAATCTTTGCAGGTTAGTCTAACCTGGCTAGGCTAAATCACTTGTAACTGCACAGACATCCCAGACGTGCAGGCACATGCCTGCAGTGGCTCAGGCTAGAAGCTAGGGGGCACTAGAGCAGCTCTCTCTTCCCTTCCACAGCACTGAGCTGAGGGGGGGGCATGGCCAGGCCCTGGCAAGACTCTGAGTAGTCCAGCAGGGAATTGATAACACAGTGTTTATCACCGCTAACTCGATCTTTATCACCCCATTAAGAAAACAACAGAGGGACATTACCTGTTACCTGTTTATTCTGCCTGTTGATTCAGCACAGACTGTAGCCAGCATGTGGTTTGCTAGCTAATACACAGACTTCTCAGCAAGGCAGAGGGGAGGGGGGAATTCCTGCTTAGCAGGGGAGCAGCTCGCAGTCTCAGCTGGAGCTGCAGCCAGGGAGCAGAGGGGAGGGACCAGCCCTGCTGTGGAGCAGAGAGCCTCGCCCAGCCCAGAGAGCATGCTGGGATGCTGGGGGAGTCTGGTTTATCTCAAACCAACAAAGAATCTGGGACAGACATTGCATAAATCAGTTTGACCCAAATCAATTAAGACTGATGCTACATTCATTCAAGTCGATCTCAAACGGTTTCAGCCATTTTCAAACTGATTTATGTGCACTGAATATCTGTTCTGTTACAGGTTTGAACCAGTTTCTGATCACATAAACCAGTTTATAGGTAATGTCTGTCCCTAGCCTCAGAGAAGAGCACTGAGGCAATTGTAACTTTAGTATTTAATAGAACATTTGTGTAAAATAAACATTAATTGCTGCTTAAACTTTTTCAGCTCTGGAAGATCAAATCATGACAATATTTGAAGACAATTAAGTAGCACAGTCTTCTAGAAGAGTGGATTGATTGACTAAACTGCCTCACAGCAGTCACTGTAACTGGGTTTCAGAAGCTATGGCCTCTTCAAGGATGTAGTTTGGAAAATTGAAGTGTTTACATCTGACTGTCTTGTGCAATCTTTATATTTATTTTATTTTCTCACTGTTTTTTATGTACTAGTTGACATTTGTATTTTATTTTCAAGCATTATTATGCTCAGCTATTGAAAGGGTAAGAAAACTGTTTCCATATACTTGAGATCCTGGTAAATTGGTCACACTAAATTACTGTGTCTGTTGTTAAAGCCGAAGCCAATGCTTAGCTTTTGTATTTTGTAATGTTTAGTTACAATTATGCTGTACTGAAGTCACCTTACTTTATCTTACATTTTTCTAAAGTTGCATAGAGCATTTGATTTTGCACTAATCATTTATCAGTAATCATAAAATCAGTAGGTTGTTGGTGACAGTAGAGAATGAGACTTACAGAGAAAAGTACTGACAATATAGAATGACAGGTAGTAGGGAAAATACTTTACATTGATACTAAAACTGAGCAGGTTTCCTAATATTTTTGGGTGATTCCAGGATCTAAATTAAGCTGCAATTCAGGCACCCTTGGGTATTAGTAAGGTATTAGAAAACAGGTCAATAAGTGCTCTTTGATAACAATTTTATTAGAGCAATAATTGTAAATGGTTACCATGCTGTAAGATATTTTGATAAAATTAACTATTGTATTTATTTGAAACACTGGGCTGTTTGCACAGCTCTGACTGTGCATGCTCAATATGTGCACTTTTTATTATTACTTTTAATAAGGACCTTTATATATAGTAAATTGAATATATTATGGTGGACTGTGGTGCAATATGTATTACTTTTGCAGGCTAAGTATTTAGACTTTTTCCCTGAGTGGAAAAACCCTGTATATTGAAGAAGGTAAATATGTATGATGAAGAGTAAGATAAATATTCTCCCATAGTACACTATAGTATATGTTATTTATACCACATGTAAGTTTAAGAATGTAAAACAAAACAAAAGCCCAGAAAAGTGTAAGGGTATGATGCAAGTCTTATCTGTTTGGATGGAGTTATTATGCCCATACTACCTAAAAGAATATTATTTACAAAATCCATCAAAGCTTATTAGGCAATTAAAAAAATTAATGATGCTACAATTAGCACCACAAACACTATTCTCTGTGTGTTTTTATTGAGATTGCCAGGTCTCCATTGTAAATCCTGATGATGCTTGAAGGAGAGACATTTTGATATTCCTTTTTTACATTAGCTCAATTCTGGCTCAATTCCTGGGAATCAGAAAACTAGAAATTTGTCCTTTAAAAAAGGACAGTTAATTTAAGCTACTACATAATATTTCACTTAAATGACATTGTAAAACCTAACTCCATCCTCTGTGAACGCACTTGATGTATTGCTTTTAAGGGAATATATTTGAGTAGCTTTCTAAAAATTGTCTGCTTTAGGCTGGAAAAGAATAATAATTTTGCAAAAAAATTAAAAAGTCAGACATTACACAATACATAGCAATTTTCAGAATTGTTAATCATCTGAGATAATATAACTTAAACTTGTGTGGTATAAATTTTTTTTTATATATAAAGCAACACAAACAAGCATTTTGTATTTTATTTGCCTCTGTACTAATGTTTAATAATGACCAAAGTGCATTCTGGTTTTTTTGAAGGAATGTATTACTGGAGCTTTAAGAACATACTATATTTAGTTTCTTGTGAAAAATTTGGCTGCATCTGATCTGTTTCTTCTTCCTCTATGTTGTCTGATGTTGGGATTGTTTTTAGGAATTAAGTATATTTTATAATTTTTTCCAAAATAAGGTACAGACCTACACAAAACTTAATTTTGCACAGAATATATTTTAAGAAAAAAAATACAGCAGGAGTTGTGTAGGTGGTAAAAGACAAGGTTCTTGGTTTTCACAGCCTGTCACTATTACAAAATAAAAATAAAATACCTTATTTATTTCAGAATTAAAATATTTTAAAGAATTTTAGGGGTTGAATATATTGCTTTCAGTAAAAAATAAAATAAAAATAACAGTTTGGGTTGAAGATGGAAGCTAGTTTGTAACCACATATACCTCAGCAACTAGCAGTATGCTGAGTTGTTGCACTAATAGTGGCAGCTTTGATAGTATAAAGTGGGTCTGTAAAATTAAGTGAAAGCTGATGAAAAATACTGAATTAATTGCTGCCTTTAGGTATATCAATAATAAAAGACAAGACATGAAAGAAATTATCCATCCCTTAATATGGAAATGCCAGTACAAAAATAGAGGTAAGTAGAAATAAGGCAGATCTTGTGTGTTAACTGTTATCTTTGCCACATGTTTTGTAACTGAAAGTGTGATCAGGCTTGGAATAAAGCACTCAATGACTGATGGTATAAAACTGTGCAATGAACTGTGTGTCTTTCGATTAATGTGTGCAGTACTTCTATGAATTTAAATCCAAATATGTGAAGCTTTAAAAGTGTCATATGACCGTTATTCTACTGAAAATAGCCAAATCCTGGACCATAGAAAAGACCAAGTCAAAGCAAGAAATCAATGTGAGTTTATAGATGTGAATTGCAGTTGTCAATTATATAATTCTCAACCCAGAAAAAAGGAACATAAATGTGCTCAAGGCAGATTCTTGTTAAAAATTGACTTTATCAGATGCATAATGATTTGTTGTGTCAACAAAAAGCTTTGTGACTGAAAAGGTAGGTTACACAAATATAAGGTTAAGTGTGGCAAAGTGGATCTCCTTGACTAGCCATAGTGCTATTTTCCCCTGCCTGCCTCTGGGCATGCTGCCCACCTGTCTTGCCTGCCATGCCTTGATGATATCTAATTAGGTGGTTAATTAGGTGGGAGGCTGCCCATTCTTTCCCCGATTCCAGGGGATGTTATCTGTGGCTCCATTCTTCCCCTAAACTGCAGCCCAAGTTTCACAGATGGCTACCAGATGACAATGCCCCGGCTTACAGTCAGCCCAAGCTTAGCCCTCATTGTCAGGCCTCAGATGCATACACATTCATACCGCCCTCCTCTCACTAGGGCCTCTCACACTTCACCCCCTCTCACAGGGTGTCTTTTATGCCTTGACAACCTATACCGCCTTGCTCTCCCTTGGAGTGGGCCTTTTAGCCATAGACTTCAGCTAGCTCATACCTTGGGTGGCAGACATACCGTCTTTTGGGCCTGTCTTGTGACCTTCACTGGGATAGTGGCCAGCCAGTTACATGACCAGGTCTAAGCTTTCCCTGGCCCCTTCCAAGGCAACTCTGTATACTCAGATATACTGGGCTTCCAGCCCTCTAGTTTCCCCTTTACTGGGGCTCCTCATCTCTGCCCCCTCGCTGGGGCCACCCCTTCACTGGGGCTACAGGGCTTCCCTCCCCAGTGGGGCTCAGTTGGCCATAGCCAGGCATGGCCCCTTCTGGGTCTTACACCCTCCCCGGGCTCAGGTGGCTACAGCTGTACCTGGCCCCACTTTATACCCACAAAGTTGTGGGGGATAGGGGTTAAGGCACCCCAACCTGCCTTTTATCAGGGTGGTAAATGGCCTGGTATTTTCTGGGGGCTCTTGTGCCACTGAGAGCCCCATTGGGCCACCAGCTCCCGGCAGGGTGCAGTTTTAGATCATGCCCAGGATCAGGAGCCTCCAAACCATCCCCATACACCTCCTGCCCTTACCTCCCAGATGTTGCATGCAGCCTCGCAGCCAGGCGATGTTTCTGCCTGGCCCGCCAGCAGCAAACTGCACTGTTTATATAGGTGGACAGAGATCTAAAATGACACTGCAATCAAGCACCTGCTGGCTGCTTGGCTCAGCTCTTAAAATGGCGGGCACCAACCATGCCCTGCCACACTAATCAAAAACATTCAGTATTTTTCTCAATAAGGCCCAAATATTTTATTTAAGTTATATTGACTATATATTGTATTTGATTACAAAATACATTCATAGTTAAATAATTTAGAAGTCAAAAGTAAACTCAAACCAGTTCACTTTGACCTAGTTGAAAAAAGTACTTAAGTATTTGATAATGTAAGCAAAATTGATATGTTCTTTGAAATGTTTAATTTGATCACATCAGTATTTTCCAAAAGAAAACTGTTTCATCAGAAAATTTCTCACTTGCTCTTAAAAAAAATCCAATTTTTATTAGTTTTACTTTAGCTGATGGGCATCTTAACACAGATATCTTTAGAGAAACTAAATCCCCAGGCTTTTGAATCTTTGTGTCCTTCTGATACTTCAGTGTCTCCTTTTGCCAGAATACAGGAATACAGTTACTATTCTGTCTGCTGTTTGCTTTTTAACTGGGGCAAAAGATACTTGGTTAAGCCTTTTCTTATTAGAGTGCTGCTCCATGAATTGTCTCCTTAGACACCAAGAAATGAGTGTCCCATAAGGACCACTCTTCTGAACAGCCATGCTTAAGCAGTGCCCTTATCATTTCAAATTCTGTCCTAAGTGTTAGGGATGTTTCCTTCACTAAATTATCTTGACTGCTAGTAGCTACAGTACTAAGGGCAATATGAGTGTCCTTGATCTGCACTTTGAGGATGAGGGAAGTGTGGGGGGTGGGAAAGAAGGATGAGAATAATTATCCTTCAAGGCACATACAGACTGACATTGCTAGTTATGACTCCTCAGCTTCTTCTAGTGCCCTGGCACTGACAGTTCATGAATATTTGTCGTACTAATCAATCTCACAAGCAGCATCTTATCATAACTGTGCTGACACTCACAGTGCTACCTCCTTCAACATCCAAGTCCTAGACCAAACTAGGGAATCTGTCAGTAGTAGAGCCTGAATTACCCTTGTTGAATGTGGTCCATGGTCCTCACCCAGTCCTTCCTCAGTTATTGTGATGGGAAACTTTTTCTGTCCCTAGAAGGATGTATTCATTTTCATCCTCCGCATCAGCCTACAACAGGGAGACATCTGATACACCTCATTCTTCTCATTGGGAACCATCAGGGGTCAGAGAGGGAGCATAGAACCCTTTCAGGCCACAAGAGATGTGCATCTTATGGAGTAGTGTGGAAAGATTTAATAACAGTAGAGATGCTTTGATATAGCGGTACCACATTGGATCAGCACTAATAAAAAGGAAAATTAACATTATCTACTATCAGCTTTTTTTGGCTGGTGCGGGCAATAATGTACCAATAAATATAATGTGCCTTCTAGCTGGTCCTTAGATGCTGCATTCATGCACACAGCTGCACACATGCATGTGGCTAGGAATGCAGCCGGGCAGCATGGAGATCAGTGCCATGCAGGTAAGTCTGTAAATGGAGGGGCAGATTGAGGCCCCCATGGTGAGGAAAGGGGTGGGACAGGGAGGAGCTGGGGCTGGGGGTGCTGCCCAATCAGGGCAGTGAATAGGACCCCAGGGTTGGGAAAGGGAGCAGGAAGGAGCTGTGGGCGGCTCGTCCGAGGGTGTGGGGGTGGGTGTGGAGGGAGGCAGCTCCCTGCTGCTGCACGCACCCCCAGAGTGTGCATGGTAAGCATGTCCCCCCAGATTTGTGGCAGGGTGAGGACAGATTTGTGCACAGGGCTGCCCACTGGGCTCAGGGCTCTCTGACCTCCTACCTTTGCTTTAGGAGCTGCACATCCCCTGCCTGCCCAGCAGCAGTGGGGGTGGTAAGTTGTGCTTCCCACTGCGACATGGGCGGGGGGTGCTGAGCAGCCAGCACATGGCATTTAGGGCAAAGGCAGCAGGGTGGAGAGCCCCGAGCCCACACGGGCAACCTGCCTCCACCTTTACCCTGTGCTGGGGGTGCAAATGCCCCCATGCTTCCCCTGAGGCAGCACGCAGAGGCATGGAGCTGCCCCGCCTCTGCACCCACTCTTGCCCCCTGGACAAACTGCCTGCTTCTTTGCCCCAGGCTCCCATTCACTGTGCTGGCTGGTCGGCACCCCCAGCACCTGCCCCTGTCCCACTCCCTCCCTCATCCTGGGGGCCTCCATCTGTCCCCCCATGACTCCCTTCTCTCTCCCATGCCCGTTCCACTCCACAGACTTACCTGCAGGGTACTGCTCTCCCCACTGCCTGGCTGTGCTTCTGTAAATTGGTTATTGGATTCGTATCAGCCAATATGCCTGGTGAATAATCAGCTATCGTTATCGGCCCATAAAATCTTTATTGGTGCACCCCTAGATAACAGTTTTTAAATACATGAAGGGTTGTCCCAACTGCCTGCGGCGGGTTTGGGATTGAGAGTGTGGTTGGGGGGTAGAAAGGTTTATTGACTTAACAAAAACACAACTACACACAGATAACAAAACAGACGGACAATAATAATTTGCGTCGGCAACTTATCGGCAGTCCCCTCTGATGCCTGATGTACAACAAGTTTCTCTTCTGCAAAGCTCAGTGAAGTCAGGTGTCCCCGATCAGCACTCTCCAAGAGGTACTGGGAAGGACCCTGGTATTCAGTCCTTGGGCTCCTTGAGATCCATGGCCCAACTGATCCAGTTCAGCAGCTAATCTTAAATCAGGAGCTTCTTTTACAGAACTGTGTCTTCTTTCTAAACAATTTCCTCCACACTGTTAAGAAGCTGGATGGAGCCTGGGGACACAACTTGGAGTTGTATCTGGGAGGTGTTTTGGCAGCAAGCAAATTTGCATCTGGACCAGGGATGGGGTTTTGGGACTTCTATGCTAGTCACTGTAGCCAGCTTGCATGGGGTCTCCTGCTGGAGCAGCTGAGCGCTGGTTAGGGTTAGGGTTGGGACCAGGGTTAGGAACAGAAAAGGCTTAGAGGTGTCTTCTTGCTTCGAGTTGGTTGAACTCCCGGAGATGTATTCAGGGCACGGGGAGGGAGGACAATCCACACAAGCAGGGCCCCAGGGCACCCAGCTGGGCATGGGCTGGGAGAGCTGCCAGCATTGGGGTTGGCATTTTGAGTGGCAGGGGCATTTTGTCACAGTCTCTGCTTCCTGGGGTTGCTGGAGCAGCCCAAGAAAGGCTTTAGGTGCAGGCACTGCATGGCCATGTGCCTGGTGCCCTGCATCTGTTCAGAGAAGGGAGTGCACAGCAAGCCCAGGGAGCCTGGCAGGGGTGTAGCTGTGAGCAGGGCGCCAGTACAGTGGGCACAGCTCCATGCAGTGACTGCCATGCCTGTTCCTCATTATGTCACCAGTGAAAAACAAGGTGGTTGTGGCAAAGTGAGGCGGTGAGCTGGGCATTTCCTACCCCTGCCCTCAATTTGGGGAGCACCTGGTCTGCCCCGAAGAATGAACATCCCCAAGCTCGAACAGTTATACAAGGTTGAACGGTTATAAACTCCAAGACCATTTCAGGCTGGGTATAAGGATGAACTTCTTTACTGTCCAAGCCCCCAAGGTCTGGAATAACCTGCCATTGGAGGTGGTTCAAGCACCTACTTTGAACGCCCTCAAGAGAAATTTGGATGTTTATCTTGCTGGGATCCTATGACCTGAGCTGACATCCTGCCCCTGGGGCAGGGGACTAGACTCAATGATCTTCTAAGGTCCCTTCCAGCCCTAATGTCTATGAAATCTATGATTTCCGCGCGTGCCAACCAATTTATAACTTCTGAGCTATGCTGATAACTTACAGCCATTCAGATTCTTTTTACTTCAACTGTCCTTAGACTGACCAATAGCAGTACAAGCCTTGTATTCTTCTGATAAGGTTAATTTTAGCTATGCCACGGGGCCTACCATCACTTCTTTAAGGCTTTGTTAAATTTACTAGGCCTCACTACATCTTAGACTTTAATTAGGCTCTTAGCAACACCATATAGCTTAATATCTGAACAAATGACAGAAAAACACTTAGTCTAATCTTCATAGAGTCTTTAGCAAACACCTTTATCACACAGACATTTTCAGCTGTCAAAAAGGGTCATTACAGAGAGGCTGGAGATGGACTTTTCTCTGTGGCTGTAGGGGGCAGAACTAGGAGCAATGGTCTCAAGCTGCAGCAGTGAAAATTTAGGCTGGAGACTAGGAGGAACTTTCTGACTATGCAGGTGGTCAAGCATTGGAACAGGCACCCAGAGAAGTTGTGGAATCCACCCCGCCATTCTGAAGAGCAGGTTAGACATGCACTTAACATGCACTCCCACACTCACACCGGGGGAAGCCTTGCAAAGGACTCTGTAGGGAAGCAGGGCTCCCTCCACTCCTGGAAGCGTCCATGGACCTGCACAGCAGGGGGTGGGGAAGGCAGCTGGTTCCAGCGTGGGGCTTCCTCCACTGCGAGTGCAGCAGGTGCTGCACACAGCCGGTGATAGAGGTGGCTAAGCAGGCTATACTCCTCATCCCGTTGTGCAGTGCTGGCCAGAGCCATGACCCCTGCATCTGGCACAAGCTCCCTGAGCACCCTGCCTGCAGCTTTTGTCAGCAACAGAGGCTGTGCGCCATGTGGGGAAGTGTGTGGGGCATCATAGAAGTCGGGTCGGAAGGGACCTTGTAGATCTTCAAGTCCGACCCCCGCCTGGGCGGGAGAAAAGACTGGACTCAAATGAGTCCAGCCAGGTAGTCATCAAGCCTCTTCTTAAAGATCCCCAGGGTAGGAGCCAGCACCACTTCCCTAGGAAGTTGGTTCCAGCTCCTAGCCGCCCTGACTGTGAAGTAGTTCTTGCGGATGTCTAATCTAAACTTCCTCTCCAATAATTTGTGTCCATCATTCCTTGTCATGCCAGGGGCGTTAGGGGAAACAGCATCTCCCCTAAACCCTTTTGGTCCCCCCTAGTGAGTTTATAGACAGTCACCAGGTCCCCCCTCAGCCTTCTCATGTGAAGGCTGCACAGGTTTAGGTCCCTCAGTCTTTCAGTGTAGGGTCTGCCCTGTTGTCCCCGGATCATGCGGGTGGCCCTCCTCTGGACCCTCTCAATGTTGTCCATATCCCTCCTGAAATGGGTCCCCACACTACTCGCTCTCATCCACCAACATCCTGCCCAGCCCAAGTGCCATGCTCCCATGGCCCCCCTGGGCACAGGCTTCTGCACTACCCTCCACACTTTTGCCCAGCTGCAGCTCCACATCCCCACCCCGGCCCCAGCTCGGACCCTGCCCCACTGCTTCTCTGTCTGCTGCCCAAAGCAAGCTGGACATCAGGGAAGCTAAGCAGGTCTCCATGGGGTGGCTGCAGCAGGAGCCCTGCATGGAAGCCGCTTCTGGCTGGGCCAGGCCCTTCCACCCAAGAGGGTGGGAGTGAAGCACAATAGGATATGTTGCGGGGGGGGATGTGTATGTGTGGGCGCCTCGCTCCCATGCTCACAAGTGGAAGGCCTGGGCAGGGTACAATTTGTTGGAGGGTGCTGTGAGCTGAATGAAAATGCCTGGCGGGTCACATCCGGCCTGTGGGCTGTAGTTTGCCCACCCCTGCATTATACCCACCATCAAAAGAATAATCTGTCAAAAACTCTACATTGAGAGAGACGTGGAAGAAATTGTAAGTAGTAAGGTTACAACTGTTTATTGTTTGCTCTACTTTATTTTTTTTCCCCATAATGGTTAATAGTTGTGGTGTTTCAGATAGCAAAGAGCAATGTCATCCACACTATCAGCACGCTATTCGTCTCCGGGTATTTTATGTTCATCCCTAGATTACTCCCCTGAATCTCAGGCATTCAGACCCTTAACACAGATCAGATCAGCACACAAGTCTCTTAGCAGCTACATGTGAGGTCTCAAGGACTTGGTCTTACATAAAATTGTCTGCAATTTTGGGATTCTTCAGAATAGACCTCTGTGCTACCAATCAGAACAAGAAATATCTTATATTCTTTTCCAGAGAGGTTTCCCTAAGCATCCTCTCAGATACATTTTCATTTCTTGGACTGCAGGACTGCTGTTATGCCTTGCCATCAATTCCTGAGAAAACCAATGCAAGGCAAGATCAATGATCTTTAACTTCATTGTGAGTTAGGTACTTTTTTTCCTATAATGCTACCAAGTCTGCCCAACATAACCTCTCATTGTTGGTGGTTCCCTGCTCCAGCACCCAACATCTGACAGCATGGTTGTTAGCTGGTTAACCACTGCTGACAGAACTATGCAAGTGAAGTTCAAACCATTCTGATTCACAGCTGGAGAAAAATTCAGCTAGACTGATTTTATAAAGCAAAGCAGAGGAGCTTCCTTTGGAAGGCATTTCAGCATTGCTCATCACCTTTAGATACTCCAGGTTATGGTATTTTGTACTTTTTTTTGCTATCTCTGAGGCAATTAGGTGCTCTGATACCTTCAGTGGAAGAAATCTAACTGCAGTCTTGGTTCAAGAGTCTCTTTTACTCTGATTCAGGGCAATACCTTTTTCCACTCTTCCAATAGTTGCAAAATTGGCCATACTTTTCCCTTAGTCCCTGAGTCCCCTCCTACATTGGAGATTGATATAGTGTTAACAGGAACTATAGAGACACAGCTTTGAACGTCTAGGAACCTTTTTCTGACAGAGTTATGGGTTGGACCATTCCAACAGAAGTAGCTAAGTAGACATATAATGGCAAAGTTGTAGGCTTTGATATCAGTGACACCAGCAAACATTTAGAACATAATCATGTAAGTAATTAGCAAAGAGCAAATTTAAAAAAAATGTTGGCTCTGGTTTTGGGGGTTTTTTTGGACCATGAGCCATTATTTCAACATCTAAATCAATATTTTCAATGGTAGCGAAGCACCTAAATTCATGTTAAAAGTTTGGATGTTAGTATCTCAGTTGCACAGGTATAAAAGGTAAATAAAGAGGTATTCTATATGTGTTGGGGTAACTGAAATCAATATGCAATGCTAACCTCATAAAAATGATGCCTAAAATGCTACATAAAAAGGAAATCAAACTAGATTGCTTTTCCTTTCTCTAATTGCAAAGGGCTTGAAATATTTTAATCGGTTTTGCACTTGACCTGACAATTTGTCAGGTTTCAGTTGGATGCAATTTGAAAATGCTGTAAATTGGCTTTTTTAGTGGAAAAACTTTGTGCTGTAGCTGGAATATCAGCAAGGCTACTTTTCACACTATCAGTAATCACAGATCCTTCAGAGAGAACAATCGCAAGTTGAATTTTCTCTCGTTCTGCAACCCTTGAGAATATAACTGTGGCAGCACCATCTTGAACACAGGTGTCCTTGCACTACAAGACAGCGAAAAAGTTATCAAATTTTAGTCTGACTCCTTTCTACCAATATAAATGAACATAAACTTACTAGCTTCAAGAGAGAAATCTAGAAGAGTTTTATGGATTTGCCTTGTTTTACTTTTAAGATAAAGGAATTAAAGTGCACGTTGACTTACAGGATCTGCTCACAAAAAAAGGTTCGACTTATTCCCTTGGTGCCTCTCAGTTGACCTAGTATTATTAGGTTTTATATTTAGAAAGAATAATAACATTTCCTTGAGTGTGCTTTCTCTCTTTCTCTCTCTCATTATTTTCACGTTTGTTCAAACCTTAAAGTTATTTACAGACAACTCCCAATAGAGTTTAATCTTTTTTCATAATGAAATTTATTATAGATTAGATAGTCGCCTTTTAACCAAAGCACAATTCAAAACAAAGCCCTACCAGTGTGACAGTAAATTAATTTAATCTCTACCTTTCTCTTTATTCCATAAATGCAACTCAATCAGATGCAAATCACTTCACTATTTGGCAAATACAGTTAAGCAAACAGAACCCAAAGGGTTGCTCAGCATTGAAACACTGAGGGTATGACCAGGCATACATACAAAGTGCTTCAAATCCTGCTTTCATTAGAAGCACTCAGTTTGGAGCATGCCAGCAGAGTACAGACAGGCTTCTTCCAGCTAAATTGCTTCAAATGTGCTGGAGTTGTTGTGCAGCTAGCAGGCTGGTGAGCAGCATTGCAGTGTGCTGCTGGGCCGCAGTTCCCTGGAGCCTTCTGAGGACAGCCGAGTGGGAATGAGAGCACCTTGGGTATTTGATCTCCAGGCTTCTACTCTGTGCTTCCTGTCATTACAAGGCTTGTCAGCATCACGTGCACTGCAAGTGGGTGCCAAGAATGGACGCTTGCTGTCTTCTCAATCTTTAGTCCCTGAAAGGTGCTGCAAGGCATTGGTTCTATTATCTAGTGCACAGCAGAGAGTTTTTGTGTACCTGGCCATGCTTTTTGCTCTGTTTGAGGATTTCAACTGGCTGATATACTGCAGCATGGCAACTTAAGGCTCCTTGACTGCGGTGCTTGAAAAGAGCTGTCTTGAGCTGTGCTATGGGTTGTTTGTCCAAAAACATGCCTGATGAGGAAGAAATAAGAGACTTTATGGAGGACAGCCTTCTCTTAGACCACTGCTCCCAGACCTAGGAGATGAGCAATGATTAGGGGAAGCAGAGAGTCCTGAGGGATGAAAGCAATGCCAGCAGAACTTCAGGTTGAGCAGAAGCAACGTGAGGGTGACCACGACCATAGATACACTGGTGCCAACTGCTATCTGGAAACTGGACTCTTGCTCTGGCTGAAGGGCCCTGCGGGTACACTTGGACAGTAGCAAGTGGGATGATTGTTTCACCCTGCATGCTGTGCAATGTGTGTAGGGCAAGTGATGAGACCTTCCTGGAGGCTTGGGTACTGGAGATCCTGAATGACCAGCCAGTACTATGCTACTGAGCTTGTACCATCAGGGTATTCTCTTGAGGAAAGTTCAGAAGAGCTACTTCCAGTAGGGCAGGAGAAGAGCACAACTGTGTAAAGCCCAAACAGTGCAATGGGCAATTTATTTGTAAACCAGAAATATTATTCAACATTGCACATGTTCAAACACCGTGTGCTCTGAACTTGAAACAAAGTGCTGTGCAGACAAGGAGCTGGGTGTGCTTGGAATGATGCATCAACTTGAGGAAGGAAGAGGAGCAGCTAGGAACCCAGAAAGTGGCCTACAAATAGCCTCCTCCTGCCAAGCCAGGCTCATCACATTCTGATGTTGAGCGAGTGACACTCTGGGGTTGAATAACAGGATATTCTATACAGCAGGGGTATGTGTGCCGAGCATGGCACATGAGGCCGTTTTGCTTGGCATGCCACTGCCAGCCCTGGCTCTGGCTAGCTGCTGCCAGTGACAGAGCCCAGGCTGCTCCCAGCAGGGCTTGCAGTGTCCCAGCTGCCTGCTGGGAGCAGCCTGCGCTCCTGGCTGGCAGCAGCTACCCAGAGCCAGGGCTGGCTGCAAACAGTTGTGCCAGGCTCCAGAGCCCTGGCATCAACTCTGTACCCGCACCTCAGAGCAGGCAGTGGGGAAGGGGCCTGAGGCAATGCAACCCCGGTCTCAGCCCCACTCCTGGCACAGAGCTGGTGACTGGGGTTCGGAGCCCAGCACAGCTTTTTGTAGCCAGACTGGGCCCTGGGCAGCTGCAGCAAGCAGCAGCAAACAGTTGTGCTGGGCTCCGCAGCTCTGGCATCAGCTCCATGCTGGTGGTGACTGCACGCTCACCTTGGGGTTGGCTGCACTGCCCTACAGTCTGCCCCAAGGTGTGTGCACAGTTGCCACCAACATGGAGCTGATGCCGGAGCTGTGGATCCCGGTGCAGCTGTTTGCAGCCTCCCAGCTGCAGCCAGCCCTTGCTCTGGGTAGCTGCTGCCAGCTGGAAGCCCAGCAGCTACCCAGAGCTGGGGTAGCTGCTGACAGCCACAGAGCCTGGGCTGGGGGGCGGGGGCTTTGGGTGGGGGGAAGGGGCATAAGCAAGGCATCCTGCCATGTATCTTCTGCCCTCATTTTGTTTTTCTGGCACGCCGGCACTCCAGCAGCTTCCAAGGTAGGCATTGCAGTGTTTTTTGACACTCCAGCCAAAAAATGTTGCCTACCCCTGCTATAGAGGGACTGAAAGGGCTCAAGTCCCACACTTGCTGCTTTCCCCTGAGGAAAATGGCCAAAATGCTACATGGTTGAGAGGAGCTGTTCCTGACCTCAGATCCCTAAGTTATCTGTGACCGACAGTGTCCCAGAGTTGCCTCCTATGCTGGAGAAGGGGCTCAATGGCCTCAAAGCATGAAGACTGGCATTGGAATATATAGGCTATCTGAAAAACGAGGAGGTAAGGAGTTGGGACTGAGCTCAAGCACCAATCCTGAGGGCCTGCTTTTGGTGTAGCCAAGATGACAGGGGAAAGATTTTAGCATGGGAAAGACAGGCCTGGGACAAGAAAGCAGGAGAGCAGGAGTTGTCCATGGCACAAAAGTGTCCCTGGGTAGGGGGCTCCATTTCAGACTGGTGGGAAGCCCTTGGCCTGTGGGAGGTGTGGGGCACTGGAGCTTGGGGTGGGTACACCTGGGCTTCTGGTGCGCAGTGTTGTCCTTGGACTGGTGGGATGGTAGACCTCTATCCTTGTGGGGGAAAGGATTGAGCATTGGGGCAAGGCTTGAGTGAGCGTATCTATAAAAACCTCTGAGTCATTCTTCATTTCTCACTCCACTAATTTGCCTTGGTGGTGGTCTCAGAAATCTGCTCAGCCTGGAAAAGAGCAGCGCGCTTGGCCTGGAAAACTCCACTGCCAACTAGGAGAGGACACTGATTCTGGTGGTACTACAGCTAAGCAGGCCAGGCCCTGCAGTCAGACATCGCCTCTCTGAAACTACCAGGTCTTCATTTCGCTTCCTCCTCCTTGCTACTGATTGAACCTGTGTCCTTGGGACCTCAACAGAGCAACAGCAACAGCCATGGGAGCAGCTGTGGCTGCAGGCATTGATCATAGAATAACAATAAATAGAGGAGGAGTTGTCTTTAAACTTGTGTGACTTAGTAACAAGTAACGAACAAGTCATAAGGTTTTTGTATTTCACCTCAGGAACTTCTTCACACTTGCTGCAGAATCCCAAGATGGTAAGTATGCCAGCCATTAGGCTCTTGTATAGGGGCCCCTTCGACTGGTTCTGGTTGGCTCTTCCTGTGGGACTACCGGATGTTCTCCTTGACCCAGATGGATAACAGCTTCATGGCCATTGCTTGCCTCCAGTTGGTGGAACATTTTGCTCTTTCAGGCAGTCTGGGTTTGGGTTGTTTTTGTGGTGGATGCTTGAGTGCACTGCTCATAAGAAGTCATGTTCCTGGGGTGGTCATGGCAGGTCTTCACATTTAGCTTTTAAAAGAGGTAGAAAGCAGGGTAGATATATACCTTATAGACTAACTGAATCAAAGATGCATAAGCTTCTGTGAGCAAGAGCTCATTTTATCGGATGCTATAAAAGATCAATCACACAGCAGGCTATCAAATAGAGAGTGTGATCTGAATACAAAAGATGGGAAAGGGCATATGGGGATAGTTCTGAGAGGGGCAGACAATTAATAAACCCATAGGAATGTAAGGGTCAAAAAAGCTAATCCAGATAATGCTAATAAGATAAACTAATCCAAATAATCTGTAGTCTCCGTTTAGATTGTGCTTTAGATGATGCACCCAGTTTGTGGACAATTTCTTGTTCTGCAATTTCAGATTCAAGTCAGCTTTTAAAGTGCCACTATTTAAGAGCAGGTGCTCTGAATCCAGGAGGTTTAAAGTGTTCTGCTACAAGCTTCTGAGTGTTTTTGAACTTGATGTCAGATCAGTGTCCCCTCATTCTTTCTCAGAGGGATTGCTCCTGTCCAATGTGGACTGCAGAGGAGCACTGTAAATAGGTAATGGTGTATATAATATTGGTAGAAAAGCAGGTGAGTGAACCTCAGATGTTATAATCTATGTTATTTAATCCAGTGATGATGTGGTCTGTTCTGATGAAAGAGCACAGCTGGCATCTGGGTCCACTGCAAGGCCTGGTGCCTTGGTGAGAGTAGGAGTTAGCCAGCCTGTTGCTTGAGGTTGGGAAGTTGGCTGTTAGCCTGGGCAGATTTGTTCCCCATGACTACCTTGTCATTTTCCAGGAAGGTTTGCAGGTCATTAACGTGCCCAAAGTGTTCAAGCTGGGGGCTGTTGGTGTCAACCAGAGGTATGCTGTTGCTCTTGTCTCAGGGCTGGTATTGTAGCAGGTCAGAGCAGAGGCTGAGTCTGGTTCTGCTGATCTGAGTGGCTGTGGTGTTGAGACTGTACAGGAATCCCTGCTCTAACGTGATCCCAGTTGGTCGGATCAGAGCAGATCTGTTTGGAATGCAGAGCTTGGCTCATGATTGCTCTAGTGGTGTTTTTAGGATGAAAGTTGGTGGTGTGGAGGTAGCCAGGGTAGTTGGTAGGTTTCTGATACAATGTGGTGGCAGTGCGACTACTGAAGATCTTCACCATGATGTCTAGGACATGAATTTGTTGGATAGAGTATTTGAGATTCAGTGGGCACACGTACACACGGTGATTTTATTTGAATTAGTCATTTTTAAGGTTCATTAAAGGCACAGGTTCATGTAAAGGCTCATTACCATAAGAAACTCCTCAGGAGCAGAAACAAGCAACAAAGCAGTGCCACTGCCCCTGACAGCAACCAAGGGACACTGTCCTGTGAAACTCCTGGGTGTCTCCCACTCATGTCCTCTCCACTGTGCTGAAAGCCAAGGGGCCACAGGCCAGAGGCAGACCCTGCACTGCAATGCTTCCCCAGAGACCGGGCAGGGTGGCGCGAGCCCTGGGAGCACCAGGAGCTCCAATACTGATGCAGAGAGGAAGCTGCATCCCAGGCACTGGGGACCACATGTGCAGCTCTGAGTGGGGCATGCGGGTCCCAAGTCGGCTGGCACACTAACAGGGACTGTTGCTGCCAGAGCTGCTGCTCCGCAGCACCCACCACATCTTCTTGGCGGTGTCCAGTGGCAGTGTGGGCCCCGCGAGCTTGGTTCTGGCCTGCTGTCATCTGATGCTGGGGAGGCAGAAACATGGAGGGGGGGTTAGAGCTGGAGTCAGGGCCAGGCCGACCGGGTCTGGGGGGACTGGAGGCTCCCAGCCCTTCAGCTGGCACTAGGCTGCACCGCCTGGCTAGGCTGCTGCGGCCTGACCAGGGTAGGCTGCTCAGCAAGCTGCGGTAAGGTGCCTTAAGGCATCCATGTACAGACGTGCATCTAAATTGCCTTGGTGCCTCTTAGCCTAAGGTGCATTAAGTTTAGGTGCGTGTAAATTTGTGTAGTTATGCCCAGTTTGATGGAGAGGTGGAAGTTATTAAAGTCCTCATGGAATTTCTCTACAGATTCCTTCCCGTGTGTCCATATAACGAAGATGTCATCAAAGTACCTTAGGTAGATCATGGAGGGGAGACTGCTCTGTTCATGTCCTTTCAAAGCATCTGATGAAGTGAGCTGTTGCTCACAAAAGCTTATGCATGTCTGATTCAGTGAATCTATAGAGTGCATCTCTGCCCTGCCTTCTGCCTGAATTCACACTAATAGGCCTAGCGACTTCTCTCTGTTCATGGACAGCTTTAAAAAGGTGCTGGTAACCCTAGACAGTGGTGTTAGAAGAGAAGTCACTTTGGGTAGGTGGTGAGGAGTGGGATGCTAGAAGACTCATCTACTTCTATCACACTTACTTGTGAAGAGAACAAATGTAACCCAAAGCACTTTCTAGTGGAGGATTTCAGAGTTGTTCCCTTTTCATTCAGTCATTCTCATATGATTTGGGACACATTGTTGCGCTTCAGCATTGTGTCTTTTCTGTCCTTGTGGTTTTTTTATAGTGCTTTTAAGGCACTTGAAGTGCTACAAACATTTTGTCTGTCATGCCCTAGGAGTACAAGCCTTAGATAAATATCCAACTATTTTAATGTTTCCATACTTTTATTTTTGTTTAAATAATGCCTTTTCAATACATATGGAGTTTTACAGAAGCCCTTGTTACAGCTGTTCTGCTTTATCTGCTTTTTTCCCAGAGACCTGAGGAAACTGCAGTACCCAAGCTTGTATTACATTTATTCCAACCATGCAGTTGGTCTAATAAAAGATATCGCCAATAAAAATCCTTGCCTCTTGCATATCTCTTGGAGCATCATGGTTACAACATCACTTCACCATTACCAAGCACTGTATGAATATCACCAGCACTACTATTCATATTCACAAGCAGGTGCAGATTGCTCTAGGCACAGTTCTGGGATTCTTGCTCTGCTCAGAAGACCCACTCTCCTTTATCTGTAGTGAGACATTTGGGGCTCCCCTGTATACAGCTGCTGCCCTGATAGTACTCAACTGGTTACAAGAAAACAGTGCTTTGTCTTGTGTCCACTGTACAGCCTTTCTGCCTAGCTGAAGTTTTCAAATCCAGGTCCAGCACTTCACCTTGTTTGTTTGTTTTTTATACATGTGTTATGAACAACTAACTCTCAGGGCCTTTGTGGCATCTAGCCGAGTACTTTTTTTTAGGTTTGCCACCTGCCTAGAATTATTCAAATATTTATGCAAATCCTGTGGCAGGAATTGCAGAGGACTTTTTCCTTTCTGGAGACCTCGGCATTCTAGTTGCTACTGCATCCTCCAGCTTAGCACAGTTTGCTGCTTACCAGCATAGAAACAGAACAGGGCACCTGTGATAACAGTACTAAGAGCAGATCTCAGAAAAAGCAGAAAGAGAGATTTGTGTCTGCCTTACTGAAATGAACAGCATTCAGGGCAGACTCTGGGTCAGCCCAAGATCAATTCAGGGGTAGGAAACTATTATTTCTTTCTGGGCCAGTATGTGATTGAAGTACCTGTGGTTGAACAAAAACTCTCTTTGGTTCTTAGTGTGTTGTACGGAACTGGCAGCGGTCTGACAGCAGAAAATAAAGTACAAAAGATACTGTAACCAGGGACAAGGGAAACCTCCTCGGCCTAGGAGACTGCGTAAACTTGAAAGGTAAACTTGCAGTAAGAGAAATCCTACTGACTTGTTTAATAAAGAGTACCACCACTTCTGAAATAATAACGACAAGGCAGCTTTCCACACTGTTGAGGTCCTTACCGTATCATCACTGGCTGCAGTTATACAACCATAGGTCAAACTACCTGAAATTTAAATAAGCTCTGATGGATTATAGAAAGCACTTTGCAAATATAGGGGGTTGCATACCAGCTTGTGCAGAGGGAACAGTGAGGACTTTATTCCCACCACCCAGTAGGCTGTTTCTGGTCCAGATTTTAGGGACCTGGTCCATACTTGGCTGCCATGCTTGGTAAGTCACACTTGCACAAGAATGTTAATAAGCTGATAATTCATCTGTGTCTCCAAGTCACTTAGAGAATAAAATGGATGGAAATGCTTACTGAAGAAAAATGAAAGAGAATTTGAATATATCCCTAGTGTTACTGTTACTTGCTGGGTGCGTCTACACATGTGCATTTACTGCACAGTAACCAACATTACTGTGCAATATGGATGTGCATCTACACATGCACATCTAAATTGTGCAGTAAATATGGTGACATATACTGGCCTACCAATCCAGACACTGGTACATGACATGCATGCCAGTCCTTTCCCCACTTCCAGCAAGTGTCTCCTGGGAAAAAAAATTGATCCCTTGAGATTAGATAACAGGCGGTACAGAGTTAAAAGGATAAACAGAGTCCCAGATATTTTGAATGTAGGCACCTTCCACCTGCTGCTCCATACTTTGGAAATACTTTAAAGATTTTGAAGATTTTCTTCCCAAAGAAGAAAATTGTTACGACAACTTTCCTGCCTCCAGCCTATTGGCAGCTATATCTTGGTGCTAGGCTTTGTGCATATGCCCAATACGTGCAGAGATCATGCCATTAATGATAGCTGCTAGGTATCAAATGGTTTTGGGTGGCTACTTCTGCCTAGTACATTTGTAGTTTAATTTATTTTTTGTCAGTATATGGAATGTACCATATTTACTCAAATAGAAGATGCTCCGATTATAAGATGACTCCTCCCCCATAATTAGATTCTATATATGGAACATTTTTTACTTTGTTATAATTTTCCTGGTATAGAATCTAATTATTGGAGGTTTGCCTTGAATTTATCTCCTATCCACTGCTACAACAGAGCCAAAAACATCTGGGTGTTAAGCAGTCCCTTTGCTTTCTGCTTCCCCCCAACTTTTTCCTTTGTCAGCCCCTTCCCCCTCTTCTTACTATCAGACTCTGCTCTTCCTGAGTGCAAAGAAATGAGGAACAATTTGAAAACAATAACCTCATAATAATTTTTTTATAGCAGGGATACACTCAGTTCATCTAGAATTGATACGTTACCTTTTTTGTTTTTGTTTTTTTGAAACTGCAAGTTTTAGTATAGCCCCATCCCCATGTCCTAAACAAGACATGCTTGTTCTGTACAAATGCACATTTTACAGATTTTCAGTGGTGTCCCAATCTCTGGCTTTGCAAAACTCTGGATAAAAATAGGAAAATAGAAATTCGAACTGTGCAAAAGACTAATTATAGGATCATTTCCATAGTTTTCAGTTAGTACAAAAGCAAAGATGCTTCTCTCATAGTTGCAATATACCGTAAGAGTATGTGTTTTATGTTCATATAGACAATGTGCTAATAGGGAATTACTTTGTTTTATGTTCCAACACTTTATTAGCCCTCAAAAATGCTGCCTGCTTTGGCACAACAATTCTTAAAGCCAAAGTGCATACTCTTGTGGCCCAAATTAACACCTCTTGTCCAATCTTAGTTCTAGGAGGTCTGAAACACTTTTAAGTGAGTCAATGTCCTGTGTTGTGTAACTGGAAAAAATAATTTGTTGCCAATAGAGCAATATTCTTTAAACATATAGATTTACTCTCAGTAAACCTCATGGTGGTACCATGCTACAATTTCTAGTGGGAGTGTAGGTTTCATCCTAAGTGCATGGATGAATTCTCCAGTTCTTTCCTCTGATCCTTTCCAGCATCTCCCTCCTCAGAACAGATGCAATTTTCACTCACTAAAAATTTAAAACTCAGTGGGGACATCCCTTGTGGGGGTGAACCCAGAAGCTCCAGGCCCTCTCCCCAGTGCTCCTGATTTTGTTCCCAGGAAGACTCCTTTCCTGGGCAAAATTCAGCCTAAACCAGTGCTCTGATGGACATTATCGGAGCCTGTACATGTGCTCTGATGCATTCTGATTAGAAAGCACTGAAGCAGACTCAATTAATGAAGCCTGCTGGAGTGCTCTAATGGGAATGCTCCAACATGCTGCAGCAGCTCATATATTCAGCATCCTGTGTTTCAAAATGGTGGTGGACATGCTTTAACTAAAGCTAAACAAGCTTTAGTTAACTTACCCCTGCCACCATTTGGAAATGTGGGATGCTGAATACATGAGATGCTGCAGCATTTAATTAGAGTGGCTCCTGAGAGCTGCTCTAATTAAAACACACCTCCCTCCCACCCTGGAGCATGTGTATAGGCACCCTATATCTTATCTGGAAGAATGCCCTCCCCTAGCTTTCTAGGGTGCCCCAAAATTGCAAATATATATAATGAGGTGTTTGTGTGGTTCTGGCATCCACATTTTAAAAAGAAAATGGAAAAGCTTTAAAAAGTTGCAGAAGCAAGCCAAACAAATGGAAATATATTATAGTGAGTGTGGTGGAGCACCATCAGGATGCTCACCGCTTGGTGGGCTGCTGCAGGCTATGGGGAGCCTGAAGGATAAGCAGCAGGGAGAACTCCCCCTCCTCCCCCCATAGCCATTTTAAGGGAGAAGGTGCATGGCAGTGCACCTTTGGGTGCCTGTCATTTGAAGGCTGAGAACGGGCAAGCAGCAGGTGCATTTAGGCCCTGATGAGGTCGCCATTTTAGGTCCAGGCCCACAGGGCTGAGTCAGCAGTCAGCTGCAAGCAGCCAGGGAGCAACAACACCCAGATGAGCTGCTGCGCATAACGCTGTGGAGATAAGGGGGAGACTATGGGGATGGGAGGAGGTTCCTAGGGGCCCAGTGAGACCCCCAAATCCCAGAGAGAAGGATTAAGGCCTAAATAGAACAAGACCCAGCCTGGGAAGGGGCTTATAGTTTGCAGGCCTACGCAAGGGCTAGGCAAGCCCCTGATGTGGAACAGGCAGGGGGGAGGCCTGGGGCTCAGGTGAGCCCCATTGAGAGCAGAGCCATATTATTAAAACCTGCAGGGCTCTAAGAAAGCCCAGAGTGAAAGGGATGTATGGTGGGGCCTAGGAGGGGTCCTTTGCTGCCTAAGGAGGTCACCTGCTGCAATGCTGGGCTCAGAACACCTCGACTGGTCAATGCAAGAGGGCCAGGGCCGGAAGGCTAAAGGGCAACGAAGGCCAATGTGAAGAGCAAGCCCGGGTCATGATGGGCTATCTGGCACCCCAACTCGCCTGGAGGTGGGGCAACGGCCTAAGGAGGCTGAAGGTCCTCTACATGTGGGGGGACATCACTGTCTAGGGGAAGAAGGCTCAGCAAGACAGCAGGCTGAAAGAACAAGTAACCTAGCAGGGAGGAGACCAGGGCAGGTAGGTAGGCCTGCAGTGCTCCTGGGTAAGACCGAAAACTGCACCCTGCCGGGGAACTGGTGGTTTGATGCAGCTGTCTGTGGTGGGACGTTCCCCCAGAAAGCCTGGGCAGTTACCTCCCTGGTGAAAGGCGAGGAGGGGGTGCCTCAAAACCTCAGCCCCCACATCCTGGTGGGTTACCCATGCCCAGGGCCAGGCATGGGGGCCAGGCACACCTTCAGGTACCTGAGCCCCACAGGGGTATAAGATCCCAGAGAGGGGGCAAGTGTGTTGAGGCCCAGGTAAGTCTTCGGACACCTGAGGCTGGAAGTGGGCCTAGGGCCGAGTGAGGCAGCATGGAGGAAGTCGTGACTAGAAGGGGCAAGTCACTGGCCCCAATTAGGGAACTGATGGGTTGTGTTACCTGGTGAGGGGCTAGGGGCAGAGTCAGCCCAGTGTTTGGCAAATTGCCCAGTTACCCTGAAGATGAGGGTCATGGGAGAGGCCCAAAAGGCTGTGCCTGTGCTGGGCAAGGAGTGGAGAGTTAAGCCTGATGGCCTATGGGAGCTGCTCAAGGAAGCAGGGCAGGATGAATGTGGCCCAGTAAGGGGCAACGTACAAGAGGCCTGGTGAGAGAGGGTGGAGTGCAAGAGGCCCCAGTGAGAGGGGGGCAGTATGAGTGTGACCCTGAATGGGGCGGCGTGTGAGAGGCCTACCAGTGGACTGAGTTTGGCACAGCCTAAAGCCGGGGTGTAATAATAACTGGATGCCATCTGTGAGGCATGGGCCACGGTGTAAGGATGGTATGGAGCTGTGGATGGGGCCCCCTGGCATCGGGGCAGTAAAATGGGCAGCCTCCTGCAATTTCACACCAAGTTTTGGGAACAACAGTCATGGCAGGTGAGACTGGGCATACTGCCCTGTTAGAGAGGTGGGTGGGCCAATGTAAGATCCTGGCCCTGGGAAGGCCCCCCTGTCACAGTATGAATCTTGAAGTGCTCAGTAATTTTATTGAAGTGCTCAGTAATTTTATCAAAGATATTGAGAGCTTGACAGCACATAGGTAGCTTCTCAAGGAGAAAATCTAGACTACTAAATGGTTGCCTCTTCTACAGGAGACAGGCATTACAAGAATCAGTGGCTGAAAGCTGAACCTGGACATATTCAGACTGGAATACAAGCAGAGATTATTAACCGTGAGGTTTAATCGTTGCCTTTCTTCAATGGTTACATTACTCAATCACACAGTAGGCTTTAGCTAAAACTAGCTATTGCAGAGCATTTTGAGTGAAATGTTATGATAACTGTTACACAGATAGTCAGACTGAATGATCCAAAGTCTCTTTATTTGATCACATATTCAAACTGATTAACTATAAGTATAAATGGTCAGTTATTCATGACTGGTCAGTTGTGACGGAATTGCCTGGGTTATAGATGACATCACTTTCATTTCTCCTGTAGATTTAGGCATCCCATAACTGAACAATCTGAACTTGGAAAGCTAATTCTGCTTTCATTTCCCAGAACTTCATGGGCACACTTATTTCAGCTTAAGAGCATGTCATTTCAAATGCCCATTTTTTATCTGCTAAGAAATGTTAAGATTCCTACAGCATAACAGAAATGCAAATTAAACCTGGAGACAAAAAGAACATAAGTCACTAAGCAAGACAATTTTTTAATCTCCTAATATACACCTTATCAATTCAAATGACTTCTTGAGCAAGCACATCTAATCACTAAAGTATTATCTAGTAAAACCAGCTGATACGTTTATTCAGAACAGTGCTAATGATTGTTCTGCAGAACATATTCAGAGCTGCTTTGGACAGTTAGATCTTTGTGTGGGCACTTGTCCTTATTTCCTCTTCCTGTTTTAAGGCCTATTTAAATGATGACTCCTTTTTGAATTTAACAACAACTACAATAAGGTACTTAAATGGGAGATTAATTTTATGTTGTGTTTTTTTTTAAATTTGCATTACGTATATTTATACGGGATCTTTCAAGATGGAAGGGGGATTATAGATGGTCATAGTTAGACTGTTATAGATGAGTTCTTTTGTGCATCACTGAACACATCCATGGCACAACCTCAAGCAATGGTGTTCAACAGATTACAAAACTGAATACTATAGTATCCCCCATTGCTACTGCAGGGCTGAAAACATGCTGGTTGAGTACAAATTTGCCTGACTTTCCATTTGGTTATTAGCAAGGAGTCAGCTCTGCTTCAAGACTGGTTTTTACCCTGTGCTGCTACTTTAATAATTACACACAGGGTGTGTCTGCATGTGAATTAACGTGCTTAGTTAACACACATTAAATCTAGTACCTCCATTGTGAGGTACTAGGAAATTGTGCATTAGTCTGTCTTAAAGTGCATTAACTAAATGGACACTTTTACATGTGGTCCAGAGGTGGTGGGGGAGATGGGGGACAGGACAATGCTTTAATTAGAGCAGCTCTGAGAGCCATTCTAATTAAAGCATCACCATGTCTCATGTATTGGCGTCCCTGCATTTAAAAATGGTGGCAGGAGTGCTTGAACTAAAGCTTATTTGATGAGCTTTAGTTCAAATGCCCCATCACCATTTTAAAGCGTGGGGACACTGATACAGGAGATGCATAGAGGCTGCTGGATTGCAGTAATTGCCATGCTTTAGCAGACTCAGTTGAGCATGCTTCATACTTGTACATAGGTGGCCACGGTTTTTTAGTGATGCTTAATGCACGTTAAAATAGACTAATGTGCATTAACTAAATAGTATGTTTTTAGTGATGTTTTAATGCACATTAAAATAGGCTAATGCAGATTAAAGCACATGTGCAGATGCACCCAAGTGATTCATAAAATGGGAGGCAAGGGTTTTTGTGATTATCTTTAACTGAATCAGCTGTATAGCTGGACAAGTTTTGGGGCATCAAGTGCCCTTCTTCAGGTCTTGAGACAGGAAAAGCATGTCAAACAGCTCTTCCAACTATAGTTAGTTTAATAAAAGATATCTCAGTAAATCCTTGCCTCTGAACACTCCCTAGGTTGTCATGGCTATAACACTTGCAGTCTATTACCTCATAAAGCTACTGTGCCATACATGACGAAGCAAAATATCAAACTAGTAGGCAGTTTTGACTGCCTTGTATTTTGAAATAGTAGCTCTGAGAATGTTAATGCTGCATTTAAAAAGAATTTTTGTACTTTAAATCCCCCCCTTTTTTGCATAATAAGTATATATTAACTTCATTTTGTCCTTCATTATGTGCTTAAAATACTAGTAAAGTCAAAGAGCAGCACCCTGGAGAATTGTGCAGAAGTTGATTGTTGGAAAGCAGTAGCCACCAAAGATCTCTCTCCAAAATTGGGGCATCATTGTCCTGGGTGCTGAACAATCATGAAAGGAGAGGACAGCCTCTGCCTGAGACAGTCTGCAGTCTAATCTAAGCTAGGATGTCATAAGGGTGTCAGAATGAGTGGCATGAAGATTACAGTAATAACAGTATAAGATTCTATAGGTTAGCTAAAAATACTCAGCTTGATGACTGTATATGATTTAAAGAATGTTTTAACTACATAAATAAGTATCATTAGCCCCTGTCACTCCCCCCTCTAATTAGCCATCCTAAGCTGGTGTTTTCCTGTAAGAGAAGATGGCCTTAAATCAAAATGAAGAGTGTCTTAAATAGTGCAGTGTGTGCAAGGAGTGTTATAGAAAAAGCTATGAAGATTCTTACAGGACAAGAGAACAAATGAGAGCTGGGGCTGGCACCACTGGGTAAAGGAAGGCAAGTGTGTGTATGTGTGCTTGTGACTTCACTGAAAACCAGAAGATGTTAAGCAGCAAGACTTATGATAAGCAAGCAGAAGTAGCCCAGAGCTTACAGGCCTAAATGCCCAGGAGGCTGATGCTATGATTAATAATGATAAAAAAACAGGACGGAGGTTAGGCAGAATGATTAGGAGTACAGATTTGGCTGCGCTGTGTTGCAGGTGATATTGAGTTACACAGGGGAGATATCAGAGAAAGAAGTGAAGATACTGGACTGAAGAAGGGGAGGAAGATCAGCAGTGGAGAGGTAGACCTATGGTATGGAAATGTTGACTGAAGTTGTCATCTACAGAAAGATGAAGCAGGATAACGAACCAAACTGTTATGGTATCTCCATGGAAATCTGTGAGAGGAGGAAGAGGATTGACTGAAGAATGCGACCGAGTCACCCACCGAACCCACAAGGAAGACTATTAGATTGAACATGTTAAAAGACCTTAAAAGGTCAGGTAGGATTTAGATGTGGTAGAGGCCTGGCAGTTTGGCTCCAGAAAGATGACTGGAGGCCCAGTTAGCTAAGTCCCAGTGGGGTGAAAAAGACAGTAGGAGTAGAGGGAAGAGAGGGTGGAGCTGAAGGATACAAACTCAGGAAATGGCTGCGGATGGTGCTTTTGATCATATTAGAGAAATTTGCTAGATTGGTAGTTGAGAGTCATGGGGGTAGTTTTTCTGAGAATAGAGATGACTGGAGGAGGGTAGTGTAAACTGAAAGGGGGAAGAGTGATCATGAAAGATGAGGAAGCAGTCAATGGAGCATGGGGGGTGGGGGGGCAGTGGTTGGAGATGAGATGAGGAAGAAGCCAAGAATTGTGTTGAGCTTTCAAGGAAGTCACCCAAGAGAGAGAATTAAAAAAAAATTCTTCTAAGGTATTAGAACTACATTTGTGGTGATACTCTTTTTGGTGTATAAATAGTAGTACACTTCCATGTGCTTGTGCAATGCACTAGAACATGGAGGGCAATTATTTGGACCCGAGGGCCACATAAGGAGTGTTGATGAGCTGTTGTGGGCCAGGTCAGCAACACCGCCCCACCCACAACAACTCACCAAAACTCCCTATGGGGTTTTGGGTGGGTAGGGAGAAGTGTTTGAGGGTGGAATAGGTGTGATCTGCTCCCTGTATGCCATGCCCTGTGCCAGCGGGTGTGTGTGGAGGGGGCACGTGCACATCTGTGGGGGGTGGGGCTGCCTGGGATCCCAGTGAAGGGGATGCGGGGGGGGGGGGGGAAGGCAGGGGCACGTGCATCAGAGCTCGGCCTCTTGGTGTCTGCCCCCATGGTGCTCTGCATGGGACTGAGCCCCACCCAGGCACCCCGAGCCGTGTTGCCACCCACACCCACTGGCCCCGTGCAGCACTCAGCAGCAACTGGCCAGACTGGGAACAGCCCCACCAGAGGCTATGTTCCCTTCACCTCCAGTGGCAGCTCCTCCTCCCGCTGGGGGGGGGGGGGGCGGGGGAAGCTTCGGCCGGGTGGCTGCTGCCGGGTAAGGGGAGCACAGCAGCATCCTACCAGCCGTAGGTCCACTGGGAACAGTCCCGCCAGAAGCTCCGGACTGGATACAGCCAGTTGGCGGATCGTATTTTGCCCACCCCTGCGCTAGGACATACGGCAAACTTCCTTCCGCGCTAGATTCCAAGTGTGATTTGTCTTCTACAGACGACGCTAACACAGCAATAGAGAGAGTTCAGCATTGCGAGTTTGAAAACATGGCATTCATCTCACATTGTCTAGACTAATCCCTGTGTCATTTTTGCATATTTCTGCAACTATTACATTCATTTCCTTTAACTTCCTCTCTGCCAAGACTCATTTGCAACTTAGAATCAGATAGGACAGATTTTCATATTCATGATATTAGTCACTATGAACACATTCTGAACAGATATTTCTGATGTTGCTATCTATTTCAGCTTTAGTAAATTCTCATTCCCATTCTCATCAGGAAATAGAAGCTGTTTTTGACTTATCTTCTGTAGATACTGTGAAATGAATATAAAAATGAGATTTTAAAACAATGGTTATTCTCCCCATTCTCCGTAAAAAGACATATTGTTAGGCTGGAATAAAGACAAGTAAGTGAATAGTAGTACATTTTTAATAGTAGAAGTAATTAAATAATTGTATCACAACAACAACAAAAAGACTCCGAAGAAGAACTCTTAATTATGTTTTTCTTACAGATTAATCTAAAGTCCTTGATAAATTGGAATTTGTGGTTAGCATCTTCTTTGAGTTTTTCAGTTTTAATGAGACTGTAAATTACTTTTTACATATTAGACTAATACTATATATACCAAGTTGTATGTCCGTAAGCAAAAATAATACCAAACCCAAAAAATGCAAGGAAAGGGCTGAAATAGAAACTCAAAATTTCTTATGCTTGATCATCGGATAATAGTCTGTATAACCTCAAAGCAGTGATTAAGTTACACTTTCTTTTGCTTTTGGCTAAGACTAAAAATGTTGCCCTCAGTCCACTACTTCTAAAGGTTGGGAGCAAGAACAATATCACTTCTACAGTAGGCTGCCCCAGGGCACTAACACCAAATTTAGCAAACAGGAAAGCTTTCTTTTTATACGTGCATTTTATCCAGGACCAGAGAGCCATCTGGTGGGTTGTCACAGAACTAACACCTGAACTGAATTCAAACTAGAATTGAAACACTTCTTGTATGGAAGCAGCCCTTTTCCCTTTCTTTGACAGGTGGATGTTGATCTCTGTTCCTCCTTCCTTAGGTTTTACCTGCACTGGCCCATCAAATTGGTTAATATTACTTAATATTACTAAGCTGATAGCCTTATTTTTAATTCCAGGTACCATCTGGCTCCAGCTTCTCTGCAAAGCTCAGCTTGTCTCCTGCCAGGGTGTCACAGCTGCCATTTAACACCACCAAAACTAGAAGCCAACTTCTGCTGGGTCAGGGAAATCCAGTTTTAAAACTTAACGGGTATGGATATTTCCATGTATGTTTTAAAAATATTTACCTTTTGATGATTAACTAAAGTCTATATGTGTTTGTATTGAGGTCAAGGTCTGCATTAATCTTGGATATCCATTCTCTAGCTATTGTTTTGCTAAGTGGTACCATGTTTATGCCCATAAAACACTCCCCCCCTTTCCCACCCCACAAAAAAACAGCCCTTCAAAACTGGGGGTGTCTTAAGCAGGGAAGCTGATTTTTTTTCTTTTGCTGGAATAGGAACTAGAAGACGCTGTGTTTTAGTGGCTTCCAAAATGTCTGCCACTGTTTTCTGGCTCAGGACGCAGTAGGGGCAGGAGCCGGCGTTAACCCTCTCGCAGACTGCGCACTGTAGCTTGTGCCTGAAAAGGGAATTTTGCTGTCTCGGGGAAAATGAGCTACTTCAGACAGTCTGTAGTATCTCAATGAAGCGTGTATGGAAACAACACTTTATTATTATTTGCACTAAAGAAGTAACAGTCTTGCTACTGCCTTTTTAAGGATCTGGGGCCTAACTTTGTTGCTGTCTTGCCACACAACAAAGATTGTGATACCTCACTCAGACTGTCTCCTAGGATGCCACACTTCCTGGCCATCTTTCCAGAAGGACTTGCTCTATGTCACAAAGTTGGCCATGACTTTGGAAAAATTATCCCCCCCCACTACATTCTGCCCTCCCAATAAAGGCATGTGGTATGTGAGAAATCAGGGTAAATCTGATGAATGGCCCTTTTAGCTAGGATAGTAGGGAAACGTAGTAGAGGGGATTTTATTTGCAGATCACTGTTATGCCTATTTCAGTGTTCGGCATTCTTCATTTTGCAGTCATAATAACAGCCTACTATTCCCTCCTATCATTCCCCCTCCATCATCATTTCAGAAGTTGCAGTTACTGCTCCAGTCTTCCTGCAGGGGGAGATTGAAAGCTATGTTTTAAGCAATACATAAGGAACGCTTTCCCATCTCAAATAGCCACAGCTTGTTTCCAGAAAGCAGCTACTGATGGCAGACTCTGGTGTGCTTTCCTGTCCCCCGCCCCCCAAGACATTTCTTGGTGGGTGACAGCAGTTTCTCTATTCCATCCTGTTGGTGCTTCTCCAATTTGTGTGAAACACTTTGGTCAAAGAGGAATCTCTCCCCTCATAGTTCTGTGAATCTAGCCATCTCGTTTTCCTCAGTTCAGAAGCTGGATGGAAAAAAAAAAATCAATTATTTCCGTTGTTGTAAGCTGCTTTTCTTAGAAACAAGGTAGTTCTGACCTTCAAATGTTTGGCTTTTTTTCCAGTTGATTATTCCTATTAAAGAGCTTCTGGCCACTTAGTCACTCATTTAGGGAAATAAGAAAGCATAGGTCTTATCTACATTAAGGAAAGTTGCACTAGTATAAGGAAGTTAACATAAAGAAACCTGAAGTGAGACTGACACAAGGGGAGTTTCATGAGGAAATGTATCGAAGTTGGTTGCAATGGTCTAAGCACCACTTTCTGGTCAGGCCGTCTGTTTGCGTTAGGGTTTCAAAAGTTGGACTGGCGCACATTTCTTCCATGTAGATGTGGCCTAGAAGAGCAAGAGTGAGAAGATATTATGAAAACAACTAGAAATAATTCAATCATCCCATTAAAAATATAATAGGTAAGAAGTTGCTGAGGTAATACTATATTTAGCTCTGTTCTAGTCCCCTTTCTCTATCCCTCAGCCCAGCTCTGTCCTGAAGCACCTCAACTAATCAGTCTGCTCAGCAAGCAGTTCATGGAGTTATATCACAGGTTTGCTGAATACGAAACCTGGAAGGTAGATGTTAGTAAGACTTCCCTGTTGGTCTCTAAGGGCATGTCTAGAAGAGCATGGATGTTTGTTTCCCCAGGGACAGGTAGCAGTGGTACAACGCCCGTACCACGTGCACTCTGGTGCACAGCAGGTTACCCCAGGTGGGGTAGGGGGGGCTGGGGCCAGCAACTGTGCTGGCTCCAGCAGCCTTACCTGGGGTCCTGGGGGCCTCAGGGAGCTGCAGCTGCGCCAGTCCTGCAGCAGAGCACCTGGTCAGCAACTGGAGTGTGGGTCTGTCTGGTCAGGCTGTGGTTCTGGGCGGCGTATGCTGCTGCCATGTGCACTGCTCTGCTTTTTTTGGTGTGGGTTTCTTTGATCCTGGGATCTCCTGGGGCCAAGAAAATGGGGACACTGCAAAGTAGCAGCATGGGTGATGCCTCCATGTGCGGGGTGTGGCACTGAAGACGGGTCTGCAGTGCCACGTACCGCATGTCTACGCTCATCTGGAAGTGGCCTTAGAGCCTTGGCACATGTTATATTGAGGACACAACTAAGATTTTAATTGTACCATAAATAATAACCCTGCCACACATTCAAGCAAATTTATGGCATGATAATGTAGCAAATGATCCACAAAGATATTCCACATATAATATGTAACACCTTTGCAGCTTGTTTGTTTCACTCCTTAAATTGAATGTGTGGCATGCCAGGGCTGACCCATGACAGATCCCAAGGCTCAGCTGAGTGTTGGGATGGCACGAGGCAAACCCAAGGTCGAGGACACAGCTGCCTCCTGTAGTATTGGGCCGGGGGCAGCCCCAGATTCTGGACCTAGCACCCCAGCCCAATTCCTGGAGGAAGATGCAGGGGGTGGGCATCATGAGCCAAATATTAAGGAGCCCTGCTCTGATGTTGGGCTCAATGTGTCCTGGACCTTTAAAAAGTACGTTCAGGATACCTATGTGGGAGCCTCAGATGCACATCCATTTTTTAAGAGCCTGGGACACCCATAGAAGCAGCAGCTGGAGAGCTGGGACCTCCCACTCCTCGGCTACTGATGCCACTTCATGGTGTGGGGCATGAGTAGGTGAGGAGCCAGGAGCTCCTCGCTCCCCATTTGTCTATCATGCATTGTGTCCCAGCCTCTCGAGGATCTTTAAAGAATACACACTTTTTACAGCTCCCCAGGTTTCAGAGACCACGGCACCTTTCCCCAACATTTGGGTCTGAGTACCTGGGGCGGTTTAAAAAGTATGGATGTGGCTCAGCTGTAGATGCACCCTTTAAAGCTCTCCAGGCGCTAGGAGCCAGAGACGGGGGAACCTTCTGCCCACACCTCACCACCTGCCGCTTTCATGAGCGCCAGTTCCCAACTGCACAACCACTTTTTAAAGATGCGAAGCTCTGTGAGCCCGAAACTGTGGAGGCGCTCCTCAATGTTGGACTCCCAGCACCCTATGCCCTTAAAAAGCAAGCTGGAAACCAGGGCCCCCAGCTGCATATCCAGATGCCCAAGGAAGTGCCCATCAAAGCAGCAGTTGAGGAGTGAGGAACTCCTGTGTGGCTAGGGGAACATTTGTTCTTTTGTAGCAAACCCCCCAGTTTTCCTTTTTTTTAAAAAAATGCATTCCCTCCCCTTCCCTAGCTATTTCTAACTTTCTTTCTGACCTGTCTATCCCTTACAAGTAGTTATTAGTAGTATTAGGTAAGCTAAGTTCTTATATTCCCTTATGACAAGCCCCCTTTTTTTTATATTGTAAATAATGCTTTATTAGATTTGTATTGATTTTTACTGTTGTTATATTGTATTATTATCATTTTCATATTGATTTTTATTGTTTCATATGGATATTGTATGGTTTAGGCCTGTGTTTGTAAGTGAACGAAAGTAATGTCAAGTCTCCATCTTGTGTCCTCTGCCCGGGCATCCCCTGTGTTGTAATTGTGTGACTCATGTACCCCTCCCACGTAAATTGGTTCCCGGATTACTGGGAGTGATTGGGAACGACTTTCTGCTACAATGGTAGCCGGCCTCTACTGAATGGCCTGTAATGACCAGGCCATCACCTCGCATTGATTCACCCAGGAACAGAGACAAGAACCCAGCATTTGGAAGACAAAAGACCCTGCAGAAGCAGCAACTCTACCATTGTACCCCACCATTACAGACGCCAGAAACTGCACATCCCTACCTGGAGCACACATGCTCAGTATGGCAGGGGCTGACCCTTGCCTAGGCATGCCTCCTGTCACTAGGTTCACACATGGTCTGCCCCTATAAAAAGGGGCAGTGAAGACAGACCCAGTGGGAATGCCATTTTTATCTGAACCAGAGCAGCTCCATGTCATGCTGCCTATCCACCCCAGAGGCCCTGTCGGCGACCTCCTCTGGACAACACCGAGCTGAAGGAGACCCCAAATGGCCATCGAGGATCAACTTTCAGCCTGGGGTAGGTAGATATTACCTGCACATTTCCTCCTCCTCCAATTTGGACTCTGTCTGTCTGTCTCCTCCCAGACTTCAGCCCCTGCACCAAGCCTCTTTAACTCCTGCTGCCATTTTGTGTGTGTGTGTGTGTGTGTGTGTGTGCATGCGCAAAGGAACCAATAAGATATTGTGTCACCATCTCCCCTGTTCAATAAAACCACTGTCATTTTTAACCCCGAGTTGGGTTGTATTTTACTGAGCCCCGGTCCCGTCCCCATCTTAAATTCTGGTCTCTCTCTCTCTCTCTCAGCTTCCCTCCCCATTTTCCTGCCACCTCTCAGCTCCTCTCTGTCCCTTCTCTGTTCCCCTGCTGCAGCCTCTTGGCCCTGTTGCTTTCTGCTGTCTCTGTCCCATTCCTGCCATCCACCGCCTTCTTCCCATGTCTTTCTGCAGACCTTCCCACCATTTCTGCCGCTTCTAGCCTCCTGGCTCCATTTCTGCTGTCCATTGCCTCCTTCTCATGTCTTTCCGCAGCTCTTCCTGCCACTTTTAGCCTCTCAGCCCCGCTTATTTCTGCCTCCTGCTGCCTCTCCCCATCTCTCTCTCTCCACCTTATGTTCCCAACCTTTCCTGCCCCTTTTCCCCTTTCCTCTGTGCTTTCCAGCTTTCCCCCACAACCTCTCTAGCTGCCCCTTCTCCCCACACAGTCCTCTGGCCTGCCACCAACTTCCCTGCAGCTCATTCGTGCTGCCCCACAGGTTTCCCAGCAGCTGGAGCCCTTTTCCAGCTCCTGGCATTGGCAGAACCTCTCCAGCACCCCTGATTCCTGGAGCCAGCTCCCAGTTTCCTCTGCACCCTCTCTAGCTCCCCTGCACCCTCTGTTCCAGTTTCCCTCTCCCCACTTACCTTTTGGCTCCCCTGTAGCTCCGGCTTCGGTTCCAGTCTCTGTGCCGGCTTCTCTCATGCATCACTTCCCTGTTTTGCAGGCTTTGGGTGTTGTCCTGTAATCAATTAAGGTCAGTTAACCTAAAGTAACCCCCAAGGCTCAGTTCTTCAGCCCAGCTCTCTCTAGTTTACTGGTTCTAGTCCCGGTCCTGGTAACTTACACTTCCACTTTCTTACTCTAACCTTTCCCCAGGTATCTCAAGTACACCAAGCACATACATACATACACATTACAACACCCAAGTTAGGAACTCACCTGTGTGTATGTGTAGCTGAATGGTATGTATGTGAACTGATATATATATGTAACGGTGTGCATGACATACAAATTAGTGATCTGTGTATGTGTATTGGGTGTACAGGTATTGATAATTTATTCTGGTCTAATTTTTGGTCTGTATAGTGTATGTAGGTGTTTGAGCTGGTGATAGGTGTGCATATGCCTAGGCTGGTAATTGACTCTGTATGTGTGTGTATATTCACCTAATTGATTTCTGTGTTTGTGTATGTGCAATTGTACACTGCACCCTCCTGTCTAGCAGAACAATTTTAAGATCCTGGGAGTTGGCTTGACCTCACAGGGCAACACTTTCTCTTCTTTATTAGGACAATTTTTTAAATACTGTGCCAAACTGCTATCCTGTTCTCCCTTGGTTTCCCTTCCTACAAACTAATTACACAGTTCTCTCACCCTTTCCTTGCATGGACTGCAATCCATTCTCACTATCATCATTGTCACTTACCTTTGGATCTTCTGCAATTGCTTTATATATTGCTGGGGGTCTGCAGACTATGTTTAATGGGGTCTGTGAAAGATGATTATGATCAATCAAAAGTATGTGTATACCTGCACTTACAATTCAGAGGGATCTGCACCTCCATTTGATTTTTTTTTAAGGGGTCTGCAAATGAAAAAAGGTTGAAAACCACTGCTCTATATCCTTAAGAAGCAGAGGCCAGAACTGGACACAATACTTCAGCTGACGCTTACCCAGATCAAGCACTAGCCCTTCCTGTCCCTTGCACCCAATACTTCTGTATAATCCTAGCAAAAAATGGCATTTATTTTTTCAGCAACAATATTGCATTGCTTGCTTTTATTGATTTTATTAATCCCAGATCTTTTCTCTTTTTTTCCGCAGTGGTGGTATGAGGGGAAGGGGGGACAGAAATTATTTATGCATTTGATTTTATTTCCCTAGATATAGCAATTACATTTATCTTAGTCAACAAAATTAAATTTAACAATAGACTAGTTTTCTAATTTTTCATTTCTAATCCTATCCTCCAACATATTTGCAACCCCTTCCAGTTTTGGATTCTCTGTAAGCTTGATCAGCAAGTTTTCTATTCCTACATCCAAGTCATTAATAAGATTGCATCAGACCCAGAACCCATATGCAATCTCTTGCTATTCTATTAAAAATTCATTTGGAGTTACTTTTTGCTTCCAGTTACCTAAAAGTAACTTTCGTCTTGCCCTGGTTTCTCCAGTTTACTTATAAGAATGTCATGTTCAACTGTGTCAAAAGCGGTACTGAAAAGTCCAGCTGTATTACTTCCATTGCCTTTCTTTCCTCCACCACGAAGTTATCCTGACAAGAAGGCAATCACATTGTTTTGGCATGATTTGCTGTTAATAAATACATTTTGGCTTCTAGAGATCACCTTTTCCTTCAATGGAAGTTTTCAAATTGTCTGCTCTAGATTTTCCTTTAGTGACTTTCCAGCTGTTGAGGTCAGACTGATTGGTGTGTAATTTCCAGGTTCTGTCCTTTTTGACTTTATAAAGATGGTCACCATGTTAGCTCTTCCATCCTATGGGATCTTTCCTGTTATCCATAACTTTGCAAATGTTATTGCCACAGGCTCAGCACACATGAGGGTAAATCTTGTTAGGCTCTGCTTCATCTAAATTTCATCTAAATTTGTCAAACACTTTCATGCAGTCTTCACTTATGATCTGCAGCATTTCCCTTTGCCCATTTTTATTTTGTTCTCTCTCTCTCTCTCTCAGACTTAGGCAATGTAGCCATTGATCAGCTCTGCTTTTTTCTTTCCTGTCCATGAATGGCTCAATTGTTTCGTTTTACTTATTATCGGATGTGGCTTTTATCCTGTAGTAGATTGATACAATATCTGATTTACCTTTAAAGCTTTTTTTTGAAATTGGCCCAAAGAAATCTAGACTGATTGAATTCAGTAAGTTTTACTACTGATTTCAATAAGGACAAGATTTTACTCATTGTTTGTTGGGAATTTGCTCTGAGTGTTTTAAGGGTTATATGAAATTCAACACCAGAGAGAGAGAACATTTAAGACCAATTGAAACTTGAATATTGGGTAACTTGAAAAACATCTTCAGACTATGCCTGTGATAAAAAACAGTATTTGGGCCAATGATTTTTGTCCATGAGAGAGCTATTTGCATTTCTTCCTATCCTTCTCTGGAGGCACGCCTTTGATTTTCGTCTCTGATTACTTGTCCATCCTCATTTCTCTTTTTATAGATTGTATAGATTGAACATTCAGAGACAATGTGTACTTCTATTTACAGACATAGACACATTTCTTATTGCAAATAAGCACAGATTTATGTTAGATGCAAGAAATCCTTTTCAAGGTGCT
The DNA here is from genome assembly GCF_052110815.1 of Crocodylus siamensis. NCBI lineage: Eukaryota > Metazoa > Chordata > Crocodylia > Crocodylidae > Crocodylus > Crocodylus siamensis. The sequence goes on along the minus strand of NC_143398.1, from coordinate 21,997,791 downwards.
TATTAAAATTTGCTAACAACCAACAGTGCTCTCTCTCGCTCGCTCTATCTCTGCTGGCAAAGGAAATCACATGTAGCAAGCATGGGACAATTTTGTTAAAATGCTGGCGGAGCAAACTTTTGCCAACACTTCGCAAGGTTTTCTAAAAAACCATTTCCTTCCTTTCTCCGAATTTATGAATCACAACTTGGCCATGTCCTTGGCTTCAAACCTTCATGTGCAAATGCTCCAGGACCTGTGGCTCCAAAGCCTTAGACTTAAGTCTTCCTCAAGGTATCGTGTCTTTATACAGTATGTTAAAATAGCCCTTGGGACAGAGGCTGATAAAACATAGTCCATTGTGTTCCTTAACACTTGATCATGAATGACCCAGATTGTTTGATCTCCACCATCTCTACAAAGTCCCTAACTCCTTCCTGTCCCTGTATCCACAGAGTTGCAACCTAGGTCAGCCAGGTTGGGCTTTGTAAGCTTTTTCACCTTTTGTTAATATTGAAATTTTCTCCATCTCTTTGTTAGCTTTTACTGTTTCCTGAGAGATTAGGTTTTCAAAGTATTTTTTTAAAAAGCCCAAACTTTAAGTCCCAGCTGTCTTACCCAGTTGCCTTCCATGCTGCCAGCAGTTACACTCTTTGATTGTCAAAATTTCCATTACGTTACATGATTAAAGGCGTTCAGAACACAAGGTGAGAGCAGGCAGAGATTTGCATTTGAAGTGATTTATTAACCTTCTGTAATTTAGGTCATGCTAATTTCAGAATATTTTTGGAGTCTTTAATTTCTGGCTCCCTTTGTATTATGTGCTAATAGACAACTAAACATTAGTTTAACTCAAAGGCTTTGCTCTTCTATGGAAGGGGTATTAGAAGCAGATAAAAATTCTGTGCTCAATAATAGAGATTAAGCTATAAAAACTAACCTCCGAATTATAGTTTTCAAAACCCTTATGCACACTAGGCTCAGTTAATTTACTGAAATGCTTACAAGAAAATTACTTTTGGTGTTTACCAAATTGCATAGTTATAACAGTGCATCTGCTGGATATTCCCAGTAGCAGCAATGGGATGTAAAACCACACTCATTCCCCTTGCATACTGAAATGATTGGTTATGGGTGACAACAATATTCTGAGACAACACCTAGAAATATTCATGTTGGAATAAATCTAAAAATATTTTCACTAAACCAGGTTATGCAAAGGGTGTATGTAGTATATATTCCACAGCTGTGTACTGAAGGAGGACTATTGACAGACCTGTGAGCAGCTGGATGTCTTCTGCTACCTTTCAGTGGAAGAAAAGAAATAATCTCTTTACCCCAGTAAGGCACTTGGCATATACCGAATTTAATATTACATTTTTCTGACAAGAGAATTGTGTATTGCAAGTGATGACTCTTCACCCCTTTGCCTCTGATGCTCCTATATAAAACTCATCCTTTATAAAAATTAATAAAAATTGGTGTAAAAAGTAACTATGCAGGAATAGCTCTTTCTTGCCTGGAGGTATTTAAATCATGCCTCTTTGGCTAAGTATAGAGAGTAAAAAAGCCCAAGGCTGAATCAATTTTATTTTCTCAGGCTAGTCTAACCTGCATAGATTGAACCAATAGGCAAGGCTAGGTTCAGACAGTCAAAAAGCCCGAGGCTGAATAGATTCAGTCTTTGCAGGTTATCCTAAAATGCACAGATTAAATTGAAACAGAAGTGAACAGACATTTACCTTTGATTCAGGGAATGCAGCCATATGCCTGCAGTTACTCAGGCCAGAAGCCAGGGGGCACTAGAGCTTGGTTCTCTGGCTGTGTGTTCAGTTCCTCTTCCTGTTGCCCCCGAGGTCTCTGGGATTTACAGTCCAGAATTACAGCAGCAGGACTCTGAAGGGTTGCTCATCACTTCCTTTTTTGGCTCCTAGGTGCCTCTGAGATTTGTAATCCACAGTTGCAGCCAACAGTAAGTTTGAGCGGAGGAATGGGTGTTTAACCCACCTACCTGGCCCCAGACCCCTGCTGGGGTTTGCCTGGAGGGGGGCAGTCCCCCCTGTAGACTGGGCTGCATCCCCAGCTGGGATTGCCCCCCCACCCCATTGTCAGCCAGCTCTCACTGCTCCAGCTAGGGAGCAGAGGGGCAGGGCCAGCCTTGCTCTCTGCAGCATACTGCACAGCCCAGCCCAGGACTGCAAAGCATGCTGGAGGACTGATTTAATGTGAACCAGAAATGGGTCTGGGACAGAAGTTTCATAATGTAAGGAATCTCCGGGTGAGGGAGATTCCTTGCGCTCCATCAAAGCTGACCTCATGAAGGAACACCTTGAGAGGCTGGATATCTTCAAGTCAGCCGACCCTGATGGTTTACACATGAGGGTACTCAAGGAGCTGGCTAACTTCATAGTTCATCCTCTGGCACAGATCTTTGAGAACTCCTGGGGCTCTGGTGAAGTGCCTGAGGACTGGAAGAAGGCCAGTGTGGTGCCTATCTTCAAGAAAGGGAGGAAAGTGGATCCAGCAAACTACAGGCCTGACCTCTATCCCAGGGAAGGTCTTGGAAAAGATTATCAAAGAGGCTATCCTTAACAGACTGGCTGACAGTAACATCCTGAGGGATAGCCAGCACGGGTTTGTTGTGGGTAGGTCTTGCTTGACCAATCTCACTTCCTTTTACGACCAGGTGACCTATCACCTGGACAAGGGGGAAGAGATTGATGTCGTATATCTTGACTTTAAAAAAGCCTTTGATCTGTTATCCCATGATCACCTCTTGGCAAAACTGGCTAACGGTGGCCTTAGCCTCACCACAATCCACTGGCTGGGGAATAGAACCCAGAGGGTAGTGGTTGAGAGAAGTCCATTGTCATGGTGTGCTGTGACCAGTGGGATCCCTCAAGGCTCTGTCCTTGGGCCTAATATATTTAACTTCATTAATGATGTAGACATTGGTGTCAGAAGTGGACTGGCCAAGTTCACTGATGTCACCAAACTCTGGAGTAAAGCATCCACACCTGAGGACAGGACAGCAATCCAGGCTGACCTTGATGGGCTCAGGAAATGGGCAGATGAGAATCTGATGGTGTTTAACACCGATAAATGCAAGGTTCTCCACCTTGGGAGGAAAAACTTGCAGCATGCTTATAGGCTTGGCAATGCTACGCTGGCTAGCACTACAGACAAAAGGGACTTGGGGGTCATGACTGACCACCAGATGAACATGAGCCTTCAATGTAATGCTGTGGCTAGTAAAGCAAGAAAAACTCTGGCTTGCATCCATAGATGCTTCTCAAGCAAATCCCGGGACGTCATTCTCCCTTTGTACTCAGCCTTAGTGAGGCCGCAGCTGGAGTACTGCATCCAGTTTTGGGCTCCACAATTCAAAAAGGACGTGGAGAAGCTTGAGAGGGTGCAGAGAAGAGCCACGCACATGATCAGAGGTCAGGAAAACAGACCTTATGAAGAAAGGCTGAGAGCCATGGGACTCTTCAGCCTGGAAAAGCGCAGGCTCAGGGGTGATCTGATGGCCACCTACAAGTTTCTCAGGGGTGACCACCAGGATCTGGGGGAATGTTTGTTCACCAGAGCGCCCCAAGGGATGACAGGATTGAATGGTTCCAAACTCCTCCATGACCGTTTCAGGCTGGAAATAAGAAAGAACTTCTTTACTGTCCCAGCCCCCAAGGTCTGGAATAGACTGCCACTGGTGGTGGTTCAAGCACCTACTTTTAACACCTTTAAGAGACATTTGGATGTTTATTTTGCTGGGATCCTATGATCCCTGCTGACTTCCTGCCCCTGGGCCAGGGGGCTTGACTTGATGATCCTCCGGGGTCTCTTCTAGCCCTAGTGTCTATGAATCTATGAATCATAAACTGGTTTGACCCGAATCATTTTGAAACTGGTTTATGTGTACTGAGCTTCTGTTCTGTTACAGGTTTAAACCAGTTTCTGATCACCTAAACTGGTTTATGTGCAACTCCTGTCCCTAGCTTCATGAACAGATATTCTCTTTTGATTCTAGAAATGCAGCCACACACCTGCAGTGGCTCAGGCCAGAAGCTGCAGGGAGGGGGCTCTAGAGCATGCCTCCCTGCTTGGCTGGAGCACACAGCTTGATGCAAGACTAGCTTATCCACCCCGAGGGGGGGCAGGGGAGGTGCAAAGCATCCTAGGATGCTAGGAGTGTGAGTTAACTTGAATCTAGAGGGGATCTGGGACAGAAGTTCAATAAACCGATTTGACGTAAATCAGTTAAGTCTGATACTACATCCATCCAAGTTTATCTTAAACCAGTTTTGGCCATTTTGAAAGTGGTTTATGTGCACTGAACTTCTGTTGTATTACAGATTTTAATCAGTTTTTGATCACTTACACCACTTTGTGTGTAATTTCTGTTCCTAGCCCTTGTTTTCAATTAGGTTTTTAAATGTAACTATTTACCTTTTGTTCCTTTCTGAATGGAGAAGTCTTTTGTGATGCGACAAAAAGTCTGTGATTAACTTGCTACAAATGATGCCACATACTAATATTTAGTAGTCATGATAGAAAAACAGGAAGATCTCAGTCTGGTCCTGCTGACTCATTGCCTTCCATGGGAGAAAAACAGCTTGTTTGTGTGACTCTTTCCATGCATTTTTACACTTGGCAGGTCAGGAAGGTTAGCTACAGCTGTGAAGAGCAGGCAAGAGCCGCTTACTTGTCACTCATACCTTATGGGTCGTGCAACAGAGAGTCATTGTGGTTGTACATGGATCTCCAAGGGAAATGGAGCAGAGCCCTTCTGTTTGTCTTCCCCTGAGAAGTGAATGGAAGTCTTGTAGCTGATTCTTCCTTGAGAAACTCCAACCTTGTACTTTGAAATATCTAAAGCATCCTTTGAAAAGAGCATTTTTCAAGAACATTAAAAGCCATCAAAAATATCTAGGAACATGTATACTGGGGTGGAAGCCTCTTACATCTCAGCTGGTGCTATGAGCCACCCTCCTTTTCCAGCCACTCTGGAAAGTGGACAGAGGCTGCAGTGAGGCAGTATAGCCCTTCACATTGGCTGGAGCAGTGAGGCAATTGGCACACCATTAGTAAAACGCAGACCAGCTGGGGAACTGGTGCACTTTTAGTAAAAACTGCATCTTGGACTGTGCCTTCACAAGCAAGATCGGATCTGCCCCGTAGGCCATAGGATTCCAGTCCTTGATATAGATGTCTTTAAAAATGAAGGAAATCAACTGATGTAAAGCTTTGAGATAGTTTCAGCTGACAACATATACACTTACTAAAGACAGAGAATGAAAGTGTGCTTTGAGAGGGCTCACATGCAAATAATTGAAGGAGAAAATCTGTAATGATCTGGTGCTAGGTTATTTTTTTGAAGAGTAATCATATATGGTCTGTTGGAAATAAACATTCTTTAATATACCTACTGCAGCCAATTGCTGAACTGCTGTCAGAATTGGATTTGAACACACATCATCGGCAAGAGCGGAGGAGATGGAAGGGGAAGAGAACATAGGTGCGTATTATGCAAATACAGAATTCTGAGCACAGAGAACTTTTCAGTACTGAATATAAATGTGACACTATCACAAAATAGCTGTCAGCATATCCAAAACTAGTTGCTAGTTAGTATCATTCTACACTACTTGTTCTCATAATGCTGTGAAATCAGTCTTTTCTTTCATGAACGAAGCACTTGTTCCCAGATTTAACTGACCTTGAGGGGAATTGGATCAACTGATACAGGTTTGTTTTGACTATTAATCCAGACAGAAATAATAGTGATGTACTTGGAAATTGTGGTCCCCAAATGATGTCTTAAAAACATTTAAACCCAGATCCTCAAAGGAACTTAAATTCTCATTAATCTTTCTTGAGGGGTACCAGTCCAGCATGTGGGCTCCATGGTTATCTTCAATACTTCTCTTCACCTTCATCTACTATAACTGTATCATTGGATTTACTCAGTCACCTAAGCATTGAGTCCATCCTAGAGCGGCTCAGGGATGTGTAACAGTGTGGTCATACCCGTCTTCGGCTGTGCGCTGTATGTGCAGTGAGTTCTCTGAGCTAACCAGCATGGTGTCAGAGCTCCTGCTGTAGCTCATGTAGCAGGCTCACCTTTCAGAACTTGGGTTGAGTCCTAGGCTTGAGATCCTGCTGTTTTGATTGGTGAAACCCGTCCACCAATCAGGAGGCAGCAGGAAAAATAAAGTCACACCCCTTTCCTGAGGGGAGGGAGAGAAGAGCTCCCTGTGCCAGCTGCCTGCAGGAGGATTCAGGATTGAGAGCGTGGTCAGGAGTAAAAAGGTAAGAAAGGTTTATTGACTTAACAAACACACAACTACACGTAGTATAACAAGACAACAATGACAGACAATAACAATTCATGTTGGCAACTTATCAGCAGTCCTCTCTGATGCCTGATGTACAACAAGTTCCTCTTCTATAAAGCTCAGCAAAGTCAGGTGTCCCTGATCGGCGCTGTCTGCGGTGTACAGGGAAGGACCCTGGTGTTCAGTCCTTGGGCTCTTCGAGATCCACTGGCCCACCGAATCCAGGTCAGCAGCTAATCTTTAAATTAGTAGCTTCTCTCACAATGCTGCATATTCCTTCTACTGATTTCCAGATGTGCTAGCCAATTTATATCTTGAGCTACGCTGTTGACTCATAGCCATTCACACGCTAACACTATGAACTTTCCTTATGACTGACCAATAGCAGTACAAGCCTTTGCATTTTTCTGATAAGGTTAATTTTAACTGCATCACTACTTACAAGGCCTCACTAATCTTTTATTTTATTTTAGCGGCAACAAACAACAAGAAACACCTGGACTAATCCTCACAGCAAGCACCTTTACCACACAGACACAACTCTCAGCTCTCACACTCCCCCCGACCTGATTGAAGACTGTAAACTGTCAGGTCCAGAAGACTTCAGGGGCAGAGCTGCGTGCCCAGCACAAGGGGCTCAAGAATAGCAGAGCCAAGAAAAGCTGGGGAGCTCTCCCTCGTGGGCAATAGGCCCAAGGCTTCTGAAGCTGCCATTGGAGGACCAGCCTTGGGAGTGGTGCAAGACTGCTTGGGCTGCTGATGGTTCACAGGGACAGTGCACAGACACCCAGCCCTGGGAGCAGTGTGAGCCTGCTCGGGCCCATCATGGTGCACAGAGCCCAAGCTTTGGGAGCCACAAGCAGTGGCTTGAGCCTGCAATCCCAGCAGGGCACTGGGGGGCCACAGTGAGGCGACTAAGGCCCCATCTCCCAGCAAGTGGCCAGGTGCACAGGGCGGCACACGGGCCCGAATGTTGGGAGCCAGGGAGCAGCAGAGGCTGTTTGGGTTAGCCACCCAGCGTGAGGATGGCTGGCAAAAGCCTGAAGGGCCCGGCCTGTGCTAAGAAAGCCCTCAGTGCCAAGCCAGGGCATGGGGAAATGGTAGTGCTGCAGCCTGAGGCCCAGGAGCCAGCAGCAGTGGTGCAGCAGCTGAGAAGACCTGAGCCCTCGGTGCCCAGAGCGGGGAACAGGGTGGAGAGGAGCCCAGTGGCACAGGAGAGGCCTGGAAAGGTGCTCCATCAGAGGAGATCCCATCGAGCTGTGCCCTGACCACTGCCACCTGAGGGAGCACGAGTCATTGGGCCCTTGGGTCCCACAGGAGAAAGACATTTAGGGCAGACAAACCCAGAGAAGGGGCTGGGTGAGCAGTCCCCTCCGCCTAGTCGAGGCTCTAAAGGGAGGGGCCCCTGGTGCTTCCTGGACATGCCCCCCCCAAGGGACCCCATTGGAAGGAGGACTGTCTTGTTGTGGGTCAGGGATTATATTAAGGAAACAGATATTAAGATTATTCATGTTTGCTCCTTATATTTTGCGATTGAAATGTTGTATTGTGAGGTTTTAAACAGTGTTATTTAGGGTTTGACCTTGGTTATTGGTTAATGTTCACTGTGTAAATGAATGTATATGATAGTTTTATGTATAACTCCATAAATTGTATATAGTTAAGAACTTTGGGCTTGCGCTAACTCTATAGAGGAAAGAAGGATCTGCTTGAAATTCTGGCATCCCTCTCACAGCACCCCCTCCTGCCTACCCATCCCATCCTATTGAGAATAGGGCACAAGCTGATAGGTGTGGGGTCTGTTTGCATGCAGCTCCAGAGCCCGAGGCTGAACATTGCCTCAGTTTCTCCGTCCTCTCCTTTATCCCCCTGCTCCTTGAAATCAGCAGGAGGGGACAAGAGGGCATAAGCGGTAGTGACACTCAGCCCCTGGGCTCTGGAGCTGCTTGAAAGCAGGTGCTAAGCACTGCCATGGCTTGCCCCTTCTTTTACCCAGTGGTGGCACTCACCCCCGGGCTGTTGAGCTGTGTCAAAGCACAGCACTTAGTTGCCTCAGCCATGCCTCTCTTCTTTGTGTATAATTCCTGACTAGCTTAGGCAGCTATCTGTTCAGCTGGTTTCTGAACATCCATCCCTGCTTTATGTACCCACCTCTCCCCATGCCTTGTGCAGTAAGTCGAGGCAGCTAACTTAGGGGTAAGGATTCCTGTAAGTGGCAGCACCTTTAGGAAGTAGGCTTGGCAATTCTGAGTACTGCAAGAGCTAAGTACTTTTGAAGTACCACTGGAGGCCTGGACATAATGGCCTTCAGCTGCAAGGGCCTGCATAAAACCATTGTGTACAGGTCTGTACTTTTTCTCAAGGTAATGAATGTCCAACTCAGCCTGTTATGTAAAAGTTAAAGACAGAAACGCTGACTTAAAAAACCCTACTGATACAACCAAGGACTGAGAGATCCTGGCCACTAAGGCTAGGTACAGGTATTCATAAAGCATGAGAGGAAATTGATCTAAGTTATGCAGTTCTCTGTAAGTGGTGTAGTTTAGATCAGCAGCGAACAGAACATGCATTTACCCTTTGGTGGGGGGTGCAAATCCTAGACTGGGTTCTGCCTTTTTTTTGCCAGGCTGTGTGTGCTGTACTTCTGTATTGTTATGGGTATAGACCAGTTTCTGATCATTTATACTGGTAAAAGTGTAGTGGCTATACCTGGCCTAAGCTGGGACCAGAAATCAAGGGACCAAAACTGCTCTGTCAGAAATTAAACCTACTTGGTGGACAAGAAAATAAGATTTGGTGCTCCATGCACCACCTCTTTTGGGGGGTTTATTAGTCTGACACTGATGGACTAAAAGGAATGGACTACAGCTGTTGCTCCCACCATCTTCTGGAGCTTTGGGCTCCATTATTATATCACTTGGTCTTCATTCTCCTGAAGTCCTGAGAGCTGACCATGTCAGAGCAGGCCTGGAAAAATGAATGCAGATGGTATCACCAGCTCCACCAGCTTCTGCTAAATGCTGACTGTCATCAGGAATGTGAGACTTGTGTTCCTGCTGTCAGCTGCTCCTACACTCATCTCCTTCTCTTAGCTCCACTTAGCTTTTCTCTTTCCCTTTTGTTGCTGTTTAAGAAGAATCTAGCTCAGCTGGCCAAGACAACACTTCTTGCGGCACTGCAGGGTGTCTGTGACCAGAGAGGCAGCTGACAGGAATGTCTTAAAAATGTTGTGCAAGTGTGAAGCACAATTACTGGCTCTGTGAAGAGTCATTATATCTAATCAATAGCCACTTACAGTTCTGTGTAACCTGGGAATGGCTAACCATGCAGAAAAGGCAGTCAAAGGAATCAGACTTGAGTTGGGCCTTCCTACAAACTATATTTTCTTGCGTTTATTAAACAAATGCAGATTGTTGTTGGTATTATTAATAATTATACCAGGTAACAGACAAAAAATAGGGTCAAATTCTGTTTTCCTGCACTTGTTTAAATGCAGAATATTTGTACTGCCTTCCAAAAAGTCCTTAGGTATAATGCCTTTAGGGTACCTCTCTGATGAAGTCACAGATGTGATGGGTATCTCAGCTAGTTTTAAGCTAGTCAGCTGAGATGCTGGTAGCTGTTTAGCAATGCTAGCATGGAGCTCAGTATGAGCTAATTTTCCTTGTTTCTCTAAGGTTAGCCTAAGCAGATAGATTAGGTGATAGTTTTTTGGAAAATAGACCAAACCTCAGCGTATATACAAACCCGGTCAATGAGCCTCACAGAACTAGCATAAAGACAGACCACTGCTAAAGGAGACATGAAAGTGAAACCAGGATGCTGACAGTGGCCTTCAATAGACAGAAAGGTTGTTAATGATGAACGTGAGGAAAACCTTTATCTCTACCTGTGACCAGGGTGGATTCCAAGGGGATGCAGTGGCACAGTCACCCCCCCACCAAATCTCTTTCAGACCATGTTGAGGAAGCAGCAGCATGGACTTTTTAAAAAGCCTCTTAAACATATAAGCAATGCATCTCCCAGCTCCTTTCCCCTCCATGCTCAGTGGCATGTCCATGTCCCTCTGCCCTCCCATTTGGCACCCCCCTCACCTACCGCTGCTGCTGTCCCCACTGTCTTCAGCTGCTCTGGGGGTTGGGGAGTTCCAGTGCTGCTACTGTCGCACTCCCAAGCTGCATGTGAAGCCAGGCTCAGCCAGGGATAGCAGCAATGGCCTTGGGCAGTGTCTGCCAGCTTGGGTGCAGGGCAGGAGCAGGGAGGGGGGTGTCCCTCTTTTTGCTGCTGTCTCTGACTGAACCCAGCCCCTGCATGCAGCCTGGCTCAAGTGCAGCAGGAACAGCCCCTGCGGCAGCCAGAGACGATGACAGCAGTGGGTCAGCGAGGCAGGGTGGAGCAGGGAAGTGCTGTTGAGAACAGAAGGGAAAGCGGGGGCGCAGGTTCTTACCTGATTTAGGAACTGGTAGCTGCTCATGAAGAATCACGTGCCTGGCCCACTGGAGACAGGCATTTGGGAGCAAGGGGTGCAACCACCCCTGCAGCTCCCCCCTTTCCAAAAACCTAGATCTGTCCGTGATCATGACTACGTAATAATGCTGTTACAGAGAATTCAAATAATGTTACTAGGTGTGAGCACCTAGAGTAGCTTCCAAAACAAATGTCTTTATTTTCACAGTGAAAAAAAAAATGCCACCTGTCACAACATGTCAAGAATATGACGGATAAGTGTCAATTCTCATATGAAGTACCTCGCCACTGATGAGTAAGGGGGATGAAGGGTTGCTTCTAGTGAAAGACTTGGGTGTCTGAAGTAGACTTAGGCAGAACTGAGGAGCCTAAGCACAGATCTGTGATTACAACCCCCACCCCTACCTCACTCTCTAAAACCTCAACCCTTCTCCCTTCAGAAAAAAAAGAAAACAAAAATTGAGGCCATTTTCTTTTAAGAAGGAGACCACTGTGCTGCTGCTTGTGTCTCATGTAATGTCCTAATGATTAGAGCATGCACCTGGTTTTAATCTCATCTTTCATCCGAGGGGGTTCACCATTATATCTCCAACCTCTGAGTAGAGTGTCTTTACTGGGTAGGCTGGATTGGTTATGAGCTAGGCTGGCATTCATCACGCCTCCTCTTAAGGCTATGAACTTTTTCTAGGAAGTCATGATTTACGGGACCAGAGAGGAAGAATAACAGGAAACCAGACTAGGTAAATATGATTGTTAGGGACTGCTCCTGGGAGCCAGAAGATTGCACCCTCTCAAATTCAGGAAAGCATTGAACTGGGAGAAACTGAACACCATCCACTTTGCTCTGCAGCCTGGGGACAGCAAGCATAACTTCACACATTGTAGTCCCCTAACTAGAGCGTGAGATCTTCTCATTCTATATCCCCTCCATAAATGTATCCCAGCTCCTTTAATCTTCTTTTGTAACTGAGTTGTGGAGTTCAGTTTCATTTCCTTGCAGCTGAGCATGGTCTTCTCTAACATCCACCTGCAACAGGCTGCGAAGCCATTTTTGTGATCTCCCAGCTATCCATGCACAGTACAAGATAGGTGGTAGGTCCTGGAGTTTCAGCATTTTACAGAACACCCCAGGTATGACTACTCCTAGATCATCCATGACCAATGCTTGTGCAACCCCTTCTTAAGCACTAGTGTGCTTTCTGTTAGGTTTTGGGTTTAAAAACAAAGTATTCAACTCTAGCATTTAGGAAAAACTACAACTCAGTGATTAGTGTGATCCTACTATAGAAGTTAATTTACTCTGTGTGTGTGCGTGTGTGTGTGTGTGTTGATATCTCTATATGTGTGTTTTTATTGAGTGCAATTTTAAAGTGGCTAAGATTATAATTTGTATTCACTTACTACGTGGTTTGGTGTAACTGTCCCATGGCAGATATAAATGCCTATGCTATAAATTGGCAGATATTTTACTCAATAGAATTAGTTCTTTAGCGTGTAACATGATATATTCCAGTATTCTGTAGAGAAAGTTTTGTGTCAAGCTCCATTTTCCTTTCTGTTGGTATAGTGCTTTTGTCTGGTTTGCCTGGGGTACATAGCCACTGTCGTTAAATCCCTATATAATAACTTATTTCTCCACAATGTCTTAGGAATTCCTCAACTGCAATATAAAAAATGACTGTACAACTGTAACTTAGTTTTTGACACTTTACAAGCAAACTTAGGGTAGTTTCTAGTCCTAAAGAGTTTATAGTCTAATCACGACAAGATGAACAAGTGTGTGTAAAAAGCAATTGGAAGGAATGGAGAAAGAAGGATGAAGGAAGCAGTAATAAAGGCAGCTAAATGAAGAACCAGCTGGCTTCTGATTGGTTAATAATTTAAGAAGTGCATAAATTACAAGGTTGCAAACAAATAAGACAAGTAACAGACGTTCCCTACTGGTCATTTTGCTAGTTGTCGTCCATAGTTTTTAATCATCAGGGAAGAGATGCGGGTCTGTGAAAGAAGAAAGGTTACTGGCCTTATGCATAGTTTTCCCATTATTAAAGGTAAGGAAAGGAAGAAAGAACATAAATACATATGGGAAAAGTGGACACACGGTTATGGAGTCTGGTGCTTCTGATGGATGAAGGGTGGGCCTGTTAGCTGTACAATAACACACAGGAGTGGGCAGTTAGAGAAGGGCAAAAAAAGGAAAGAATTTGTAACTGATGTGGCAGAGGCTATAGGGAATGGCAAATACACTTGAGAGATCCAAACAAGAGGGTTATATCCTCTCTCAAATTGCAAATTGTCAAGTTGTGGAACCCTTAAGACACATTACAGTTAAAACAGGTTGAAATTATGATGTTAATGGCAATTTTTGAGTGGTTCTAAACAGGAGATGTCAGAGGGAAAGGATGAGAAGGCAACATAGTGGTGGTTTGGGAAGTCACTGGTGTAGAGAGATGGTCATTGAAGCTGGTTCAGCAGATGAAGACATCTAGGGAGAGGAGGCCAGGGGAGAGGAGGTAGCAAGCCAGGAGGACCTCCTCAAGGATACATGAGGAAAGGTGATAAAGCAAAGAGGATGATTCAGTGAGAGAGAGGTTGAAGGCAGTAACTAAGAAGTAAGAGGACCTCAGCTCAAGACAGGGAGTTGTTAGGAAGGGAAAGATTTCAAGCTGGAAGGAATGACTGGAAGCATCAAAGCGGGGATGGTGAGGAATATAAATGTGAAGTCCTGAAGGTCTGGGGACCTGCAGGTGATGATGTTGTTTTTGTAGAGGAAATGCGGATTGGACTGATCTGGATGGAGAATGGAGTTGGAGGTGGAAGAAAAGTAAGTGGAGGTCTGCAGGAAAGGCAAGTAGAGTACAAGAGAAAGAAGAGAAGAGAAATCTTCTTACCCTAGAGATGCCCCTGCCTGTTTAAGGTGGAAGAAGTCTGGTTGGGCATTCAGGAGAAATCATGCATGAGCTCTGTTCATGCTTTAGATAAGTGGTGCTCAACCTTTCTGCCTGTTGGCAGGCCAGATCCTGGTGGTCTAGATCTGGCACCCAGATGGGGACACATCTGGCTGTGTGGAGGGAGGTGGGTGAGGAGACAGCCTGGCCCCCATCCGGCCACATAGGGAAAGAGGGCTTGGCCCAGCCCCAGCCCAGGGCATGACTTGACCCCGATCCAGACATGTGGAGGAACAATGCTTGGCCAAGCTTCAGCCCAGCCCTGTGGGTTGTGGGGAAGTGGCATGATTTAGCTCCATTCTAGCTGCCTGGGAGGAGGGGGTATGGCCTAGATCTCATCCCAATGTGTGGGGGTAAGGGGTGCAACCCAGCTCCCATCCCACGTGGGGGGCTTGTTAGGGCTTTGCTACACAGTAATTTTGGGTGGCTCCTTTTAACTCTTGGATTGTCCACAGGTCAACACCTGAAACTGATTTTAAGTACTCATTATGCAACTCAAAGTTATGCCTCTCCAGGGCAGGGTTATCTCTGATCCGTGCTACCCAGCTCATGTTGCACTAAGGTGTGGCCACTGTAGGCTATACCCTAGTGTAAACACCGCAGCCATCTCCTCCCACACTGTCCCAAATTGAGCCCGCTCCCTCTGCACCCTTCCTAGCACCCCAGATCCCCACTTACTTCCCCCCCACCAGGCCCTGCTTGCTTGTGGCTGCCTGCACTGCCTGCCCCTGGGAGCAGGCAGGGAAGGCTTAAACTGCCTGCCTGGCCACCACGGCTGCTGCAGCTGCTGCACTCCAGGCCTGGTCCCCTGGGACAGACACTGTGGGCAGCCACATGTAAGTAATGCCCTGGGTGTGCATGGGGGGGCAGGGGGTGGGCAGGAGGCAGGGGGAACCCCAGGGGCAGGGGGGATGAGAGGAGCCCCAGGGAGGGCAGGGGGCAAGCCTAGAATGGGGGCAGAGGATTTTACCTTTCAGTCCTCCATGCCCCTGCTGGCCTGGACATGCTCCTGTTCCAAGCTTGAGCTACCACTAACACCCATCAATGTTTGGCAGCTCAGTGTAACATATAACAAGGCCCTTAGTGACAGTGATAGACTACAGCCTATCATCCTGGCCAGTATGCTGGTGGGGAGTGCCATTGTTTTGTTGTCTCTTGTGTTAGTGTAAACTCTTTTAGACAAATCTGAAAATTAACAAAATTTATAAAATGTAAGGAATATCAAAAGTGCTATGTGGTGTATGGAGACAAGGACAGTGGGGCCCTGGGCAGTGACTTGGACTCCTTGGTGCTATGATAATGCAATCCAGTAATAATAATAATAATAATAATAAACATTTTATCCTAATGAGCCCAGCTGATATATATATGAACGGTGAAGGAAGGTTCCAGTTTGGGAGAACAGAGATGAGACATGGCCTGAAGAGTAATTTGCACTTTGATGGTTTGCCTAGACTTGCAGGAAGGGAAGGGCTTTTGTTTACGTCCCAGAGAAAGGGAAAATTGTTAATGGGATCAGGGATAGTTATTTGGCTTTCCTTTATATCCTGGGAAGGCTGAATACTTGTTCTGGGTTTTTGGTTTCATGGAAACCTTGCATCACAGAACAGAAGGGATCTCAAGAGGTCACGTAGTCCAACTGCCAGTGCAAGTTCATCCACGTTTAAACTACAGTAGTCGAGTGTCTTGAGGAAGTGGAACTTAGGTTCCTGGGGAGAGCCCCCACTGTGATGATATGTGCTGTACCACATATTTCAAACATGCATTATCTCTGTACATCTGTTAATAGTTGTAAATATGTATGCATTGTAACAGGTGTAAATATTTTGATAGAAAAGATTCTAGCAGACAACTTGCAAAAATATGTAGCATAGTTCCTACATCTTATAGGACCAATAAAACGTGTGACAATGT
This sequence comes from Crocodylus siamensis, assembly GCF_052110815.1. Classification (NCBI taxonomy): domain Eukaryota; kingdom Metazoa; phylum Chordata; order Crocodylia; family Crocodylidae; genus Crocodylus; species Crocodylus siamensis. The sequence goes on along the minus strand of NC_143398.1, from coordinate 21,982,148 downwards.
ACTGCAAGTATCTTCCTCAATAGTTCTAGACACCAGAAGGAGGTTCAGCTATATATAATCAATAGTAAAACCTGTCCCCATGTGAGTGCAGTTAGCTCTTCCCTGATCAAGCAAAGAAAATCAAACAAAATATAAAAGATCTCATATCTCTTAGCCTTTACAGAAATTCTTTATATAGAGAGGAAACTCATAATGTGTGTTATTCCTATGTGCAGCTAAGCTATCCCAATTAATTTGCACATTAAGAAACTTTTTTTTAGTGTACTTCACTTATAGCGCACACTGCAAGGGTCAAATCTGTGTCAGAACAGTTTATTGTGTTTTTGTACCAACTAATATCAAACAGCATCCCTGCCCATGGCAGTAAACTTGTATGTGGTGCTATGAGGAGAAACGCCAGTAAAACCCCACCAAAACCTCCCCTCTGATTACTCCCATTGAACCACCTTGTGAGGACTGTTTTGCTAATTGTATATGTTTGATAGTAGAAAATAAAACAAGTATGTGATGGTGAGGAAAACACCTGAAGTTGTGTATTCAGATCCTTATCCCAAATCTCGTTGAACTCAATAGAAAGACAGTCCCTACAACGGGAGTTGTATTAGCTCTTATTCAACATGGGAATGAATTGGTGAGCTCCAGCTCTCTGATGTGGGCAGATTCTAAACCAAATGCAGCCTTGAGTGTGTGTTTCTTATGTTTGCTTGTTAACAATCAATAGTGAAAAACACACTATTATAGCTATTAGTATAACTGGTTGACCTTATTTCACATGGAGAAACTTTGTATTGAAAAATGAAATTTAATTGAAACTTTCCCCCCTATATAAACCACTTTTTTGTTTCACAGCGACTTAGTGTTCGTTTAATTTCATGTTTTGGAAACTTCTATTCTCCTTTTTATTCATTCTTTGGTTTCTGCATTTTATTTCATTTCTATCACTTCCCTTTTTGTTTCTTTTACTTTCCTTTTCCACTAGCACAGGGAAGAAATGACTTGAAAAGTGTGAGGAAAAACATTTCTGTTTGTTGTTTTCCACATGGGAAAATTCAGGCAACCATTGCAGAAGAGTGAGCTAGTATCTTTTCTTAGTTTCTTACCCTTTTAAAATTTCCCCTTCATTACTGGTAAAGGTAAAGAAAGTAAAAAACAAAAGAGCACCATCATCGCTCTGAAATCCACCCAAAGATGGTGGAATACTCTAATTTTGTGGTGGATCAAATATTTATATGAAATATGTTAAGACAGGCTTAAAATATAAAATTAATTTTGTTTCGAAATGTCATGTATATGGGAAATGATTCCATTTTTGACTAGTTACAGTTAAAGGTGTCTGTCACAAGTTATTTGATAAACCTGGGTTGTCTCTTGCTCTCACTGAAGTTGATAAGGATTTTTCTATTAAGTTCAATGGCAACAGGATTAAGCTCCTGTAGCACTCTTGATCTTACCATACTTCCAGTCCATCCTACAGAATTACTCGCTGACATTTTCAAATATGTTCTGATAAACTATTTTTATGAGGAAACTTGGGAATCAAATCATGCTCTACAACCCCTCTAGTCGGCAAATCTTTTTAGGCCTCTGATTGTCAAATTCCAGTTGTACTTATTAGATAAGCACAAAACATCCCTTTCTATATTGTGTGTCTGACCTTCTCTTTTTCTTGTAGCTTATGATAGAGGGGGAAAAGAAGACCTCAGTTTTCTTTTAAACCAAAAGAGAGACCCAAATATAGATAAGCATCATAAAATTTCTCTGTAGTCTCCGCATTGGCTGTCGCTGTGTTATCCAGGGTTCCCACCTTTCCTCAAACTAGCACTCTCATTTACATTGTGGATGGTTCAATATTTTCACTCATGACAACACAGACTGATATTTCTTGATAGCCGATTTTGTAATCACGCGAAAGTGAGGACACAGTATATACAGATGGAAAAAAATTTTTTTGGATATATATTTTATTTGACAGTGGTTTAGAATATCATACAGTAAACAAGATTTCTGTAAAAGTTAATTTATCCATAGTGGTGCGTTTCATAAAAATAGTTGCTCACTTACAGCCTTTCTGTGACTATTAATACATGGAATTATATTTATAGAGATAGAGCTGTACAGGGTAAATTCACAGCTAACACTACACAGAAATATTATTTGGAATGGGGTTTAGATGATGTGCTGTCTTCACAGGTTATCGATTACAGCCGCATAAAGCAATTGCTGCACAAGGAGTAGCTGCGAACTGTGCAAATTAGAGTTTATGCAAGCATAATCTCAACTGTTTCTCAGGTTTTATTGTTTGCTTTCCTTACACATAGAAAATAAGATATTGGGGCGTGCACCTACGCTACAGAAGCACTGTCCAAAACCAGATTCAATAAATTAATGGCAAATTATACTGAATTTCTAGTTCAGGGGATAAAGATTTTTTTTAATTAAATAAAAATTGGGTAAACAGCTACGTGGGTTTGTGCTTTTTGAAAAATTATAATTGATGTTTTCTAAAAAAAGGTATATAAAAGCTGCAAAATCCTTTATTGGAGGCTTTTCAAACACTCTGATAGGAAAAAAAAACATGCCCACATACTTGTAAGAAGAGAATGAAACTGAGTATCTCAGTCTAGAGCAATATTTTAGAGCGATAGTAAGGTACTAACCTATTGGAACAATGCTAATCTCAATGTGACTCTTTTGGAGAGAGCACATGCAGAACAGTTGATACCTAACTTTAAAATATATACTTTTCTGAGAATATTTATCTTCCTGATTTTTTTTTTTTTTTAACAACCAGTGTATTATTGCCCATGGCTTTTTTGGCACACAACAAACAAACCCTACAGTAACTTACCAGGGACAAGACGGTGCTGACGGCACATGGAGTCTTATGAAGGCAGACTGGAAAGTTAAGCATTAGTACTTAAGGCTTGAAATTCAAGACAGGGAAGCAAGTAGGATAAAAATAAAAATGCGGGGCAAAAAGGGAAGAAATGCTAGCAGAGGCATTTCCATAATACAAACGAGGACACTTGAGCATCTGTCTCAGAAACAAGTTTTGTTTGGGTGAATGTTTGCCTCAGTAGCATCTGTTCTGTCAAAGTGAAGAAGAAGAATTTAAAGTCTTTAAAAATAACTGCAATATAGCTCTGTAGTAAAGTCACCATATTCTGCAAGAGAGAAAGGCCTTTCTTCAAGGAAGCTGCAGCTTTTTTTTCTTTTAAGAATCATCTTTTCATTATAAGGATCTTGTTAGTGTCTCAATTTTGAGCTTGCCCAATTAAGATTGTGTGCTACATGCAATATTAGGGGAACCTGTGATAAACGGTTTCCTAGGACAATTTGCAAATACAACTCCACCCTAACTCCTTTCCAATGTACAGAAATATGATTTGTTCACAAAAATGGCAGTAGAAATGGTATCACAGCAACTAATCCACTAGATTCCCCAACTCCTCCTGTAGCACCCAGTGAACTATGCTACTGGGTATCATGTGGATTATCCCAAAGTGTTAACAGTGGAGACATATCATGAGTGTACAGTTCCAAATGCTTCAGAGAAACCCTTTAACCCCTGTCTAGATATGTTGAGAACAATTTATTTACAACATTTTAGCTCAGTTAAAAGATCCTTTCTCAGTTTCAGCTTGCTCCGTGCAGTTTTTATTTAAGGCGATGTTCCAGTTTGTGATTGCTCTAACTTGTTCCAGTTTCTTGATATAAAGTTTGAATGAAATCCAAGTCCTTCATGCAGTGGAAAAAATACTAAAGCTACACTGCACCATTCTTCTCTGATGTACTGTCTGTCATAATGTTTTGGTTTCTTCCATAGCTGCCAAAGTCCCTAAAATGGAACTGGGGACTTTAGGGTCAGTTTTAAATCTCCATGTTGACTATATGCTGTTTGAGCTTATTAGACACTGTGCACATTGTCATGGAATTACACATTAATGTTTTCATTCCTCAATGCTTTGTGTGTATGCGTGATAGTTAAAATAAATTAAAATAAATCAATGTGAGACAGAAGCTAAGAAGAATGTTCTGCGTCAATGTGAAACAGTTAGAGGGCAACAGTCACTTATTTATCTGCTCATGGCAGAAGTGCCAGACTTTACTACGCTAGGTAGCTTATCAGATCCGGGAATTTTCCATGGGCCTGGTGAGACAGTTGCCTTCCGAACTGTAGTGTTGGTGCTACGAGTGTTAATGGAATGAAGATATCCCTTCCTCGGGAACTCACTGGGTTTCCCATCAGGGTCCCTCTGGTTGTGGTCCATATCGCTTCCATATGAGCTACAGCTATTGCTACCGTACGCTTTTGTAGCACCACCTGAGTCAAGCCTGACATGTTCAGAAGCTGCAGTTGGTTTCTTCTCAGTGGTACTGGAGGATTTGTGATCTTCTTTTGCACTTAGAGATCCCCCTCTCTTGCTTTCTGACTTCTTCAGTCTCCCAACCTGTTCGTCATTGGTCCCAGCACACACATGCTCTCTTGCTCCAGCTTCGACCACAGTGCTCTGTCCCACAGCCTTACTTTCAGAGGTGGACCTGCCACCATCAGGGGTCCTGTTTTTGCCTTCTAAATATCCCTTCCTAGAAGCCTCTTCATGCTTTGACCTGTCTATCTTTTTAGGACTTGCTGACCTTTCTCTTTGCTCTCCTACCCTTTTCTTTTTGTGACCATTTGCCAAAAGCTCCTTTGGTTTTCTTACATCATGTTCCCTCTTCATATCCCATGTTGGCTCTGGGTTTATCTGATGGGAAGGGTCAGAAGGTGGGGCTAGATGTGATGAAGATAATGGTGAGATTATGTCATCAAGGGAAATAGCTACTTCCGGCAGACCTGGGGAGGTGGCAGAGGGAGAACTCCAGGAGTTTGGTTCGTCTGTCATAACAACAAAGAAAAGGTAGTTAAGGAATTATTTACACAATTGGCAATACTTAATTTTTTTCAAACAGCATGCAACAGCTAAAATCCATATTGGATGTCAGCATGGCAGTTTTTACTTAAGCAAAATTCTAGTTGAAGTAAGAAGGGCAAAAATAAAATCATTGGGAATTTTGGATGAGTAAGAACTGCAGAAGTTAGCACAGTGCAACTACTGAAAATATCTGTCTCTGACATAAGTTGATTTTTTATTTGCCTTTATTAAATAGTGAAAAATTAGTAGTGACAAATAAAATACATTTTTATATCATTATAACAGCTTTGTTATTTGGCAAGATCAACGCTGTCTCAAAAGACAAACGTGAAGGCTGATCTTCTCTCTAGTATACATTTCCTTACAAGCATAAAATAATCAGCACGGATTTGTAGCCCAGATTAGGTCATCCATCAAATCAGCTTCTTTCACCTAGGTGTTAAATTGCAGTATTTAGGGACCTAAAATTATGCCTGATGTGAAGGCATGCAGACTGGGGGAAATCTTGGCCATTAATTTTGAATTTGTCTCAATTACTCAACTCCAACAGCATTTGGTTAGAATGTGTAGATCCAATTTCCTTATGATACAGGGGTACATCCTGCACTGACACACAAAGAGCGGGGGATGAATTGGGTTTACCTATGTCTCCAAAATACTTAGAAGTCCAATATTCCAATCCTTTGCTTTCATGAGTAGTCACTGCCTTTTGTTTGAACTCCTGTTAAGGGGCATTAGTTCTGAGACGTTAGTTTTGAAGACTCATTGTGACTGCTGGCAGTCTGTCTCCTATTTGTATCCCTACCCTTTAACTATGAAGCCCAGAGAAGCCTCTCAGATTGATAAATGCTTTTCTGTAATTATTCTTGTTAGGTGGCTATATGTACAAAGACTCACATGCTGCCAAAGATAAAGGGATATTGCAAGGATCCACATAAATGAGGTGGCGCAAATAGCAAGAAACAGCATGTTTCAAGAAGGAGAAAATATTACCTTCTAACTGAGGGAGTTAGCTGGGCTTCTCTGGGACAGCACTGATTGGTCTGAACTGTTCTGAAAAAACCACACAGTGGGTGCATCGACATGAAACACTTTACTGCATGGCAGAGCTAATTATTCTAATCTACGCATGTAGATACTTACTGTGCAGTAATTGGCTCTAATCATGAGTAAATTTGCTACCTGCAAATGCAAGTAGCAAATTTACTTGAGATTAGTAACTGTACAGTAGCAGATGTGTAGACCCTTGACCGGGAGCAAATGTACTCCCAGTTAGCCAGGCAGCAGGGGGCAGCAGTAGGTGGGAGATTTCTTTCTGCCCTGGGAGCTGCCTGCTGCCGGGGTGTGGGGACAATGTCCCCCTGCTCCAGCAGCAGGCAGCTCCCATCTCCTGCTCCACAGGGCTGGGAGATCTGTATCTCCTAGCCCAAGCCCTGTGATGGCAGAACCTTGGCTGGGAGAGCCTCATCTCCCAGTGCCACCTCCGCGGTCACAGGGCTGGGACTGGAAGATCCTTATTTCCCTGCCAAAGCCCTGCGGTGGCAGAACCCGGGCTGGGAGAGCCTCATCTCTGTGCCAGTTCTGTGATCATAGGGCCGGGGCTGCAAGATCCTTATCTCCTAAATAAAATGCACACGCACACACACCCCGTTTGTTTTTCTTGAAAAAAATCTATGGCAAATTTCAAATTAACATGAGGATGCACATTATTTTGGAAAATTCAATGTCCTTTTCTCAATAATTTAGGACATCCTCAGCTGAGGCTGTACAGTTAAGCTAATGACTTGACTGTGTATTTTGCAGATAAAAATAGCAGAGCCGATAGTGAGGTGAGTGATGTAATGAGTATGAGCAGCATGATTATCTGAGGAGCTATTTATTTTACCAGATGGTGCCAGTTATGTGCTTAAACATAATGAACATATGTGTGAGGAAAAAAATAGATACTGAAAAGGGAAAAGTGCAAGTTCTGTGTAAGATAAATAAACTTTGGGCTTGAAACTTAACTGGGCTGAGGGTCTTGATTAAATCAAAAAAGACCCAGCACTTTCTTACCCTCTACTTAAGGTTGTGCAATATACCATCTGCTCCATGGCTGGTATTTGAGCAAGAAAAAAATAAAAACAAGGATTAACTTTTTGTGCTTCTTGGCTCTCGTGAATTTGCCTACGAAAAGCAGGTGCTGTAACTTCCACTTATCTCCGGGCTCATTTGTTTTCTTAATTCTGCTGTGGAAAACTGGTAGAGTAAGGAGAGGCTTTAAGAAGGAGAAGGAGAAGGAGAAAAGCACACTCTTAGCCTGAGAAGACCTGAAGCCTACTGGACCCTGTTATACCTAAATATGTCACTGAGCTTTATTTCTGGAGTCAAAAACATTTCTGGATTATTCTACCACAAAACTGGTGGGTCTAGACTACAGGTTGCTTTGCAATGCAAGGATATCTGAGATAGCTGTGAATGAGCTGACTCAAGTATTGCAGGTAACTTATTTGGGTGACACAGAGCTCAGCATGGCAAAACATAGCCCAAATCATAGAATCACAGAAAGCTAGGGTTGGAAGGGATCTCAGGAGGTCACATCTAGTCCAACCCCCTGTTCAAAGCAGGACCATGCCCAACTAGATCATTGGGGAATAAACAGGAGGAACTCGCCCTCAGAATAGCTAGTTCAAACCCAGATGTCATAGGGCTAACAGAAACGTGGTGGGATTCGTCCCATGACTGGGCAGTTAGCATTAGGGGCTATAGGCTTTACAGGCGGGGTAGGGAAGGAAGGAAAGGTGGGGGTGTGGCGCTCTATGTCAAGGAGCACTACACATCTTCTGCCAGTAGAATGGGGTCAGAGGAAGGGCGGGCTGAAGTGCTCTGGGTCAAGATTCAAGGGGGCCATGGGGAGAGCAATTTGACAGTGGGGTTCTATTACAGACCCCCCCCAACCAAGGGGAGGAGCTGGACCAGGAATTTTTGGGCCAGCTTGCAGAGGCACGTAAGGCAAGGGATGTAGTTGTCATGGGTGATTTTTAATTACTCGGATATCTGATGGGAGGAACAGTCAGCCAGGACGGACCGTTCCAGGAGGTTCCTGGCTGAGATACAGGACCTCCACTTAATCCAGGAGGTGCACAGTCTCACCAGAGGAGATGCCCTGTTGGACCTGGTCCTGGCCACAGGCAATGACCTGGTAAGGGGCCTCCAGTTTCTTGACCACTTGGGCGATAGCAATCATCGCTTGCTGGAATTCACCATCCAGCACAGGGTGTCAAGGGTGTGCAGCAAGACGGTAGCCCCAGACTTTAGGAGGACCAACTTCAACAAGTTGAGACTAGTGGGTGAGGTGCTGGGGTCCTTGAGGGCAGGGGAACTCACTGTCCAGGACGAGTGGTCGTTCCTTAAGGAAGCGATACTCGGGGCCCAAGGGGAGTCCATCCCAACAAGAAGCAAGGGGGGCAAGAGTGCCCAAAAGCCCCCCTGGCTCACCAAGGGCATCTGGGAATGCCTGCTTACCAAAAAGGCGGCGTACACCCAGTGGAAGGGGGGTGCTATCTCCAAAAAGGAGTATACTTCCTCTGCTTGGGCCTGTAGGAGGGCTGTCAGGAAAACTAAGGTGGATATAGAGCTAGGACTAGCGTCCAAAATCAAGGATAATAAAAAGTCCTTTTTCAAATATATGGGGAGGATGAAGAAGGCACTGGGTAATGTGGGGCCCCTGCAAAGTATGCTAGGTAATCTGGTGGTTGCGCCAGAGGAGAAAGCGGAACTCTTTAACCAATTCTTCACCGCCGTTTTCTTGTGCAGGGACTGGGACTTCCCCGCTGTGATGCCAGACGGACTCGAGGGGAATGCCTCCAGACCTCAGTTTGGGGGGACCGGGTTAGAGAGCTTCTGGAGGGGCTGGACATGTTCATGTCAGCGGGTCCAGATGCTGTCCACCCCAGGGTGTTGAGGGAGCTAGCTGGGGTTATTGCAGGGCCCTTGGCACGGCTTTATGAGCGCTCATGGTGCTCGGGCCAGGTGCCAGATGACTGGAAGATAGCTAACGTGGTCCCCATCTTCAAAAAAGGGAAGAGAGAGGACCTGGGCAACTATAGGCCCATCAGTCTTACCTCTATCCTTGGGAAACTCTTTGAGAAGATCCTCAAGGAGCACATCTGTGATGGGCCGGCTTCAGGGATGATGCTCAAGGGCAACCAGCACGGTTTCATGAGGGGCAGGTCATGTCAGACCAACTTGATTGCCTTTTATGATCAGGTCACAAAGGCAATGGATGCAGGTGTTGCCATGGAGATAGTCTTTCTAGACTTCAGCAAGGCCTTTGACACCGTCTCCCACCCCATCCTCATTAAAAAGCTAGGCGGCTATGGGATTGATGCCTACGCAGTCAGATGGATTGCAGATTGGCTCAAGGGTTGTACTCAGAGGGTGGTGGTGGATGGGTCATATTCAACCTGGGGGGAAGTGGGCAGCGGGGTCCCCCAGGGCTCGGTCCTTGGGCCCGCACTGTTCAATTTCTTCATCAGCGATTTGGATGACGGGGTGAAATGCAACCTGTTTAAATTTGCTGATGATACCAAAATTTGGGGTGAGGTGAGCACGCTAGTAGGGAGGGAAAGACTGCAGCAAGATCTGGATAGGTTACAGGAGTGGGCTAACATAAACAGAATGCGTTTCAATACTGACAAGTGCAGGGTGCTGCACTTAGGCAGTAATAACCAACAGCACACTTATAGAATGGGAAACTCCCTTCTTGAGAGCATGGAGGCAGAAAGAGATCTTGGAGTCATTATTGACTCCAAGATGAACGTGGGCTGACAATGCGAGGTCACGGTTGGCAGGGCTAACGGGACTTTGTAGTACATCTACAGGTGCATCTCAAGTAGAGCCAGGGAGGTGATCCTCCCCCTATACGCGACGCTGGTCAGGCCACAGCTGGAGTACTGTGTTCAGTTCTGTGCGCCCCATTTCAGGAGGGATGTGGACAACATTGAAAGGGTCCAGAGGAGGCCACCCGCATGATCCGGGGACAACAGGGCAGACCCTACATTGAAAGACTGAGGGACCTGAACCTGTTCAGCCTTCACAAGGGAAGGCTGAGGGGGGACCTGGTGACTGTCTATAAACTCACTAGGGGGGATAAGAAAGGTTTGGGAGAGACATTGTTTCCCCTAGCGCCCCCTGGCATGACAAGGAACAATGGACACAAATTATTGGAGAGTAGGTTTAGAGTAGACATCCGCAAGAACTACTTCACTGTCAGGGCAGCTAGGATCTGGAACCAACTTCCTAGGGAAGTGGTGCTGGCCCCTACCCTGGGGATCTTTAAGAAGAGGCTTGATGCCTACCTGGCTGGACTCATTTGAGTCCAGTTTTTTTTCTCCCGCCCAGGCGGGGGGGTTGGACTTGAAGATTTACAAGGTCCCTTCCGACCCGACTTCTATGATTCTGTGATTCATCCCAGTTTTTAAGAGCTGGGTCTTAAAAACCTCCAAGGATGGAGATTCCACCACCTCTCTGGGTAACCTGTTCCAGTGCTTTACTACCCTCTTAGTGAGCAAGTTTCTCTTAAAATCTAACCTATATCACCTCATGCTGAGCTATTTGCTGCTGCTTCTGACACTGAAAGTGATTCATTTACAGGTAGCGTGGGGACCTCTACATTATAGTCTGCAGCTTAGACACACCCTACGACTTGAGGTGTTAACCCTATGCTTGCTTTCTTCTTATTATACCATATATTTGTCTGAAGCAATTTCTTCCTTGAAGGATTAATGGAACAGACTTGCAAATGAAGATCATATCTGCCAAACTCACATCAGAATTAGCTTTTGAAAAACTAAATGTCTGTTTCTGTCCTTATTTAACACCAGTCATGTAACATGGGGTGGGCAAGTGGGACACATGCCCTGGGTGCCACCTAAGGGGAAGGGTGCTAGAATGATGTAGGGTTGCGGGGAGGATGGCCTTCAGGGCAACTCGCTGCTGCTTACCTTGACTACTGCCTTGCTTTGCTTTGCTGGCACTTTGTGAATCCAGGAAGCTGCTGGCACAGGCACTGGGTGTCATTGACTACAAGGCATTGTTGGAAGGGTAGTTTTGTAGAACAGCAGTGCAGTTTGTTGGGGTGGGGGTTGATCCCCCTTTTTTTACAGCTGAATTTAGCATTTTTTCCCCCTTTCTGGACATGGGCTTCAGTGCTAAAATGGGTGAAAATTCCCCTCCCCTCCCCTCCAAGCAACAGCAAAGCCCACTGCCAGTCTAGAGAACTACAATTCCCAAAACACCTTGCACTTTGTGATGCACATTGCCTAGCTCTCTGCTCTGTTCCTGATTGAGGAGGTAGGAGGAAGGGAGGGCAGGGAAAGGTGAGATGGCTACCTAGGGTGTGTTCTTTCCACACTATGCCTCTGTTTAGCACCCATACAAAACCGCTATAACCAGCTATGAGAGTAGAAAAGACACAAGTACAGGAAAAAGAAACAACTAGAATACCTATTGCAGCTCTAACATAAACACCTTGCCCCTAGGTTAGTGGGCTCCTGAGCTTGTGTTTGATTGACATAAACAAACTTACTATATTATTTTTTCTACAGTTTCCTGTGATGTGATTTTTTTATGCTGAATAGAACTAGAATCTAATGAGCCATTCTTGATGCCCAAATCTCATGAGAGATCAGTGATATCAGAGTAGCCTATTACTGGGTACATCTACACATGCACTTTACTGCAGAGTAGACTGATTAGCTCCACAAAGCATCTCAGTCTACATGTGTATTAGGACACAGTAGATACATTAACTTCACTGGAGATGGTATTATCTTATGATGGAGTAATTACATGCAATTAAACATATGTGTAGACTGTGACGGGGGCTGCTTGGGGCAGGAGGGTGCTAAAGTACAGGTGCTGCCTGCTGGCTAGCCCTGCACTGTAGCATCCTTGTGCCCCAGCCAGCCCCTGCTACCCAACGCCACCAATTGGAGCCTGGGGCTGACTCCCCGGGCCTCTGGTAGCCCAGGGCCACTCCATCCCAGCTTGAACTTCTGCAGTCCTGGGTGCACATGTAAATGCTGTTCCTGGAAGCAGTTTTCTCTGGTGTGTACCATGCTGGGCTTGTCACTCCAGCTTACTTACATGTGTAGATGCACTTACTTTCGGGAACATCAGCTGCCTATAGATGTGCTCCTTCACATTCTAATTAGAAAGCATCAAATCTATTAATTGAGTCTGCACTGCATTCTAATTAGAACATGCCAGCATCGCCTCACTGTTACATGTAGTAATCCCCTACACATTTCAAACTGGCTGCAGGGGCACTTTATTCAAACCTGTATAAATGAACTTTAGATAAAGCATCCCATGGCCATTTTGAAACTCTGTGGGGCTTAATACATGTGATGGTGTCCCATTTTAATTACGGCGACTGCCCAGGAACTGCTCTAATTTAAATGTTCTGCCCCCGAGCACATGTATAGGCAGCCAGCAATTCCAATGCTGTAAATAGGACCAGCAAAATCCGGTGATCTGATTTAGTCACTGCAAACTAAGAATGTGCCAGCACCCTGAAAATTAATTAGCTCTCATCTGAGAATGCTGAAGATTGAATCCCACTTACTTATCAACTTTTGACTAATAGACTGGACCAGAGTGGGGAGTGGACTCTGAAAACAACAGAGTTGTATAGGATCCTGCACTCGGGAAGGATCCCTGAAGATGATTTGGAAACAACTTGTGATGCCCCAAAAAACCCCTATGCTGTTTGCCCTCATGAGCCTTGTCCAAATGATTCAGGCCCTAGTAAAGGGCTGAATGTAAGATTTGGTACATGCCACATATATTTATTTCATATTTAATCTGAACCAGTTCAACCATCTTCACCAGCTGCCCAATCAGATTCTGGCCAGGAAGGCTTATGTCTATTCTTTTAACTATTGGTCAAAATGCCACAGGATCTTGGATGCCTCACAAATGGACAGAACCTTAGTCTTACACCTCTGCGATAACTATATTATGCCATCATCGTGTAAGCACTGTATAAAATATTGCATTAGGGCTGGGCTTCACTGTAGTCACTGTGGGCCATGCAGACATACCTGAATTACCTGTAAACTTGTTACCTTAGAAACCATTAGCAGTATCGCTGCAGCACAGCAACACTCAGTCCTGGCTGCAAAACCATATGAGAAAGCTCAGTAAGTACTCAGAAAAGTTGTGGTGCACTGCTAACATGGCTAGACTGTCAGTACCCAAGCTAATTTAAAGCCAGCTTGACTATGGATACCATGGGCACAGACTTAGAATAGGGCGGCGGGTTGGTATGTGTGTGGAAATCCCTTAAGGCTTAGAAGGGTGGCACCCCGAAGGTCCCTTCCACTTGCTCACTCAGCTCAGCGATTCCCAACCCTGGTGGAGACTCTCATGCTCTTCCAATGGCCCCCTTTGCCTCCTGTGGCACTGGCTCTCTGACCTGTTTCTCCACAACTCCCTTTTTGCAGTGTACCCTTCTTTGCAGTGCCCCCAGCCATCCCTGTCTGTCTCAGGTATGTTCTCTTGCTCCATTCTTACCCGCACTGCCAAATGTGCCCCTGCAGTTCACCTCTAGGCATACAGTTATGTGGTAAAGTAGCACTTTGTATGGAGGAGGGAGGGCTGGGGCCTTGCCAGTGGGAGAAGGGAGACGTGTACTCTGGGGCTATCTGAGCCACAGCAGGCAGAGGCATCCAAGGTTGGGAAATGCTGGTCCAGGGCACATATCTTACTACTTACAAGTTATGCCTCTGGGAAAGCATAAAAAAAAATAATTATAGGATGACAGCACGTGTCTATGCAAGACTTGCGCTAAACCCCAAACCTTGATACCTTTCACTTTAGGCCATGTGATACTTTGTAGGCAGGTAAAAACTTTTGTCTCTACCCCAAATTGCATTGAGATGACTCTATTATTTATTTCATTTATACGTATTGGATCAGAAGGGAAGTCTGATGCCTGCAGTAATACAATGTTTTTAATGGGCACATTTTTAGATGCAACAAAGAGTTAATGGGTGTGAATTAATTCAACAGCTGCATTATCTGTAATCTAAAATATGTAACAGTACCAGCATTTCCCAGTCCAAAAAGTACTACTGGCAGGCAGAATTTAATGGAAATGTTTTCTGTGAGAGAACTGCCAGGATTTTGTTTTATGTAAACTATTGGTCCTGGTGGAATTCGTGTATCCATTTTTTGGTGATATTCTAATAAATATTACATTTGCTATGGCTTAACAAAAGAATTTCCAGCATCTGTGTAACAGAGAGGAAACTGGTATGAAGTAAATCTGCCATTTATATTTTGAGGAGTGATATGAAATGTGAATTAGAAGCGGAGAACAATGACTTTCTGTATCTGTAGACGTTGTCATTTTGAGAGAGAGGGAAAAACCCCCCCTCCTCTTTTTAAATGAGAGGAAATTATGCAGAACAGAATCCTTCAGATTTGGTAAATGGTAATGTCAACAAGCCACTGTCACTGCAACATGTAACTGAGCAGCAGAGAGAATACTGATGTGCTGGTATTGAAACGTATTTTTCCCCTAATGTTAAATGTTTTAGGAAAATATCAGAATTTCTTGGGTATATCAAAGGACAGTAATGTAAAGCAATTTGTTGCTCAAAAGAAAAACCTTTTAAGAACTGTGTTCAACCCCTAATGGTTCGTTTGGGCTTGTTCAACCATCACTAAGATGATTGCTTTTCCATAACAAATATAAACATGAAAAATGCATAATTATATGCTTTCAAGTTATGAAACTAATGATTTCTCTCCCTCTTTCTTCTTGCTGAGGTTATGGTTGGATTTGGGAGGCATTTGTTGTTATTGCAGAAACAATAAGTCTTTGCTTTAACTTTGAAGATGTTGTGCACATATAAACAAAGCTTGTGGCCGTAATTTTAATTATAACCTATACTTAGATGCCTTTATCTCAAAGGATCTCAGATCATTTTATCAAAATTTCAAACCTGATACAAAAAATAATTCCACTTTCTTTCCTGCTTCACTGAAATGCAACCACCTCTGGGTAGAAATGAAAATGGCAAGTGTTTACCAGAACATAATGCCAGAGTGCAGCAGTTAGCCAGGAAGTGGAAGATTACCAGGTTTCATTGAAACTGAAGGAAATACTTAAGTAGGATGGGAACTACCTGTTGTTATAGGGGACCATGATACTTCAGCTATCACCATTATTATAGCAAAACAGCCACAACATCTTTACTACTGTGACAAAAATAGATAAAGGGGGAGATTTTCAAAGCCATGAAGGGGAAGTATGTACACAAGTAGGTGTTGTTGAAAATCTCCCTAGAAGTAATAATTTCTATAAAGGAGATGAACTGGGAGCAACAGCATCAATTGCTGGTTTACTTCCCCTCAGGTAGTATCATTAGTAGGTGTTATTTGGAGGGGCAGTGATAATCATTACAACTATGGTCAAATAAACACAGGTCATTTCCATATGCTAGAAATAAAAAAGTCTCACTAGAGACACTGGCTCATGAAACCTGTTATATTTCATGTCATTCCTGGCCAGTTACGCAGTAAAGTGGTGACTCCAGGCGTATGTCTATATAGCATGATGCGGATAGCTCTGCTACTGCAGCTAGTTCTGCATATGCTAGCACAGGGGCTGGAAGCAGTATAGACACACTGTTGTGGTGCTCTGCTCAGGCTGTCTAACCTTGCTGAGACTCGTTACCTGAGTCAGTTGACTTAGCCAGATGTTCTCACTTGTTCTCATAGAATCATAGGAAATTAGGCTTGGAAGAGACCTCAGGAAGTCGCATCTAGTCCAACCCCCGCTCAAAGCAGGACCATCCCCAGCTACATCACTCCAGCCAAGGCTTACTACCATGGTCCAGCAGACTCCGGTGTCTCATTTGTCAGTCTCTCCACACTGAAAAATGGCAGTGGAAGTGCTTTAACTAAAGCTTGTGTGACAAGCTTGTCACACAAGCTTTAGTTAAAGCACCCTGGACACTACTTATCAGTGCAGGGATGCTGATACACGAGACGCTCAGAGAGCTTTAATTAGAGCAGTTCTTGAACCCCTCTAATTAAAGTGCCTGCAACCCCCACCCCCAGATCATGTGTATAAACACCCAGTACTCTAAATGTGGCCTCATCCATGCGGAGTAGAGCCTAATAATTATTTCCTTCGATCTGCTGGCAATACTCCTACCAACGCAACCCAGTATTCTGTTGGCTTTCTTAGCAACAAAGGCACACTGCTGACTCATATCCATTTTACTGTTCACTGAATTTTCTGCAGGCTGCTGCTTAGCCAGTCAGCCCCCAGGCTATAGTAGAGCATGTGATTCTTCCATTCTAAGTGCAGGAATTTGCACTTGTCCGTGTTGAACCTCATGAGATTTCTTTTGGCCCAATCCTCCAAGTTATCTAGATCACTCTGAATCCTAGCCCTGCCCTCCAGCATATCTACTACTCCTCCAAGCTTGGTATCATCCATGAACTTGCTGAGGGTGTAATCCATCCCACCTTCCAGATCATTAATGAAGATAATGAACAAAACCGGCCCCAGGCCTGACCCTTGGGGCACTCCACTTGATACTGGCTACCAGCTAGACACTGAGCCATTGATTACTACCTGTTGAGCCTGGCAATCTAGCCAGCTTTCTATCCACCTTACAATCCATTCATCCAATACATACTTCCTCAGCTTCCTGGAAAGAATTCTGTGGAAGATGGTATCAAAAGCCTTGCTAAAGTCAAGGTATATGATGTCTGCTGCTTTCCCTGTATCCACAGAGCCAGTTATCTCATCTTAGAAGGCAATCAGGTAGGTCAGGCATGACTTGCCCTTGGTGAATCCATGCTGACTGTTCCTAATCATTTTTTCCTCCAAGTGCTTAGAAATGGTACTAGAGAGAGCCCTCCCTTCCCTTTGGCAGTGGCCAGAAGGCTGGAGGGAAGCTGAGCTGGGGGGGGGGGTAAGGGGCGGCATAGCCAGTCCCTGGCAGGCTGTTCAGTACGATTGGGGAGGGGTTTAAACCCTCAACCTGGCCTGCAGGGACCCCAGCTGGGGTATGCCTGAAGGGGGAAGGGAGAAGCAGCCCTTACTAAGTTTGTCCCAGACAGGGAGGCATGGCCAGACACCAGCCAGGACAGCACCTCAGATGAAGGCAGGAGGGAGATTAAACACCCGCCTCTTTCACCAGCATGGGAACCCCAACCAGGGTCTGCCCAATTTTCTGACTGCTTGTGCAGTGGGGTGCCTGGCTGTATCCAGCCCAGGCACTGCCTCAGGTGAAGCAGAAGGAGGAAAGGGGATAAAAACCTTATCTCCCCCCTCTCCCACTGGCACAGGGAACCCAGCCAGGGTCTGCCTAGCTTTCCCCCTGTGCTGGCCCTTCATGTGGCAGGGGGCATGGTTGGAGCCAGCCTGGGCAGTGCCTGAGGCTGTTTCCCAGGTTGGCTCCTGCTATGTGAACAGGCAGCAGAGGGGAAAGCTGGGCAGACCCCAGCTGGGGTCCCCATGCCAGTGTGGTGGGGGGAAATCATAGAGTCATAGGGCTGGAAGGGACCCCAAAAGATCATCAGTTCAGCCCCCTGCATGAGCAGGAAAGATATCTGGGGTCAGATGACCCCAGCCAGGTGATCATCCAGTCTTCTCTTGAAAACCTCTGGGGTAGATAGACATCAGACATCAGGGCTGGAAGGGAACTCCGGAGATCATCAAGTCCAGCCCCCTGCCCAAAGGGCAGGAAGTCAGCTGGGGTCATAGGATCCCAGCAAGATAAGCATCCAATTTACTCCTGAAGGTGTTCAATGTAGGTGCTTGAACCACCTCCGCTGGCAGGCTGTTCCAGACCTTGGGGGCTCGGACAGTAAAGACATTCTTCCTTATGTCTAGCCTGAAATGGTCTTGCAGGAGTTTGTGACCGTTCGACCTAGTCATCCCTTGGGGCGCTCTGGTGAACAAACATTCCCCCAGGTACTGGTGGTCACTCCTGATAAACTTATAGGTGGCCATCAGATCACCCCTGAGCCCACGCTTTTCCAGGCTAAAGAGTCCCAGGTCTCTCAGCCTGTCATCGTAAGATCTGTTTTCCTGACCTCTGATCATGCGCATGGCTCTCCTCTGGACTCTCTCAAGCTTCTCCACATCCTTTTTGAATTGCACCACATCTGGGGGAACCTTGTTCCATAGTCTGGGCACCCTAGGTGTATAGCAGTTTTTCCTAATGTTCAGCCTGAAACTATCTTCCAGGAGTTTGTGGCCGTTGTTTCTAGTTTTCCCCCAGGATGCCCTGGTGAACAGTTGTTCATCAAGCCCCTGATGTTTGCCTCTGATATAGTGGTAAGCCACAATCAGCTCCCCCTTCAGGTTTAATCCCGCTCCCTCCCCTCTGCCTGAGAATGCTGTCCCACACCCCTGCCCCCTCCACTGCAGTGGGGAAAATCTGGCAGGGGCTGCCCTGCCCCCACCAAACAGACCAGGCCCTGTTCCCAGCTGGGTTTTCCACTTCCACCCTCTTGTCAGCCAGCTCTCACTGCTCCAGCTATGGAGCAGAGGGGTGAGGCCAATCCTGCTCTGCTTGAGCATACAGTACAGCCGAGCCCAGAGCTGCAAAGCATCCTGGGATGCTAGGGGACTGTGATTTAACTTGAACCAGGAAGAGGTCTGGGACAGAAGTTCCATAAACTGGTTTGACCTAAATCAGTTAATCGAATACTACTTCAAGTAGGTTTATCTTAAATCAATTTTGGCCATTTTGAAACTGATTTATATGCACCAAACTTCTGTTCTGTTACAGGTTTAAACCAGTTTCTGATCACTTAAACCGGTTTATATGTAATATTTGTCCCTAGCCATATTGAATAACAGGAACAGGTAAGAAACAATCATTTTTGGGAACAGTGACAGTGGGAGAAGTGGCATGGGAACTGTCCCTAGCGGAAGAGGTTTTACGGGAGGTGTGGAGGAGGAACTGTACTTATGAACTGTCTGCCCCGTGGTCAGGACTGCCAATACTTGTAAATATAATTGACTAGACAGCCAGTACTTTGTGTGTGTATATCCCCTCATTCTGCTCTCAGTTAATGCATAAGTAACAGCTGGAGTGAGTCCTTTTCTGTCTATTCTGAAACCATGAGAGCCATTAAAGAAAATGGTTTTCTTTACTGCAGTTTTACAGCCAATCCATAGGACGATATTGCCTACAGGACTGCAAAACTACATAATTTTCTGTGGTACTGGTTAAGTATTAATTCAGGAAATTCAGCTGGCTGATGAATCAGTATTATTTCCTCTAATGCCTTGGGTTTTCATTGGTGGTTACCCAATGGCCCTAATCAAGTCCAACTTGCTCTGCTTGTTAAATCTAACAAGATCACAGCCTGGGATGCTAAGGCAGCAGACATACTGTTATACATTCCCATTGTCTCAAATGCTTTATCAAAAATGGCTTATTAACAACTTTGGATTGTTACTGAGATGAAATTAGCTGTTAGGTACTTGCATTAATTCCATTAATATTTAAGAACAATAGTAACAGGAATAATAAAACCCTGCTTGATGAAATATTTACATTTTACTACTGAAATAAAATAGCATTTCAATATCTGTAGATTTCGAAAATACTTCAAGAATGAACAATGTTTTGAAAGACTGAATTTTTTCAGTAATATGAAATAAACATTTCCTGAAAAGTCTTAGCTTGTGCTTTCACAGCTTCATGGGTGTCTTTCTCACTAGAGAATCAGAGTTGGTCAAATCCATTGAGCTAAAGTACACTGTTTCTTATACATTTAAAACTGAAACTACATGTTGCCAGCAAGTGGCAAAGGATATATATTTTTTTACAAATGCGGCTAGTAAAGTACATGGTGATAGGTGTTCTTCCTCCAGTCATACCTAACCATGCAGTTGGTCCAATAAAAGATATCACCCCCCAAATCCCTGCCTCTTGCATTATTCCTTGACCATCACAGCTAAAACATCACGTTAACACTTTACTGAAATACACAGGTCAGTTTCTTTGCTTTAATTTTGTGAAGGTTTGCAATGTTTTTGTTGCATAGCTTCTCTTTAACTGTCCAAACTATCCTACAATATTCCACACTTCTCTTCTCCCCTTTTACATCCACCACAAAGGCAGTGGGTTTCAGTGGTGTTCAGCACACACTTTCCTTCAAGTTCTCTGTCTCCCCACAAGAAAAATTCTAAACATCCATAGCTCTGGAAATATGTATCTAAAGGACCCAGCTATTTCTCCACTGCCATTTAATCCTCCAGTTGGCCACCATCACCCCATTCATTTTATCTCCCTGATCATCCCTGCAGTGCCCTCTCACTTTTGGTCTCCCATGGTAATATCCTGTAGATACAAGCTTTAGATTTTACATTGTTCAGTGAAGGTTTGGAGAGGAGTACAGGCCCTGGGACATGACATTTCCTGAAAGTTCTCCAGGACCTTGCATAGCGGGAAGTGTTTTTAAGAGCAGAGATGGAAAAACTGATATACTTAGTTTTGGGAAGTTTGCTAGTTTCTCTGGCAGCAAAAGTTCTCTGATTTTATGTTGACCCAATAACTAATAAAAACACTCTTTAGTCCTTTGTATTTAGTAATGTTGGAGCGGACCTGGTGGTGTTGTCATCAAATGCCTTGAATAGCAATTGGGGTATAGGTTGTAGCCATGTTGGTCTAAAGATGTAGGCAGACAAGGTTCTTTGGGGAAATCTAATAATCTTTTATTAGACCAACTCAAATAGTTGGAAGAATTTTTCCTACTGTTAGAGTTGGTCTAATAAAATATGTCAGATTTACCCAAAGAATCTTGAACAGCAATAGGTTTTTTACTATTTCCCTAGTAATTATACTGAGGGAAATGGTGCTATAGCAAGTCTCATTTCCAACCTTGGAAACTGTCTGGAATTTTTAAAAGTGTATAATGTTTATTACAAAAACCTAATTATTTTGGTGTGGAAAGCCCATTGGCCTTACTGTTCTTGGAACAATATCATTTTGTTTCAGTGAGTGGCCAAAGATTGAACTTAGTAAAAAATTGTTAGGGGGAAGGAAGCACTACTTTCCTCAAAGCAAGACTCTCTTGTAGGCTTCAACAGGATGACAAGAGGCATGATTGTGGACTTATAGCAGGGTGAGATAAAGATGCTCATGAAAGAGACATTAATCCACCTACAAAGCTAAGAACTCAACAGCCTCTTCCCCTTTTCAAGACTGGGAAGCAGAGCACCACCCTTTGAGGTGCAGACTGCGCAGTAGCCTGAGACTACTGCTCAGTAGCGTTGCGTAGCAGAACTTGTGATGTGACGCTACCGCGCCGTAGTCTCAGAGCTACCGCTCATTCGTCAGTGCTACTGCGCAATAACTCAGGTTACTGTGTAGTGGTTTAGTACTTGTTTATACACGTACTAAATGACTGCACAGTAACGACTGCACATGTAGCATCTCGTGTAGACGTGGCCTTTGTGAGCTTTTCAGCACTCCACATGCTCTATTGCTATCCTTCCTCTTAGATATAGCTGTTAATCAGTGGCCAGATTTTAGTTCTGGCTGCATTCATCACATTCTACCTTTAATTCTGTCTCATCCCTAGATACGCGATGGCAGGGTGCCTTCAAAATTCCTAGAATAGAGTAGACAGATGGTTGCTGAGCAGGCCTAGCTGAGGACTCCCTGTGAGCCACTGAACAAACTTTACTTAAGCAAAATTCCAATTGATTTTCCTGTCTGCAGGGGTTCCATATGGGGGGTTCTGCTGAATAGGGTCCTTAATTAGGCATCTAATTTGAATATGGTGGAAGCATACTTTCAAAAGAGAGAATTGTTTGCCTTGGAAGAGACTTCCTAAAATTCAGAAGAGGATTGTGCCTGGTTGGTTGTTGGATTCAGAGGATTGTGCAGCAAAAGAGGGAAAGAGGCAGGACTACTCTCCCAGAATCTGGTTTGGAGACGGTGATGAGTCAAATATCAAACCTGTGCTGCATGAGGAAACCCAGCACTATGAAAAATCTGTTTCAGGGAGAATTTGGGTATGAATATGCTGAGAGGTTTGACTGGACAGAGAAAACCCTTGCATACAGTGGTTTGCTTCCTGCTTTGAATCTATAAGAAACTGAAAATCATTTCTAAGATTTTGTGTGCCCCTTTAAAGTTTATCAACACAGAAGCATGACAGTGGGATAAAGTTCAGCTGAAAAGAGGAATTCTTATTCTCAGTTTGTTCCTGGGACTCCATTTATAATTACATCAGCATTTTATTAATCCATTATATTTCACATTGCTTTTGGAAAACCAAAATTATTTTTTTTATACAAATTAGAAGTTAAATTTGTTATGTCTTGGCAATAATGCATCTGATTTCAGAGTTTTCTGGCCTTCTGTAATAACGAAATAAGTTTACAATAATTTTTAATTCAGGAAAAAGCTAATTTTAACTTTCCTTTTATAGCAATATAAATACAAATTCAAGTCTTACTTCTTAGCAAAAAAAAATAATAATAATGAAAAGCTAACTCTGTTGCAGGATAAGAGGTATACAAAATGAAGCTGTCCTAAGACAGTTGTTTCATTTTTTTGCAGCTGTGACTCCTACTTGGGGATGAATGAGGCTGATTACAAGGTTTGTCAGTCAGGACAGGACCCACTTTTGACCCATTCCACACAAACCTGCAGGTCTCTCACCAACCACTTCCATCATGCCTCATACATATGTGTATAGTCTCATTTGGGACTATTCCTGTGAGTAAAGTTATACACACAGATATGTGCTTGCAGCGTCTTCTAACATTGTAAACAGTTGAACTGTGGAATCATATTTGGTAAAAATTTTATTCTACACAGATACCATGCTCATTCATCACAGTATTGGTAGTTTCTACTGTAACTCTTTAGCTATAAGAGACGCAAATTTTGCATTATTTTAAATCTTATTGCTCCTCTACTGTCTAGTCGGTCTTTCAACTATAGGGTTTGTTACTCATTTTGAAGTCCTGAACATTTCACCTATAGGCTAGGGCAGGCTTAGTGGTTTTCAAATAATCATATTTTATTCCCTTTAATAAAGGAGCAATTTTTTTTTTAATGTGCCAGGCAGTGGATGAAGTAATGAAAGCCAGAGCAGAGTAGTGGTGAAGCACAGCGCTATATTACAAGTTACTGTATAATTAAAAAAAGATAATGAAATTTAAATTAGTTTTTATTAATAGAATTAAACCACATTAAGTCATAAAAGGTGTTCATAAATATGTTAATACAACATACCTATTAATGAAAAACATTCCCTATATATTAAATAATTTGAGAGCTGGATATTATACTCTTAATTAAACTTAAATATTAAAAGTATTAATTAACTTAGCTAAAATAGGCATTAAGACGTCTCACATCCTGCCTGGTCAATAAATGGCTGTCATTTTCAGAACCATGTGAATATTCAGAACCTAATGTATGGGATGAGATTTGCTAAATAAGGGTAGCTTCAACTCTGAGCATCTGGACAGAAGTAAAAAGTCTTCTCCAGGCTTACCTGCATTGCTACGATGGTGTGGCCAATCCTGGAGGCACCCATCCATGCCTGCTGATGTGCTCCCAACTCAGAAATGCACTGATCATCTCCAGTAACCAGTCACAGGCAGACTGGAGACTCATGTGTGCAGAATTGGGCTAATTTAGAGGTATCTGCAGGCAAGGTGTAGGCAGAGCGCGCTCAGGCCCTTGAGTGCTAGGACTGACTGTTCAACAAAGTATTGAAGCAGGTGCTTAAGCCCATCCCAGTTAAACAAAGCACTTGAGCCCATGGTTATGTGCCTTGATGACCGGGGGTGGATATTTGATTAGACCCTCAAATTCAAACAGACTGGTAAATCAGGTGCCCAAACAGGACTTAGGTGCATGCCCAAGTTTAGATTCCCATGTTGCACAAAGTTATCCAGAAGGCTGTTGTTCCACTGGCTGCAAAATCCTGTAGTGCCTGAATGTATTTGGTGTCAACATTTTGTACTACTAAGGTTCTAGGTGCTAGCTAGGGGCCATCTCCTGCCTAAGTTCCCCTGTGATTCAGATAGTGGGTAGACTTGCACCAAAACTCTGCCTAAGGCCCCAGAGGGCTCCAGTGCATTCAGGAACCTGGGAGTCCTGGGATCTGGGCTCACTGTCCTTGATGGGATTTGAAAGCTGATCTTTTACCTGTTATAGGATGGCAACCTGATTGCTGGCCCATAGGCCAGAGAGCA
This sequence comes from Crocodylus siamensis, assembly GCF_052110815.1. NCBI lineage: Eukaryota > Metazoa > Chordata > Crocodylia > Crocodylidae > Crocodylus > Crocodylus siamensis. Next base: position 21,957,980 of record NC_143398.1, on the reverse strand, counting down.
CCTTCCCACCGGGGCTTGGCCACTTCTGTGAAGCAGAAGAGTATTCTGGAGTACAGGAGGCAAACAAGCCAGGTGGAGCTTGATTTTGTGGCTTGAGGAGGTGAAAGCTGTTCTCACACATGGGGAATGAACCCTCAATTCCAATGTTTTTGTACTGAAACCCCTTCCCTGTGAGGGTGGACTAGATAACCACAGAACTACTATCTGGGCAGCCTTTGCGTGGCCATCCTCACGATTACACTGCAGGAGAGGCCTCCTGGAAGACAGGACCCAAACTCCTTACCGTGAAGGAGCATGTGCCTGTGCTTAGGGAGAAGGAGAAAGCCCGGTGGATCCATAGTAGGAAACCTGAAGGGCTTATATGTTCTTTCAAAAGCTAAAAAATATCCACCTTTGCCCAATACATGACTTTCTCCCATCTCTAAGGAAAGGGATGGGAAGAGATCCATAACCTGGGATATTTTTTTTTCCTGGCTGATGAGTGTGTGCATCAATTCATCAGTTTTAACTATGGTAAAAAATGCATTGAAAATGTTTGTTTATCTACTTCACTCACTGCAGTTTAGCACTAATCATCTATACTTCATGCCATATTAGCAAAACTACTGCAGTATAGAATTTAAAACTAATTAAATCTTAGTTATAGGAGACATCAATCTATGGCATTCTGTTATTAAATCTTTGCTCAGAGCTGGGCATATGCTGTCATTTTTGGTATTGATTATTAATGCATGTGGATTAGCTAGGTTCTGCTTTAATAACAATACAGTTAACATGAAATTTTCATCTTTAAAGTGCTTTACAAACATCAATTAGTTAATCCTCACAACACTCCCAGAAGTAAATAAATAAATATTATTATTCTATTTTACAGATGGGTGAGGTGGATTAAAGGGTTCAACTGAGTTAGCCACAGTCAAAGGAGGGAGGGGTCAAAAACCTCTTTAGGACTCTGGAATGTCTTCCAATATTTTGAAATTCAATAAATAAATAAAGCTGTTCACATTTATGGCAGCAAAACCCTTGAAATTTTGCTCCATTGCACTCTTTCTAATGGAGTTTTATATTTTCAGAAGCAAATGATACAGAATACTTATATAAAAGAGAAATACATATTTTTAAAATGTAAAATTTGCTATTATGTAAGACAGAAATTATATACTTCATTTTCCAGCTGAAGAATGTTATGCTTTCCTGCCAACTGTTATGTATTTATTAAATACTACAGATTTGTTTGTAAAACACACTTTAATACTCAATTTTGTCCTTGAATAGTTTTTACCCATAGCTATAAAACTGCTAGAACCTTTGGGAACTCGTATTCAAATTGTCTGACGGTTTTAGACCAATTTTATTAACCAGCACTTTGATTCATTTAGTTAGTCCCTTTTTTTCCACACCACAGGTTTCTGAAATTAAGTTGGTATTGCTAGAAATAAGAAGGTAGTATTGGAAATGTGGCATGAATATAAATGCATGTTCTCAGCGCGGTCAAGGTGGCCGTAGAAAAAAAGGGCATTTTTCCAAAATAGCTCTATCAATTGTTGCTTTCACATCAGTTGGATAATATATGGGACAGATCACAGCCCTAACAGTGCTCAGCATTGAGGTCTAGAGATTTATGAAATGAACATTAAAAAAGATGAACTGGATTATCAGATTAGGTAGCTGGTTTGACTCAACAGGACAAGACTCATTAACCAACCGCTACCTAAATGAAATGTAACAGCTTTAGAAGTGCCAACATGCTTAAAGAAATAGACACCCGCAGTTCTCAGATGGCTGAAGACAATTAAGGTCTTTGGCCTTGAGCTCATCAGTACAAGGCAGGTAGGTAAGCAAACAGATGGACAGGCACAATGAAACCTCCCATGTTTCATGTATTATTGCATATACAAATACAGTGCTTGCCACTGAAAAAGCAGTCATTGTTTGCTATTGTGACAATGTGGTATTAGGTTCCACTAGCTAGTTCCTGTAAGTTAAGGTGACATTGTAGCACTTTCTATGTTAGATTCAAGCTGCTGGGCCTCCCATTCGTGACACGAATCATTCCAGATTTGCCTCATTCCCTGTCTCCTCCTTTCCCCTACTTCCCACCTCTACTCCTATTTCCTTCTGCTGGATATGGATCATGGTCTCCCAGTTCCAGCAGAACTGCTAACCACAAAGCTATAAGGTTTCCTGGGTCTGTCTCCTGATGCATCTGGTCACTTTGTATCAAATCTACTCCAATGAATACTGATTTATGTAATGTGGGAAGCACTTCAACAGAAAAGACAGCATAATATAATATACTATTTCCTTATTTTCTACAGCTTTCAAGATGGTTGGTGTCACATACTGTTATTTCTTGAATGGAAAGAGTAAATGAAGGACTGAGTAATGGTGGCATCTTGAACCTTTCATCTCTAAGCACCTTGGCTGAAATGCCTGGATGTTCCCACCACATGGCTGTTCATGGGCAACATGAACTGTACTAATTGCTTCAGTCCCATTTCATTTTAGAAACTCTTCTCTTACAGGAGCTCAAGAAACCATCCCAAAATATTATTTAGTTTGATAACTAAAAAAAGGCTTAAAACTAAATTTGTGTACACAAAAAATATAGTCCTGTGCTTCCTGTCAGGTTTTGGCTCCAAGGAAATTTTCAATAAAATCAAGTACTAACACTGGCAACCTCTCATCTGTAGCTGAGTTACTGGGCATCTTTAAATTAAGATGTAGTCATAGAGGATGCAAATATTTGCTTTTAGGGAGAAATACTTTCCTTCCTCTGCTTCTTAACCTAACACAGCATGAAGTGATAGAAACATATAGTGTGCATATTGAAAGTCCCTGTTATGCTAGATGGTGTTCATGGTGAAGGCAAGGTCACCACACTAAGTCTATCTGCAAATTGAGCCTCACAAAATGATGAATTGCGCTGTCCTTACCAATAAGAATGAAGCAGAGGAAGGTAAGTCTATAGATTGTATACAATGCTCTGGTTCTGATTTTTTCATTAAAACTTAATTCTCTGGTTGGGGGTGGGGAGAGGGGGACCTCAGCTGGTCAGACACATCAGAGTCTTGAATGCAGATGCCTGCCCAGGTGAGTTCAATTGTGGAGTCCCTACAGATGTTATAGCATAAGATACCACCAGTGCATAGGCACCTTGACAAGTATATCTCTTTGCATATGGATAGTTCACTTATGGAGGCATACACTTGACTTTAATTTGTGGGTAATTACCTGATTTACAGGCACAAAAGTAGATAACTGCACCCTCCCCCACACCAGCCTAGACTGGATATTCAGAAAGAATATTGCTAGAAGCTCTAATATTTTGTACGGTGTATCCAGGGAAGATTTTCCACTTGCACTTATGTTTTAAAATCTGGTTTTCAAACTTTCTGTGTTAGTGTGACCTGCTACAAGCTCACAGTTTTAATAAATATGTACAAAGCCATTAAGAGGCAGCCTTCAAAATGGCTAAGTACACCTGCAGAAATTACTTCTGAGTTTTTTTTTCTGATAATAGAGAACAATATAAAACAGGAAAAATAATTTTTTCCTTTCCAGGTATTATTTCAGGACCATGACACTATATTACACATTTGATAAGTTTAAACAAACCATCCAGTAAGACCTGATTTATGAAGGAAATAACCTGAAATTGAGAGCAAAGTGCTATGTCTGACTTTGGTATTTGAATTAGATTTAAAAAAATGAGTATGGTGCTCCAGCATGTTCCAACAAAATCTATATTTTTACAGTGCAGATTTCTTCAGAAGTTGCATATAAGCATCATTTTGGGTCAACAGTAAATGCCTACTGCCAACATCAATCATATTTTTGTGAGCCAAATACTATAAGGAAGGAGTTAAGTTACAGCTTCAGCTCCTAAGAACTTAGATACTCTACCAGGAAAGTCACTTTTATAACATAAGTCTTTGTCGCAGAAACAAGCAGTATGTTCTCACAAGGCTGTAGTTGTACTTCTTTCACTAGCAATAGTGCAATTTATAGGGCTAAATTCCCTATATCCAGGCAAAATTATATTCCCAACATTCTAAAATATATAGGTACTGCAATTTCTTTAGTATATTAGGTTCCCAGTTAGGAACAGTCCAGTATTGTAAGCCACTAAACAGGCTATGTGAGAAGAAGTTGGAAAAGACTCAGTTAAAACAATTGTGTGAAACAGAAGTATATTAGAGAATGATAATATACATGCAGAGTTTACAAACCGTGTCTTTAGGGTGGCCCAATAAGTAGAAATATGGGGACCCATGCTTGTCACTTTTCATGCACATGGAGAGACTGGAAGGTACCATTCCTAAAGGAAGGGGAGGAACAGCCTAGGACCAATCATTAGAATTAACAGAACCAGTGACATAAAGATATTTTACTATTGTTAGAGCAAAGAATTCTTAGTAAGTTTAGAACAGCTAAGTGAGAAGCTTATAAATAATGGGAAAAAGTATTTCTGTAAAGCCAAGACTAATAAGCATGCAGTAAGTCATACTACAGTATTAGTGAAAGACTGAAGTACTGTACATATATATTTGAGAAGTAGAGTCTACCACACTATAGAAGACATCTTGAGGTGCTTTTAAAAGGAGTCACATGTGAAGGGTTTATTAATTCCCAGAATCATAAAGCAGGTTTGTTCAGATGCAAAGTCTTCATATTGGTATCAACTCTGTCATTTTCAGCTCTCGCAACTATGGGAGTGCAGAAGTTCCAACATCTGAGCTCCCTGGCAAACAAGTTATTGCTGAATAATTCCTGCATTTTGCATTTGTACTAGGAATGTGTGCATGTCTATCAGGGTGTCAAACTAAATTGGCCTGTTGGCCACATGAGGAGCGTGGGGCCAATCTGAGGGCTAGGCCAGTTCTGTGCACTGGAGCGACTGTGCAGGGCAGGGTCAGAGCAGGAGCAACATGCAATGTGTGCCCCATGCTGGTCCCATGCATCACATGCATCACAAGCCCTGGACTGGGCCCAGCATGTGCTGTGTGTGGTGCACGGGGCAGGACCAGGTGCATGCATGGCATGTGACACACAAGGCCAATCTGGGGCATGTCCTGCATGTTGCACCCCATGGGACCAGCCCTGTGCACTGCCTCTGGCGCATTGGGTTGGTCTGTAAGCCTGATTCAGACTGGCCATGGAGCCTGTGCACAGGGCCAATCTGACATGGGCACTGCATGGCATCAATCTGAGACCCATCAGCCAGATCCTACAGCTCCACAGGTCAGATCTGGCCCACATGCCTTATCTGTGACTTTGGTGTATATTGGAAACGTACTACAAAAATCTGCTTAAAAAACTTAAAAAACCAGCAACAAAACACAGCCCCAGTCTCACAAATGCTTGTGCATGTGATTAACAGCACTGCCCCAATGGGACTAGTTCTATGCAAATTATTATAACACGCGTAACATCACAGGCTCCTAAACAACAGAGACCTCTGCTCCATTACAGGATTTGTTTATAAAAAAGCATATCAGGAATAAATCTGTTGTGCGAATCCATTAATTTCAACTTGTAACAAGGTCTTCAAACCACTAGGAAATGAAAACACAAATGTAAAAACATAAGGCGTGCCAGTGGAAGCCGCCTTGGATCTTACAGGAAATAGTTCCTTTGGGTGCTTGTATGTGTGATGGGGGTTTAGTCCTCAGGGTTTATTCTATACCCCCTAAATTGAAAAGAAGGGTTTTTATTTTTCTGTCACATTACTGTAAGGGGCTCAGATCCTTTTTATTTTTTTAGCTGGAGCTTGTCCACAGCCAGGGGGAGCGGGGCTAGCTGCTGCTGGCTGAGTGACTCTTGAGTTGCGGGGGGGGTCAGTCCTTCCCCCTCCCATGGTGGTGGTGCCCTCCAGGGCCACCTGAGTGGGCTGCTAGTGGGCTGGGTGCTGCCCCAGCTTGGACCAGCACCCAGCCCAATCTAACTGTTCCCCAAGCTCACCTGGACAGCAGTGCTCAGTGGGCTTCTAGCAGGCAGGCTTAGGAAACAGTTGGACCGGGCCAGGTGCTGCCTCCAAGCTGGGGCAGCCCCCAGCCCCCTAGCAGCCCCCACACCTGGCCTCGGCGGGGGGGCATCACCATGGAGGGAAGGACAGGGACACCCCCAGCTCAGGTGCCACTCAGCCCACCAGCAGATCACCCCCCCAGGTGCAGGAGACACAGGCAGGCTCCACCAAAAGAAAAAAAAGGATCGGGCCCCTCACCACTTCTGCCTTCAGCAGGATCCTGAGGCTTGCAGGATAGCTAGGGCCTCATGGGAATAGGCTGGTTTGCACCTGGGGTAGTGCAGAAAGGTGGCAGGAGGGTGGCTGGGTTTGCTGGCAGCTGGAGAAGGTGGCAGAGATGGTGCACGGGGTGTTGGAAGCCTGGGTGGGTGGGCTCAAGGAAATGTTGGATTGGGTGCCTCTGCGCTAGGGCAGCACACGGCCAGCTAGCAGCCTGCCTAGGCTTCCAGTGCCCTGTGCACTGTCCCCTCTGCCTTATCCTACTGCTAGCAAACCCAGCCATCCTCCTGCCACCTTCCTGTGCTGCCCCAAGAGCAAGCCAGCCCATTCCCAGGAAGCCCCAGGTGTCCTGCTGAAGGCAGAAGTGGCGAGGAGCCCAATCCTTTTTTTGTGTGGAGCCCTCCTGCTTCTCCCACAGCTGGGGCGTGACCTGACAGCTGCATCATTGCAATTTGCAATATTGCAAACTAAACTACATTGGGATATAGTTTAGTTTGCAACAATACAAACTCATTTAAAACCTCCAAAATTCTGATGTGTGTACAGTAAGATGCCATTAAGCCATACAAAGTGACATTTTCATCACATGTACATGGTAATGGTATGATGATGGCCTGCTGCGCCCCCACTCCCCCGAAGCCCCCTAGACACCCCCTCAGCAGCCGCCAAGCCCCCTGCCGACCCCCAGCACAGCCGGAGGTGAGCGGGCTCATGGTGGGAAGGGGTTAACTCCTCGCTTGCTGGGAGGAGGCCGCTGCCTGGTGCCGGGCCGGGTCAAGCCCCCGCCCAGGCCCCTACTTGGCCCAGCCCCCCAGGGAGAGAGGAGTGAAGGAGGGGGTACTCACCAGTCTCCCTCCTGTAGGGCAGGGCCCCCCAAATCCTGGGCAGGGCCCCCCGGCCTGAGAAGCCAGCGTTCCCCGATGGCAGGCCCGCTGCGCATGCGCGTAGTTTAAAAGGGCCCGCCAAAAAGGGGAAAAAAAAAACAAAAACCAAACCACACTCAGGTAGGCTCTGGAGCGGTGAGAGACGCGCGGGTGAAGCCCGCTGTGCCCCCACTCCCCCGAAGCCCCCTAGACACCCCCTCAGCAGCCGCCGACCCCCCTGCCGACCCCCAGCACAGCCAGAGGTGAGCGGGCTCATGGTGGGAAGGGGTTAACTCCTCGCTTGCTGGGAGGAGGCCGTTGCCTGGTGCCGGGCCGGGTCAAGCCCCCACCCAGGACCCTACTTGGCCCAGCCCCCCCAGGGAGCCCCGCAACTGGAGCCGTGCGAGCAGGCTGCTTAAACAGGCGCTCGAGTTAGCGCAGAGTTCGTGCAGGGGAGGGTGTGGGAGGGCACGAGACCCTGCCTGCGTGGATGACCTCTACCTGACTCAAGAAGTCTATGGGCCAACGAGAGGCAAAGCGCTGCTTGACCTGGTACTGGCTACGGGGGACGACCTAATTGGCGACCTAGTGATTGATGGGAAGTTGGGTGACAGCGATCACGAGCTTATCACCTTCACCATCCGCCGTAAAGCTGGCAAGTCAGTCAGCAACACAGAAGTCCTTGACTTCCGAAAAGCCGACTTTGATAAGCTCAAGAGGCTAGTCGGTCAGGCCCTCAGGGACCATGACCCCAGGGAGATGGGAGTTCAAGAAGAGTGGTTGCTTCTCAAGGAAGCGATCCTCAGTGCACAAGCTAAATCTATTCCAACATGGAGGAAAGGCAGCAAGAAGGCACAGGAGTCCCCCTGGCTCTCCAGAGACCTAGCGGACCTACTGTGGCTAAAAAGGAAAGCCTACAAAGGATGGAGGACGGGATTCACCTCCAAGGAGGATTACTCCGCGCTGGTCCGGTCCTGCAGGGACCAAACCAGGAAAGCCAAGGCTGCAACTGAACTCCAACTAGCTTTAGGCATCAAGGACAACAAAAAGTCCTTTTTCAAATATGTGGGGAGCCGGAGGAAAAGCAAGGGCAATGTTGGACCCCCGCTAAACCAGATGGGGCAACTGACAACTGACGCCCAGGGAAAAGCCAACCTATTAAATAGGTACTTTGCGTCAGTCTTTTATCAGTCACACGGGAAGCCCATGCCTGCTATGGGACAGGGAAATCTGGGTGAGGGGGATCCTCTACCCTCCATCAATGCTGACCTCGTGAAGGAACACCTTGAGAAGCTGGATACCTTCAAGTCAGCCGGCCCTGACAATCTGCACCCAGGGTACTCAAGGAGCTGGCGAGCATCATAGCCCAGCCCCTGGCACAGATCTTTGAAAACTCCTGGTGCTCTGGTGTAGTGCCCGAAGACTGGAAGAAGGCCAATGTGGTGCTGATCTTCAAGAAAGGGAGGAGAGTGGATCCGGCTAACTACAGGCCCATTAGCCTGACTTCTATCCTGGGGAAGATCCTAGAAAAGTTTATTAAGGAGGCCATCCTTGAGCGACTGGCCCAGGCTAACATTCTAAGGGACAGCCAGCACGGGTTTGTTGCGGGTAGGTCTTGTTTGACCAATCTCATTTCCTTCTATGACCAGGTGACCTATCACCTGGACAAGGGAGAAGAGATTGATGTCATATATCTTGACTTCAAAAAAGCTTTTGATCTGGTATCCCATTATCACCTCTTGGCCAAACTGCCCAGTTGTGGCCTTGGCTCCACCATGATCCGCTGGCTGGGAAATTGGCTTCGTGGTCGGACCCAGAGGGTTGTGATTGATGGCAGTCACTCATCATGGTGCCCTGTGACCAGTGGGGTCCCTCAAGGCTCTGTCCTGGGACCCATACTGTTCAACATCTTCATTAACGATGTGGACATTGGAGTCAGGAGTGGACTGGCCAAGTTCGCCGATGACACCAAACTTTGGGGCAAAGCATCCATGCCAGAAGATAGGCGGGTGATCCAGGCTGACCTGGACAAGCTCAGCAAATGGGCAGATGAGAACCTCATGGTGTTTAACACCGATAAATGCAAGGTTCTCCACCTGGGGAGGAAAAACCTGCAGCACCCTTATAGGGTCGGCAGTGCTACGTTGGTTAGCACTACAGAAGAAAGAGACTTGGGGGTCATCATTGACCACAAGATGAACATGAGCCTGCAATGCGATGCTGAGGCTAGTAAAGTGACCAAAATGCTGGCGTGCATCCATAGATGCTTCTCGAGCAAATCCCGGGACGTCATTCTTCCCTTGTACTCGGCCTTGGTGAGGCCACAGCTGGAGTACTGTGTCCAGTTTTGGGCTCCACAATTCAAAAAGGATGTGGAGAAGCTTGAGAGAGTCCAGAGGAGAGCCATGCGCATGATCAGAGGTCAGGAAAACAGATCTTACGATGACAGGCTGAAAGCCACAGGACTCTTTAGCCTGGAAAAGCGCAGGCTCAGGGGTGATCTGATGGCCACCTACAAGTTTATCAGGGGTGAACACCAGGATCTGGGGGAACGTCTGTTCACCAGAGCGCCCCAAGGGATGACTAGGTCGAACGGTTACAAACTCCTGCAAGACCGTTTCAGGCTGGACATAAGGAAGAATTTCTTTACTGTCCGAGCCCCCAAGGTCTGGAACAGCCTGCCAGCGGAGGTGGTTCAAGCACCTACATTGAACACCTTCAGGAGTAAATTGGATGCTTATCTTGCTGGGATCCTATGACCCCAGCTGACTTCCTGCCCTTCGGGCAGGGGGCTGGACTTGATGATCTCCCGAGGTCCCTTCCAGCCCTAATGTCTATGAAATCTATGAAATCTATGTGTATAAGTGCCCTTTATGATTTACACTGCTATGAGAATAGTTAGCAGATATGCAGGAGAATTCCAGATACCACTTCCTGGACATGCGCAAGCTGTTGTGTGCTATATAGAATTAAGTGGGGAGAAGCAATTAGAAGAGAGGTTCTATTTAGTACTGAAAGCCAAAAAACCAGTTTCTCTGAAGGCAGAAAAAATAGGGCCAAAGATGATCTTACTATGGAAGAATAAGAAACACAAATTTGAGATGTAATCAGTCCTCACTTATTAGTATATAGATGTACCATTTTCCACTTTCTCTATAATAATCTAATCATTAGAGTGGTTACTCAAGAACTGGGAAACCCAGTCCTCAACCTACACTGAGCAGGTTCACATCCATATTTCTCACCTCCCAAGAGAAGCAGCATGTTGCCTATGAAAGCTGATACCTTTCTGAACAAGTTAGTCTCTAAGGGTGCTTATACATGTGCGTTCAGGTTGCTCCAACACGGTGTAATTACAGCACGTTGGAGCAGACTTGATTAACTGAGTCTGATGAAATGTGGTAATTACCCTACTCCAGCATCACATGTATCCGTATCCTCGTGCTGAAAAATGGTGGCAGGGCACTAAAGTTTGTAGAATGAGCTTTAGTTAAAGCATCCCATCACCATTTTTCAGTGTGGGTATGCTGATGCACGTTATGCTCCAGGTGCTTTAATTAAAGCAGCTCTTGGAGCAGCTCTCATTAAAGTGCCCCTGCCTCCCAGAGCATGTCTCTAAATGCCCCATGTTGCCAGCCTACCCTGCCTTCTGCTTGATTTCAGACTAACAGCACTAACTACCTCTCTCTACTCAGAAGAGGAAATGGGAGACTTACACTGGGATTAATGGAAGCCCCACAGTGAAACGTGGCATTGTTTTAATTTTGATGTTTTAAACTGATGTTTTAATTTTGAAAACTATAATATTATTACTTATACGATTTATTTACGTTTATTAAAAAATGCCTATTAACAGCTTTAGGTGCTTCTGCATTACCTATAAAAACACATGGAAATGAACACCTGGATAAAAATCAGCATAATCTACCACCTCAAACTATCACAAATGAAACTCTGACCCCATTGTCCTTGGAAGAAAATATGTCTTTTCAAGCACTGAAGAAGGGGGCTTAACTATGGGGTGTAATTAAAGAATACTCTCTGTTAAAAACTCCTGATCCATCTTACAGTGAAGACAATAGAAAGATTACAAGGGAAACACTCCAATGGGAGGGAGCTGGGAGTCTTCAGAACTTACAACTCTGTTTTGACAGTACCTTCAAGTTATGTGTATTGAGCAGAGCAAAACTATAAAAGGTAAAATAAAAAACTGAAGATTTTGATAGAAAGTAAAATGTTTACATTTTGATTTTAAAGAAGGAAACAAGAAATCAGCACTCTTCTGAACCAAAGGTGTAAGGAGAGATATTGCTTTCAAACATAGTAGTTTCCTCTAGTAAAGACCTGCTCATTAAAGGTGAAATTACATGTCTCCCATTCCATGAAAGAGACTCAAGTAAATGAATGGGCTCTGGGAAAGGAATTAAACACAAATTAAAGATTGAATAAACCCTCAGTCTATAGGCAGGGGGCATGACAGCTGTCCATTCAGGTCCAGCTGGTAACCCAACTCCTTGGTGGGCAAAGTAAAAGTCACCTTTGCATGTCATTTTTCAGTAGCACAACGTAATCCTGGTTTTAATAGTCATGCCACATGCTGCTTTCAAACTGCCCCACTCTGGATTGGGTGCGGGGTCCAGCTCTGCTATGTGGAGACAGATCCTGGCTCTACAGCTCCCTTCTTCTAACAGAGCAAACGTATTATGTTTCTAAAGCATATACATGAGCTTCAATAAACGGTTTTGATTAAAACCCTGATCCACATGGGCCCAGAGGTTTGCACTGACTTTTGTGGTTTTCCCAGCTGGCCAGTTGTGATATTTAGGCAGCGATGAGTTGTAAGGCTGTAGGTTATGTTGCAACAATGTTAATCACCAAAAAAGTAAAGAATTTGATTAGACACAAAAAATGATACAAAATTGCAGTGTCTGTCTGTCGTACAATTGCTTGAAACAAGAAACGGATAACTAGAGGTACTGCACACTTCATTTACTGTAGCAGTGACGATGAGAGTGACATAAGCTGAGGTGTATTTCATGTCAGACTGGCTGTAGTTAGTGTGCGCCACCATGGCGCACTCTAATTAGTCAGCTAAAGAGCTTGTTCGCACTACAAGGCTATGTGGACAACTGGCAGTGTGTAAAGTAGTGTAGGTATAGGGGTGTGTGTGTGTGTTGGGGGGCGGCATAGGAGTGAAGCATCCCAAGCATTCTCTGAACAGTTCTTCTGTACATTTTGTTTTAAACAAACACTGGTGTTTCCCTTAGAAAAAAATGTGATGGACCCTAATGACTGGTATTTTTCTTCTTCCCTTCCTCACCTTTCCCCCCAGAAAGATATGTCATCAGAGTTCACTGGATGCCATGCTTTTTGAGGGTGTGTGGGGGTGTAATTTCTCTTTTATCTGCTCCTTGACTTTTAATATGCTTACTCTTTAGGGATCAGTCCTTTTGCCTGTCCCTGAAATACTTCTGCATGGCATGGATGTGACTTATGGGGGTGTTTTGAGCCTCTAGCTAAGACTTTAAAGACATGTGTCCCTACAGTCAAATTCCTAAGCGCTGACTGGTGTGAATCCATTTATTCCCACTCAAGTCAACTGGACACTTTTTGGGTGCTAACACCAGACTGAAAAGCCTAATTTTAGGAATCTATTAAAAAAAACAAACAACAAACCTTAGCCTATGTTTTTTCAATTGGGGAGAATTAATAATTTACATAGTGAATGACCAAGAAATTCTTGGTGCTACATTGATGTCTGTTAGGGTAATTTAGGCTTTGGGCAACCGGCTGTTCTCAGTCCTGATACTATGACATGCAGAATGCCCTCAGCACCCAGGGGTGCCAGTGCAGGAGCCATAGGTGTTCAGTGCATGGGAGGATCACAGAAATGCTAGTGCTTCTCACACAGTGAATGGCTACCTTGCTGGAGATTTGATTCTTTTGAGGGCTCTGCTGACAGATGATTTGTGAAGAAATACAACGTCTATTTGGATGACAGTGATGATAATTCTCTTTGTATGGAGGTTCGGGCTCTTTGGTTGTCCTGATCCTCAGCAAACATGTTCTGAGATTTGGAGTGGAGATGTAACATCTGTTTTCTAAGCTTCTTGTTGTGTTCCCTGCTATGAAAGCAACTAGTGTTTTATAGCAGAAATCATATCCATGCCCCTTTCACAGATATTCTGATAGAGCTCTGAGTGACTGGGATTTTTGGCTGCATGTGGGGATTTGATCCCTCTGAAGTGGTTATGGAATCAGACCCTGTTTTAAAGCAAATTCAGTAGCCCCAGAGAAGAGGTAAAGGACATATTTACAGCACTCCTTATTTCTTCATTTAGATGTGCAGGGCCTCTCATCTCAGCAAGTATTTTTTGATATGTACTTTTAGGGCTAGAAATCAGTGATAGTTGGACCACAGTTACAAATGGATCTTCAACTAATCATTGCAGCTGTTTTCAGGAAAAGTTTTTTAGGGGTGGTTTTTGCATCATGCATTGGGTATGTCTTTCCTGTAATAATGAATAATGAAACATATGCAACTATGCTGATTGCTTGTTCAGATGCCTCCTCGATGGCCAGGACTGAGAATTATTGAAACTGGGCTACTGGGCCTTGTTACACCTTGTTTCCGAAAAATATTTTTGCATTTTATGTGTAACGTCTCTCTATGCCTGATGGCTCTGCAATGATGATGGCTCTGTAATTCCAAAACAATTTATATCATGAAAAGCAAATCCAGGATTTTGATGATTAAAATTAAAAGACTTGACTGTCATTGTTGGGTTCATACCAATCTTTCTTTGAGAGGTAGGTTTCTCATCATGACTTGAAGATATATTTCCTTTCTCAGTACGTACTGGCAGAATGGGGCAGTTTTATTTTAACAAAACAAAGGTTCTCTATCTTGCTACAATCCAGCACCATATTTTTGGTACAAAAATAAGTGACGTTTTTATTTGTTTGTGTGATGCCCTCAGGTCCTCATTGTCCTCAAGCCCATGGTGTCCAAATATCATTTAGAGTTGTCTTTACTCTGATTTGAAGACCACATCTCTTTTGCTGGGATTCTCTTAATTATTCCCACTGAGGTTGAACAAATGGTCAGACAGATGTTCTTCACAACTTACTGACCTGATCTGTGAATTTGGGGGAGTCTCGAGGAAAGACCTCCAGTCTTAAGCATGTTCTGTTCATTAATTTCTGTTTCTAACTCTCTTAACGCAGCCTGTTGTTGACTTTATGTGATTTTCTGTTTGCCCTTTCAGTATTGGGCGAAGGTTTGGGGGAGAGTTTTAGCAAGTCAAGTTATTTTTGATAGACATGTTTATAATTTGCTTCCATTCTGCCTGAAGACTGGTTACAGCAGTTAAACTCCTGTCTCTGCCTATGCAATAGGTTATCTAAGAGCTTCAGACATACAAACAATATCCTTTAGTTTCACTGCAACTGTCAGTATTCAGTGTAACTTCACATAATTGTTCTGAATGCTTTAACCCTTTCCACTGCTACCCCCAAATGCAACTTCTGTGTGCGGTAACAGACTACAGCATTAAGGCACAGCTGTTTAGTTCTGTACCGGGCATATCCTTAAGGTTATGGAAGGATGTTGGTCTGATTAATTGGACCTTTTTTTGATTGCTAATTTAGATAGAGTACTACTTTGAATGTCTATATTGTGTCTCAGCCAAAAAACTAAAATGCTTTATAAAGTTTGTTTTAAATAGCCCTGTGATGTATTAATGAACTGATATTCTTTCAATTCTTTGATCACCTCCTTACCTTTAGAAACTTAATCACTTTAGATTAGGCAGAGGCAAGGTACAGGAACTCACATTAGATAACTTTCAAATTCATTGACATGATCCTAATAATCTTTGTAGGGAAATGAACTAAGTTAGGGCTCAGTTCAGCACATGCTTAAGTTCTACACTGAATGGGGGCATTATGGGAGTTGGATGCTGAATGGCTCAGGACTAATATTTTCAGTAGGGGTGTCGATTCTTTGGTGCTATCCAGTAGCTACCCTTTCCAGGCAAACACATGTCATTTCTGCTCTGTAGAGGTGACCACTCCTTGTTGAACTGGCCACAGATTCCTGTTTTCTCTTTTATATGGTATTATGAGTCTGCTCTATTACTGTCATGGAGCATCGCTCCTGACAGGAGAGCTGGAGCTGGTCTGGACCTCTCTTCCGGGGTCTGCCAACAGGGATTATATATTAGTTAACATGGATTTTAAGTGTCAGAGTGACAATTTGCCATATGTTGCAGTGGGCTGAGGGCCTTTTTGGCTGTGTTGCTGTTCCCAAAAAAAGTTTGACAGAGCCTGTGTATAAGCTACTGTTATTATTATGAAAATTGAATATGCTACAATCTGTCATCCCTGATATTACTATTCAAAAGTTCTTGAACAACCAGTGAGTAATGACTCATCATCCACTAGCTTAAATATTTGCCTTAATCATGGTATTTTTTCAAATGCATAGGCCAGCTACAACTACATTGTGGTTACCACAAACACTGCCAGCTGGCAAACTTTTGAGTTGTAATGGTACTGACTGCAGTGCTTTTAAAGGGGAAGATGGATAATAGTCAAGAATAATATCAGCCTAGAGCAAACCCCAAATACAATCATTTTGGGAGCTCAAATAAATGCATTGTTAAACTTTTAAGAGTACTTTTACATTTTCAAATGTCTTTATAGCTCCTGAGTTTATATGAAAAATAAAACTGCAAATACTGAAATACATTAAACTCACTGTTTTTATTTGTATTTTGGATCAACTGGACTCAGGAAGAAATGGAGGCCTCACAAAAGAGAGATTTCAAATCCAATTTTGTGTAGAAATGGTTACTTGGCTGCAGGCTGTATCCTGTTGATGTTTTCTTTTAAGTATTTGCAGAGAGCTTTTATATATTAGTTCCTTTATCTTAGAATCACCAGGCTTTATTCAAGATACTATATGGGGCTACAAGGTATTTGTAGATTTTGAAAACTTAAGAGCCCTGGGCTCTTACAACATGGCATATTGAAGTCTATGCTTCTGTTTTTGTTGGTTTGCATTATATATAACATTTTTAATCTCGACATCCATCTTGGCTGTAATGACCTCAGAAGAACCATTCCATCTGAGGGAAACAACTTTAAATTGGAAAGCTCTGTTAGGTCCACAAACTGTACGTGTGTAATTTGAATAGCCTGCTGATTTTCATATAACTACTACTGGAGATAAAGTTTCATAGATTTCATAGACATTAGGGCTAGAAGGGACCTTGGAAGATCATAGAGTCCAGCCCCCCGCCCAAAGGGCAGGAAGCCAGCTGGGGTCATAGGATCCCAGCAAGACAAGCATCCAATTTACTCTTGAAGGTGTTCAATGTAGGTGCTTGAACCACCTCCGCTGGCAGACTGTTCCAGACCTTGGGGGCTCGGACAGTAAAGAAATCCTTCCTTATGTCCAGCCTGAAACAGTCTTGCAGGAGTTTATAACTGTTCGACCTCATCATCCCTTGGGGCGCTCTGGTGAACAATCATTCCCCCAGATACCAATGGTCACCCCAATGACCTAAGTTAAGCACATTAGTGAGTGATTCCCTGAGCAGAGCCTAAATGTGAGTTGATATATTGGCATGCATTTTAAAGGATCCTTAAAGTTAGTGCAGTATGTTAGATAAGTAATATGATTTACTATTGCCTGAAATTATACCCACTTTTTAGAAGTTAAAAAAATAAAGAAGTTTCCAAGGCCATAAAAACACAAAACAGAAATTCAAAGTAAGATTAAAGAATCATGCTACCTCTCTTGCTCAAAAGAGCAGATACTGTCTCTTTATTCCAAACTGACTTCCGTGTAGATTGTTGGAGACTGTCTGATGAGAAAGGTTAAGTAGCAAGTGAACACTGTGCTTAATCCTGTATCACTAAAGTCAATGGGATTTTTGCCACTGAATTATGTGGTAACAGGATCAACTCCTATGATTCAAAATGTACAGAGAAATACCAATAAAAGTGTAAAAGAAGCTGTTTTATCAAGTAGATTATCTGAATGAATCAGCAACTCCCAGCACACTCACAGATGTCCCTAAAGTATTCAAAGTGCCCCCTCCAAAGTATATATTTTAAGCATTGCCTGTGCATATAGCTTAGATAGAAGTGCTGTATAGTACCTATACAGGCACTTAAACACATGCTCAAATCATTAATTTTCAGGGTCCTAAATCTGTAATTCTTAGCACAAAACAAAGGTAGTTTAATCACTTGGGTATATACATACATGTACATGGGCAAATATATAAATGGAAACCCACCATATTCTGGGACCTGGCCTGTTCCACGCTTCAGCAGCAGCCGCACTCTCCTGCCACCAGATTTGATAAGCTCTATTGCTCTGGCATGTGTCATGTCCCTTGTGCTTTCTCCATTGATTTCAATTATTTGATCCCCAACCTGTCAGGTAAGAGGAATATCAAGTCAGGAAAAAATTGCAGTAAAATGAGCATCTGAAAAAAAAGACATATTCAGTAAATCACAGGTTACCTGAATGGCAGGCAGACACATCAAGGTAAATGTGTTCTTGTTTGTCTGAAGGATACTACTGACAGTCTAAATAACCCCTGAAATATATTCTCCCGAGTTTGGAATATCAAATACTGCTCATGTTTTGTTAATATCAGTGAAATGCATTTGTAATCTGTCTCACGTCTTTTGTATAAAAGTGACTTTTTCAACTGCTTGATGTCACAGGAAACTTTTCCCCTTGTCTGTACTTTAAAACTTGACTGTGTTGTATAAAACTGAAAACACTTCACTGTATTTGGTTTTCTGCCACTGCATTGGAAGCAGAGTTTCACAGTATAATTCTATCATTCTTAAATCCAAATCACAATAACTGAGCATGCGACCAATTTTTGATGTCACAGTAAAATGGGTAATATTAAATAAACTCGAAAAATTTCACATCCAAGCTGGTCGCTGCTTAGGTTAAATAGAAAAACAGTGTGTATGAGATCATTTTTTGAACTGTAGATTCATAAACATTTTTTCACTTTGTAAGCCACAGGTAATACAGCCTCATGAACTGAGACTAACAAACTCCATTTCTATGTCTCTTTTTCCTCATCTGTAACATGGGGGCAATAGTAATTCCTTACCAGCTGCATCAGAGATGCTGGGAGATTAGGTTTTTTTCATATTTGTACTTTTTGTGTATTTTAAAGCTAAAATTAGGCTATTTTATAGCAGCAACAGTAGCCACAATAATACAGTATTTACACAAATCCAAGATGACCCTGAATTTAAGACAAATCCCCAATAATTAGATTCTACACATGGAAAATGTATAGATTTGTTATAAATTTTCAGGGACACAGGTTGTAGCCATATTCATCTACAGGCTAAAGGAGATGAATATGAACTATCATAACCAGAAGGAAACACAATTCAATATCCTGCTTGGCACCAGACAACATCAAGATAAATAGACTATTTTAATTTTTATCTGAGCCTAATTTGCACAAAATGAAGTATTTCAACCAGAAGACTTTATAACACCATCAGCTCTCCTGTAAAATATGAATTTTCACTTCCACCTAGGAGACATTTTACTATCTTTGCATTCTCCTATGCCTGAGGAAAGATGTGTGTGCCCAACAGCTTGCAAAAAAAGAATTTTTTTTTTTGCAAATATCTAGTTGGTTTAATAAAAGATATCACCTCTGCCACGAGTTATGATTCCTTATAATATTTCATGTATAGAACCTAATTATTGGAGGACTGTCTCAAATATATCCCCACTACTGTAGCGGGAAAAGCAGTGGTAGGGGGTTAGGTGGTGGTGGGGGCAATAAGGGGGCAGGCAGTTGCGGGGGCAAGAGGCAGGGAGCAGGCAGGATAGAGGTGGTTTGGGGCAGGAGTTGGGGAGACAGTCAAGGCAGGTGGTGGGGAGGAGGCAGTGGGACATGGGACAGGCAGCTTGCCACCTGCTGCCTGTCCCCTCCATGCACTTACCCTACCTTGTGCCTGCAGCCCCCTCTGCTCCCCACCTACCCCACTGCAGCCCCTTCCTCCCATCTCCCCTGATGCCCCCCATCTGCAGTTCCTCCCTGCTCCTGTCGGTTACCCATGCTCCAGGGCTGGAAGGCTGCATCCCTGCTGCAGCCTGGGGAAGAGAGCATGGCCCCAGCCTGACACTAGCAGTGGTGTGGATTTGGCACCACTGCTATCAGGCTGGTTGCCCCAGTCTGTGGAGGAGACAGAGGCTGGGCCTGCTAGTGGGGTGGGGCCCAGAGGCTGCCAAGGGGAGAGGCAGCATCCACAGCATCTGCAGCTCTGGCCCCAACCTGAGGGAGCTGCAGCAGCAGCCTGCCCCCGCCCCCCGCCCTTTACTTGAATCCAAGATGAGGGGCTTCTCCGTCCATATTAAATTTTGAAACCCCCCCCCCCCACTTCTTGGAATAGAGTAAATAAAAAGTTCCCCGTTTTTATTTTCTGCTATGGCATATTGTTTCATTGGATCAATTTTTATATCATCATCATAGCATGTTTAATTTTAATTGGTAGAATATATGATCTTATTATATGCGTTTACCAATAACTGTGCATTATATACTTTTATTATATTAATTATACTGCCAATTTCACAGTATTATTTTAGCAAAAGCTACAAACAACCTATCTACCTAATAAAAAAGTATGCTAGTGTTTAAAAAATCTGTCATTACTCAACCATCCTGGATGCAAATTGGAGTATATTGTACAAAGAAAAGTTTTCCAAGATATTAAATAAGCTCTTGCATATGGTATTTCACTCATATAGTTTTAGCTATGATGAGCAAACCCTGAGAGATTCAGACTTCAGGTTGAGTTAGGTAAGTAACTAACATCTGAATTTCTTAAGGGCAGGGCATGTAGGAATGGGTTTTAACAGAGATGTTTGGTCCCACTCATGTTCCTTGGGTGCCTACTAGTGGTAGCTCCAGGTTTTTAGCTTCAGCACCATTGAATGAAGCCAAGCTGTCATGAACTGTCATGTTTTAAAGCAGTATAGATGCAGGACCGATAAACTTTCCCCCCTTATTTCTCCCAGCATCCTCCCCACACTCAAAACAAGTGCACTGGAACTGAGAACCCCCAGAGAAAGTCAGGAGCAACCCAGGATGGGTGTGGGGAAGTCAAGAAAACTGACCAAAAACTAGAGAATAAGTAGGTCTGTTGGCTTTGCAGTATCACAGTGATTCAGGATCAGGTGTGGGAAAGATTTTGCTTAGCACTTTTTCCTTGCGCTCATTTGTGTAAAACTCTGCATCTGCTCTCTCCAGGGTTAATCTGTTCCTGTATTTTACAGCCTGAAGATAGATTCCTTAGAAAGACACCTGTTTGCTATGTGTGTATTTGCATCCATACTTCCTTGCATTTCTTTCACCCTCTGAATTTTGATTCCTAGTTTAGTGCCTTGATTCTGTTGGTCTGCTGGCCTTGGCTGAGACTGCACGTCTCAGTGATGAGTGAAACGATTGCTTTCAGTCACATCTGGTCAGCATAAGCAGAAATGAGTAGAGAAAAAGGCTGTAAGAAGCAACTCTTCTGCAGTCTGCGTGATGCAGAAATTACACAGCCACCTGCTCATTTTGCAAGACAGTTAAATCAGCAACGTGGCCAAGTGACAGGTGAGCAGCATATTAGTAGTATAACAGTCTTTAGTGTTAATGTTTTGCAGCTGTGCCGAAGATGCTTCAATTCATTTTGTCCATGCCTGCAACCAATCCTCAGAACGCGACTCAGGAGGATGTCTGACCTAGTGGAGGTAATATAAATAAGGTGCAGTTGCTGATAATCAGCAACTTCAGGAAGAATCAGCAGGAGCACAGCTGAGTAGGTTAAATGATTGTATTGATCAGTGCTAAAACAGCATGGCTGCTTTGTAACAGCTCAACAGGATCAGAACTTTATTTGCTTGCATCTAAACCTCTCTTACTGCTGGGGGGGGGGGCACCTGCCTGCCAGCCAGGCATATCTAATTTTAAAGTGACAACACCATGTATTGTAGGAAAGATTACAAAACAGACTAGGTGGACTATATGGGCATTTATACACATACATTTTTGTGCCCAGATGTGCTAGAGATCCAGTACTTTGGAGCAGACTCAATTAATTGAGTCTACTCCACATGAGAGCTGATGTGCACGGTGCTTGCAGTTGTATGAGTGGTGAAATGAGTGTTTGCACGCAGAAAATGGTGGCGATGTGCTTTTGAACAAAAACACCTTCTAGTGTTTGGTTTCTACTTATTTGGTTTAGTCTTCTATTACACTCTGAAATGGTCTGCCTTGGGTTTTTGCCCTGTTGTTTTCCTTCATATTGCATCCCTCTGAAAAGTTCCCTTATTTCCTTTTCTGGATGAAGTACTACTATGCCAAATAAGTCTGTAGTGTACATGAAAGCAACAACAAAACCAATGTGATGGCTGAGTGAAAATGCTACATTTTCATAAAGGCGAGGGTATTACTGTGGGGGTGAGGGGTGGAGGGTGGGGGACTAGCCCTGTGTCTTTGTGTTTAGCTCAGTGTACATTTTTAGATATAAATGGTGACATCTGAGGCCCTAGTGAGGTCAGTGGGAAAACTCCGTAAGGGTCAGACTGTATCTTAGGGCCTTGTTACACAGTGCTTTTAGGTGGCTTCTGGAGGTCTTAAGCCATTTGTAGATGCCACAAAATCGGCCTTTAAAGTGGCTTAATGCCCTTTTGCATTACTTTAATGGTGCAGCTGTTTACACATGTCAGTGGTATAATGCACGTTAAATGACTTTGGGATGCAGCAAAATCAAACATGTCCAAGGTGTTTTAGTTTGCTACTTTACAGCCATGGAGGCTAGATGCTAGAAAGCACCGGCCCCCTTCCAGTTTGGGGGCAGTGCAGGTAGCCCTTCAGGCAGGCTCCACAGAAGGAAAAAAAAAAAAAGAAATCAGCAAGCCTGATCTTTTCTTTTTTCTCCCTGGAGCCTGCCTGCCTGCCTGAGCTGCATGGGGCCTGGTGCTTCCCTCTGCACCTGTGGTCCCCCCCTGGGATCGCCTGGGCCAGATGCCTGTGGGCAGGTGCTACCTGGGGGGTGCCGCTGCTGTCACAGAGGGAAGCACTAACCCCCCACCACAGCTCACGGACTGCTGGCAGCTCACCCTCCCCTCCCCGCTGCCGGAGAGGCAGGTAAGGATTGGGCCCGACCCTTGTGTACATGCCATGGAGGTTTACTTTGACCTAAATTGAAGTAGTGTTTTTAGATAACCACCACTTCAACTTAGGGAGAATTAAACTGAAGTAAAGCCCTGTGGTGTGTACAAATGGTCATAATGTCTGGCCTGGCTGCACATAAACACCTTTTAAGAGGCTTAAAGCACTTGTTATTCATTTTAAAGCTATGTCACTCCAGGGCAGGGTTATCTTTAATCCACCTAATTTTGCTACTGTTCCATTAACATGTGGCCAACTCCAGGCAGATATTCCACCCAAGCTGAAGTCCTCCAGCATCCCAAGATACAGTAGCCCCTCAGGCGAGTGGAGATGCCAGGGTGCAGTGGGGCTGTGCAGGGTGCCTTGCCCCTGGGCATGTCAGGCAGAGTGAATGCTTTAGCTCTGAAGCACCCAGAGCCCATGGTGCTCCCCGGCCACTGCTGGGACTGGCTCTGCTCCCACCAGGCAGAGCAAGCTGGTTCAAGTGTGGTGGCTGGGGGGGCTTCCCCCCCCACACTGCTGGGATTGGCTTTGCTCCTGCCTAAAACCCGTTGGCAGGAGCAGAGTTGGTCTGTGTGATGGGGGGGGGGGAATACAACACCCCTCTGCCACTGTTGAGATTGGCTCTGCTCCCAGCAGGAGCAGAGCTGGTCCCAGTGGCAGCTGTGCTTGGACTGGCTTCCTCTGCCTGGCAGGACCAGAGCTGGTCACAGCAGTGGTTGGGAAGGTGGTGCTCCCTGCCACTGTGCTTGAACTGGCTCCCTCTGCCTGGTGGGAGCAGAGCTGATCCTGCCCCTGTCTCCTAGTTTTGCCCCAGCTCATTAACCTTCTAGCGGCAAATCACAGTTGTGCAGGTGAGGGATAGTTAGAGCAGGTTTTTTACCTTAAGGTGTGACTGCTTCACTAAGGTGATTAACATGTACGTGGCTTTCTGTCACGGGGGCACTTGGGTGCCCCGTGTCTTGGAAGAAATAAGGGCAGCTGCTACACTTTAAGGCCGCCCAGGTGCTGGTTGCTGGGGCAACCAGGCAGATCATGTGACCAGAAGGGGGCAGGGCTGGGCCTTTATAAACAGCCCAGGCCAAAGCCTAGGAGCAGTTCCCTTCTGGTGACTATAGGAGCAGGAGCTCTGCAGGGGAGCCGAGCCAAGCCGATTGAATGAGCGAGCGAGCGGCGGCGGCATTGCAGTGTGGGTGGAGAGAATCCTGACTAGGAGGCTTTACTGGAAAGCCAGGTGGGACCTGGACCTTATGTTGTAGCTAGAAGGTTTATAGTTGAGTTGCAGCTGATTGGCTTATGTGATTGCTTTGAGTTATTATACCGGAGGACTGGGTGAGGCTGTAGGGGCGTGAGGAGGCCTCACGGGAGCTCCCCAGTGGTTTGGGGGGGTTCCCGGTGCCCTGTGTGGGCAAACGAGTAGTGCCTGAGACGGCACAGCTGGTCGGTGCCGAGGCGGCACAGCGGGTAGCTCTGTGTGGGCAATAGCGAGAGGCCCGAGCAGGGCAGAGGACCCCGCTCAAGGGTCCTAGCACCAGAGTAAAGCCTGTAGGGACTTGTGTTGGGCTCCAGGTGTGGGAGCCACATGGGTGAAAGCCTCGAGTAGGTGCTGTAAAGGCAACTAGCCCGGCGAGGGCAAGTCAGTCGCTATAGAGAGCCCGGAGAAGGTGCCGAGAAGCCATGGGAGCGGGCATGTGTGGAAGAGAGGCCCCAGGCGGGGCATGCATAGTAAGAAGCAACCCTAAGAGGGGCATAGATTATTGATAGTCGCCCCAGAGCGGTGCGGGTCTAGAAGGCGTTCTGGAGGGTTTCCAGGATAACGGGAACCCCAAGGAACCGAAGGGGCCTGGTAGGCTCAGGCGGCCGGAGCCTTATCTGGATACTTATTATTGACAGAGGGGCCAGGTGAGGCTTAGGTCACCTGAGCCTAATTGGATAAGTAGTATTGACAGGAACCCGGAGGGGCCAGGCAAGGCTTAGGCCACTGACCCTAGTGAGGCAAAAGACCCAGACGGTGGTCCAGGGGGCCAGGTACAGCTACGGCCACCTGAGTCCCAACCAGGGATAGGATTTGGATAATTATTACTGACAGGAACCTGAAGGGGCCAGGAAAGGCTTAGGCCGCCGACCCTGGTGGGAAGAACACCTCTAGTGAGCCCGATTGGGCTAATCAGTAGTAAGGGGCGCTGGTTGCGAGGCACACCCAGGGGGTGCCAGAGAGGGGCGCTGGTTGCGAGAACCTTCTGCGCCCTACCTGGTGCCCCCTGGGCGTAAGGACCGGATAACATCCAGGAAGTGCTGCGAGGCTTGGGGTGTGCTAAAGGGGTGGTCAGAGGCATGCATAGCCCTTAAGGCTGGGGTGTATCGAGTCACCCCATACGGAACAGGGGATAGTCCAGCAAGTACCGTGCATTAGGAGATAAAAGGCAGCTTCCCTAATTGAACCATTTAACAGCAAAGACGTGGTGGGTGAGGATAGAGGGTGCTGGATTGCCTAATTGGTATGGTAGGGGGCGCTAGAGGGATCACAGCTGCTCCTAGATGCCACACCGTGACACTTTCCAGGAAAAGAAACCAGAATACAAAGCGGATCTGCCTGTTGGATAATGCAACATGCTTCTCAGGTTGCAGCCAGCTCGTTTTCTTAGTTTCGTTTTAGCCTCACTTCTCAGCTTTGTTCAGATTGAGAGGGAGTAGTCCCTGAGCATTTCCAGGGCAGAAATGGATAATGTTCCTGCCCACTATACATCGGGGATGAAGGACAAAGGCTTTTTCTACCCTTCCCATAAGCGCGGGCCTGAAACAGTTTTACCAGAACTGTTTCCAAATATCATCCTCAGCTTAAGCCTAATTTGCCAGGCCGGCCTAAACCTACACAAAACAGTGCTTGATCATGCCACACATTTGCTTAACAGGTCTAAAAACAGCTCTGCTGTTTAAGGCCATAGTGACCTCTTAAAACATGTTGGTATGAATTGTTTTCAAATGACTAAATTTGATGCTAGAAATGCTAGGGCAGATCAAATGGAAGTGGTGTTTTAAAACTGTGGTTCTGAGTATAAACCTGTTATAACTCTTCTGCACTCCTGAGATGACAGAGAGATTTTAATCCATTTTAATATATAAAAAGGTTAAGTTAATGTCACATTTTTTTCCTCTGCCAGCTGCCTTTGTTTTGGTCTCATTGGCCATTATGACAGGAATAACTTGCTATTAAAATAACCTTTTATGGATTTTGGTGGATTAAAATATTTATTTTAATATGATCAGCATGTGGCTCATTTTTCTCTCCCATGCTTTACAAATGGTGCATATCAGAAATGTGAGAAGAGTTATAAAGGCCATAAATCTTGGTCTCATTGAACTGGGTCAAAAGAAATAATTTTGTCCAGGTTATAAAAATCTTTGTAAATTCCTAGTGATGGCAACACCACTGACCTGACAATTCAGTAATGCCAACTGTTGTGAAACCATCCTGAGATTCGGGATTTCAAAGTCAAAATTACTCTGACTTGCAATCTCCTGATCCAACCCTCAGATCTCCAGATTGTCCCAGCTGGTAAGTGGGGGGTGGGGATCGAGGCCCCCATGGTAAGGGAGGGATTGCAGTAGGGGCAGGGGTAAATGGGGCCCTGGGGCCGGGGTGGGTCTTCCAGAGCTGGGGGGGGGGATGGGGACAGAGGTGAGCTGCTCACTGTGGGCTGGGGCTCTGCGCCCTGTTGCCTTGTTCCAGAAGCTCAGCTGTGTGACCCCAGCTTGCCTCCTGCTGCTGTGTGGGCAACAGATGAGCTGCATGGCCAGCATGCCCCATGTCCCCTGCCCACCTGAAGGGTGGCATCGCATCACATGGCTGAACTCCTGGGGCAAGGTAGCAGGGTACAGAGCCCCAACCCATAGTGGGCAGCCTGCCTCTGCCCTGGGGGGCACATGCCTCCATGCTTCCTGTGGGGGTGTACACTGTTGCACCCCTTTCCCATGCCTCTGGATGACCCATCCTGACCTTGGGGCCCCATTCACCCCTGCCCTTATCCCCACTCCCTCACTACTCCATCTGCCCCACAACATCCCGTCCCCCACTCCCCTCCCACCCCTTTCCCTTCACTTACCAGCTGGGTGCTCTCTGTCTGTCTCCTCCTCATTCCCAAGCCACAGTCCACCCAGCTCTGCTGCTGCTACTCACTCCTGATCCACAGTACCCTGCATCCTGCCAGGGTGCATGTATGTGTGGTTGGGGGGGGGGGGGAAGCCCTCCTCTCCGGGCTCCAAATTCCCCCCTCACCCCCCCAGACACCAACACCTTCATAAATAACCCCCCCCCCCCACACACACACACTTCATAGCATCTCATGATTTATGTGCCAATCTCTTGATTTTTTTAATTTCATGATTTTTGGCATGGTGGGGTTGGTAATACTGGTAAGCCATCCTGGGTTCCAGGCCCTTTCCCAGGACTCTGTTACCTTTTGACATTACTCAATTTATCCAATGGTGTTTTTTTTTTTTTGTTTGTTTTTTTTTTAAACAGTCCTGGGAGCATGGACTGGAACCTGGGGCACTTCCTTCCCAGATGAACACAGCTTCTGCAGGATGCTGGAGGTTCTGCTCCTACCCACAGTGGAACAGCCTGTAATCTGATGGTTCGGGCACCCACTTTGGGTGGGGAAAATGTGACTTTCAACTCTGCTAGGTAGAAAAGGCCTCCCAATTCCTTAATGAGTGCTTGAACCAGCTATGAACTCATTGCCCAGAGGCAGTCTATCTCTATTTCCATGTATTGATTCCTCTGTGAAATGCCTGATGAAGGGTGTTTGTGCCTGAAAACTTGCAATTAAATAATTTTTTGTTGCAAAAATATTGTTGGTCTAATAAAAGATATCTCTGCTCTAAGTCCTGATTGCCTTTTTTTCTAGGCCAATATGGCTACAACCTGGATCCTTGAACCACTATGTATTGTCTGTCCTTCACAAGTGAAGATGACTGCATCTGGGGGAGTGAGGGGAAGAGAAGAGAGAAAGGGAGGGGGAAAAGAGAGAGGAGGGAGGTGGAGGCTAGGTTGTGTGGGTATGCAGGTGATTTATAAGCCCAATCTTTGCCCTGAACAACTTGCTGCTGCAGGGGCAGGAAAATGATGAGGACTGGACAGAAGAGGTCCTCATTTTCCTGGTCACGCATTTCCTCACTGCTTCTGCTGTGCACCACTGCTCAAGGCCAGTGCTCTGCTCTGGACCAATGACCTTCAGGATGGATGGTCACAAATGTTTTGCTCCCATGACTCTGGGTTGATGCTGAAACTCTTTAGGGACATCTTTATGGTGTCCTTGTACCGCTTCTCTGGTGTGCCGCGAAAGCATACTCTGTTTGGCAGCTCATGGTAGAAGATTTTCTTTGGCAGGCAAGTGTCGGGCATTCTTGGAAGGTGGCTGGCCCATCTTAGCTGTGTCAGTTTCAGTAAGGTGTAGATACTGGGGAGAGGTGATCTTCTGAGCACCTCAGTGTCCACAATCATGTCTTGCCACTTGATCTTCAGTATCTTTCACAGGCAGCACAAGTAGAAGTGGTTTAGACTCTTGGCATGATGCTGGTAGATGGTCCAGGTTTCACAGGTGTAAAGGCAGGTTGGGAGACTGATGGCTTTGTAAACCTTCAGTTTCATCAACACTCTGCCTCTGCAGTCCCAGACTAACTTACAGAGTCTGTCAAAGGCCACGCTGGATTTTGCTAGCCTTGCATTGACTTCATCGTTGATGTGGATGGCACAGAAGAGTGTGTTACCTAGCTAGGCAAATTTGTTGACCATCAACAGTTGTTGGCCTTTAACTGAGACATGTAGTTCCTGGAGTATTGTGCCAGGCATGAGTTGAAACATCACTTCAGTCTTTTTTGTGCTGATAGTGAGTCCAAAATTGTTGCAAGCTAAACCACTAGATGAATATATAAAAGATGTGGGGTACCATCCCTTTCCTTGCCTGGGCTTTAAAAAGATGGCGTCTGGTCTGCTATTTTTGGGGAAAGAGGGTATTCTTTGTAACTTGTGAAAAGACTGATTGCAGGTGCCTATTCTCAGGAAAGGATTTTGAGTAGATAGAGGTTGCTCTCTACTGCTCTCGGTGAGTTCCTTTCTCTTTGGAGAGATTAGGTCCCTCCCTTGCCTTTAGCATTTTCTGTTGACTCTCTTTAGGCAACAGACTGTTCTAGATCTTTGAGGCATAAAATTCCTAATTCATTGTATAGGCAGGCTAAGCGCTACAGAGGCATCTGGATTTCATTTGGGGGACTGGGACTGCAGCACCTCACTTTTAGGCAACCAAAATCTTAACTAGATATAGCCCCAAATCACTGCACTAGGGCACAGACAGAAGTCACAATTTCTACCTGATCTGGCCACAGAAAGCAGTTTATAGCTGTGACCAAACACAAGTGCATGGCTGCAGACAGCTTAAAAAATGGCCGACTGGGTAAAAATCTACACCCTCATTGCATGAGGGATCAGATAAAGACGTTTCAAAACAGAACATCTTCTATAATTTTGTCTGTGCTGCCTGCCAGCCTTGTTTTCAGAATGGAGGGGGGAGGGAGTTCAATCTGGGGGTTTGTCAGCCCCAGCTGGAGGGTGGGGCAGGTGTATTGAAGTCCGTCCCCCCCCCCAAGGTGGAGGGCCTCCAATTTACCCCAGAACTGGAAATCCCTAGAATGAGCTCCCTTTGCTCCCTTTCCCCCCACTACCCTATTCTGAAAACAAGGGCAGGCTGGAAGAGAGGAAGGGCTTTTGCTAGGGAAAACCAGCTGCGGACTGGCAGCCAGCAGCTAGATTGCCCTCCCACCTGGAACCAATAATGAACTTTTTTGTTCCAGGAGATCGCTGTAACTCAGAACCCTTCCTGCAAAGTGTTCTCACTTACAGTGGGGAGCTGCACTTCTGTCTGCACACTTAATTTAGTTACCTGATTGGAAGTGACCTGCTTGAAAATCTGACCGTTGTTTAAAAATGCTCTTTCAGCAAAGTTCAGTTGTGTTTTGGGAAAACGTAGCTTAACACATCAAAGCTTAGCCAAAGAACAGGCCAGATACCCAGGTATCTTCACGTAATGTGCCTGTGATTTTGGGTGCTTGCATTCCCCAATCTTGAAATGCGCAAAAAGTGCATGAGGCCTTGAGAATGTAGCCCTTGTACTGCAATCCTTTGCCTTCATGAAATCACAAGTTGTGGCTTCAAATCTTTTATAATAAAATGTAATTAAAAAAAATAAAAGAATGTTACATGGGAATGGTGTCCAGGGCTGTAATGAAATGGAGGTAGTGGGCTGTATGGGGGCTGTTCATGTGAACTGAGTTAATGGTTGCATTCCAGGCCCCTAGTAGGCAAGCACAGCATCATACCACCCCGACAACTGGCACTCCCTGTGATTTGTAACCTTCTTGGCAGTCTCAACAAAGAGAACAATGCCTGAATGAGTTATTCTCCCCTCCCTCAAAATGTTCCCATCAGCTTCAGGTTGAAACAGATTGGCAGCTCTGTATGGAAAGCTCTCATGCCTGCTGTCTGTGAAAATGCAGTATTCAGGGTTAAGAATTTGGCAACTTTTACATGCATTAATTTCACATGATTTTTTTTAAAATAAAAAGAAAGTAGCCTTTGTGAAATTTTTACTATTGGGTGAGAAAAATGCCTATCCAAATCCATTATTTCTTCTACCAACACAATGGACTCAACTAGAATGTGTTTGTATTGTATTCCTATATTGTGGAAGCACAAAGTGAACACTGTTCATTTTTTTTTTTCTACTAACCAGTTTTTAAGTTGCATATTAATGACTTGACTATAATTATTGAGGTGTTGTGTGTGTGGGGGGAAGTCTCTCTAAAACCAGGCTGTTTCAGTTCAGGTTAATTCAGACTTTTCACCCATGCATAAGAACAACTGAGCTATAAAATTAGGCAGCATGTTTTCTGGCAGTAATGAGAAGATAATATTCCTAAGGAGTATTTAAGCAACATCAGTATTGATAGGTTAATTAGAAATAAAATGTAAAGCTTTCTTGTATCATTAGAATAAAGAGCCTCTGATATACATGACTTAGGGATAGTTCTGAAAGTGTGTAACCTATTTCATAGTTAAGGACTTAAAAATATAAGTCACTAGCTCATCCAGTCAGACTTTCACAAGCATGCAAGACAAGCAAGAAATGTATCAAGTCTTCACATATATATGTGTCCTTGTACATTTTTAATGACACCATCCTATCTTAAGCTTGCCTCAGCCACTGTGTAATTCTTGAATAAATATGTATGTCAATAAAGAGATGAACAAGCTCCCTGCTGCACAAAAATGAATGTAATTGCATACATTTTTTCATTCTCTGTTAAATGGGAAAATCTAATAGAGAAAGCAGCCCCTGATGATTTTGTTCAGAGGACAATGCTGTCTACCATCTTATTAATGAATTTTATAATTAAACCTCTGGAAAGAAACTAATTATGCTCCACTCCTTTTTATGGGCACTCTATTTTACAACTGAAACATGTTTTTAATGTTTTTTGCATACATTTGCTGTTAATGAAACTGAAAGACTAAGGGCCTGTTTGTACTTGGAAATATA
The DNA here is from genome assembly GCF_052110815.1 of Crocodylus siamensis. Lineage (NCBI taxonomy): Eukaryota > Metazoa > Chordata > Crocodylia > Crocodylidae > Crocodylus > Crocodylus siamensis. Next base: position 21,927,049 of record NC_143398.1, on the reverse strand, counting down.
ACAAAATTGCTATTCTGGAAAGCTTTTTTGGGGGGTAAATTTCCCCAAGTAGCCAAGTCTGAATATCACTGCCTGGAGGTATGTACAGTGTGACTAGGTACTGTTTAAACTTCCTCACAGAGGGTGTTGTCTGTGCATCAAAATCTGGATTTACATCACCCAGCTGGAGCCAAGTCATCAAATATACCCAATTACTGTGTAAATTATTGATGTGGATTGAACTGAGACCCACACAAGAGCATGGGTGTCTGTTTCTAGTGACAATAACGCATTGCTCTACTCCCTGCTTTTCAGCGGATATTTGAAGTGGAAGAAGCAACCAAGGGTAGAGCTAAAATGACCTGGATAAACTGAAGAAATAGTCCAAAGTCAATCCAATAAGGACAAATGCAAAATCCTGCAATCAGGATGGAATAATTGCATGTACAAATACAGACTGGGGAATGATTGGCTAGGCTCCAACACAGTGGGTGGAACTTTCTGGGTGCGTACAAATATTCAGATCAGGTAAAAATAGTTGAATGGTCTAACTTAGTTCACCCATGTGTGGACCTTACACTTAGATCCCTAGTTAGATTGATCTAAGTGCCAAACTGTACAGATGTTCCTCAAAGGTTAGATCAGTCAGAAAACAGCTGGCCTGATCCAACTCAGTTCTCCTGAGAGGAGAGGTATGTTAGATTTTGACCAATCTAACAGAACATCCATATATGTTTGGAGTACAGCTCTGGGGCAGGGAAAGCCTAGCAGTACCCCAGCCCAGGGCCTCTGCTTTTACCCCTCTTACCCTGGCCACCGGGTTATTTTTAGTGCCCCTGAGCATGCTGAACTCTGCCCTGAATTTGCAAACTGCCTCTCCCATGCTGGTTTTACAGGTGTTTGCCAATGCCGGGAGTTTGATCAAAATAAGTTCAGGTTGGGGTGAGGGCAGGGCACCCCCCCCTCACATGGACACCCTACTTCTGTTGGGGGGATTGTCTGTCTGGGGGTGGGGAGAGGGGCTGGGGGATTAAAAATAGCCCCTGGTCAGTGTGGAAGAGCGTCTTCCCAATCCTGCCAACTCCCACCCTACCCCTGGACCCTACTAATCCCCACAAGGACCCTGCCCACTCCTCTCCCACCCCAACTTGCTTCAATCAGGTGTCCAGCACCAGCAAAGGTCTGTAAATCCAGCCCCCAATCTATAACCACATGGCTTAAAGTAAGACAAATGATTGTAGACCGAGTCCTGGGAACTGTACAGTTCAAGTGAGGAATCACTGAATTAGATGGGGCAGCCTTTTTTACTCAATCTAACCTCCCAAACTTCTAAGGGTAATGTCTGTATGCATCCTCTGGCTCTGAGGGTGGTTAACAATTGAAACAGGCTACCTAGCCTGGCTGCAGAATCTATCCCTAGAAATTTTTAAGATCAGGTTAGACAGACACTTGACTGCAATGGTTTAGTTGCAGATGATCCTGCTGTGAGAAAGGGTGAAGGACTGGATTAGATGACTGCCTAAGATCCATTCTAGTCCTAATTTTATATGATCCTATGACACTTCAGAAGCCAAAACCAGATGTGTATGGAGACTGAATTATACTCTAACTTGTATACATGTTCATTTTAGGTCAAGGTTGAGACGGTGTGAAAAAACCTACAGAGTTACCTCCCATGCTGTTCTATGGGGAAAAGGTTTCAGGCACCAGGGCTGCCATTTGGCATCTTTCCCTCATTTTACTAAAAAAAAAAATACTTTTAACTTCCTCAAGTTGAAGCTAACTCACTTCATAAAGAAGTAACTTTAATCATTCTTCTACAAGTTGCAGGTCTTAGTATAGCACCTGTCTTACATTTCAGGATCTCTTTTGTAAAATTTTACATAACCATGTTAAGCAAGATTATTAATTCAATGCTGTTCCACAAAGCTAATGACAAAATCTTTATAACCAGCTATAGAGTTGTAAAGATGTTTGAAATAAGTCAAACTAAGTACAGTTTTGAGAGAATGAATATAATCACATTTGTGAAAGGAGAACTTTTCTCTTCTTATCTTTCCTCAAGTGATCTGTATCAAGTATATTTAGCTTTGAAGAAAGATACTGGCTAATGGATCACCTATGGTTAATTCCCTTATGTATTGTTAAGCCTTCATTCTGCTGAAATATAGTTGATTTCCTGGAGGCATTCATTTTGCACCCTTTTGTTGTAAAAAGACAATTATGTTGATCAATTTTAAGTCCCAATGTCAATATAAACCTCCTAGGGTGCTGCAAACTGTAGTAGTTAACATGCTGGCTGAACATGTTGTAGTCTGGCCATGAGTATCTCATTTTAATTCCCAGAATTCAGATCAATCACAATCCAATCTCTCTACCAGTTAGGTTGGATAATGATGTATGAAGTAGAGAACTGGCATTTGTATGAGATTTCCCCATAGGGACAATTCAGAGGAAAAGGACAGCTAAACGTTCTTCTACACCATTAGGTTGAAACACATCCTGAGATAATGGCCGGGATAAAATGATGTGTTGTGGAAGGGCATTGCATTGTCACGGTGCAAATGAAGTTCATTAAAAGCTATTTAATATGTGGGTAATTTATGAAGAGAAACAGAAATGTTATATCAAGTTATAATGTAAATCATTATTCTGTGGATTTTAAGAAACAGTGAATGCCACATAAATAAATAACCTCTGTTTCCTATCTATCTCAAAGCTATTTCAAAGAATTCTAATGTGTTTTTTCTACAGGGAACCTACTATAATGAGCCGCTTATGTGCATGAGCCTGGAATCTTTTAGGTGGGAGTGTCTGCTGGGGCTGTACTGTACCCCTTGCAAGTAAATGGAAAATCCATTTATTCATGTCTGAATCCTGTTGGCATTAGAACAGTCTTCTGAAGCCTTCTCTCAGCAGCAAACCTTGCAATGATCTGTTTCACGCTTATTCATCCATATCTGTGCAAGTCATCCTCTGTTACAGCCACCCACTCTCACCGCTTCCATAACTACTTTCTCAAGGTAACTTCTATCACTACAGCTGCTAGTATATATAAGTATGCACCTACAGGTTTCCTACAATGGAGACCTGCTGCAATTACTTTCCTGAAGTTACTTCCATCCAGTCTGACCGAAGGCCATAACTTTACACTGACTGATTTGTGGCAACAGGACTCGTTTTTCTCTAACACTGTTTCAAACTTAAGCATTCCTTGTTTTTTTCTGTCCAAGAGATATACACAAGTCTTTGCCAGTGCCACATCTCAGTCATTGTTTTTTTTCCTATCAACAACATCAATGTATAATTTCTTCATATCCATAAGCTGCTATAACAAAAAGTAAGCAGTCAGTGTCTCATGTAGATGTGGCCTAGGTTTGGCCAGCAGCTCCTTACAGCAAGACTATAGATGGCAGAACAGCAGCGCTGATACGTAGTTCTTTACCAACAAAACCATTCAGGTGAGGTTTAAAAGGAGAGTCATAGGATCTCTGTGGCCAAAAAGATCTCAAAGAACTAGAGTTAATGTATGAAAAGTGACATTTCTTTCTGCATTGAGCTTTTACCCATACAACTCCCACTGTAAGTAAATGATGAGCTGGGTACTTGAAGTCTCTAGCTAAATAATGTCTGTAGAACAGCTCTGGCAGACGGAAGCGGTGTACAGCTAGAATACTGATTGATCTGAACTCGAAGTAGCTGCTCTACAGATTTGGGAATAGGGACCCCTCTTAAAAAGCTACGATGCCATCTGAGTCCTGATGGAATCTGTACCAGTTCAAGAGGGAATAGGTAGTTTGAATTATTCAAAGAGAAGGAAATTTTAATGGAGTCTGTAACCTGCTTGTAAAATCTGATACGAAACAGTCTGCCCTAAGGCCAGCTAAAAAGGCCATGATTATGGAAAGGTTTTGTTGTGGAGAGAGAACGAAACTGACCCCAAGCACCTGTAATGTGTGGAGTTTGAACTCTGCAGTAGGAGTCATGGGGCTCAGGAGAAAGGACCAGCATGTGACTAAATTGGTTAATATATAAGCCAGCAAGTATTTTTGGTATAAATTTTATACATCTCTTGAGGATTAATTACTATAATCTCATAAAACAATGTGTATAGTGGCCTAACCATTAGACTTTGAATTTTGCTCACTTCACCAACTGAGGTGATCATGGCTCATACAATCACCTCCTGTAAAAAAAAAATACTATTCAAAGAACATGATTACAAGGGCTCAGAAGGAAAGTCCATTAAAGCTGTAAGTAATGTATTCAACTCTATGCTAAGGAATTATTCCTAAATTGGTGGAAACATATGAATGATGTGTTTCAGAAACCTAGAAACTGATGGATGAGTAAAAAACTGAAGAGTGGATATAGCAGGCAGATGAATCTGACCCAAGTTAATTGTCTCTTAAAAACAGTAAGTCCAACACAGGTGGAATGGAAAAATCCAAGTGTGATAGTGATTTTAGGTAGACAACGAAGACAGAAGCTTCCACTTTACATGACACCGTCTCTCAGAAGCCCCTCACTTTTGCCAAAACCTCGTGTCCAGGAACTAAACAGCTTTTGTTCCCAGAATTCAGCCATTCTGGGCACTTAGACACATACAGGGGGATTGCTCTGATGGCCTAGAAATCCAGCACGTGGGAGCAGACTTGATTAAGGAGCATGTAAACTGATGCACGCTGGCAGCCTCGTGTCTCACATGTATTAGCAGCGTGGTGTGTTTTTGCACTGGGAAAATGTGCGCTTTGAAATAAAACATGTTCAATGTGCCTGAGTTCAAAGCGCCTCACTGCCATTTTTTAGGATGTGAGGACGAGCTGCACTGCTGATACATGTGTCATGCAGGTGCTTTTAATTAGTGTGGCTTGCTAATTAAAAGTGCCTGGCGTTGTGTTGGGAGCACGTAAAAAAATGCGCCCAGTCTCTATAATGTCAAATACATGGAGACCACCGGATGCATTGTGAGATTGTTTGAAAGTAAAGGGCTGGAATGACAATGAGGTGAGTCAGGTCAGAGAAAACTTGCTACAGTGGTGATTCAGTGGGTGATTTCAGTTTAGGAACAGTAACCCATAGTTGTAGAGGGGGAAGGCAGGGGGGAGGCCCAGAAGTAAAGAGAAGACACTCTCTGTGGTGTCTTGCACTGTGACTTGTTATTTTTTCCATTGGAAGTGCTCTGGATCCATCCAATAATATATCCAGCAAATACAACCTTTATGTTAGCAATATCCCTTTTTTGAGGGTGATGTTTCTTGAATAGCTTCTGGGGAAGCTGAAAGGAGCTGTGCTGTTAATAAGAAGGCTGACCCATGTGAACTATGGGGTTGTTATGGGTAAGTGCAAGGAATTGGTCCTACATGCAATTCAGTGACTTCCCTAACAGAAGAATTACAGAAGAAAAGAAACAGAAAAGAATAGAAACATTTGGTGGGTCCCATCCTGTTCTTTCAGCTTTTCTGTGCAAAAGAAAACTACACAGGTTCCTTTGGAACAATAGGACAAGATTAAACTCTGGGAGCTTCCTGTCCGATATGCAGATGTTTCCTGAGTAAGGGATAATTGGCTGTGCATCTCTGAAACTGAAACAAAGAAAAGGGGTGGGCAGTGGTAAAAGCAGTAGAGGAGAAAAAGAATTAATGAAGTCAAAGTAGACAGCTTGCAAAATACGACAAATTAAGGGCTACAGTAGTAGTTCTGCTGAAGTACATTCAAATATATAAGAAAAGAAAAAATATCTAATGGATGAAAAACTATACAAGTATTTAAGAGGCTTTGAGATACCTGTACACATGTGAATAATGGATGGGTCAAGTGACTCAAGCAGGAGAAACGAACTAAGAAAAATGAACATATAAGACTGATGGAACAGAAAGCTTCAGAGATGAATAGTGAGACACTCACTTGTGAGAGGTATACTGTGAACACACAGGAGAGTAAACAATTTAACGTACTATCTGGAAGAGGAGAAAAGAATTAACTGAACTCAACACAGGCAAGATATCAGGTTCTAAGATTTGGCTAAAAAATTTCACTCTTACTACTTATGAACCTCACATTGTGTAGGTTTAACTATGCAAGATGTTATGAACTTCTGTAACCCTCACATGAAGTCCCTCATTTGTAGCCCTTAGCCCCACTCTAGTCCTTAGCCCCATTATTCTCACTTCAGCAATTGCCGTTTATCTATCTTTTTTTTTTTTTGTGGACGTAGGAGTTTCAATTACCATTGACGAATGGGTTTTAGAAATCATCCAGAAAGGATGCTCAATGCAATTTTAGCCTTTGCTAATTCTAAGATTATTTGTCACTGCCCATCCCTTTTCAAGGGTATGTTCTCGTGCCATCTTGGAGAGTGGCCCCCCTTTTTGTTTACATGCAGTAGAGAAGGTGTTGGCAGAGCTTTCCTGCAGGGCTAGGGAGAGACATTACACATAAACTAGTTTAAGTGATCAGAAACTGGTTTAAACCTGTAACAGAACAGACATTCAGTGCATATAAACCAGTTTGAAAATGGCTGAAACCAGTTTGAGATAAACCTGGCTGAATGGAGAATCAGACTTAACTGACTTGGGTCAAAACAATTTATGCAATGTCTGTCTCAGACCCCTTGCTGGTTTAAGCTAAATCAGATTTCCCCAACATCCCAGCATGCTCTCTGGGCAGGGTGGGGCTCTCTGCTCCACAGCAGAGCTGGCCCCTCCCCTCTGCTCCCTGGCTGCAGCTCTGGCAGAGACTTGCAGGTACAGCAGGGTCTGCTGGCTTCCTCGTCCCCACCTCACCCCTGACACTACTTGCTGCTTAAGCGGAGATCCCTTCCTCCTCTCTCCCACAGCACAGACTATAGCCAGCATGTGGTATGCTAGCTAATACCATGCAAGACAGATAGGACAGTGTCCGCTTGGTGCTTTTTGGAGCTAATCAGCAGCTCTGCTGGTAATGTCCCTGCATTTGTTCCTTTGGAAAAAAACGCTGTTTAAGAAGTGCTTGAACTAATGAGTGAGGGTTTGTTTTCTGATGGGGTGTTAAATGCTGATAAGAGAGCTGATAAACGCTCTGTTATCAAAGGGAAGGGGAGCCCTCTCTAATCACAGCATCCTGTCGGGGCCTAGCCACACCCAATTCAGCTCAGCCCTCTGGAAGGGAAGGGAGGGCTGCTCTAGTGCCCCCCAGCTTTTAGCCTGAGCCACTGCAGGCATGTGCCAGCATTTTTTCAGTACAGAGGATATGTCTGTGTGGTTACAAAGTGATTTAGACTAGCCAGGTTAGAGTAACCTGCAAAGATTGAATCAATTCAGGCTCAGGCTTTCTGAATGTCTGTCCCTAGTCTAGAAGGTTCAAGTTTCATTAACTCCTCATGTCAAGGAAGAAAACTGGATGGAGAGTAAATTTTAGTTCATAGAATCATAGGGTTGGAAGGGACCTTAAGGTGCATCCAATCCAACTACTACATCTCAGACACCTCAACAAGTTTGTTTGTCATCCCAAGCTATTTGTATAATCCTTTCTCTACATTCTGTGTACAGGTTTATGACTTTTGACATGCAAGACCCCAATTTTCATGTAACAGTCTACCCAGTTCTCAGGAAGTATCTGTGTTTCCTGGTCAAAAAACCTCACTGGCCACATCTACACAAGATGCTGACTGTGCAATTGTTCCTGCATAGTCATTTAGTACTTGTATAAACAAGTACTAAATGACTGTGCAGTAATCCAAGTTACTGTTCATTAATGCCAATGAACATCTTTTTTGCGATGTTAATGCATGGCAGCCTGATACTACTGTGCAGTAGCATTGCATCACAGTTGTTGTCATGAGGCACTTCTGCGCAGTAGTATCAGGCTACTGCGCAGTCAGCATCTTATGCAGACATGGCCATTGTCAATTCAGCATTCTCATGCTCAGCTTTTCTCCAAGGATGTTTATGAAATGCCTGGCTGTGGTAGCAGCTCACCCAAGGAGCCAAGGCCTCCCTCCATGTGTAACCCTTGTGGAATATTTACTAATCTGAGATAAATTGGCTCAACAGATCAAAAGGGATGTTTTCACAGTTCTGCAACTGAGGTCCAAGCTAGGCTTTAAAATCAACCATGACAAGTGTGCTTTGTCAAAATAAAAAAGCAAGCCCCAGAATTCATTGAGGCTGTTGTAGACTGCAATTAAGTATCTGCAGTATCTCCCACAAGGATAGTTTTCTATAATGAATTATTTTGTGTTTGATATAAACCAGGAACCTCAGATATTTTGCATCAGATTACTGGGTCATATTATGGCTTATATTCATGTGACTCAATTCATGACTATGCCTTTAATCTTCAAAGGCTGGCTAAGGACATGTTACTAAACGTGCAGATTTACCTGTAGCAGGTCCTGGGGAGGTAGGCTCATCTTTTCTTTGGTGGACAGTTCCTCTACATGGCTGGGTGTTTTGTTTCATCAACCATTCCCTTCAAACACCCTGGTGACAGACAAATTGGGCTGTGGTGCACACCTGAGCTGTCTCCAGATACAAGGTCCTGATTGGTATCTCAGTTGCATGTACATGCGTTAGAGCTCACTGTTGTGTGTCTAGCCTGCAAAGTTTTTCTACCACTCCTTCATGGCACAACTACTTGGAACCTACCAAATAACACAGTAGCTATGTGCTGTACAAACAGGCAGGTAGGAGTGAGATCATTCCCATTAAGTCAGGAAGCAATGAGTCAATGGGACTGGGACATCCTACATTGGATCAGCCTAGTAGCCCGTCACCGTCTATGTTCTCAAAATGATTTAGCAGATCACTTACACACAAAGATCACCTTCCCATGAGTCATTCGTGGGATCTGAAGGACTTCATCTTGGATCCAGTATTTCTAAAATAAGGAGGTTTCTGCCAATAGACCTATTTGTGACCATGTAGTATCTCCTGTTCCACTCCTAGGGACATATTCTTAATTTCATAGGAAAAAAATGGTTTTATTAAAATTTTCCATTCATCTTCAGAGTTCTAAAGAAGATATACCAGGGCAAAACTCAGGTAAAGTTGGCAGCTCCAGCATGTACACGTCAGTTCAAATAGTCTAACCTGATTCATCTGTGAATTAGTCTACCCCATCCATTTCCAAACCTTTTAGTTCATAAAAACCTCACACCTTTTCAAAATGGAAACCAGTGTTATGACCTGCCTTTTGTTTGATTTCTTTCAGTCCCATCTTTCAACCATTTTGAATCTTTCCTCTCTGTTTTCAACCAAGATGTTATGAATTCATTTATAAGGCTGGTTTCCTTTATTGCCTCCAAAAAGTTATCCTTTAAAAACACTGTTCCAAACAAGTTCTTTATTTACACCTAATTTACTATCTTTTAAAATTTAGAATGCCGGAGTTCTCATACTTCAAATTTATTTAAACTTTACTCCTCAAGATCTTCATTTTGAATATATTATGATAGATCTTCATATGTTTCACAGCTTATCCAAACCCAGTTGAGCGGGGATTGCCCCAGAGAACTGTTCATCAAAGTTACATGATGCCTTCTCATGAAGAGGAGAAAATGCAGGTTAGGCTTTGGTTTGATTCTCTGATCTTGTCTACACTACACAGTAGGTACATCTACACATGCCATTAAGGCAACGTGATAAACTCTGGCACAGTTTGCGCGGGAGTCATGTGGTCCCAAGCACAGCATCTGCATGTGTGCCCGGCACCACAGCAATCTGAGCTGGAGTGGAGCAGCCCTGGGCTGTCAGCAGGCTCGAGGAGTCAGGTCTGGGCTCCAGGTGGCAGCATTGGGGCTGGCTAGGGTACAAGAATGCCAAAACTGTGGAGCTGTGTGGCTGACTCCCCAAGACTGCTGCCAGCCTGGGGCTGCTCTGCCCCAGTTCAAATTGCTACGGTTCCAGTCACGTCCACACATGCATTTCTGTGCAGTAAATGACTCTGCCCTAAGACAGTACTGTCCCCAACAATACTATCTTATGGTGGAGTTAATTAATTTACTGTACCCTAATACCAGCACAGGTGTAGATAGTGACACTTTACTGCAGAACTAATTAGTCAACTCCGCAGTAAAGTGCAAGTGTAGATGCACCTGGTAAGTCTAACTGCTTTAACTATACTGGTGATCTTAAAATGGCACAATTCCATATTCTGATGCAGTTAGGTTGGTATCAAAATGCTTTATATTGTTCTTCAACAGGAAATGCAATAATTATACAAGTGACCTTTATGCACTTGTACCAGAGTAACTATTAATATAAAACAAACAACCTCCTAAACTAAAATAGTTCTACCAGTAAAACTTCTGAGTTTAAAATAGGTCTTAATCTATAATATGTTCAATTATATCTTTATATGTTCTTCACAGTGGAACAGTTGGCCTTAATTTCTCCTTTCATGGCTGGTGTGGTGCCTTGGATTATCAATTTGATATCATCTTGTGACTGCACAGACTAACAGGGAAACAAAACAATGTCAGAAGTAATAGTTCCTGTCACTGCCTCTTAAAGAGTGAAACTAACTTTCTTGCTTTCCACCGGGTTGGCTGCTTTAGTATTATTACGGCTTAAAGTTTTGGATCACAGGGACTGTTGGTCTATAAATAAAGAGAGGTAGATGGGGGAGTACCAAGAACATTATCAAGCACTACAGTTATATAAAGGAGGCTCTGGCAAACAGGATGACAGACATTTCAACAAGCAAGCTGACTTTCCAACCAAAGAGAAGAAATACAACCTTAATGGACTGACTTGAATTACAGATAGAAATGTTAAGTTTAGGTTAGTAAACAGGCATAGAAAACTCCTGCTTTCTTTAACCCATTTCCCTAGATATCGTGTTTTTGTCAGTGAATAAATGCTACTTTGTTTTGAAGAAACTGTTCTTGCTGGTTGTAGCCCGGGGGGGGGGGAGGGGAAGGGAGAGGGGGACGGATTAATGGGCATACAGATGCTAAACTCAATGGGTATATCCATGTAAATGGCTGTTAAATAAGAAAGCTGCAGCCCAGAGGTCCAGTGTAAGAATGTTAGAGCTGTGCAGTCTCAGTAAGAGCGGAGAGGAGACGGTACAACTTGTGCACCAAGGAGTACACTTGAGAGGGAAAAAAAGAGACATGAAGAGGTGTACATCTGGGAGCAGTGATTGTTGGCTTTGTGCAGTCACTGTAACAGGTCAGTTGTACAATAATTGTTTAAGAAATTAGTATTTTTCATGGAAGGTTATAAAACATTTCCTAATGAGACTGAAAAGAGCCACAGACTAATATACTATAGTTAATTCTGTAAAATGGATATAGCATTACTCATTCAATAAACTCTAAGGTCCATTTTATACTTGTGATATTATTCTATTCAATTTTTGCATTTAATTTTACAGGTCAGGCCTTTGGTTAAATACAGGAAATTACTTGCAATGATACTCTTTAAAAGTGTTGCCCTTTGTGTTTCTGTAACCATGGTTATATATTCTCAACTACATATCCAGAGGTTACCATTAAAATACAACACTATCACTTTCCTCACCATTAATTACACCATAGGTAATAATGTGAATTCTGGTTGATGTTTTATTAAGCATAGTTAATTATGATAATGCAACAGTAGAGGAAAGAACAAATATACATGTAAAGAAATTTTAAACTTAAGGTTTAAATGTTAACTGACACACCAAAGTACATCTCATATCCTAAATATAGCTAGCAGTGTTTTTGAGTTACTGGGCAGTATTAGCTGAATCTAATTCCTAGTCAAAGGGGAGTTTGTAGGAGGATTTGTCTTGCCACAACACTTCTCCAGGCACCTGCCACTGCTGGGGCTATGTACTCTGTTGCATGACGGAGGGCTGACTTAAGTCCTACATATCTGTATAAAAGGGGCAACTTAACACTGGCATGTGGACCATAATAACATTTCAGAAAATCCTGACCTGAATGCTGAAATTTTGCAATGTAATATTATGTTAATATAAATCTCAGTATTCTTAAAAGATGAAAGCAAGGTGATGAGATTGCATGGGGCATAGGTAGATAAACGAATTTATAACTACACCATCTACAAAAATCCTTCTAGCACAGCAATGTTTTTTCTGTTGCTCATCTTTATCTTTCACATACCATACACCCCTACCCTATAAGACATGCACCTTAATTCGGGAAGGTGGAATGAACAAATAAAGATTTTTCCTTAACAAAACAATGGGGGATTGGTAGACTCTTTCTTGCCATTGAAAGGGCGGCAGGCTCTGGCCTTGCAAAGTGGAGCCAGAGTCTTCCCATTAGCTTCACATCCCATTCTCCATGCAAGAAATGGTTGTGTGGTTGTTCTTTGATGAACCAAAAAAAAAAAAAGGGTGTGGGGGGCAGGAAACAGGGAGTCAAACCAGGCCAGCTCAGTTAAAATGAATGACCAGAAACAACTTGTGAACTTTCCTTAAAGCTATTTTTTGGGAAAAAGATGTGTATAGTATGTGAATAAATATAATAATATTGGTGAAACAAGCTTACAAGCTGTTTCTGGTTAGTCATTTTAACTGAACTAGCCTGGTTGACTTCCTACCCCCCCATTTTTTTTCATCAATAAACTGCTGGTGTTTACAGGCAAATCTAAAGCTTATTGTGACTCTCTACAAATAGCTGGAAGGATGAAAAACATACTTTCTTGTCAAATTATTCCTCCTACATATAGTGAAGTTGTATTTTGTATAATTTTCTAAATGAATGTTGCAATTTTTTCACATTTTATGGACTGATGGGTTTTTTATTATATAAGCATCTAGACGCCCCAACAGAAATTAGTGTCTTGTAGTACCAGCTGCTGTACAGGAGAACAGTGAAAATATTCCTCTCTGGAGAGAAAATTTTAACAATTAAATAGACATAACAAGTAGAGGCTGGGATGGGGAAAGTAGAGGAAAACTTGTTTTCCCAAGGTCACATCAGCTCCGTGGAAGAGCCAGAAATTGAGCCCAGTTCTTCTGAGTGTCTGGACGCTATCTCATGCCCCAACTACTTTTTACCTGTATATTTGAGCTAGAAAATGAATACTGATTATGCCATTATTTTGATTAAGGAAGCAACAAACACTCTGTTGGGGAGGACAGGGTTTAACATACTCAGATATGAGTTAAATAAAATGGAGAAAAATGCAACCCCTCTCCAAGCCTTTCCCCAAGCAGCTATTAGTAATAAAAGATGACCTAAGCCATTTACAAAAAAGGGATACAGACTTGTTGTCTATTTAATGTTATTTCCTCAATGCTTTTCTATAGTGAAAAGTGGTTGCCCTTGTTTGACAGGAGGAAAGAAAACAATTCATTTGTATTGTCACAAAATATAACTCTTTCTTATACACAATCTGCACAAAAATACCCTGATGCAAAATATTTCTTAGAATTTAAGCCATATGACTGTTTCTAAACAGCTAAATTACTCACCCTCATCCTTCCATTTCTTATTGCTGGCCCATCTTCTGCTAACCTCAACACATACAAATCCATTTTGTACTCTCTTCCTCCTCGAATGCTAAATCCAAATCCTTTGGCTCCCTTCTCCAAGTCAACAGTGAAATAATCAAAATCCTATATAGGTAAAAACAAAGTGAAAAACCAAATGACTATATGTATGGATTTGTTTGTGTTAAGTCAAACCCTACAGCATATCTATGTGAGTATTGAATTACTCAATTATCATATGCAAATGAATCATTACTGTGATTATTACAAAGTCAACAGGTATTTACATTTTCCCATGTCCCTTAAAGTGAAGCCTATGAGAGCTTTCTGGGTCTGTTGTGTTTTCTGAGGGCTTCCAAAAATTTAGACCATGTTGCCTTTTGATTTAATGATCTTTCTGCCATATTTTTAAGCCGATTTTTACCCACTTTTTGTCATTTGTTTAAATCTAAGTTTTGGTCCCAATCCTGCCTTCCTAACATCCATTAGAAATACATGAGAATGATTTGATTCACATTAATGAAAACACTAACATAAAGCTTATTTCTGGAAGGTTGTGAGATTGGGCTCGGTGTGAAAACAGACATCTGACTAATTAGCATACAACAAGTTTTGATTTGCATAGATTATTCATAGCAAGTCCAAGTACATACAAGAATCATCTTATGAATAAGGAACAGTATCCTTTGATACTTTTATAAAGCTCTTTGTAGTTATTCTGGTTTGAAATAATCTTCCTTTTCTATAGCAATAGAATATTATGTAGACTTGCTATCTGCAAGTTATCTGCTAGACTGCCGCCAGAGGTGGTTCAAGCTCCTACTTTGAACACCTTCAAGAGACATTTGGACGTTTATCTTGCTGGGAACCTATGATCCCTGCTGACTTCCTGCCCTTGGGGCAGGGGGCTGGACTCGATGATCTTCTGAGGTCCCTTCCAGCCCTAATGTCTATGAATCTATAAATCTGGTCTGGATATACCACAGGGTTTACTGTGTTAGGATGAGATCGAGTCTTTAAGGCTTTGCCTGTGGTAAGAGACTATTTGCATGGTTGGTATATGGCTCTTCTGGAAAGTGGGTTTTCTCACAAGTATTTTAACTCTCTGATATATATTAAAAAGGCCTGGTTATAAGTGTAGCTACAGCATTATAAAATATTACATACCTTTCAACAAATATTAATGAATTAGGAATTAATATATTTTGCAAGAAAATACTAATTCAGCATAAAAAGCTTAAGGTGAATTAAAAATCTGCACTTTCTGAACTCTGTAATTCTTTTGGCTTGTACCTGGGGCTGCCTGTAATCTGAGAGAGGGTATTGCCTGGTGTCAGGAGAATGCTGCCTATAATCTATCAAAGGTGGCTGCCGATAGTCCAGAGGTGGTGGCTGCTGGTAATCCACTACTGGTGGATGCCTGTAGTCTAATGGAGGTTGTCTGTAGTCTGTTGAGGGCTGCCGGTAGTCTGTAAACGGAGGTTGTCGGATGTCAGGTTTCACATCTTGTCTTGCTTTTACTTCTGACCTATAACTGAGTAAGTTAGAATGATTATTTTGGTGCTTTATACTTTAAGAAAGCTGTGTGAGGCTAAAACAAATTGTAAGCAGGCATGAAATGCAGTATCAAGGGTTAAAAGGAGACTACTCAGGTGTAAAATTGTATAAAGCTGGGCTTCATAGAGAAGCGGATCCTGTGTCCGAGTTGTGCTTTCCAGGGCAAAATTGAGTTATCTAATTTGTGGCTAGGTGACTTTGCCAAAACCATTGAGCATAATTTTTCCAGCAGCTTCAATGGGAGCAGGACTAGGCCCAATGTGGCAGGGGCTGAAACAGGACCCAGTTACCTTGTCTAACCCAAAAACTAAATTTAATGTAAGAAAATATAGTACAAGGGGAAAGAATACATTTGCTTGTTTAGTGCTTTGTTCCAGAACTCAGATTGCATAGAGGAAGTGAAGTATTAAAATATTAAAGAGACGTAGACATTTGCAGCCTCTGTATTTTATTGAGATAAGCTACTGTTACTGCGAGCTCTTAAATTCAGGAAAGGACATGTTATTTGGCCCAGCCGTTACGTTGTTAATAAAAAGAAATATTTGATATAGTTGCCATTAATATAGGGAATATTAAGTGCTCTTACTAAAAGATCTTATGATAGCAGTTCCTAGTAAGTCATGGTAGTACTTGAGTGTAGACGTGTCATACAATGCACATTTATGAATGGAGAAAACAGATTTTGGTTAATGAGGATTTAATAATGTATAAAACATTGTTTTAACTGGTAATAGATAAAAGAAATTGAGGCCTACAATCTTCCAAAGATATTATACTTCCTCAGAAAAGCAAGCAGTGCATATTTGTCCAAATGGGCATTGGTGAATTATTATATAGCGCTCTACTTAAAGAAGAAAAAAGGAATCCAGTTCATAATGTCATTTTAAATGCTTTAGTTGTGTAACATATTGAACATGCCTTAAAGCAGGCCCTGAATGTGCTGTTCAGGCACTTCTGTAAGAGGTGTCTAATTTTGACTTAACTAAAATCATGACTTAGAAGACTCTTTCATAATCTAACACTTGTATTTGTTTGATGTATATTTCAGGATGCCCTTATTAAAGCTTCAGCAAGCTGTTGATGCACTGAATGAAATCATGTACACACTGTCCTCTATGAAAAAAGACACCAATGAATGCATTCAGCAGCTGAAATTAGGCTGAGCATTATTTTGTATCTGCTTATTTCTTCATCAAAATAAGTTTTATAGTGTTGTTGATGTCTCTTTTTTAAACTACAACAAAGAAATGTCATTGTTATAGTGTAATACCTAAAAACTAGACATTATTAGCTATATTTCCAAATAGAGACATAAAGAAAAGGAATAAAAAACCCTATTTATTTCCTGTAGACTTTCCTGAAAGGCTGCAAATATATACTGATATATGTACTGTCAAAATCTGTACACTGTATTCATAATAGTATCTACTTTTTTATTTGCAATCTTCTTAGCTTCCTTACTTTTTAGTATAGTGATTTCCTGTAGCAAAATTGTAGAATACAGAATTATTATAATAGTGAGTTTTTAATAACAAAAACATTGTTTATAAATTTAAACATCAGTTAGTGTGTTAACCTTGGATGACAAAGAAAAACAACCTTTCTGTGTTCATAATTATATAAACACATTGCAACATGTGAACATTGACAGCTAGTAAAATGCCATACTATCAATTAATAATAACACGTTTCTTTCCTGGGACACTAGCCATTATAGACAATGGCTAATACAGTGTTCGTAATATACTGATATATCTGTATCCTAAAGGGTGATGCAGTTATTTACAAATTGAATCCACAGTAGCTCTTGTTGACTATGCTAATGGATTTATTAACAAACATACTTTACTGGACTTCCAGTAAAATGCTGGAAAAGACATCGTTTCAGAATTTAAAAAAAATATATAGAGTTCATATGTCACAGAAGGGTTACAATCTTGCGGACATTTATAACTAGGATGAAGTTGGCCCAAGTGGGACTGAAAATTGTTGTAAGATTAGACTTCGTGAGAAGCACAGCTCTTCTGAGAACTGGACAAATTTAGTTTGGTGTCTAATGAAATATGAGAAAAATAAACTTAAAACCTGTAGAAATATTGGAGGTAGGCATTTTGGTTCATATGATAGGGGTATTAAACACAGGTGACTTACAGTGCATAACACCAAAGGCAAAACTGAATATCATTCCTTTATCAAACAGAGCGCAGAAATGCTAGAAATGGCCTTTACTGTTTATGGGCCAAGGGCATATATTAATTTGTCAAGTTGAGCATAAGGGCAGGTAGTGTAATCAGCTTTATTTGACAGGAAAAAAATAAATCTAAGAATAACAGTGTGTTGACTGGAAAGTAGAAAATGTACAAACTAGTATGTTATTCTTCAATCTAGATCTATTTTAAATACATTTTGCTCTTAAAGTAGCTGGCCACAAAATTCTTCCCTAATTTGCTGTATCATTCAGTCACAATATGTACACACAAATTATACATGAAATAGGAAAAATCATTTGGATGAAATTGATTTGCTGTAGATAAAGCCTGCTATAAGTGAAAAATATGTTCTTGGCAGCAGTGTTTTATTTAACAGAAGATAGGGGGGTTAGTTCTTAAATTTACTAAAACATCTCCATTCCTGTGAGCGTAATAGGTATAAACCTGTTTTGTAACAAAAAATAGATTTTGCTAGGATGAAGTTATTAGCAAATGATACTATCATGTTGTTCAGTTTTCTAGCAAAAAATTAATTCTGAGGGTCTTACACTTGAACATAGTACATCTCATTTTAGGAAAGCATTGCTAGATCTTCGATTAGGCTGATATATTTCTTACCTGTAGACAAACAATGCTTGTCACTTTAATGCACTTTAATTTGCTTACATTTAATTCTATACTATGCATGTTACCACTTGAATGCTGGGTCAAAGTTGCCAACAAGCAACTTCCCAGATCACAATAGTTAGAAACAGAGGGGAGACCACTTAGGCCATGATCTCAAACTGGACTTAAAGGAGACAGAATAGGGAGCAGTGGTTCTTACCTGTTTTCATGTCCTTGTAACTGGAGTGGTTGTGGAGGTGGTGGCTGTGCTACAGGGCTGTGCTGTGCTACTGGGCTCTGCTGTGCTAGTGGACTCTGCTGAGCCATCGGGCTGTGCTGCTGTGCCATGGGGCTCTGTTTCTCTGAGCTTGGTGCTGAAGCTGGACTGTTCAACTCTGCATAATGGGAAGCTGGAGATTAAAGAGCTGTCACCATGTGGTATTTAATAAAGGGCAAAGGTGGACAATAATCATTTTTTGTCACATTCTACCTCTGAAAATTTATGTTTTGTTGCTTTTATTATCTTGGCTTATAATTAGATTTGAAGACTTCTGAACCGACTAAGCTTCATTTGATATTCCCTGAGATCTGGAATCCTGGTCACTTCTATAACTCCAGCTGACACATCTGTTATTTAAAACCCAATCAAGCTGGGTAAATGGCTTCCATGTTTCATAGTTTCTTTTAAAAGCCTAGAAATATTGATATTTGGAAACTTTCATTTGGGGAGAATGAAAAATTTTACTGCTTTCATTACAGTTACGGGATGACAAACTGTTGCAACAAGATCTAAAATGCTGATCTATTTGTGGCTTCTCCTGCTCTTTTTCAAATCAACTAATGTTTTCCCATAGACCCTTTTAGAGAAAGGTTTAATCTTATTATAGGAGCTTGCAAGTTGGGCTATGGATAGTGAAACTAACCTAGATGCATTTAAAATACCCAGCTACAACTATTATTAATTTCACAGTAGCATGCAACATGCCAAGATCTCTACAGATACATGTAGAAAACCAGGGTCATTTTCCCAAGCAGCCTCCCATCTGAAAAGACAATGAAGATGAAAGGTGGGGAACAGAATACAATGGACAAGGAGAGATTTAGAAAGGGGATCTGCCATGAACAGTGCAGGTTTTCTCCTGCTTTGGAAATTGGGGGTAAAAGCATATGCTAAGCCTGTGCAAAGCCAGCTGCCAAGTATAATAGATATGGACATGGATGACCTAGGGAAAACAACCTGTGTAGCTCCAGAGGCTACTTCTCATAATGCAGGGAGTTGGTCAAAACGCCTTTAGACTCCTTGCTCCCATTTGCAGCTGGACAAATAGGAGTCCTAATTTAAAACTGTAAGTGTGTGTTTTGTGAGCTCGAGACTGGCTGTGTGCATGTGAGATCTTGGTCTTGGGCTTGATCTGATTATGGTCTCCTTAGCACTTTCAATTATTCTAATTTTTACTAGATTTCTAGCCTTTACCTCCTATCTATATAGTTTCCTAGCTGTGCTCATTTATTTTATGATCGTTTAAAAAGTTTGGATTCTTGGGGATAGTTTAATTTTTGCCAATTTGTTGAAAAAGGCCTTGAAGTTTGTACTCCAAGAATTTAGGGCTGAACCTGAATTTACAGGTGCAATCAATACTGATTGAATGTTTAGGGCCCTTCCAGACATGCAGGTAAAAGGTGTGATGGGATCAAATGCAGGATCCACACAATCGTACTTCCGTAATGCCACACATGACCGATAGGAGGCGTGATTCTGAGATCATGCATCAGATCCCTTCATGCCTTATTACCAGTGCAGGAGAAGTCTGGGATCATGATGGCCACACATTCAATTAATGGCATGATAGGAACCATCCACAAAGCTGTTATACATTTTTTGTGGAATAACTTTGTGGTTTATTATTCATTTTATCATGTGATTAATTGAGTGACTGTATGGCTGGGTCGCAGCTTAGGATGTCTTAAGTGTAATGTGTGACCAGGGGCCTTAGATGTCTAATTGCTAGGGGTCTCTGTAATCGCATTGGAATTGCCCCCACAGTGGCTTCTTTAATGTTTTTCATTTAGCTGTTTGCCCCCAGCATACCCAATTGATGGTTTTAAATATGCCACAATTTTCGCTTCCCTGGTGATCAGTGGCAAATGGCCTGGCTGGTGGGATCCCTTCGCCAATCAGGGGTGGACGGGGAAAGCAGTAAAATGAAAAATATTAAAGGAGCCGCTGCAGGGGGCACTTCCAGCACGATTTACAGTGCAGGTCTCATTATGTTTTGAAATTTTAGAGGCAGGTTTTGAAAATGTGGTCCGCTGAGTCTATTCTAGAAAATCACAATTATAGACAAAGTAGCCAAATCACACAATACTACTGTTTTGCATTTATATAGCCACTTATGTCTGCACTTCCTTTATGTAGCTATTGGATATTATCCCTGTTTTATAAGTGGGAAAACTGACATTTGAGGTTAAGCCCAGTGTCAACCAGTGAGACAGCAAGGAAACTGAGCCATGTGACATCTATGTTCTAACCCCTAATCTAGGGGTGGGCGAAATGCGGCCCGTGGGCTGGATGCGGCCTGCCAAGCCATTCTACCCAGCCTGCGGGGCCCCTAAAAAATTTAGAAAATTAATATTAATCTGTCCTGGGCTGCCTGCCATACGGCCCTCAATGCCTTGCCAAAACTCAGTAAGCGGCCCCCCATGCAAAATAATTGCCTGTCCCTGCTCTAATCTATTCTCAGCAACTGCTCCTGAGCGCCCCCCACTCCCATCCTTTGTAGCACCCAACCATTTCAGGTGTGCCTCTGCTTTCTCTGCTGCTTAAGGTAACCTACTGTAGTTGGATCTATCTGGATTATTGTTAAATGCCTGTATGACTTAACTGAACAGTGCTGATTAGATACTACATGACACATCTGTGTAGATATTTATAAAATTGACCTCTGGGTAATGTATTTCACTAAATTTAAAACTATTTCAGTACAAGTCTGAGCAAATTTGAACTGGAATATAAATTTTACTATTTAAAGGAGCAGAACTTTGCTGTTCTTTTACTTTTATATGTATTTCTTTGCACTGGATACATTTAGTGAAGCAGATAATTTGGTGCAGCTATTATCCATGGCCAGTGACTGCCAATTTCCATATATAATATTCAGTGGCTGTTAAAGTGATAGTGCTGAGAGGTGAAGGTCATCTAAATAGAAGACAGATCAGCAAGTAATCACGCTGCTTTTTGTATTTGACATTCCTAGCCACACTGGTATTCTAAAACTGGGATTTAAAACCACAATCTCATTGATGCAGCAGACTTCATATATTGGGACTGCAGCTCTTTGAAATCAAGAAACATGAAGCTAACATCAAAGTAACCACTGATTAGTTTGTAAGGTGATGCCCAGAATAATGAGTCTGTCCAGTTTCAATCCTAAGACCCAAATACTTTAGGGTTTACTTCTCCCATAACTTGCATGCTGTGTGATCAGATCTTTGCAAAAAATGATCAGTGAGAATTCCCCCTTTGTACCAAGATACTAACTTACATCCATTTAGCAGTCACAGGTGTACATGAAAACAGAACATGAAAGTTTGGGCAGAACCAAGTCCTTTCTTCTTGTGAGTCACTTAGGGTTTGCCCTGCCCACTTAGCATGCACTACAGGCCCAAGTAGGGAAATGTATCTGCTTTAAAGTGGCTTTGAGGATATACCAGTAAGCATTCTCAAGACAGGCAGTCCGAGAATGCTGGGGCATTTACAACCTGCACATCCTGCATGTCCTAGTTGTGTGCATGTGTAACAAAACCCCCACTTTGAAATAGTGATGCAATTCAAACTAATTGGAGGCTCATAACTTTCCTTCTAGGCTTTACACTTACCCTCCTGAGGGATGATGCGAAGTGTTACACTAAGACCTGCATCTTTAATTAGCTTCACAATATCTGCATGAGGCATATTAATAATAGATTGGCCATTCACAGCTAAGATCCGGTCTCCGACTTTTAGTTTTGCACAGCGGTCAGCAGGACTTCCATCAATTATCCGCCCTATTTTATGGGGTACAGCTAGACAGGGAAAAATATTTATTATTAACACGTGTTTCAGTAGATGGTAAAAGAAAAACAGACTGTAGACTCATTTTGAAGATTGTATCAAGTAAATTAAAAGATAGTGCACCAAGTCACTGTAGTACAGCCCCTCAGTTAGGTTTCAAGATCCTTTCAAACTAGGTTCTGTTCAGCTATGAAGTCCAAAGGCTACTTATAAAGTTGGCATTTGGCAAGGTGTGACAGGTTGGTGAAACAAACTGGTAAGGGATGGCAGATTAAAGCAACAATGAAAGGACCATATTTTGCATAGTGAGCAGTTGTCCCTGCCTGCCACCAACCAGGCCATATTTGCTTTATATAAAATATATATTATGTGAGTATTGTAAATATATGACTGAAAGTGCTCACCATTCTGTTCTCATCTCTCATCAAATATAATGCAAGATAAAATGCAAATTGTACCAGGGATTTATTACAGATGTCTGCACCGTCCTAATTAGCTACATGTTTGGATGAATACAGTTGGAGTATAACCAATCAATGGACACTTTTATGTGCATTATGTATACCTAATATATACCTAACAAGTAGGGCTGTGTGAAGCTTCAGTCGCTGATTTGATACAGAGGAGATTTGGCCCAATTCAGCAGCCAAATCTCTGAATCCAAATCAAATCCAGAGACCCATTAATCTCTCTGAATTGAATCCAAAGCCTCCTATTGGATTCAGAGAGATTCGATGATTCAGCCATAGATACAGCTTTATACGTTTTTTCTACATACCTTGAGGAACATGAATGCTGAGGTGGTGGGGTGGATGGAGCATCCCATGTGAGCATCAAGTGGTTCCCTGTGTGCTCGGCAGTGGACCTGGAAGTGGACCAGAAGTACTTTTGGTCCACTTCTGGGTCCACTGCGGAGCGTGCGGGGGACTGCCCCCTGGCTCAGCAACTGGTGCCTCCTGGGTCTTGGGAGGCACCTGGGGTCCCCTCGCAGCTGACTGCCAAGCTGGGAGGGCATGGGGGGGCCCTGTGGGATACTCCATTTGCCCCACCATTAGTGTTCATGAGTTGTGCCTGGTACTCTGAGGTACATAGAAAAAACATATAAAGCTGTCTGTATGACTGAATTATTGATTCTCCAAATTGGAATCAAATCTTCAGATTCATATTTTTCCAAATCAAATCAGGACAGCGATCCAAATCAGTGAATCGAATCACTGTCTCCCAAATTGGGCCGAATCTGAATCTGAATTGAATGCTGCCTGCTTCGCACACCCCTGCTCACAAGTATATCAAATATATTCTTGCAACATTTTCCAATCAAAGCTGCTTTTCTTTTTAC
Source organism: Crocodylus siamensis (assembly GCF_052110815.1). Lineage (NCBI taxonomy): Eukaryota > Metazoa > Chordata > Crocodylia > Crocodylidae > Crocodylus > Crocodylus siamensis. Next base: position 21,903,873 of record NC_143398.1, on the reverse strand, counting down.
TGTCTCTCCTTGTTCCTACCATTCTTCATATTTCAACCCACTCTTCTTGCTCACATTTTCCTGCGTCTTTCTCCCTCGCTTCTCCAATGTTCTACACACGTATTTGTCCTCACTCCCCTTCCTCCTTTTTCTCCCACACAATCTCAGATCCTTATCTTAGATCAGAACTTTACTATAGGTCTTATCTAGAGCTGTCTTTCTCAAGCCTCTTCTCATCCTTCAATTCACGCTCACTACAATCCACTTCCTTTCACTTTCTCCCTTATACACAAACATACTGATCTCGATGTAACTAATCTATTGCATGTAAAATGCAGATGTGTCAATTTCAGTGACACCGATGATTTGGTGTCAGTTCCATTGTGTCTGTAGCAATACAGAGTTTAGTATGGACTAGTTGCCTTGAGATTTACCCACATTCTTGGGTAAATGTTGTTGGGTTCTATACTCCCCTGGCTAATTGCTATCAACACATAGGCTAACAGGTTTAAATCTAGCTCAGCTGACATGAACCACATTCACACCCTAACTAGGTAGATGTGCCAAAAGTGACCTGCTCAGGATGATATAGGAAATAAAGGCAGAACTGCAGATTTAATCACAGTCTTCTCAGTCCTAGGTCAGTGTAATAGACCATCTTTCCACTTAACTAAGGAGGAAGGTAGGCATTGACAGACCAAAGGATTTATTATAGAGGGACAAGTTTTAAGATAAAACTTATGGAAGAATAATATTTCTCTATCTGAACCCCAAATCTTAAAAGTAGGACTCAACACAATACCTCCTCCTAAGTTTTTTTTTAAAAGTTCTTTTGTCAGTTATTTGCTGATCATATTGGTTACATTGTACAAATGACCATAGAACAAATACCCAATCAGAAGGCTCACATTCCCACCATTTGAAATGCAGATGCTGTCCAGTTTGCTAATAAATAGTCTTAGACTAGTCAGTGAACATCAACCAGCCCTAAACAGTAAAAGGAGCCTCATCAATCCTGAACAGCCACTCTCCGTCCCCAAAATACCTGAGAAAGCCACAGAACTCTTGCCACTGTAAATACTGTAGGTTGAAGTTTATTGTCAAGTTGAAATGAATTAAAGTACATGTGAGAGGTCAGTGAAAGTGCAACTCAACATAACTGTTATTATAATTTTTTGTGTTTACAGAAATTATCTACGTTGACTTAAAAATAAATAATACTGACAACAAAACAATATGATCATAAACTAGAAAACAAACCAAAACATATACAACACTGTTAAATATTACGTATGGGTTTTTTTTAACCAAATTTAACCAAAAATAACACTTGAAATGTAGATGGTATATTTAGGCCTTCCTAAATTACAATTTAATGGCATGAGTCCATTTATAAAATCTATGAAGCTTTGTCTGTTTATACCAGCTCTGGTACTCTCCTGTTCTACTTATGTTGACTTTATAAGATAAAAACACCAGAACTGAAGAACAATTACTATTTTCTTTAAGAAAGTCAATATATTTTTAATTTTAGCATTTAAAGATAACCAGGCATTGCAAAAGGGGAGGGGGCATTTACATTTTTTATTTCAAAAGGAAGGAGACATTTACATTTTTTATTATAAGAATCACTAACCAAGTATATAGTCCTAATATAAAGCAAATCATTAACAGGCAAGAGTATTAAGAATGCCCAGCCTCCATTAAACAAACGAAACAGTCCTTTATCTGTGAGAAAAGGTTCACTGACATTATGGTACAAATACATCCTGTGCATCTCCCATGCAGACACAATAAACAAAACCTCAAAGTGACTTTTGTTTCTGTTAAATGAATTGTATATATACTACATAACAATGACTTAGATTTTTAAAACATGTTAAAATTATTTTTATGCTTTTTAGGTAATTAACTGAGAGTTGAACATGCAGATAACTTCTCTGACAGTCAGACCGCATGCTTCTTTAACATTATGATTTAGTCAAAATACAAATTAAACTATAGCTATTGCAATGCTGACACAATTAGGGCACTTGCTGAATGCACTGCTGCTTCAGAAATAATTATGCCCAGGGTGTTATTCCCAAATCTTTCTTTACATTAAAATCTACAAGTTATTGAACAATCTCATTAGGTACAAAACCAAAGAATGAGTTTTACTACTGATGTAGCTGCATAACTTCACGTGTGCATAGAAAACTAAATTCCCAAACTGAATAAAACAGCAACATGAGGTGAAACAATTATATTTATACAGTGCCTTTCACATCAAATCAAGTAATAAGGTATCTGCACTGCATCTATAAAAAGCACTTAAATCATAATTATTACAGAGCCATCTCTGGAGTGGAATGCAAAAGAACCACATCAATGTTATTGCTAATGCTAGACATGAAGCCTTCAGTATCTCAGTGCTATGTAAAAATGTGTGGGGAAATTGGTTTGGCATTGACTCATAAGAAAATGTGTCTCTCCTAAAATCACCATCATTGCCTTATGTTGCCTTTCCTTCCAAATAATGACGAGGCTTGATGCTTCTTAATGTATGAGGTCTAACAAGACCAGTGGTGGAGGTAGTAGGGCTGCAGGTCATAAGGGCTAGGGACAGAAATTACACATAAACCAGTGTAAGTGATGGGAAAACGATTCAAATTTGTAACAAAACAGGGCTAGGGAAAAGTTCAGTGCACATAAACTGCTTTCAAAAAGGCCAAGATTGGCTTAAGATAAACCTGGATGGATGTAGTATCAGACTTAACTGATTTAGGTTAAATTGGTTTACTGAACTGTTGTCCCAGATCCCCTCCAGATTCAAGGTAACTCACAGTTTCCCAGTGTCCCAGGAGACACCGCCCCTGGAAGCCCCCTTTGCTAGGTGGGCAGGCTAGCCTTGGCCCAAGCTGGGAGGTGTGCTCAAGCATCTCCCAGCTTCTGGCCTGGGCCACTGCAGGCATGTAGCTGCATTTCTGGAATCAAAAATGAATGTCTCTTCATTTGCTTATCAGTTTGAGCTACATAGCTTAGATTAATCTGCGAAGACTGAATTGATTCAGGCTCAGGCTTTTTGACTGTCTGTACTTAGCCAAGAAGTTGGTCTCATTCAATAATAAATTCAGCGAGAACAGGTGATGCATACAAAATTGGACTAGCCATAATATCATTCTTAATTTATTCATTTGTTGTGGTAAAGAAAGTAGCATGTTTGTGACTTTGCAGAACATTTGCACTGTGATATGCAGAAGACAGTTGCTAAAATTATTAAGAATTTGTTCAGTAATTAATATGAAATGAAAATAACAGAAATGAGCAAGCAAACTATAAAGCAAAGCATAATAAACTAGTACTTGGATATGGTATCATGTCAGTGATGTGATGTCCTTACAAAACAAATCTTATTTTAAATATGAAGTCACATTTTATAACTACCTGAACCACTGAACAAAAAGCACTAGTTCAGTGAAACCTTCAGAACTACAAGACAAACTACCATATTTTCTTACATACAATATGGACAGTTTCCCCAAAAAATAATTGCTGGAAATTGGAGTGCACATTATATGTGCAAATTACAGTAAAAACAGTTTCTGCTACTCTGCATGAAACCAAAAGTAAAACCTGCAATGATTCTCAGGGAGCAAAACAACAAGCAGGCTCAGCTACCTAACTACTGCTACTTAGCTACCTAATACAAAGATTTGTTTTCTTTATTCTGCCTTTCAGAAACAAATTCTGTATTACATCCTGCAGTATGCTGTATGTGATAAAATAAGGTATAATTGATAACTGTAAGCCCAGAGTTGTCTACCATGTTAAATGTATTTACTTTATAATAGTGGTATAACTAGAGCAGGGTGAATGAGACAGTTGCCCTAGGTGCCAACTTGAGGGGAGGCAAAAAATGTGGCTGTTGCTGGCAACTGTGCAATCACAAGGGCAATTGTGGCAGCTACTGGCAGTTGTCACTGCCCCGTGCCCTGAGTATCCAGCTGTATTTCCACACTACTGCTTTATAATGTTCTATTTAATGTCTGTGACAGAAGGTTTGTCAAAAGGATTCTGGATAAATATTAAATAGCAAAACAATTTTTTACAAAATAATCAGCTCTGTCCAAAACCTATTTGTGATCCCTTTATTATGCTGATGAATGATAATAATTAAATTAATAGTTTATTTGATCAAAAAATAAATCCACCGAGAGAGGGAAAGCATAATCCTACATTGAATGGTGGTTTAGATACATTGTAATTGAGCACAGCAATTCTGGATGCTGGCAAATGTTTTCAATGGGACCTGTTTTTGCAGCCCATTTTGTAGTGATAAATCACTTCTCTAAGACTTGACCCCTGGGAGCTCAAATGCCTGTAGAGTTTGGGAAGCTGGCCAAAAATCACTGAAGGATGTCTCCAGCATTTTTGTCAGGAGGACAAATGCTACATCAGCACCTGATGACTGTACCTGAATTGCAGCAGTGAATGATATCCCAAAATGCAGCAAATTGTGATACGATAAATTTAAGAAAAATCAGAAGAGGACATGAACTGTCAGCTTAGGTGATAAAATGAAATTAAACATTTTCTTTTTATGTAAAAATGCTTTAAAAGTGGGTAATTCTGCTCCAGTTAATCAATGTTACAACTAGCTGCACTAATATAGTATGATGTTTTACACCTATTCATATTTTTGTTTTAAAAGTAAGGCTTCCAAAACTAGGTTTCTCACTCTCCAATAAAAGATTAAACAAAAAAAAAAACCAAAATGAAAACCCTGGTGTTTTAGATTCATAGCTTCATAGATGCTAGGGTTGGAAGGGACTTCAACAGATCATGAAGTCCAACCCCTGCCCTGGGCAGGAAAGGGTGACCCCAGTAGGATGCCTATCCAGCCTTCCCTTAAAGACCCACAAGGTAGGGGAGAGAGAGCACTACCTGCCCTGGAAGCCCATTCAAAGTTTTGGCCACCCTCACCATGAAGAAGTTCTTCCTGATATCTAGCCTAAATCTGCTCTCTGTCAGTTTGTGGCCATTGCTCCTTGTTATCCCAAGAGGTGCCCTGGTGAACAGAGCATCTCCAGTTCCTTGCTGCACCCCCCTAATGAATTTGTGGGCGACCACAAGGTCACTTCTCAACCTTCTCTTGCAGAGGCTGAAGAGGTCCAGGTCCCTTAGTCTCCCCTCATAGGGCCTGACCTGTAAACCCTTAACCATATGAGTAGCCCCCCTCTGGACTCTCACAAGGTTATCCACATCCTTCTTATAGTATGGTGCCCAAAACTGGATGCAGTATTCCAAGTGCAGTCTGACCAATGCCGCATAGAGGGGAAGTATCACCTCCTTGGATCTGTTTGTCATGCATCTGCTTTGCATGCATCTGCTGTCATGCGGTTAGCTTTGCTGATGATTTCACCACACTGATGACTCATGTTCACCTTGGAGTCCACTATGACTCCGAGATCCCTTTCCACTTCTGTGCTGCTGAGAGGGTCACTTCCTAGCCAGTACGTGTGCTGGATATTTTTATGCCCTAGGTGCAGCATGCTGCATTTGTCCTTGTTGTATTGCATCCTACTATGTTCTGCCCACTTATCCAACCTGTCCAGGTCTGCCTCCAATTGTTTCCTACCCTCCAGAGTGTGCGCTTCCCCCCACAATTTAGTATCATCCACAAACTTGGACAGAGTACACTTCATGCCCACATCCAAGTCACTGATGAAGACACTGAAGAGTACAGGTCCAAGGACTGAGCCCTGAGGGACCCCACTACTTACATCCTTCCAGGTTGATATTGACCCATCTACTACCAATCTTTGAGTGTGACCCCCAAGCCAACTTGACACCCACCAGACCATGTAAACATCCAACTCACAGCCTCTTAATTTATTTATGAGAATGGGATGAGCTACAGTATCGAAGGCCTTCCTAAAATCTGAAAAAATGACATCCACATCTACTCCTGTGTCTAAGCATTTTGTGACCTGGTCATAAAATGAGACCAGATTAGTCAGGCATGATCTGCCTGCTGTGAATCCATGCTGGTTGCCCGGTTGCATTATTTTTCCTGCTGGACTTGCACAAATAGGATCCTTAATAATCTTTTCAAAGACTTTTCCAAGGATGGAGGTGAGACTGCCTGGCCTATGATTACTTAGATCCTCCTTCCTCCCTTTCTTGAAAATAGGGATCACACACACTGGCCCTTTTCCTGTCCTCCGGGACCTGACCCAAGCACCATGAGTGGAAAGTGCTATAAAAATAAAAGAACTGTTAAAATCTAGTATATGGCACTATTGTATTGTCCATATATTTACTTCAGTCACATGTGCATGTATAAAGCTAAAATAAATTCTACATGACGAATAAACGTGGATTTAGGCAAATGAAAAAACCATATGGATTTAAAATGGAAATTATATAGGCTGTTATGATGTAACTGTTGCATTTATTTGCTCCTGTAGTGATGTAAGTATAGCAAGACTGTGTCACCTTTAACTCTGTTTCATTCAGAATCAGGCTATGTAACAGTTAATTTGTAACAGCTAATGTGCATGTCAGGTGGTGGTTCTCCCACCCCTTTAGGCTAGGGACAGACATTCAAAAATCCTGAGCCTGATTTGATTCAATCTTTGCAGGTTAGTCTAACCTGGCTAGGCTAAATCACTTTGTAACTGTACAGACATCCTAGAAATGTAGGCACAAGCCTGCAGTGGCTGAGGCTAAAAGCTGGGAGGTGCTAGAGCAGCCCTCCCTTTCTTCCACAACACTGAGCTGAGGGGGGCATGACCAGGCCCTTGCAGGATTCTCTGATTAGCCCAGAAGGGAAATGATAACAGTATTTATCACCCCATTAAGAAAACAACAGAGGCACATTACCTGCTACCTGTTGTTTCTGCCTGTCGATTCAGCACAGACTGTAGCCAGCATGTGGTCTGCTAGCTAATACACAGACCTCTCAGCAAGGCAGCGGGGAATTCCTGCTTAGCAGAGTGTGGTAAAGGAGAGCTGGGGAGCAGCTTGCAGTCTTTGCTGGAGCTGCAGCCAGGAAGCAGAGGGGAGGGACCAGCCCTGCTGTGAAGCAGAGAGCCTCACTCAGTCCAGAGAGCATGCCAAGATGCTAGGGGGTGTTTAACTTAAACAGTAAAAGGACTGGGACAGACATTGCATAAACCGGTTTGAGCCAAATCAGGTAAGTCTGACACTACATTCAATCAGGTTTATCTCAAACTGCTTTCAGCCATTTTCAAACTGGTTTATGTGCACTGGACATCATATATGTTACAGGTTTAAAAAAGTTTCTGATCACTTAAACCGGTTATGTTCAATGTCTGTCCCTAGCCTTAAAGTGGACTGACGTTTGTCCATTGTCTTACTCTTTTCTGATCCTTTTTCCAACTCTTATTTTTTGTATGACCACAAATGGTTTGCCTAACAGTCATACTAAACACAAAGGAATTTCTCAGCATGCCCTCAAACAATAGCTGATTGCTACAAGCAGGCATGCTTTTCTCTTTTACAGCTTCACTGTTCTTGTATCTCTTTAGTTCTTTCTCCCCATAACAGTTGAAATATTTTATTAAAAAAAAATCATTTTGCTACTTTTTCTCAATTTTTCACATACAGTAGGTAAATTCCAGAAATGATCAGGTAGAAGGGGAAAAATCAAATCTCAACTGTATCTGTTAAACCCTCTGGCAGATAAGTTCTTGAAATATTGTCTTTATATAAACAGAAAATGAGAGTAAGCCAAGCAGATGAACCCTCCTGAGCCAGCTGTCCTTTTCAATATGTTATATAGCTCATTGCATTAATATTTATTGAGTCCTCAATTCTCCAAAGGTGCAGGAGTTTTTATTCAAGTAACAGTACCCAGCATATCAGGTTTTAATTGGGAGAATATATTAAATGTAAACATTTGTAATTTCATTGCTACTGGGTAAGTTTAAATTCAGTTGGCTTTAATGTAATGGATTCTTCATCACTAGCAATTTTAAGATCAAGACTGAATGGCTGTCACAAGTGCATGCTCTAGTTCAAACAACAGTTAATTCAGGGAAGTCCTTGGCCTGTGTTATGCAGGAAATCAAACTAATGGTCCTTTCTGGCTTTATAATTCATAAGCCTGTAAATCAAGACTTCTGTTTTTTACTGATGCAAAGGCATACAACTTGTGCACAGAAGCCATAGCTTCCCCCTCATTCATGGGAATATATGGGGGTTTGGGACCAAACAGTCCACCTCTTTGGGAGGAGAGGTTGAGATGTTCTAGTGTTGGTCTATAACATATATTCCCATCTCACAGATGGAACTAGAATAAATTACCCATCTTTCACCAGAAAATTAATATTTAGTATTTTTCTCTGTCCTCTTCTCTTTTGGGTTAATGTTTGGAAGTTGCATTTTACCTGGGGTATAATAGCACCACTAATACAAAGGAGCTGTAACTCAGCTAGAAATGCCTAGTAGAGAACTGTATACGTCTATTCAAAAGATCCTAAGGAAAAGGAAATCAGGTCAAGAAGTCCTTAAACACTGCCCTAAAGAACGCTATTTATATGATGACAGGCCACTGAAACATTCAGATTGGTGATGATAATAGTAATGGAGGACTGTCACAGGCAGGTTTGGTTATGGCACTAGAAACAAACTCCTATACCCCCACCATCAAGGACGAGAGTGGTGAAGACTGCCACAGTTTGTTCATGGTTGACGGTTGGAAAGATTAGGAGATCTTAAAGATAAAGATCCAGTTAAAGATCCAGTTCTATAGCCCTGTTTCAGCAGGATAAGGTGATGATGGTGATTGCTAGAAAAGGCTGAGATCATTTCAGGAATGCTGTTTTTTTCTGTTTCAAAATCACAAATTCTCTGATAAAAATTGCAAACTCTCTGATTAAAAAACTCCAAATCCATGATTAAAATGAAATACCACTATAAACATCTGGACATATCTGGTGTACCTGCATATCACCTCCTGCATATCACCTGCTTGGACAAAGCTGGTAAATGCCTATAGAAACTGTTGTCTTCAGTCTGGGAGAAGGCTGCAGACCAAAAAATAGACCAGACATAAAGTGGCCAGCTAACATAACATAGCTGGTGCTACTGGGATCTAAAGTCAATAAATAATACCACGTAAGATGGAGCAATATGGGAAGATGGAATGCAATGCATGAGTGGCCCCTGGGGTTATTAGACTATGGGCCAGATCAGCAGTTGTCAACCCCTTGCACCCTACATCCCACCAACCATTTTGTCAAAAAAACCTGGTCCCACTATGATAAAAACAAAACCCCACAAAATTGCACTGTTCAAGATATCTGTTGATTCATCTGTTTGAAGTACAAACTACTGACTTTTTCAATCAGGCAATGAGTTCAAGTCCCACCTACATGACCTTCGAGTGCCACCAGTGGGACATGTCCAACTGGTTGAGAAACACTGGGATAGATGGAATAGACAGGATCTCTATTGCAGCTGAGCCCACCTCCTGTATCAAGTCTCACCTATCAATAACCCTCTCACAAAGGCCTATATATCCTATTATTCCCTTCTGCAAAAACTTGGCTAAAAATCCATATAAAAATTGTGGAACCATAAGACATGCTGAATTTAGTAGACCTGTCATTCTTTCTGTATGTGTGTTAGGGTTGCAAATTCTGCCAGGAGTGGAATCTATCTTTATTCAATCTACCTTTATTCTCTGCAAAGTGCCTAACATATTGATTTCTTTAGAAGGAATTCCCAGCAGACTATGCTTTGTAATAGGTATTGTTAATTGACCTTTTCCAGGAAAACAGAGTGGTCACAATGCTTGGGCATACTTTACTGTAGTAACAGCAAATTTGGTGAAAATTAGCATGATTGTAAAGATTGATGTATTACAGATGGGACTGAAAAACTTTTTTTTGCCAAATAAGCAATAAGGACACTTAATAGCTGATATGCATGTTTACTGTGGTCACCTTTCATTCCAGTTTATAATCAAAGAAATTGTATATATCCCAAATAGCAATGACTGTTAGATATTTAAAACATGTTAAAAGTGTCTAACGAGAGACACCTCTTACTGATTTCCCCAAAAGACTTAACTAAAAAGCTATGAAATACCAGATATGCTTCTGATGACTAGAGAAAACAGCATTTTGCAAAAGTTAACTTCAGACTCAGAGTGTCTTCCAGCTCCTTTGGGTTTAGAAATAAAGAATAGCTTCACTGACTGACTGAATGATGAATCTGCCCATGTGGTTGGTCTGAGATTATTCTTTTTGTAGCAATTTCACCCCTGCTTCCTAGTGGGTATCAAGGTGGCTCAGGAGCCAAATCTTGGGGAAAGAGTCACCTATAATAAACCTACAGACTTGCAAGGAACTGAAAATTTGAACTGTGAGATGCTCATCTATCCTCCGCTCCACATCTTTTGAAAAGATTATTAAAAAAGCACCTGCAATGAGAGTCCCCAGTGGGAATTATGCACAAAGAGTTTCCTTTTCCATTCCTACTTTTACTCAGTTTAGGCACTTTTTTTTTTTGGCTGTGTTTCTTCCCTTTCATCTAGAAACACATATTTCATATGCTTTTTTAACTGATTGCCTTGTTTGAAGGCAAAACAACCTATTCTATTCAGCAAGGTATGATATCAAATGAGGAACATGCAAATAAAGCCATAATGAAACACTCTTTAAAGCTTAAGTGAAACAAAAGACATTACAAATATTACTGGAAATTAATTACTGCTTTTCTGAAACATCAGTTACTTAGCTTGCTATTTAGTATCTTTGGCAAATGCAGAATTCATCCCATAGCACTTCCCTTAACACATGTGGGACCAATGCTGCAAAAATTAACATGAATAATTTTTTTGTAGGGTGTAGAATTGCTTGTGTGTCAGTGGGTGGGTCTACATGTGCAATTAATGTGCACAAATAAACCCTGGACATTATCGCTTTGGAGTTTTTCTCCCAGGCATGCCATTTGAACGTGTGCCCAGGAGCAAAAAATCCGGGAATAATAAACTCAAGAGTTTATTCAGGTGCAGTAGTACATGGAGACCAGTGGGAGCAACCCAAGCTGGCAAGGGACCCAGGTTGTCAGCCCGCCAGCCCAGGGCTACTCTGACCAGGCTCCATGTGCTGCAAAGGAGCTGGCTGGGGCACGAGAATGCTTCAGTGTGAGGCTAGCTGGCAGGCATTCCCTATGCTAAAGCATCCTTGTGACCCAGCTTCAAGCATGAGGATCCCCCTTGGAGCAGCCCTGGGCTGGCTGCTCCAACAGGGCTCCACATGCTGTAGAGCAGCTGGCTGAAGCACAAACAGCCCTTCATGCCTCAGCCAGCTCCCGTGCTGCACATGGAGCCCCATCATTCATTCAATTCCAATGTGTGATTGTTTTAAAAGAAAATGTTTGTTTTTTGGATGCCCCAAACACAAAAACAGTAGTTTTGGGTTTTCAAGCCCTTAGCTAAAACCTGACAATGTCACCACTGCCTCACTTCATTCTGCTTTATTTTCAACTGATTTTTTTCATGTGGGAAAAAATATTGGCTTACCAAGCCCAGAATGTAATGAGACAGTACAGATCATGCAGACCTAAGAAACAGATTTGTTCGCATTAAGGTTCCTAGTCTTGTCAAACTATTTTTAAGACTCAGAGGGCAGACTCAGTCAGTCTACATGTGCACATTTACTGCACAGTAACCAAAATTACTGTGCAGAATGGGCATGCATCTACACGTGCACACCCATACTGTACAGTAAATATGATGACTTACACCGACTTGAGCATAAATTTGATACCTGCGTCATAACAGTATCAAATTTACAACTGATTAGTTACTGTGTAGTAAGTCACATGTAGATGCCTTACTGCACAGTAACACTGTATGTGTACTGACTCGAGACTAATTTTAGTCCCAAGTCAGACCATACGCATCATTAATGTGCTTTAAAGTCTGCACGGGTAGATGTCTGCTTATTCCTGCTTACTGCGCAGTACATTTAAGCCAGCATAAATGCATGTGTAGACACACCCAGAGACTTCTTTCTTCAGGGTCAAATCCTAAGCCTATCTAAGCAGTTATGTAGGCTCCCTAAGAGAGGTAATATTTTGGGGAGCTATGCAATACATGTGCAAAATGTAGAGCTAGGAGCCACTATGTAGCTCTGCATAGCAGCAGGAAGGGTAAAATGAAGGTTAGATATAGACAGTCTGTCTAGTAAAGAGGCAGGAACCAAGATATCCTTCTATCTTCTCCTACTTGGAGCCTGATGAAGGCAAGCTGAGTAAGGCTGCTGTTACATGTTACCTTTCCAATGTGTCAAATGCTCTTAGGACAGGAATGTCTGCCTGTTAAGGCAGGAAAAGATCTAAGCGGGTTCTGAGAATCTGAGTTACATCTCTTTGGCTAAGGATCATCTCCAGCTTGTGTTAGACAGCTTGTATAGCAGTGACATTAGTCTGCTTCACAGGGCCAATATGAGCTAGGAGCAGTTCTCCAGTATCCTAGGATGCACAGCTTTCAGCCTTCTCCCAACATGGATGGTCTGTCCTCCAGAACTCTGGTGTCCTGGAGTGACAGAGAGCTGGGGAGAGTTGGCAGTTGCAGGTGAGTAGAGAACTGGAAAATTGTGGGGTGAGCCCTGGGGGCTGGGACGAGGAGGCAGGGGGGAGTCTGGGATCTCCTAGACTAAATACAGACAGTCAAAAAACCTGAGGCTGAATCAGTTGAATTGTTGCAGGTTAGTCTAAGCTTCATAGATTGAACTGATAAGCAAGTGAACATTCACTTTTGATTCTGGAATTGCAGCCACATGACTGCAGTGTCTCAGGCCAGAAGCTAAAGCATGCCTCCCTGTTTGGCTGGAGCAGATAGCTTGGGCCAAGGCTAACTTGCCCATCCTAGGTGAGGTGGGAGGGGAGGAGGCTTGTGGGGGAAGTGCAAAGCATCTCGGAACACTGGGGGACTGTGAGTTAACTTGAATTTGGAAGGGATCTGGTACAAAAGTTCAATACACTGATTTAACCTAAATCAGTTAAGTCTGATACTACATTCATCCAGGTTTATCTTAAAGCAGTTTCAGTCATTTTAAATATGGTTTATGTTTATTGAACTTCTGTTATGCTACAGATTTGAACCAAATTCTGATCTCTTATATTGGTTTATGTGTAATTTCTGTCCCTAGCCCTAGACATGGCCCTGCTCACCAGCTCCCTAGTGGTCACTCAGAGCAATGCATGTCAGAGTGGTTATTAACCCTTAATGTATAACTGCTCACAGCCCGTGCTAACGCTAAGCACTGCACAAAATTAGCTTGTGCACATTGTAATGTTTAACACTACCCTAAATCAAAGTAGAATCTATTCCACTCATTAGGATCAGCTGCATATAGTATGGAAAGGGAATTTTTTATTTCATACTTGCCCTATATATACCTGCTCAGAGCTCAGTCTTATCCTTACGGCACTGCATTGCATAAAAGATTTGGTCCTCGAAATATAATTCAAGTATAGTTGTTTATGCATTTTATGGGTTTACGTTTTAAGCATGGCTGACTTTACTTATTGCCCTGCAGTGCTCCTCATTCATTCACCCTTTGCCCTGCTGTCTCCAGCCCTGGTCTGCCCCATCTAAGAACAACAATTTGACATAAGATAATGCTGTGTACTAAATTAAAGAATAGATTTTTGTTAAAGCACTGCTTGAAAAGAAGAACATTTCTGATGTATTGTAGGTAGGAGAAATATGCCATCAGTGTTGTATTTTTAGAAAGAATCAACTTGTCCAAGGTTGTGTTCTGATCTCAAAGCTGCCCTTAAATATGGGGCAGGCAAAATATGGCTTGTGGGCCAGATCCAGCCAACCAGGCCATTCTGTCCAGCCTGCAGGGCCCCTCTAAAATTTAGAAAATTATTACCTGCTGGTGGCTGCCTGTTTAAAAACTGATGAGGCACCAGGAGCAGGAGGACCCAGCAGCAGGATCTAGCAGCAGCAGCAGCAGCAAGGTCTGCCCAGCCCTGACTTACCCCCAGCCCCCAACCAGAAGCTTCTGTCTAGCAGAGGCTTCTGGCCTGGTGACCATGGGGCTGTTCTCCCACCCTCCCTCCATCTGAGAGTGGAAACTCAGATAAGAACCAGTGGAGAGAGTACGGGGGCGGATTGCTGGTGCAGCAGGAGCCACCCCAGCCTGGCCAGCACCACATCATTCCTGGCTGCATGGCTGGGACTGCAGGATGCAGAAGCAGCCAGCCTAGCCAGCCCCGGTGATTCCTGTCTGGCTCATGCTGGCCATGCAGCCAGGCTGGCTTTGGTGCTACACAGTTCCCGGCTACATGGCTGGGACTGCACAGTGCAGCATAGAGCCAGCCAGGAACCATGGGGGCCAGGCTGGCCCAGCTCCTGCTGAGTCCTGTGGTCCTGGCCGTGAAGCCAGGAACCACGTGAGGCTGGAGCCAGTCCAGCACAGCTAGCAGCATGAAGTTCTTGGCTGCATGTCTGGGACTGTACAGTGCAGCAGGAGCCAGCTGGGAACCATAGAGGCCAGACTGGCTCCTGCTGTGTTTTGCAGTCCTGGACATGCTGCTGGGAACTGCATGCTGCTCGAGTGGTGGGCAGGCAGGTGGGAAGGAGCAGCAGTGGTGGGTGTGAAGGTAGGGAAGTGGCAGGGGAAGGGTTAGGCTGCAGGTGGGGGTGGGGAAGTGGCAGTGAGCAGGTGGGCGGGAGTGCAGGGCCCACACCAGTGCCCTGGGGCCAGGGTTGGCAGGGGCCCAGGGCAGGGTGGCAGGAGCATAGAACCTGGGCTGGAAGGGGCTCTATGGAGCTGGGCAAGCTCTGCCCCCCTTCCTGCTGGTGACCCAGCCATGTGAAGTCCTGGTGCTTGCAGTCCTGGTGCTTGCACCACCAGGGGTCTCTGCCTCCCATGGGCTGTGATCACTGGGAGGACTTGTCACCTGCTGCTGCTGCTGGTGGCAGGGACTGTGTACAATGAGGGAGGGAGGCATATGTGGGAGGGCATGTTGGTAGCATGGTTCCCACACATACACCCCACCATACACATGTACCCACAACCCCCCTTGTACTGTCATACACATGCACCCAAACCTCCCCATGCACACCCTACACCCACACCTCCATACACACTCCAGCCACTCTCCCCCTCCACACATGCCACAACCCCCCCAGACACCCTCCCCACCCACACTCACAGCCCCCCACAAACCCCATACCCATCCATTCACACTTCCCACACCCTCCGCCACACCCAACGTACATATGTACCCCCACAGTCCCCCACAAGCCATGTACCACCCACCCATACCCTCCCACAATATATAAAAGTAAGACTTCATTTTAAGCTATTATGCTATCACCTGTATGTACACTATGCAAACACATGTAAATCTGGACAAACATATTTTTTATATCAAATTAATGTATGTTATAGTAGATGTTTGATTTTTAGAATATAATTTATTTTATTTCTGGTGCCAAGATGGCAACCCCCTCGCCAAAAGGACTACTTCTGGGGGCAAGGAGAGGGACTTCCAGTGGCAAAGGTCAGGGGTTAGAGGGCTGGACTTCTGATTCCAAGATGGCAACCAGGGGGTGAGGCACCTGTCAAGGGCCCTCGACAGCTCACCAAAACTTCTTAAGCAGTGCTCCAGTCAAAATAATTCCCTGCCCCTTCCTTAAGTTATTTAATAGCAATTTATTAAAATTACAGTTCCAGTGCCACTTATTACAACATATGAAAATATTCAGTTCCCGAATGAAGACCGTATCCTGCCATCATTCTGTGTGGAGATCAAGGATAGAAAAAGCTCTGAGAGATCTAAGCACATTTTTACAAAACAAAGGTCTGTCTGGTAAGTGAAGAGCAGTAGAGCTAGCTCTTCTGAAACTTGTCATGAGAAAATTTATAACTGATAACTGAAGTTGCAAGTCTCTTGGAGTAAGAAGCACAGGTCTGATATTTGCATCTACTGGAACCCTGCTGAGGCAGAAGGACTGTAAAGCAAGCCTAATTGGCTATACTGGTACACTACAGCATGAATCCTCCCTTGCAGGCTTCATCAAAAAGGCATGGCTGAGAAAAAGGGACCCAAGTGGCACATTTTCAGTGATTTCTTCCTCCTGAAATGGTTTCTTAAGTTATGGGCAGCTAGACAGAAGTTAGATACAAGCTTTCACACTGCTCTAACTTTCTGTGGTTCCAGAACTAGAGCCACAAAGTACCATAAAGCCAGCTTTCCCTTGCTCTCCTAGGATCCCACTTCTATGTTATTGAGAACAGTAGCATAAACAGGCCAGGTGATGTGGGGCATGAGCCCCAGAAGCTAAGGGGGAGGCACCAGAATGGAGACAGCAGGGCTTGAGGACCCAGGGGGCAGGAGTCCCTTCATCTCTGGCTGTAGGTGTGGCAGCAGCAAGAAGCTTAATGCCCCCAGGTGCAGAAACCCTTCTGAAACCCTGAAGCTGCTTTTCTCACCACCAAATACAGTGTTTCGCGTAGCCACTTGGGATGGGAATTGGTAGAAGTGGCAGCTGCTGGAGTGGGGCAAGAGAAGGCTCATAAAACCAGGCAGGTGTTGTGTTAATTCAGTAGCTGCTGGCCATGCTCACACCTCCCCCTGCAACAATGGCTATATTGCTTGCTAGTCCAGGGCACAAGCCCCACTCATTACACCTCCGACATAGATCCTAGCATAGCAGGCTTGGGGCTCCAACCCCACAGTGTGATGCACCCTGGCAGTCATGTCCACCTGCTGCACTCTCCAGCCACTGCTGTCTTTCCTGGCATGCCTTTGGTGTTGCATAAATTTGGTAGGCTGCTTTTAAAAGCCAGAGCAGCCTCTTACGTTCTTCCCTTCTTACTGCAGTCCACTGGACATACTTACCCCACGGCACAGTCCTTTGGGCCCCACCTGATTAGTACTACTTCAGCTTACTGGGGTCCTGGGCCTAGCTTAACTCACCAGGCATAGTTCCTGGACTCAAACACCCATTATGAGCTACCCTCAACTACATATAGTGTAGCACTCTTCAATGGACACTTTTTAGTGGTTGCACAGGGCTAATACTCCTTTTTGCAAAAAGGATACTCAACAGCACTATCCCCAAAGCACCCTCATGGCTTCCACTCACCTCTTTCTAGCTAGCTCCATATCTCACAGCTTCATATCAATGTCTAGTTGGAACCTGGGGTTTGCCTTTCCTTAAGACTCTTTACCACCTTCATTTATAGACTTGACTTTGCCCTTCCTGAAGTTCACCCTTCTTCTGCCATCTTCCAGCTTCCCCTTTTTGGTTTTTTGTTTGTTGGTAGACACCAGCCCAGAAGCTTTAGTCCTCTCTGGGCTGCTCACTAGATCAGGGGTGTCCAACCTTTTTGAATATGGGGCTGGATCATGAACTTTTTATCACCCAGTGGGCCAGTGGGCCATATTTAAACACCCTCTGTCCTGGGCCATAAAGACCCTGCCTGTGTAGCCCTACTGTACCTTCCTGTTACTGCAAGGCTCATGGTAGTTGCTGGTGGGCAGAGGCAGGAGGGACCCATTCTGCATCCAGCCAGTTACTGTCCCAGAAACTGAAGGGGAGAAATAAATAGCTCTACATCCCCATCCCCATCCCCTGAGCAGCGCAGCCCCACGAGCCGGCGCTGCCTGAGGGGGGCTGGAGGAGGTGGCCACTGCACTGCAGCCCCTCACCCGCCTGCCCATACGGCCCCACTCACCGTGGTGCCCGGTCGCGCACGCACACAGCCCTGGTGGCCTCAGCACTGAGTGCCCAGAGCACGGGGTCTGGCAGACACCAGCTCCCATCACCTTGCCCCGCAGAGGTCACACCAGGACCCCGCCTGCCGAGGTCCCCCATGCTGGCTTCCCATGTGCTGCTGGGGACCGGAGGAGCTGCTTCTGCTGGCTGGTGCCGATCTGGCCGGCCTCCTCCCGTCCCCAGCAGCATGTGGGAATACGGCTTCAGCTGCATGCTGCTCCAGATGGGACAGACCCCCTGGGTCGGCACCAGCCAGCAGAGGCGGCAGTGGAGCCGTGTGCTGCTTGGGACTGACCAGCCCAGGTAGGTAGAAAGTGCAGCTGAGCCCTGGCTGCTCCGGCTGGGCTCATCCTGTCCCTAGCGGCACACAGCTACTCCTCTTCCCACACCACTGTGTCAGCAACGTCAAGCTGACGCAGTGCGTTGGGAACCTTTTCCCTTCCCCAGCCCTTCAGCATCCATTAGGAAGCTGCTGAGGGGCTGGGGCAGGAACAAGGGGTGGGAACGAAAGTAAACAGTGTTTACTTTAGTTTGCCGTTGCAGCACCTCGGGCCTCAGAAAATGCCTCGGTGGGCTGCATGTGGGACAAGCCTGCACTAGATCACGCCTCATGCCCAGGGACTTCTTCAAGACAGACAAGGACCACTCTACAGCAGTTTTCAGAAAGCTCCTCTTTCCTGTGCCTTGACCCCAAATGGCGTCTCTAGCCCAGGATCCAGGCTAATGGCTAGGCTTCCTGGCCACCTCTTCCCATCATATCACCCTAGGTCTTTTAACTGAGTCCAGGGAATTTACATTAATCCTTCAGCTTGCCACAGCCAG
The DNA here is from genome assembly GCF_052110815.1 of Crocodylus siamensis. Lineage (NCBI taxonomy): Eukaryota > Metazoa > Chordata > Crocodylia > Crocodylidae > Crocodylus > Crocodylus siamensis. The sequence continues at coordinate 21,885,308 of NC_143398.1, read as the reverse complement.
CAATTAACTGGCTACTTGTAGTTTAACTCCAGCATCTTATTTCTGCTTATTCCCAGTAAGCTTGTAGCTTGTTGCTTTGGAGTTGTTACCCTTTTGATTCCCTTTGGCTGCCTGTCATTTTGCAGATGGCCCCAATTCAGCAGCCAGCAATGTCTGGCAGCCACATAATACTGCCCTCATTCTCTCTTAAACTAACTGGTGTTACTTTACTAGCCCCCTGTTATACCTAGTATCAGAGACGATCTGAGCAGGGTGTGGGCGCAGGGCATATCAGTCTGTGCGGGGCCCTGACCCTGGATGCAAGGAAGCCAGTGGCAGATTCAGCGGCAGAGTGGGTGGGGGGATATGGGCATGCCGAGTACCTGAATGTGAAGCCAGCAGCCGCACGGAGTCGCTGCATTGCTCCGCCCAGCTCCATGGGGCCCCCCAAAGTGCAGGGCCTGGGGTGGTTGCCCTGATTTGTGCCCCACTAGGGATGGCCCTGCCTAGTATTGGGGCTCATCAGCCCAATAACATTTATCAGCTGTAATAATGCTAACATATGCAGCAGGCAAGGATTTCTGGGGGGGGTGGTGGTGGTATTTTTTACTGAACCAACATGTAATGATTCGAAGAAAAATGTCTTGCATCTAAAAGTTTGTCTAACTTTATCCCAACTATGCCACTGGTACCCTAAGAATTCTTTGCCTCTTGCATAATTCCTGGACCATCATAGCTAAAACATCATTCTAACAATACCAATATATGCAGAACTATTACAAAGGCACAATCTGTTTGCCAGGTTTATATAGGAACGGCACTCATTTAAAGCTCAAATTGCTACGCAGATCAGTTTTTCTTCCAAGGTCTACAAGAACACGTTGGCTGCTGAACACTGTTTTATAACTGGTTTTCAGTTAGTTTTATAGTTTAAGAATGAGAATGTTTTCAATCTACAACTAATTGCCTTCTCAGTAAAATTAAAACAAACATTATACATCTAAATCATAACATCTTCCAGTCCAGTCTGACAGAATGAAGAAAAATATAAAGAAAAAAGCAAGTGCTGAAGAAAAGATTGTTAAATGTAAGATATTTTTCCTCACTCCATAGCCTTGAAGGTTATGCCCAATGAGAATTTTTCTTGGAATTTTCTTTTTCTAGGCTTTGATTCTCCCAGCTGAACATAAATCATAACACTTCATTTGAACGAGCAGGACTAGAGGCAATGATTGTTTGACATTACTGACTATTCTTTTTCCAAACCTATTTCACTGAAGGGTTTCAATCTAATCTTGGTCAGCATAAAGTGAATACATTAACATTTTTGCTGCATCCATTTTAGGCCAATAGACCCAAGCTGTACATTGTGTAATACTGTGATATATTAGATTCTATGTAAGACTCCTTTGCTGTTAGGGTGCATTCTGCTTTTGCTCAAGCCTTTTAGTTACTTTGTCCAAATACACGAGGCATAAGAAATGAATGGTTGCTATGGTCCCCATTACAATTTCAGTGGGTCTAAATTACTGCTTCCCTTACTGATTGGAGTGTTATCCAGGGTCCTTTTTAGCTTGTTCTTTCCACCACAGTTTTAAATCCTTCATTTATTTTAAACACACAAAGGCAATGCTTCTCTTCATTTTATCATTGTCTATAACAAATCTGAGGTTGTTTTTTTACATGAACATGATTTTGGAACTACTAGAACTCACTGTGGTTCAATAAAATTATTATTTTAATTAATGCATTTGTCATCTCAACAGCTGACCTTTCTTTTCATCTACTTCTGGAGGTCTTCAATTAATACTTAATTCAAAGTAGCTACACATGCTCTTGTGTGTTTAAGGGGATTTGATTGTTCCTGCTCTTTCTTGTCATCTGATGGGCCAGATCCAGATGCGCATGCATATGAGGTTTGTGGTGCTGCAAACCTCTTTACGTGCCCTATGCTTCAAATATGCAGCATGGGGGCAAAATTTGCTATTGGAAAATTCCTGTAGAAAAACAAACAAACATACAACCCCCTCCCCCACCACCAAACACGATGCAAAAAAGCCAAACAAACCCCACAACCAAATAAATACCCAGTGCAGTGCATACCACAGGAGTGTGCATCAGCAGACATGGAGGCTCAGTCCTCCCAGGAGATAACCTGGCTGCTGGCCTGAGTGTTTCCACTCCTAGTTCCACCCTGGCTTCTCCAGCAAGCCAGGGGATATTTCCCTTAAGGGGGGTATTTTGCCCTGCACCAAAGCACACATGCAGGAGCATGTGCAACGGTAAAAAGTAGTGGCACAAATTTGTGCCACTACTTTTATTGGCACTGCAAGTGGGGATGTGCCCAAGGATTGCAGATAAATTACGTTCCTCTTCACTTTTACAGCCATGTTTTGATTCGTTCTTTATAAATGAAAATGTACTGTAATGAGTTGGTTAATAAAGCTTCCCAAAAACTGATAATTCTCTTTCATGAAGGGACAAGGACAACAAGGATGAATGCAAAGTCCTGGACTTGGGATGGAATAACTATAAATACAGATGCTGACTGGGGAATAACTGGCTAGGTTGCAATATGACAGAGAAGGACATGTGGGTAAGGTAGACCATAGTGGGTTGTATCAACAGGAATGTCACTTCCCAATCAATGAGGTGATTCTTCTGCTCTATTCAGCACTGGTGAGATTTGCCTGGAGAATTGTGTCCAGCTTTGGGCTCCACACTTCAAGAAGGATGCAAACAGTTTGGAAAGAATTCAGTGCAGAGCAAAAAGGCTGATTAGTGCCTGGGAGGCAAGCCTTAGGAGGCAGGCTGAAAGAACTAGGGTTCTTAGTTTGGAGAACAGAAACTGAGGGGATATTGATAAAAGCCTTCAAATATCTGAAGCGAGATTATAGAGAAGATGGAGAAGGGCTTTTCTCTGTGGCCATAGAGAACAGGATTAGGAGCAATGGCCTCAAATTGCAGCAGGAGAAATTTAGGTTGGAGATTAGGAGGAACTTTCTGACTATGAGGGTTGTCAAGCTACCTAAAGAAAGTGTGGTATCTCTATCCTTGGAAGTTTTCAAGAGCAGGTTGGACAGACACTTGGCTGGGATGGTTTAATTAAAGGTGATCCTACCTTGAGCAGGGAGCTGGACTAGATGACCTTGTGAGGTCACTTCCAGTCCTACTTTTTTATGACCCTATGAAAAAAGTTTGATGTTTTTGAAATATGTTATCATTCTGATGTAGAATGAAAACAAGATTTCTGAATGTTTTTATTAGAAACAAAAGAAACCTGAGAGTGACAAAACAGTTCCACAACAGAGTCAATATTAAGGCATATATCTGGAATGGGGAAGATACAGGTTTCAGCTCTTGCTGTGACACATCTCACAACTCAGGCCATTTGTAGACAGTGCTCAGCATTTTCTAAACCTTGTTAACTGATTTGCATCACACAGTTTGAATCAAATTTCAATTCGAATTAATGGCTAATAGATGATCCCTGACTATCATGGTAGGGGGCACTGGTTATATGCAGTCTATACACTTGACAGCCCATTAACAGAGGTTGGAAGTCAGATTTGACTTGAATATTTTGTACTAATTAATAATAATTAGTACAAAATATAATAATAAGCCTGTAAAAGCACTGCTACATTGTTGTGGTTATCTAAAGTGTTGTAATTGACCCGATACTTGACTTTTTAAAGGTGTTACTTTATGCCTGATAGCCTCTATTGTTTTGCAAAAACCCAACTGAATTTCCCTTGCTGGGTTGATATTTGCAATGCTTATCTGAGATCCTAAGGACTGTTTTTCCTAAAAGCAACACTATATATACGTGTTAATTAATATAGTTTAAATTACCTGATTTGGACTGCCTTAATCTGCATTAATTTTAACCTGCATTCAGTGAGGATTACTTAATTCGGACTGCAGCCACTTTTTATTTGGATTACAGACATGTATACAGTTACAGCTGTACTCCAGATTAAACATAGAAAAACATAGCCTTTATAAAGGGTCTCAATGCCCTAACCACTTGGTTCTTTTGGGTGGTGTCTCTCTTTCTCTGGTCAGAAAAAATCTGGGAAAAGAAATTTTGACTACTTCTACTCATCAGTATGTCTCTGTATCAGCACTTTCTACAGGACATCTCAGACTCATGTCATATAGCTATTGCTTATAGAAGATTCTTCATGAATTAACTCCCAGTTATTATGAACATGAATTTGGGAAGAGGGCGATTTATTTTATCCCATCTGTCACCACATAGTTCTGGTTGGCCATGAAGTGCAACTGAGTAATAACTATGGAGTCCTCGGTGCCTAATTGGCTATGGTTTTTGTTTATTTTTGATGATCATATTAAATTTAACAAAAATGTTAATTTGGGATAATATGAAGAGTGGCTTTTTTCATAAATCCTTGACTGAAAAACAGAGTGAAAACACTTTCTGGGATCACTTTATACTGTGGGATGACAGGAATTTCTCCCATAATATTTTATTTTGCTTTTCTTTTGTGAAGTGGAAGCAGATTAAGTGAGCAACATAGAGAGTTGAGGTGTCATCTTATTTTTACTCCAGGCAAACCTGAAGAAGTAACAGCTAAAAAGTAGGATTTTACTTACTTATCGTGGATCCAGACTCAGGCCTGTTCAAAGAGCTGATGATAACAAAGCCAAACCCTTCGTTCTCTTTGCGGTGGATGACAACATCACTGGTTTGTAAGCTGTGTGAACTAAAGCCCTCTGGGGGTGTAGCATTACTACTAGATACAGCATGATTACTGTTAGTGTAAGCAGCATAGTCACTTCTTGGAGAACTATGGTGAGTAGACACTGAGCCTGGGCTTCTGCCATTCTCTGGGCACGGTTCTCCTGAAATATAAATCATATCATTGTTACACTCTGACTCGTTCAGTGGCATTCTGAGTTACAGTACATTTGCTAATGCAACATGAATACAACTGACTATCTACTGCACAGAGTACTGCGAATATTAAGTAGGAGAACTGTAACAGATGTGGAAAGACAGGAATCTACCTGATTATGCAAAGCATTCAAGGGCAATCAGACAATACAAACTGCTATGCTGCTGAAATATGAGGGGAGAAATTCCATTGCAAAAAGCAGCTGAAACCTTGCTAGCAGAAGGCTGAGAGACATTTTCTGGCCTATTAGCTGATCTGTCATCTAGTGGAAAATGTGACTATCTAATCTAATATAAAAGTATTTGTTTCTAGATTAAAAGAATTTAAGCAGGCAGATAACAAAGAATTAGCTGCATAATTTATCTCTTACAAATTGATTAGCATACTCAAACCATGTTTATGGAATAGGAGAGCAATACAATGCAAAATAATCACAAGCAATTGTTCTGTTGATGCATCCACAGCAATAGTGCTCATTTATAAGTTTTAAAGACGTTGTTGCATACAGGGTTTAAATGATAAAAAATGCAAATTTAGTCCATTAACTTTTCAGCTATGACTTTAGCATAAGTAAGAGCAGAGAGGAAGAAAAATTTAGTGATATTAAGTATATCTTTATACAAGCATTGCTGGCAGACAGAAACTGTTACTAGTAACCTGAAGTTTGCACACAGAAGAGTGTAGCTTTACTCAGATTAACCATATTTTATCACTGTTTTAATACATCTGGATATTACGGCTGTGCGAGGCTTCAGACAGAACTTTAGATCCGGAGAAGCTTTGGATGCTTTGGGGTCCGAAGCAGCATGTCTGGGTTGATGCGCTGCCTCATTCGGCCTCCCGAAATGGTTCGGCGCTGCAGCAGAGATCTGACCATAGGATATAATGGGGAAACAATAAAATATCTATAACTTTGTTGTTTTTTGTGTGATTTGGATGAAATTTTCAGAGTTCATAGACTCTTTAGAGAACATGAAGCCTTTCAAGTCTCAAGAAGATTAGTTTAGGGGTTTGGGGAGAACTGTACCCCAAATTCTTGAAAGCAAAACTCATGTCACTTCTAGGTGTTACAATAGAGTGGGGTGAAAACTGCAGGGATGGTAGCCTATGCTAAGGCCACAAAGCCTGCCAAGTTTCAAGAAGATTGGTGCAGGGATTTAGCGGGAACCACCTCAAGCTGCAGACAAGCAAAACTCGTGCCATGGGTGAACCTGTGTGTGTTAAGGCGCAGCGGGGTGACAGCTGCAGGGATGGTGGCCCCTGCTGTGGCCATGATGCCTGCCAGCTGTCGAGGAGATCAGTGCAGGGGAGTTCTGGGGCCCTGCACCCCTAGCTGCTGACAGGCAAAACTCATGATATGGGTGCTTGTGGGACTGACCGTCTCTGTCTTGGGGAGTGGGAGACACTACTACAGGCCTGGCCGCTAAGCTACTGTGTTACCAGTTACCAACCAGTCATGATTCACTCAGGGACCAGCTCAGTACACAGGACCTAGCTAGCGTAGCCAGTTAACTGCCATCGATTAGCACTTACAAAACCAGGCAAAGGAGAGGAAAGAATAAATACAATCAACTGCCCCAAGACAGAAAGAGTCAGTCCCACGAGCACCCAAAGCACGAGTTTTGTTTGTCAGCAGCTAGGGGTGCAGGGCCCCAGAACCCCCCTGCACTGATCTCCTCGATAGCTGGCAGGTGTCATGGCCGCAGCAGGGGCTACCATCCCTGCAGCTGTCACCCCGCTGCACCTTAACATACGCAGAGTCACCCATGGCATGGGCTTTGCTTGTCCGTAACTTGAGAGGCAGTTCCCCCCAAACCCCTGCACCAGTCTTCTTGAAACATGGCAGGCTTTGTGGCTTCAGTAAGCATTACCACCCCTGCAGTTTTGACCCCACTGTGGTGTAACACATAGACATGACAGGAGTTTTGCTTTCAAGAACTTGGGGTACAGTTCCCCCAAGCCCCTGCACTGATCTGCTTGAAACTTGGCAGGCTTTGTGGCCTCACCAGGGGCCACCACCTCTGCAGTTTTCACCACCCTGTGGTGTAACACACATTTGTGACATGAGTTTGGCTTTTATGAATTTGGGGTACAGTTCCCCCCAAACCCCTGCATCAATATTCTTGAAACTTGGCAGGTTTCATGCCCTCAGAAGAGGCTACCATTTCTGCAAGTTTCATCCAAATCAGACAAAAAACAACACAGTTATAGGTATTTCATTGATTCCCCCATAATACCCTAAGGCGGGATCTCCGAGGTGACGCCAAAGCTTCGGAGCCGCTTCAGCCGGATCGAGGCAGAAACCCAGTCCAGAGCTCTGGATCGGATCGCGGCCATCCAAAGCAGCCAGATCCAAAGCTGGATTGGATCACTGCTGACTCACACAGGCCTACTGGATATAAAGTAGTGTGTATTTTGTTCATAGCAGTAGCAACAGACTAGTTATGTTACAACCTTTCTGAAGAGATTCACATACCCCAGGAAGAAAATGTACAGATTAGAAATTGAATGTCACAACATAAACTATTTTTGTCTTAGTAAACAAACATGATCCGAGGATAAGCTATTGAATTTTCAGGAATGTGTGTCCTTTAGCAGACCTTGTGTGACTTTGAAATTAAGTCATTAGAGAGAATGGAAAACAAACAATTATTATACTGAGACATTAGAAAATCTTCAAGAGTTATTGAACCAAATCTGCAACTAAATGCCATAGTCAGTGACAAGAGAGATCTCATTTTCTGGCTGTCATGTTTTAGAAGGTTGAATACTGTTTATGTCATAGTTTCAAAGTTAGTAGGGTTGGAAGGGACCTGAGCAGATCATCAAGTCTGACCCCCTGCCTTGGAAGGAAAGAGTACTGGGGTCAAACGACCCCAGCAAAGTGTATATCTAGCCTCCTCTTAAAGACCCCCAGGGTAGGAGCCAGCACCACTTCTCTTGGAAGTTGGTTCCAGATCCTAGCCACCCTGACAGTGAAGTACTGCCTCCTGATGTCTAATCTGAATTTACCCTCTGCCAGCTTGTGACTGCTATTCCTAGTCACTCCTGGTTTCATAGTTTCATAGTTTCATAGTAGCTAGAGTCGGAAGGGACCTAGGTAGATCATCTAGTCCGACCCCCTGCCTTGGCAGGAAAGAGCACCGGGGTCAGATGACCACGGCAAGGTGCTCATCTCACTTCCTTTTAAAAATCCCCAGGCTAGGAGCCTGCACCACTTCCCCTGGAAGCTGGTTCCAGGCCCTAGCCGCCCTGACTGTGAAGTAGCGCCTCCTAATATCTAATCTAAACTTACCCTCCGCCAGTTTGTGACCGTTATTCCTGGTCACTCCTGGCAGCGCACGGGGGAACAGGGACTCCCCCAATACCTGCTGATCCCCCCTGACCAGTTTGTAGCAGGCCACAAGGTCCCCCCTTAACCTTCTCTTGTGGAGGCTAAACAGGTTCAGGTCCCGTAGCCTCTCCTCATAAGGCCTGCCCTGCTGACCCCTGATCATACGAGTGGCCCTCCTCTGAACTCTTTCCATATCGTCCACGTCCCTCTTGAAGTGTGGCGCCCAGAACTGGATGCAGTATTCCAGCTGCGGCCTGACCAGTGCCGCATAGAGGGGGAGGATCACCTCCCTGGACCTACTCGAGATGCATCTGTGGATGCATGACAGGGTACGGTTGGCCTTCTTGACTGCCTCCCCACACTGCCGGCCCATGTTCATCGTGGAGTCAATGACGACTCCAAGATCCTTTTCCGTCTCCGTGCTGGCAAGAGGGGAGTTCCCCAACCTGTAAGTGTGGTGCCGGTTCTTCCTCCCCATGTGCAACACCTTGCACTTATCAGTGTTAAAACCCATCCTATTCTCATCCGCCCACCGTTGCAACCTGTCAAGGTCAGCTTGTAGCCTATTGCACCCTTCTAGTGCACCCACATCTTAGTGTCATCAGCAAACTTGAACAGGGTGCTTTCTACCCCGTCATCCAAGTCACTGATGAAGATGTTGAACAGTGCGGGCCCGAGGACCGAGCCCTGCGGGACCCCACTGCCCACATCCTTCCAGGTCGAGAAGAACCCATCCACTACCACCCTCTGGGTGCGGCCCTCCAACCAGTTGGCGACCCATTTGACTGTGTGGGCATCGACACCACAGTCTCCCAGCTTTTTGATGAGGACAGGGTGAAAGACAGTGTCGAAAGCATTCCAGAAGTCCAGAAAGACTACATCCACAGCAACCCCTGCGTCTAATGATTTGGTGACCTGATCGTAAAAGGCCACCAGGTTGGTCTGACAAGACCTGCCACTGATGAACCCATGTTGGTTGCCCCTGAGCATGCATTCCCCCGCAAGGCCCTCCTGGATGTGTGCCAGGATAATTTTTTCAAAGAGCTTACCCGGGATTGAGGTAGTGTTCAGGGGAACAGAGACTTCCCCAGTGCCTGCTGCTTCCCTCTGACTAGTTTGTAACAGGCCACTAGTTAGTTCAGCCTTCTCTTGTGGAGGCTGAACAGGTTCAGGTCCCGTAGCCTCTCCTCGTAGGGCCTGCCCTGCTGCCCCCAGTCATGTGAGTGGCCTTCTCTGGACCATCTTCATGTTGTCCACATCCCTCCTGAAGTGCGGCGCCCAGAACTGGATGCAGTACTCCAACTGCAGCCTGACCAGTTTCTCATAGAGGGGGAGGATCACCTCCTTGGATCTGCTTGAGATGCATCTGTGGATGCATGACAAAGTGCGGTTGGCCTTCCTGACTGCCTCCCCACACTGCCGGCCCATGTTCATCTTGGAATCAATGATGATTCTGAGATCCTTTTCTGCCCCTGTACTGACAAGAAGGGAGTTCCCCAGCCTGTAGGTATGCTGCTGGTCCTTCCTCCCCAGGTGCATCACTTTGCACTTGTCAGTGTTGAATCCCATCCTATTCTCATCTCCCGCCCCCCGTAACCTGTCTAGGTCCGATTGCAGCCTATTCCTTCCTTCTAGCATGCCCACATCCCCCCCACATCTTAGTGTCATCAGCAAATTTGAACAGGGTGCTTTTTACCCCCTTGTCCAAGTCACTGATGAAGATGTTGAACAGTGCGGGCCCGAGGACTGAGCCCTGGGGGACCCCACTACCCACATCCCTCCAGGTCGAAAATGACCCATCCACCACCACTCCCTGGGTGCGGCCCTTCAGCCAGTTGGTGACCTATTTGGCTGTGTAGGTGTCGACACCACTGTCCCCTAGTTTTTTAATGAGAACGGGGTGAGAGACAGTGTCAAAGGCCTTCCAAAAGTCCAGGAAGACTATGTCCACTGCTACCCCTGCATCTAAGGATTTGGTGACCTGGTCGTAGAAGGCCACCAGGTTGCTCTGACAGGACCTGCCTCTAATGAACCCGTGTTGGTTGCCCCTAAGCATAATCTCCCCTGCTGGTCCCTCATGGACATGTGCCAGAATAATTCTCTCTAAAAGCTTACCCAGGATTGAGGTAAGACTAACTGGCCTATAGTTTCCCAGGTCCTCCTTCCTCCCCTTTTTGAAGATGGGAACCACACTGGCCCTCTTCCAGTCCTCTGGTACCACACCAGAGCACCACTAGTGCTTGTACAGCCATGCCAGGGGTCCCACAATGACCTCAGCTAATTCCCTCAGTACTCTGGGATGGAGTTCGTCCAGATCAGCTGATTTGAATACATCCAGTCCCTCTAGAAGTTTCCTAACTAGTTCCTCACTAACCCTTGGCCTAGGTGCACCTCCCCTGGGGTGTTAAGGGGGCCAGAGCAGGGGTGGCTGTTCCGGTCCCTGCTCAGGAAAATGGAGACAAAGAAGTCATTAAATAGGTTAGCTTTGTCATCTGGTGTGATGACCAGATTTCCTAGCGTGTCTTGCAGGGGCCCCACGTTACCTGGAACCTTCTTTTTGCCCCCTATGTATTTAAAAAAGGACTTCTTGTTGTCCTTGATCCGGGAAGCTCATCCCAGTTCCGTCTCCGCCTTGGCCTTCCTGACTGCCCCCCTGCAGCCCTGAGCAACTGCAGTATAGTCATCCCTGGTGATGGCTCCTCCCTTCCATTGGGTGTACGCCTCCCTTTTAGCTAGAAGACATTCCCATATGCTTTTGGTGAGCCATGGGGGCTTTTGCGCCCTCCTGCCCCCTTTGATCCATGTTGGGATTACTTCCCTTTGGGCTTGGAGGATCATCTCCTTAAGGAGCAACCACTCTTCTTGGACACCTGGCTCCCCTCCCCTCCAGGACCTCAGTGCTTCACCGACTATTCTCCTTAGCTCACTGAAATCCACCCTCCTGAAATCTAGGGCTGCAGCCTTGCTGCAGGCCTTTCCCACCTTGTGCTGGATGGTGAATTCCAGCAGGCGATGATTGCTGTCACCCAGGTGATCGAGCACCCGCAGCTCCCTCACCAGGTCGTCGCTGGTGGCCAGCACCGGGTCCAACAAGGTGTCTCCCCTGGTGAGGCTGTGCACCTCCTGGGTTAGATGGAGGTCCTGCATTCTGGCTAGGAACCTACGTGAATGGTCAGACCTGGCTGACCGCTCTTCCCAGCCGATGTCTGGAAAGTTCAGGTCACCCATGATGACCACGTCCTTTGACCTAACTACCTCTGTGAGCTGACTTAAGAAATCCTGGTCTAGCTCTTCTCCTTGGTTGGGTGGTCTGTAGTAGACCCCAACCGTTAAGTCTCTTTCCCCTCGAATGCCTTGTATTCTAACTCAGAGCACTTCTGTGTGCTTCTCCTCTGACTCTGTGCTACCTGATGAGGATGAGTATTCCTCCTTAATGTAGAGTGCTATGCCCCCACCTTTCCTCCCTGTTCTGTCCCTCCTGTACAGCCTATAGCCCTTGATATTCATCGCCCAGTCATGCAGTCGGGCTGTAACAAAAAGAAAATTGTCTTTCTCTTCTAAATGACCAGGAGCTGGCTTAGCTAGAAATGAATGCAACAGATTGCTATGAAGTACAGGAAAAGAATGATAAAGGAGGGAAAGAGGAGTTTAGATGGCTATTAGATTTTCATCAGAAATATTTAATTTTGCTTACTCTTCTTGCAAAGAAATAGCTTCTAATTTCTACATGATTTCAACTTACACTCCTTCCTAACAAAACAGGTTTCAGGGTTGGTAATGTTGCTATGTCAGTTCTGGAGAAAGAGGCAGTTTATGATTCTGTGGCCAAGCCGTACAAAATATTCACGTCAAATCTTAAACTCCTTTTGGGTGATGTCTTCTAACCTCAGATTTTGCTAATTTTCTGACAACTCAAAACTGGTGAACATCTTTCTACCCCATCTCCTAGAGAAAGCCCTTGAAGACATGGAGGAGAGGAGGGATTCTCTTTGCAGGTTGGAGTTTTTTTTCTTTAACTTATGAATAAAATTGCTGGGCTGTGTTTGAAACTGAAGCCAACAATAACTGCACAGCCCTTGTCTTGAGTCTGTGGTTTGGGAGTGCGTATAATGGGACCACCTAAGGAGATTTTTCTTTTTAGGGCCCTTCCTCTACACCTATTCTGTTTATTCAACCAGTACTGCCTGCAGCTTGTTCTTTCTCTCACGCTTATTTGTTCCTTTTATTTTCTTTCTAGAGAAGCTCAAGCTTTCTAAGTACTTTTATGCTTGACTTCCACAACTTCCAGATATCATTCACAGGACAAGAAACTATTAACCAGACAGAGGAGAAACATATTCGTGAATGTCAGTGTATTAAATATTCACAACATTCAGCATGAATCTTTTCAATTGTTATGTCAGGGGAAATAAAAAGGAAGCCATTTTTTAAAAAAAGAAGCAATTCTTTTTTTTTCTTTTGTTTTTGCAAATTCCAGTTTTCCTTACATTTCCCCCCAAGTATTTCTGATTTTTCCATAAAGCAAACATGTTTGCCACGCAGAGAAAATTGATCATATTCTTCTCTCAGTTAAACCTGTGGAAGCCTATTGATCGCACTGAAATTGCGTAAGTTAAACTTAGATGAGCATCAGACATACCCAACAAATACAAAAGATTTATTTGTTTGAAACTGAATGCATAGATAATCCTTCCAGTTACAGTGTGCAGGTAGACATCTCTGCATAAACCCTGTTTCTTGCAGAATCAGGGCCTTAATGTTGTACATCAATATGAACTGAAAGCATTACAAAACTGTAAGACTAATTGAAAGCACTGGGAAAATACTTCTGCAACCTACTTCTTGATGTACAAGTATTTTACAACATCATAAGGAAAGCTCAAATTCTTCATATTGCACATGCCCATTTGAATGATAAATTCATGCCAACCCAATCAGTCTTAGGTGTGATATGGGCGAATATATTTTCATTGGTTTTGTATTGTTCAGCTTATCTCCATGTAAATTATGCCTCATTGTTATTTAGAGAACACATAATATATTATAATTAATTTAACATCCTCTAGGTTCATAAGCAGGTAAACAGTAATGAGTCAGACACTATATTTCTCAGTGTGTCACTATCAAGGCTAAAGAATAATTCAGGGTGTTTTACCAAGTTAATTCAGTCTTTGTGCCAGGAGTGCCGGGTGGGTAGTAGAACCTCTTACAAAGTTTTGCACATAATATATGGCAATCAAACACCAAATTACAACTACTCTGTATTACTGCTTATCATTTTCTTGCCTGCACCCTACCTCTATATAGGCTGATAAGATCTGCCAACCCCTATGTACTTAGGAAACTAAGTACTTCACATATGTTTAGTGTATTACCTTGGTTACTGGCCATTTTCCTAGAGTTTGGGGAGCTGCTTGGCGGTGTTGTGCCAGGCTGGAGGGAGGGTTTCTGGCTGCAGGACTCTAGAGTCAGTAACAGAAGAAAGTCAGTCCCAAGATGGGGGAACACTGGCACAGAACTGACAGCATGCCAGAGGTGGGAGATAGGGACTATGAAGAACAAGAATTGGGTTGGGAACATAAACTCTTTGGCTCAAAGGGGTGAGCAAGGAGGTAAAGGCAAGGGAGATGAAGAAGGGAAAGAAGAAAGACCCTTTAGTGGATGGAGAAGGAGGAAACAGAAGGGTTGTTAGCAGGATTTTGCTCACTTTTGATCCCTCAGTAAGGTGCACCAATGACGAGTGCGTTCTCAGGGTTATATTAGATTATTAAACACCATTTTCTCTCCACATAAGCAGAGATCTTAACTGAATGAAAACAGAACACTTACTAATAGATGCTGCTGGATATACGTTTTAAAAAATCCCATTCTTTGTGTTAGTAGCACCTCGTTTGTTTCTGGCTGAAAAAATTGTAACTAATTTGTCTTCCATTCTGAATGTTGTTTTAAATTTGTCACCTGAAATGGTTGGAGAGAGGAACCAAACTACCCTGTTCCTAGGATTTATTTAAATAACACTAAAAGGCTTGAGCCTGCTCCCTTGAAGTCCATGGCAGAATGCTAATTAACTTCAGAGGGGGCACAAACTAATATCAAACTAATAAAAGGCACCTTTTCCTTAAATAGCTTAGTCTTTGAGCCTGTTCCTGCTTGCCTTACTGACATGGATGACTTCAACAAGACCAGTGACATAAGCAAAGCACTGTTTGGCCCTAAAATAGCACAAATGGGGAAGACACAGGACAACACAGCATGTTAAAAACTGGAAAGGCTCATGACATTACACCAGGAAAAGCAGTGTTACTTCTTGATTCTCTAGGAAGGAACACTGTGCTGCACTGTTTGCATGACAAATGCTGCCAGGGGATGGCACACAAAACTTTTCTATTTTTTTTCCCTTTAAGATAGAAATATTTATATTGAAGTTATTTATTTATTTATTTTTAAACAGTATCTAAATTACTATGCATCTTACTAATGCAGGATAAGGCTGGTTGTTTTTTCCCCAATCTCCTTTTAACATACCTGTTGATAGCACCTTTCTTCTCACAGTAAGATTCACTTGCCCATTTCGGGCTGCATTATGCATGAGATCAATCACATATCGGTGGGTTTTGCCAGCTACTGGAATCCCATCTACATATACCAACTCATCACCAGGATGTAGACGACCATCTCTGTCTGCAGAGCCCATTGAAATTACAGCTCCAATCAGAATCTATACAGTAAAAAGAAAAAAGGAAAAAAAAACAACACAGGAAGGTTAAAGACATACTCAGACTGAAGCCTGCCATACCGTACCTAAGATTTTGCTGGAAGTTCATCTTACTTTTACTTCTCTGTTTAAATTCATGCTTGCATGTCATATAGGGAAACAGTGTGAGAACAAAGGCCATGGTCACTCATCACGCTCCATTAGAAATGTCATTCTATTTGTCTGAAAAATGAGAACTACAAGAAACCTGAGAGCTCTAGTCTTGTAACATTTACATCAAAACTGCATCTCAAAAAGTAATATATTACTTCAGTCACAAGTGATTGGGTTTCAATGCAGTAGTTATAGCATGAAGTACTAAAGTCTGTAGGAGGTCTGACTAGATGAACACAATGAGCCCTTTGGGCCTTAAAATCTGAAAACTTGGGTACTGCCCACCCAAGTTTCCTGACTACTCTGCAGTATAAAACAGCTCTTATGTTTTACCTGAAAGGTGATTAGTGATGTGTCAAATAGTCCCTGGAAACACTTTGCACCTGCTTTAGGGTTCTTTAAGAAAAAAGATCCTGAGCAACTGCTATTACTGATGATAAAATTTGTTAAAGAATGAGCTGACTGACAAGAAAAAGAGGAGAAATGTTAGATATTTCTGTGTGGATGGTATATTTAGATTATGGACATGCTTAAATATGCATTTAAATGTAATCCTGTAAACCCAGTGGAAAAGGAATGCTTAGAAGATTCTAATGACTTTTTTTGCAGATATATTTTTTCCAGCTGCATCTTTTGATGATGTATTTATTTCAGGGGGGGATAAAATCTTCCAGACTTTCTCTCTTGTTTAAATCTGGGGTAAGCACTGGATGATGAACAGAAGAGGAAAAGTAGCCAGGGGAGGGGAGTAGGGCTGCTCAAGAATTAGCATAGCCCAAAGTTGTATTAATGTCTGAGCAATGCTTCCCCTGCACTCAAATTTAATAGCACCCATTGGGGGAACCTATAATTGTGGCTCCTCTGGAGATACTATGCAGACAGGCACCATAGGAGACCCTCAAGGGCTAGGTTGTGGGTCAGATTCATAGAGTAAGTATTTTCACAGCAGTGACCTTGATCTCTGACAACCATTCAAAGTTTTGCAGGGTCTGAGATGGCAAACTCCCTCAAGAAAAAAAAAATGTATTTGAAGCAAGCTTCCTATCAAGAACCTTGTAAAGTTTTCCTTCTCTCAGGTCTCCCAACAGTCCTCTTTTGTTTCCAAAATGTCGCAAAAAGAAAAAAAGTCACAGCTTTTTCCTTTTTCCTGCTGTTTTCAAGTTCCCTTTAAGTTGTGCCAAGCTGAGTTCCCAGAGATTTTCCTTTTAGATATTTCATTCTGTTCTTCAAAATGCTGAGAAGCATCTCAAAGGTTTGGAAAGTACTTTGTGCAAAACCCAACTATAAAATATACATTTATGCTCCTTTACTGGACAATAAAAAGCAACCCAAAACTATGTTTAGATAGATCTCCAAAGCTTTTCAAAGGGTTTTGATTTTGTGTCTCCAGTGAGTAAGGATTTGCAGCTAATTATCCAGGACGAAAATGTTTGTTAACTCACTATAGTTTGAAAGATTAGCATGGGAAAAATCTGTTCCTTCATTTATAATCAGAGTACTTTTCACTTACTTTATATCAGAATCCATGCTGATAAAATATCAAATAGTCTGCTCTCTTGAACCTTTAGTCTGCCAGTAGGAAGTAGAACTAGGAGTGCCATTAGTATTCATTGGCTTCATCTACACAAGACGGTGACTGCACAGTAACTAGTTACTACTATACAGCAGTGTTGTGTGGCACAAAGTGCAACGTGATGCTACTACTGCACACTAGTAATGAGCTACTGCACAGTCAGTGTCACCTAAAAGCCATTTGGTGACATTGATATGTAGTAACTGTGATTACTGTGCAGTCATTCAGTACTTGTGCAATTACTAAATGACTGTGCAGTAATGACTGCGCACTCAGCATCTCATGGAGACATAGCCAGCTGTAAGTTATAGTTGTATACTTGCTCCCTGAAAATATTTGAGCTTCATATCTGAGTTACAGTTAGGCATCATAGCAATGGTAGCTGAATACCTATAAATGAACATTTTGTTACATAATAGATCTTCTTGCCTTTTGATTAAAAATGGTCTTTCAACAAGTTATGATTCACTGGGTGCATCTACATATGCATTAAGGCATTTTTTCTAATGTGCATTAAATTTAGTACCTCTATTGTGAGGTACTAAAGAAATGTGCATTAGGCTGCCTTAATGCTCAGTAATGAAAGCACACCATTTTCAAGTAGGCTATTTTATTGCACATTAGCATCACTGCATGTTTTTTTATGTAATGCTTTAATGCGCAGAAGTATAGGCTACTGTGTATTAAAGCGCACGTGTAGACTCACCTGCTAAATAATCATCATACATGCATAATGATTTTCAAAAGCACTAAAATAAGTAGTGACTGATAGAGTTAGGAACTGAACAGTGGTTGACTTGTCTCTTATCCTGTCTCTGACCAGCATTACCAGATCCACCAGCAACGTAAAAAGAAAAGACATTGTAGACGATAATAGAATAATTTTTTCCATAGAAAGAGTTTTTTTTCAGACTCCTGTCAGTTAGGAGTGTTTTAAACCCTGATGCATGAGAATGTGTATTCCTTACTTTGGAAAAAAGAGTTTTCTATCATGTTCAATACATAAACCAGCATTTTGTTTCTGTTTTTTGTCTGAAGTTGTGCTTTGAGTGGTCGTATTTGCTGACCTATCCACAAGGTCATTCAGGCCTTTTTCTTGAGTATTTCCAGTTAATTTAGTATTGGGTATACTTTAAATAGTTGCTTTCAGTGCCCATTCCTTCTTTTTTGCCAATATGGTATTTCATCTGTCCCTACAGAACCCATTTTCCTAGCCTTCTAGGATCTCTCTGAAGTTTCCAACAGGCTTTTTTTGAGTGTTGACTAAATAATTAATTATTTTTTATCTCAAAACATTGCCATCCACTATTCATATCCTTTCAGATCATTAATAAATTTAGGCCTAACCATGCAGTAGCCTAATAACACTGCGCAACTCATCTCTATTTTATAAATGTCTTTGTGCATACAAAGCAAGCGGAGCACTTCTGTTGAACAATTTCTTTCTAAATTCTGGTATCAGATGGACAATATAACCTGAAGCAAACTCTACTAGGGTCCTACTAAAGTGCTGGCATCATCATTTTAAAAAAAGTTTGTGTAAATTGCTTTTCATAAAAAGGTATTTCCTTATGTTAAGAAACCCAATGCTCTCTTTAAGAAACTGAAACTACCAAGACAAAAGCCAATGAAAATTTCCTTTTGTTTTGTGTTACCAGAGCACACAACAGGGAAGCTGAAAAACAATATTTCAAAATGCCTTGCTGCACATTTCAGTGGAAATGAAGTGATTTGCAGGTGCCTTTCCTTGTCTGAATGTGAAAAGCACAGGTAACTGCAGATGGGCTGTGCATGGGGGAGCAGGGAGTCAGTGAAGGATTGGAAATTTAAGGTTGAAATGTTTCACTTAAAATCTGAGTTGCATGGACATTATGGAAATATTAGGTTTGTCTTCTTTGCAGATGATAAGTTTGATGATGCAAAGAGAAGACAGTCAACAGAGAGATTTTCATACTATTGGAATGATGACACTTTCCTATAGATTACAGGGTAAAATTGTAAAGGCCTCTAATATTTATTTTTAGAGTGACTTTGTATTTAGGAGGTTAAGTTCTAATGCATTTCAATGAGGCTAAGTTTTCAAAGTTTTTTTTGAATATGGGGTTTAGATTCTAAAATCCCTGGGCAAGGTTCGAAGTGCTTTTGGCACCTGAATGGGACTTAGACAAAGTTTGGGGAACTAAATTTTAAATAACAATTCAAAATGGCATTATGCCAGCAGCCACAAAATTCATGAGAAACCCCCATGCTGGACTTCAGACTTCTCTAGTTACTTATAATACAATCTCTGAGCATGTGCAGCAGTGAGTCAGGGGAAGTGTTTAGGCAGGCCTCAGCATTATGCTCCAGCCTAAGTTCTGCTGCAATTAAAATACTGCTAGGAAGCATCTAGGCTCCACCTAAGTACCTGGAGAGATTTCCACCATCAGGAAGAATAATAATTTAGCCTAACAGCATTGACGTTAGCTTGAAATGAGTGGTGGCAATGCCGATGTTTTATCCAATAACTCTGTAGTTAGAGTATGTGCTCAAGAACTGGAAGGGCACAAGTTCTAGATCCTCTTTACTCTGACAAGATTTGAATTTACAGCTCCCACTACCAAGAGAGTGTCCCAACTACCAGGGTCTGAGCCAGGCTAGGCTGAGGCTCATCCATCCCTCCTTTTTGAAACTGGGCCACTGAACAGCCAAGAGTGTGAAAGGCTTGAGGACAGAAGGAGAACAGGCGACAGGGAACCTGGCTCTATGGTTCCCTCTTAGCCCAGGGGTTATGGCCCTCTTTAAGGAGCAGGGAATCCTTGGGGTCTGGTATCTACTGCCAGGGTTATTTCTGTTTTTAACCAATGACTGTCTAATGTAAAATGTACAGATACATCTCAGAGCAGGGGCCACAACCCAGGACTACCCCCTCCCACTGGAGTGCTGTAGCTAATAGACTACAGATATAAACTTCCTTTTTCTTGTTTCTGGGACTCTTGCACTTCGAAGTTTGTGAATATCAGCAGAATTTGGGCTCTGAGCACTTTGGTGGCCTGAGTTTTGCGCACAGCCACATGGAGAAAGTCAGTCACCTGCAGGATTAAACAGTAGCAAAATGGCATTTTGGTGCCTAGCTCCCTTTGGGCATGTGCACACTGTGGTGGCAGGGTGCTGCTGTTACCATGTCTCTCATCTTCCCACCCAACATGCTCCAAAACCAGAAATATACTGAAGAGGCTACGCCAGGGTATCACTGTGGCTGGTCTTGAGGCTTTTTGGCTTGGATGTGCTTGAGAGGAGCAGCTGGGGTGACTCTGGAGTAGCCTGACCTGCAAACCTCTGGGTTTGGCATGTGTGTAGCAGGTAGGTCTGGCATGTTCAGGAACATTGGAGTTGGGGGATGGCACCGTCATGGTGCAGACATGCCTTTTGTGGATGATGATTCACATGTTTCGGAATAGAGGAGTCACCATGATATGTCCTTATTTATCAAAACATATCTGTATATAAATATGGGGAAATATACTAGTTTCTTAAACACAACCATGTGAATTCAGATACAACTGTCTGTAATATATTTTGTTTGTATAGTTTTGACTTGATAAGATGCAAATGTTTTCTAAGAGCAGGCCTTTTTATTTTACAAAAAACCACAGCAATAAGTTTTAGAATTGTATGTGTCCTCTTTTTCATGTATCCCCCTGCCTGTAAGACAATTATTCCAGTTATTCTATCATTATGCATCTCAGGAGCTTACAAGGATGTACATCTCCCCTCCGATAATATAAAACTCTTATTTCCGTGTCTGATGGATTATTGGTCCTTAAACCCATCCCTAGTACATGACTAAATGTCCTGTGGCTTTGGGCAGTTTGCATTTTAGGGCAATTCCTGTAATTGGTAGAAAAAAAAGGAAACCATCCTTCCTGGCAGGTTTATTACATTTTATTTTTTTAATTTAGAAAAGATCCTTTTCAAGCTGTTCAGAGATTTGCAATGTAGAATAAATCCAGGTTAAAGTGGATTACAGCACTGAGAGCAGATGAAGTGATCAAAGGTACATGACCAAGGCAATCCATCATGTTGCTATCTCCTCTTTGAGCATGGTACATATTTTAATATGCTTGTTGGAATTTTCTCAGTATGTGACATAAGATATGATGTTTTCTAACAGATAATACATGTGTTATTATACTGTGGCTTTAGGCTAAGGAAAATGTTACACATAACTGGTTTAAGTGATCAGGAACCAGTTTAAACCTGTAACAGAACAGAAGTTCAGTGCACATAAACAAGTTTCAGAATGGCTGAAGCTGGTTTTAAGTAAACCTGGTTGAATGTAGCAGCAGACTTAACTGATTTCAGTCAGACCAGTTTATGAAACTTCTGTCCCAGACCCTTTTCTGGTTCAAATTAAATCAGAGTCCCCCAGCATTTTGCAGCCCTGGGCTTGGCTTTGCTGTCTGCTCCAGAGAGCAGGGCTGGCCCCACCCCCCTGTTCCCTAGCTGGAGCAGCGAGGGCTGGCTCAATGTCCTCACTGGCTGGCTCACTGGCCATCCCAGACAAATCCCTGCTGGGATCTGGAGCCAAGGAGGGGACTTAAACGTCCCTCCCCCCAAGTATGGAGTTGCCCTGCCTTGCTTACTTAGTGCTGGCTGCAACTGTGGATTACAAATCCCAGAGGCACCTGGAAGTAGGAAGAGGAAGTGATGAGCAACCCTGCAGAGTCCTGCTTCTGTGAGTCTGGACTGCAAATCCCAGAGACCTTGGGGGCAGCAGGAAGAGGAAGCAAACACACAGCCCATGTTGGCTATGTGCCAGAGAGCCATGCTTTAGCACTGCCTGGCTTCTAACCTGAGCTACTGCAGATATGTGACTGCACTTCCTGAATCAAAGGTGAATGTCTGTTCATTTGCTTTTTGGTTCAAACTTTGCATTTTAGACTAAACTGCAAAGACTGAATCAATTCAGCCTCAGGCTTTTTGACTGTCTGTACTTAGCCTAACAGAACAGAAGTTCAGTGTACTTAAACTGCTTTCAAAATGGCTGGAAACTGGTTTAAAATAAACCTGGATGGATCAGGTTAAGTGATTTAGGTCAAGCTGGTTTATGGAATTTCTGTCCTAGATCCCTTCAACTTAACTCACAGTCCTCTAGCATCCCAGGATGCTGTCCAGACCTGGGCTGTGCTCTCTGCTCCAGCAGAGCAGGGCAGCCCCACCCCCAGTTGTAAGATCCCTGGCAGCCTGGAGCCTGACGGATTCCCCTGGCTCTGCCATCTCCTCCATTGGGGGAACTGGCCTGGCTTCCAGCTGGGTTAGGACTGCAGGCTTCCCTGTGTGCTGGACACAGCTTGGCTGGGGGTCTGGAGCTGGGGGGGCCCACAAGCTGAGGAAGTGGTGTGGCTGGGTGATTGCCCTGGCTCCCAGCTTGGGTGGGGGTAGTAAAAAAAAGCCCATTGGTGGCTCTCCCCCATTGCCTGGCACAGCCCAGCTGGTGGTCTAGAATAGTGGGAGGGAAGGCAGCTATTTCCCCCCCCACCCCAAATCCCCTCCTCAGCCTGCCTGCTGGCCAGGGAGAGGACATGGCTGGATCATTGTCCAAGCTCCCCATTTCTGGCTCAGCCAGGGGGAGTAAAGCTCCCACTTCAGGCTCCTCCCACTCTGCACCAGGCACAGCCCAGCTGGGGGTCTAGAGCCAGAGGGAGGGAGGCTGTTTCCCCCCACCAACTCCCTCCTCAGCCTGGGAAGGGATGCGGCTGGGTGATCACCTTTGTGATTGCCTCAGCTCCAAGATTGGGGGGGAGCAAAACCTCCACTGCAGGATTCCCCACAGCTGGGAGCTGTGACTATCACCCGGCCATGCCCCTCCCACCTGGCTGGTAGGCCAGCTGAGGAGGAAGCGTGGGGTAGGAGGGTCCTCCCATCCGGCTCTGGACCCCCCAGCCAGGCTGTGGTCGGCATGAGGGAGAAGCCCGCAGTGGAAGCCATTTTACCTTCCACCCCCCACAGTGGGGGCTTTACTCCCCTTGCCCAAGCCCGGAGCTGGGGTGATAACCTGGCCACTCCTTGGCCAACAGGCTGGCTGAGGAGGGAGTAGAAGGGGAAAAAATTGATTCTACTTCAGGCTTCTCCCATGTCCTGCACCCAGCACAGCCCAGCTAGGGGTCCAGAGCTGGTGATGGGGATGTTTCCCACCCCCCACCCACTCCCTCCTCAGCTGGCCAGCTGGCCAAGGAGAGGGTATGGCCAGGTGATTGGCTCAGCTTCAGCTCTGGGTGAGGGGCAGTGGGGGAAGAGAGGGAGAAACATCCTGCTTGGGGCTTCCCTCTTCCCCCTTTACCCTGACACTGGGGAGACCCCAGCTGAGGGTCTGGTGCAGGGTGGGGGGGTTCCCTCCACATCCGCTCCTCAGTTGCCCTGGACTGAAGAGGGGTCGCTGCTAAGGGAACCAGCTCAGAGCATGGAGGAGAAAGAGAGAAACGCTTCCCTGGGGGCTTCACCCCTCCCTCTTCCCCGGTACCAGGGAGACCCTGGCTAGGGGTCCAGTTGGGGGTGGGGGGTTTCCTCCCATGGCCCCTCCTCAGCTGGCTGGAGGCTGAACAGGGAGCATGTCTAGGGAAATCACCTGTCTCCTGGCTTTCTACAGTGGCCAGCAGGCTGGCAGGAGTGCTCTAGTGCACCTCCCCGCGTGGACCACTGCAGGGATCTGGCTGCATTTCAAGTTTGAAAAGTGAACATCAGTTCACTTCCTTCTCCGTTCAATCTAGGCAGTTTATAGAAACCTACAAAGATTGAATCGATTCAGCCTTGAGCTTTTTGAGTATCTGCACTTAGTCTCATAGAAAAATTTCATTGGTTCTAGTGAGGAAAGGATTTCACTGTGCTGCATAACATTTCAGTATATCTGAAGTAAGTATCTCCCAAAATGAATCATGTTGTTAACAATGGTATTCACTCATGCATGCACTTTCAGAATTAGAATCTTGGTTAAATTTAGTACTCGATCTCTGCAAGTCAATAATTAAAAGATGCCGGCTAATATTCAATCCCTAACAAGGTGAGGAGTGCGCTTTTCTTAAATTCATATGTACTGATTTGCAGAGACACAGTTTAGATGGAGATGCTGACAAGTTGAGGAACCTGTCTTTTTCAATGAATGAACAAGAAAATGTCATTTCTGCTAAGAGTCCTAGCGAGCCATCCCTTTATGATTATAGATTTCATAGATTTCATAGACATCAGGGCTGGAAGGGACCTCGGGAGATCATCGAGTCCAGCCCCCTGCCCAAAGAGCAGGAAGTCAGCTGGGGTCATAGGATCCCAGCAAGATAAGCATCCAATTTACTCTTGAAGGTGTTCAATGTAGGTGCTTGAACCACCTCCGCTGGCAGACTGTTCCAGTCCTTGGGGGCTTAGACAGTAAAGAAATTCTTCCTTATGTCCAGCCTGAAACGGTCTTGCAGGAGTTTGTGACCGTTTGAACTCATCATCCCTTGGGGCACTCTGGTGAACAGATATTCCCCCAGATCCTGGTGGTCACCCCTGATAAACTTATAGGTGGCCATCAGATCACCCCTGAGCCTAGGCTTTTCCACGCTAAAGAGTCCCATGGCTCTCAGCCTGTCATCGTAAGATCTGTTTTCCTGACCTCTGATCATGCGCGTGGCTCTCCTCTGGACTCTCTCAAGCTTCTCCACATCCTTTTTGAATTGTGGAGCCCAAAACTGGATGCAGTACTCCAGCTGCGGCCTCACCAAGGCCGAGTACAAGGGAAGAATGACGTCCCGGGATTTGCTCGAGAAGCATCTATGGATGCAAGCCAGCATTTTGGTTGCTTTATTAGCTGCAGCATCGCATTGCAGGCTCATGTTCATCTTGTGGTCAATGATGACCCCCAAGTCTCTGTCTTCTGTAGTACTATCCAATGTAGCACTGCTGAGCCTATAAGGATGCTGCAGGTTTTTCCTCCCAAGGTGGAGAACCTTGCATTTTTCGGTGTTAAACACCATCGGGTTCTCGTCCGCCCATTTGCTGAGCTTGTCCAGGTCAGCCTGGATCACCCACCTATCTTGTGGCGTGGATGCTTTGCCCCAAAGTTTGGTGTCATCAGCGAACTTGGCCAGTCCACTCCTGACTCCAATGTCCACATCATTAATGAAGATGTTGAACAGGATGGGTCCCAGGACAGAGCCTTGAGGGACCCCACTGGTCACAGGGCACCACGATGAGTGACTGCCATCAATCACAACCCTCTGGGTCCGACCACGAAGCCAATTTCCCAGCCAGCGGATCGTGGTGGAGCCAAGGCCACAACTGGGCAGTTTGGCCAAGAGGTGATCATGGGATACCAGATCATAAGCATCATATAAAGTGATAGTTTTCTGACATTTACAAAAATGTTTAATTTATAAAATGGAAAGTCATGTAAAAATAACTCACAGGCTGTCCAGGTTCATCTCCTCCCAGGATTCTGAAGCCAAATCCAGACTCCATCCTCCGAAGGTGAACATCCAGCTCTTTGTAGTCTGAACCTGGTTTAAAAGGAGATACCAGTGAGTAATGTATTTGTATTTTCCCTTGAATAACCTTGTGATTTGTATATTGAAAATGATTAATGAATCCTGTTACAGCTGGTGAAAACTGTAATGAAGCATAGTACATTGCACCCAGACAAAGAGAAGACACAGGCTCTTAAATATGAGGCTATATCAGAAGATGATGACATGTAGTAAAGTACACTGACCCCAAACTAGAAAGCTGTCACATGTGAATAGTATGAGAAAAATTCTGTCCAAGATACAAGGCCTGGTATGCTGCCTTCTTCCTATAACTGCCTTTGCATTGTGTTTTCTTGGTTGGCACACTGACCAGGTCTACACATGCAGCAGACTGTGCAGTTGTTACTGTATAGTCATTTAGTACTTGCATGAGCAAGTACTGAAAAACTGTGCAGTAACTGGCATTACTGCACAGTACCATCACTGCATGGTTTTTGCTCGATGCTACTGTGCAGTAACTCATTACTACTGTGCAGTATTGCCACCACATGGTTAGTGCCCGGCAACACTACTGTGTGGTAGCAACAAGCTACGGCGCTGTAGCTCATTGCTATGGCACCATGGCATCTCGTGCAGATGTGCCCAGTGATGCCCTTTACTTTGTAACTTCATTATAATTCATTAGAACAGTAATCTTCAGTGGGAGCTAGACATACATGAAAAATGATCAGATCCAACTACAAGCCAATAGTTAAATAACCCTTACAGAAAAATAATATTTTGTCCTATCATGGGTATAAAATAGTACAGTGTTTGATGCATTTAATAAAGAATGTCATTCTTCATTCAATAATACATTGAATAAAGAATTTCAATGAAAGCTGTCAAGATCCTAAAATTTTGGGGTTTAAATGGAATGCTAAGAAAAACATTAACTTAAACACTTTTATGCTGTTTCAATTAAAGGCTCAGCGGCTTTATAAATCATTAAACTCTGCTTTCAGATGACTATAACTTGGCTGTAAAAATATGTTCTGTGCTAGAACCTGTCATACAAGCTTCTAGCTCAAGAACACTTTGCATTTTTTAAATGAAACTCTTAGAGAAATAGCTTATTTTAAAGTTAGTAATGTACTGGGTAAAAAAAATACTAATTTAAAGTTTCAGACTTGCATGCACTCATCACTTACCATTTTAAAGAAAATACAGTAAAATAGTGAGCACTCAAGGGACTGACTAAAATCGGCTGCTTTAACAAAGATGGTCATCTAGTCAATATATTGGTAATAAAGTGTGATGCTTACCTAAAACAGGGGTCTCCTGAACACATTTCATTATAGTCCATAAGTTGGGATAATGCTTTTCAGCATTTTCAAGCCTGTTACATCATGGACTTCCAGATTCATACTGTTTGAGTTCTTTATTCATCAAAAGTGGTTTTGCACGCTAACTTTATTTCCCCCCCAAAATTGTAACTTGTAAAATTCTCTATTGTGCCTTCAGGAAGCGGAGCTTTAGGTGAAGTAGGTTAAAGGTAGTTGATCTGAAGATTCCTGGGTACTAATAGTTACAGGATCCCATAGTGGGCTGCCTTTAGGTTATGGCACCGCTCCAAATCTTCATAGCATCGCATGAAGTAGGCCTTAGCCTTGCCCCGCTGCACTCATCTTCCCCCAAACCAGAGCTCTCAAGGGGCATATGAGGTTACAAATGCTGGTTCTATAGTACAGCTGTGCTGGATAAATTCTCACCAGACCATTAGGGCATATTAAAGGGCCCTCTGCACTGTTGGAATAGTTCATTGGTATATTTTTGGGAGACAGAGACTGTTCCAAGAAATATTAAGAGGGACACTAGTTGCAAATGAGAAGAAAGAGCTTCAACAATGTATGAAAACAACTGGCATCATGGTCCATTGTGGGTCTGATCCTAAACCTAGAAGTCAGTGAGAGATGTTAACAGTCTTAGTATCAGATCCCTAAGGAGTTAGTCTTTTGACTGAAGGGCACATAAGGATCCCTGCATCTCTTGCATATTTATGGCAAGAGCAGGGCTTAACTGTCTACTGATCCCCACTGTCTCCAAATTAACTAATAATTTCCCATGTGACATTTATCAAATGCTTAACAGAAGTCTAGGCATAATAGATCTACCACATTTCCCTTGTTTAGAAATATCAGGGGGGTTTTTTTTAACCAAAAAGAAAGATCAGATTATTGTAGCAATCCTGAATTGGAAGATTTGAGAAATCCTTCTTATCAAACTTGTATTTTGATATCCCAGTCCTTTCAATATTTTGCTATGTGTATTTTCTGCCCATCTTCCCTCTTTAGTATAACTTTAGTGCCTGCTCTTAAGATTCAGGCTTTGAGCATGGGTTTTTCTATGAGGGATTGTTACTTATGCCAAATTTTGGCATTTTCCCTGGTGCAGATAGTAATTTCTTTCATAGTTAAAGATAAAATTTATTTACTTAGAATAAAGCAATACTATTATGCCCTAAGGTCTACTAAACCCTGAATATAAGTATATATGCATTATAGAAAATGCAGCTTAGTAAACTAGGTTAACACCTTGCAATCTACCACAGGTAAGTAAAAATGGGTAGTTTGTTGCTTCAGGAGCAAGGCAGAGACTGAATTATGACAGGTTGTTTCCTGACGCAACATCTTGCTCAAAGCCAACTTGACTTAGTTACGTGACACATTACTTTCGCTCCCTTTATGTGGAAGTCTAAGTAGCTGCTTCACTGCAATTATTTTTCTGTGCATGAACTAATGATAGAAGTAGCCTGAACAGGGGAATGAGAATGTGTCTTATACTTCCTTACTTTACAGCAACTAGCTGTTGGTAGCATGTTATCAAGGTTCAGTGGGAGTAAACTTTTTAATAGAATATTTAGCCAGAAAAAAATAAAATTAACCAGTTGCCAACTTATTTAACTGTCCCGTGATTCTGAGACTTAAATGAGACAAACAGCGATCTCATTGCAACACAGTAAGGGTGCTCCCGAACATTGGGACATTCTGACTGATGGTTCCTTATGAAATGGATGTGTGTTTTATAATACAAAAATTGCACTTTGGTGTATTGTTAGTGATCAGAGATATCTCATACATGTGAAGGTGATTACCATCTTTCAGTTTATTTTTTGGTATTGTATTCATTCAAATTCCTAGGTGCATTTCAGATTGATAAATGTGTACACATTTTTTTTAAGGCATGAGACTAGAAGAGATGCTGTGTTACAGAAAATGATTGGTTCTTTTATGGATGATTCAATTCCTACAAATGCAAAGAAATAATTTCAAATTGACCATGTAACTGGGTTAACTTTTTATATGGGAGGATGCTGTAAAAACTGCCTTCAGGTTTTTTCTTAAATTTCTTCAACCTCTTAGTTAAAACAGGAACACGTAGTGTTATCATTAAGAAGTTTGCAGTTTTACAGTGTTTATTCAGTTCTCCTGGTATGAGTAAACATGATCGATCTGAAGATAACAGCAAAAAGGTCTACATGACAGAGAGAGGACAAATCAGGAACTTACAAATTATTCTTATGAATCATGGTTAATGTAAATGCACAACAAATTTATTGTAGAGTTTCAGGTGTTCTTGAAAAATACAAAAAGATTGAAAACCAGGTATGAACCAAGTCATCTGACATTAGTGGATTTTTTTCTAAAATGCAATCAATTTTGTTTTGTACATATGCAAAGAAAGAACCTAGTAAATATGGGCTGCAGTACAGAAAATAGCAGAGCTAAAAAGGAAATATGTATCCTCTGGAGTTAATTCAAAAGTCTATATAAAGGGAAATGTATAATCAATCTCTAAGCCCCAAAAGGTGTGGGAAAACAACCTAAATCCCTATTTCTGCAATTATTTAAGCACACAAGTAACTTACATGTGTAAGCAGCATTTACTTTAACAACATGAGACTTCAGAAAATTGAACCAATTCTTTCCAAAATGTTGACATTTTAAAAAAACAGATGCTGGTTAAAATGCTGAGAAAGTTCTTATATTTATTTATTTATTTTAGAGAGAGAGAGAGAAATGTTTAGGGATGAAAGACACCTTTGCATCTGTGTAATCCTTTCTTTCTCCCTTGGCAAAGTCGACTTTGCATTACCTGCAAATATATTCAGTTAGGCCCAGATCCTATTCCATCTCTTTACTGTTGCCAGCCCAGAAAGCGCACGTTTGAACTCAGGAGTATAATCCTATTCTGCCAAGGAACAGTGAAGTCTTGTGTGTCCCTAGTGGCTATACCTTCCTATGGAAATGCATAGTTCATTCAGGGGATGGGAAGCTTCGTATGACTCTAGAGATTATCCTGTTCTGCCCAGAGGGGCACATGGCTCTCCCTTTCTTTCAGTGGGACAGTGCTTCTGTCAGGTGGGGATCTAACTTGTCAAGAGGGTAATGCCTTTTTGAGCTCCAGTCCAGTCTGAGAGCATGTGTTTACCTGGACCATTAAGTTTCACTGACAAATATCAGCACAGCAGAGAAGAGACATCCCACTTTTCTCCATTTGCCTAGTGGTTAGGGCATGCATCCAGGAAGTGGGAGACTTGGGTTTTAGCCCCTCCTCAGCCAGAGGAGTTTTGAATCCACATCTCCCACTTTTCAGAAAGTGCCTGAACCACTAGGTAGGGGTCAGCAATGTCTTTGGGCAGAGTGCAAAAAAACACCCACAACCTTGACCTGTAAGATGTTGGCATGATGGGGAGGATGGTGGGGGAGCCAGGAGGGGTCTGATTCTTGTTGTGGCAGTGTAGCTGCAGTCCCTTCCCTGCTGTCTGCCTTGAGGCATGTGTGCCAAGTAAAATGCTCTAGCTTGCGTTGCCTACTTCTGCCCTACATTATAGGCAATGCAGGGCACTTCTTCTGTTGAAGGAATATAAAAGTTGTTGAAAGTCATGAAAAGCCAGGAAGCAAGTAAGAGTGAGCCCGACACTACAACCTTGTGAGCTAGACATTTCTCTGACAAGAAGGGAGCTCCGAGCTCCTAATGCTGTTTATGTATTTTATTCCATTATTATCTAATTCAAAATGTATGAACAGCATTGGGAGCAGAATTCAAGTTCAGTCCTTCCCTTCCAGGAGACTGCCCACCCCAGGTTCCTCTTTGCCGTCCTTTGGGGAGAAGGGCATCTTCTGGTAAGTGGGAGAGGTAGATTCAAATGCTATCAGGCTAAATTGGTAAATCCCCTTAGCTCTAGCCTTTAAAATTGGCATGAAGTGGATGCATCCCCCATCATCCTCACTGAGGTGATGCATGCATAACCTTATCATAAGCCAGATGCTCTTTGTGATATTCCTTTGTCCCATGATCAGAAACATAATTAGTATGGGATGCAATAGGACTTAGGTGGAAGTAGACATTTAGGTACACTTCTGGGAATGTGCAGTGGGCTAAGTCTAGTTGTCTAGCAATTGTTTCAGGTCAAAAAGTGCATATTTAGGAAGCTTAGTGGTTTTGTAGCTGCTGAATGAAGTGGATTAGAACTGCAGTTACTGACACTGATGCTTAAAAGACACGAAGAGTGCCATTTAAATGTCTTCTAGGTGGAACAGGATCTGTTTAAACTTTTGGCATTAGATAAAGGAATATTATTTATGTTACTACACTAGGTGACCAGCACAAATAATATCAAACTCTGTTAATCAAAACCTATCAAAATCTATAGGAGCAAGAGATTTAGTGTGTAACACTGTCTAGCCTATAGCTAAGTAGCAAACTGAAAAGCTGTACTATACAGAATGGTGATTGGACACTTGCGATTGGCCATAACCTGGAGCAATGATTAAAGGAGGAAAAGTTACTTAAACATAAAATGGAGGACAATTATTTTACAGAACAATGAAGGCTGAAGAATACTTGCCAGAGGAATCCATTCGAAAACCAGTCCTGGGCGGCACTTGCTCTGAATAGGAAAATGGGGAATTAAAGATGAAATACATTTCTCAAGGTATTTTAAAGATGTAGCACCATCTTCTCTATGGTGATCTGAATTACTAAAGTGAAATCAATAATTGTTATTAGCTATGTTTTCCCTCAATTTCTAGCTCATAGACATACATATTTTAGCTAGTCATACATATTCATAGACCTCTCAATTTCCTTCGTAAAGTGCAACAGATAGTAAACTGGTGGAATTACTTCAATGTAACTGAAATTGTAAAAGTTAATAAAAATTGTACGAGTTAGTAGAAATAGCTATATGTTTCATATACAACATTAAACATTAATAGAAACTTAAACAGCTGAAACTAAAGGACTCATTGAAGTTGATTCTCCTATCACCACCAATAGGAGCAGAAACATGAGAAAGAGATGTATATTGCAAATACTAACAGGTGAACCTGGAGCTGAGTCCTCTTTTACGGCTCTTTTGTGCATTACAAACTGCTTTAACTATGAACTTGCACCTTATGATCTCTACTTAATGATTATGCAACAGACCAGGATCCTAGTGACTGGCAAAGAATGGTTGGGTAAATCACATACCATAAATCATTGTCAAGCTATTCATTCCATAAATGGCTTGTTTTTGATGCTATAAGTGCAACTTGATCTCTCAGAGTGGTTCCCAAACTTGGAGCAATTGGCCTTTGTTAACTTTCCAAATTTCCTGCAGATGATCATACATCCTTATCAACACACTTTTCATTGAAATGAAAAGTGTGGTACAATTGAGAAAGCACTGATTAGACATGTTTGCCATTGCAGTCTGGCATGTGTCATATCAGTATCTGTAGCAGGACTATAGGACTGTTACTTTCCTGAGTCTGAAGACTCTCAGCATGGAAGTATCTGAGAGTTCACACCACCAGATGAACTGGTCTCCTTGATGCAGATATGGTCTATAGTGTGTATTTTAAAAATACATAATAAAAATTGAGGCTAAAAAAATAGTATTTTTTAAATACAGTGGGACAGAAACCACTGGAGCAAACAACCTGGTTTCTTAGCTACAAGTCTTTTAAAAATATATATACTCAACACACTTTTGAGTAATGCCTAAAAATGTGTAATCTCTTACACTGGTTTCAGTATTCTTTGTTTTCCTAGGAGTGCTATACAATCTATCTTCAAGGGGTGTTTGGGCCCCCTCCAGCATGAACTACGAAAGGTTTTAACTATCACTGTTTTACCTAAGCAGACCGGAGATTTTGGGAAGAGGTGATTAAGAGAAAGCAGGCATACTTTCCTGCCACTTCCATCCTGAAATAACCCATCTACAGTTGAAAACTTCTCCCTTCAGTCAATATTGAATAAATATTCCAGGATCAAAATCTTTTCCAGCAGGGGAAGAACTGAAGTCATTTGAGAACATATGCTATATTTTTATAAGAGTAGGAAAAAATAATCCCATTGTTTCAGCCAAATTTAGGTAATTTATATTCTGCTGTCCTAAAATCCCTTTTGGTGTTTGGAAAGGGCTGGGTTGGACTCTGGTTTAAATTAGAGAAGGTATCCTTATTCTCCTGCTGTCTGAAGGGCTGTGTAAAGTACACATTAGAGGGGGCTGCAATCCAAATGTACTTCAATGGCAAATAAAGCAATTCCTTAATATACTCTGTAGTTTGTAAAGTGATCTGGGATTTTTCAAGATGAAAAGTGCTATCTAAATGTAAATTATACTATTGGAAGAAATACTGGAAGTAGGAACCTTTGAAAAAGATGCTGCTCCACTGCACACTGAAAGAAATGTTCTCCTCTACTTAAAGCTTTTTCTGGATTTTAATGGAATTTTAAAATGAAAGTATGATTTTAATGCACAAAAACCAATTTCACTTGATAGTCCCTATAAGATTTTATGCTTGGAGGTATCTAAGCTTTTTTAAATGGTCATCCACCTGGACTTACTCTCTCAAGGGATTCTTAATTTGGGTCACTTTGTGTTTCTTATTAGTATTTGTCAATCTTTCCAGTACTATTCTGTATTGGCTTGTGCAGCATTCTGGAAAAAGATGGAATTACTGAATTATATTAATGCCGTTATAATTATAAAGTTTGAGGTTTTTCCATTTTGTTAATTGTCCCTTGGTCCAATCAAACTATTTTGCATGAGAAACTGAGCACTGAAAATGACCTTGTGTGCCAAAGATTTTATGTGCAGATTTTATATGCCAGAGTCTAAAACTGAAATCCATGGAGGCCCATGTGAGGACAACCTAAAACCCAGGTTTTCCATTTCATAGGTGAGTGCTCTTACCAGTAAGTTATTCAATATATAAATTCTATTTTTTAATATTGGCTTCTCCTTTCAAAGTGTGCCTGCTGGTGCCTACATTCAAGAGAGGACACTAGGCTCTGAACAGTTTCTTTGGATTTCCTTCTTTCATGAATTTTTCCTTTTTCCATGAATTGTTCACAGACAATCTCATTCAGTCTGATATGGCATTTGTTCCTGAGCAATTTCATTTTCTTTGTTTTACTACAAAACACTACATATTTTTCCATTTTGTCCTTTATAACTTTTTGTTCTAAATCAACAGTTCAATAGCAATTTTTTATTTAATCTATTTTATACCCTCACAGATCTGAAATACAGGGTTTTTTTTTTTTTTACTATTCCTAGAGTACTGTTGCAGTACTAAAGGGAAATTGCTTTAGCATATACTCACTGAAAAGAGAATTGCTTTCTCTGACCATGCCGGAGTAATGTTTCTTTAGAAACAGTCTCATCCCTACATATCGCACAGGATATACAATAGTAATAGTGCAACTTTTTATTTAAATGAAAATATCACCTTTTGGATGGTGGGGACTTGGAGCTTGGCTCGCATATTATGTAACATACCAACAACTAGCAGGAGACGTATAATAAGGAAAGGTCTCTGAGAATGAATGTGAATGGGATCGCACCTCTCAAGAGTATCCAGTAGCCACCCATTATCAGGTGCAGAGATGTAAATTGCTGTTCAACACTCACATAGACGTATGCTCAGGCAGTCGAAGAAGCCTTGGAGAACAACAGAGTCTAAGTGAAGGGGGAGATATAACCTGAAGATCTTGCTTTTTCTCCTCTCTTTTCCTTCCACCCTTCTCTAAAATATAATGAAATCTGTCACAAAAATCAAAGAAGTTGATGGATGTACTAGCTGAGGTTGTAACATGACTGCCTATCTCTCTAGGATGTGTCCATGGACTATAAGATTATGAGATGGATTTGGACTTGTCTTCAGCCAAGCAGAATTGTGCTAATCCTGTATACAGCAGCAATCCAAAATTCAGAGCTGTAGTGAGCTGAGTGCCCGAGGCAAGGAGTGGGGATTGGGCATGGGGGGATTGTGATGCCTGTAGACTGGCGCAGTGGGGAACATGGGGAAGGGCAGGTTTACTTTCCTGGGCTACTGCTGCCACTGCTGTGGCTGTTGCTGCTGCTGTAGCAGTGTCAGTTCCCCTGTGGTGGCAGCAGGGGATGGCTGGGCTCCCTGGGAGCTGACCCTGCTGTCCTCTTCACTCTTTCCCTCCCACTTACGTACATCATGGGCTGTGTTTGCTCTGGCAAATGCTTTCCAGAAGGGGAGCCCCACTCCACTGACTCTGCTTGGTGTGGCACTCCTTCGCTTGACACCTACAGCTGGGAAGGGGCAGCACAGGACTTCCCCTGCTGTTACAAAGACTTCTGGGAGGCCGGGGGGATGATTCAGGTCTCTCCTCATAGTCAGTGCCTAGGGCAGAAGCCCTGGTTCCCCTGGCCTAGTTTTGCTAAACTTTGCTGGAGATGTTCATTTTACAAAAAATATTCAGAGACTTTGCTTTCCAATATACACTAAAGAGCTGGGAAATACCCTTTAATAAACAACAGCTGTAGATAAAGGAGAAGGTGTGCATGTAGCAGTTTTAAGCTTCCTTTTAATTTCATTACATTCTGTTTAGCATCCCTTCATTTGGTATTGATTCCTTACATTAAGATTTAGCCCTTCAGCTACTAGGAAGTCAGGAAACGGGGCTGCTAGTAAAAGCCAGTATAATGAGACCAGACTGTCTCATTTCTAGTTCCTTAGTGATAGCCATTTCTGTGACAGTCAAGTAAGTATAGCACAGAAGTAGGCAGTTACAAATGTAGAAGACGCATGGTAGAAAGAGCTCATGCTCTAAGAAAAGAAAATCTCCCTGACACTGAGGGGGAAGCTGGGTGTGGCCTGGAAAAGAACACAAGATTTAATGGTGTGGATTTATTGTGTAGTTTCCCCTTTCTCCATTTTTTGCATTAAACTAAGAAAGCAATGAGAGGGGAAAAGTTTTTATAATAATTGGACATAAATAAGTGGCAGAAGGGATTTTTTTTTTATTGTGGGGCTTTAACCTCTTCTCTTTATGGTGTCTGTCAGTGCAGACATATCGATAAATATACAAAAGCAGAAAAAAGGGGCAAGCTGAGGCACTTAAAGCAATCACTGAAAATACATCTAGGTCTCCCCATCTTCCAAATAACAAGACAAATAGGATAAAATTGGTTCTTGGTTTATTCAGGATCAGATCCCTTTCTTCATATCATGTAAATGCTATCTGAAAGATTTATTGATGGGTTAATTGTGGTCTTCTTGTAGTTTGTCATCATTTCTAGAGCCAGAACATCCCACATATTTGCAGTCCATCTGTTCACAGAAGGAGCACTAGATAGTGCCAATATGTTGTGAAGTCTTTTTTCTAAACAATGTGATGTGAAATGAGAGTTCCCCAGATGTCTGTAAATTCAGAGGTAGGTCGTGAGCCAGCCACAATATTTTCTTTCTTTTTGACTAAAAGAATGAACTTATGCTCAGTCTTTTTCTTTAGGATAAGCATTTGTTAAGTGCTCCCACTATTCATGCTGTTAAACAAAGCTTATTTCATATGTAACGCTCCAAGTACAATATTAATATTTATTGTGTAAATAACCTGTTGTGCTCTCTTGTCTCATGGGGGACTCTTATATTCATCAGCCTCCCTAATGACTGCTAATAAAGATTGTGATTCTCTTTTATTTGTTTATGGGAAGATTATTTGTAAGAATGTTTTGAGAACTACCTGATAGGTAAAAGTACAGAAGAGGCTGCCCTGAAAACGTGTAGCAAATTCCCATTTTTAGCTTCAAATGCAGTTGAATGTCTTAGGAGAAAAATGGAGGGAACAGATCAAACCTCTTATTCATGCACTCCACTTTCTTTAAAGCCCTTCTGTGCACTTCAGCATAAACACAGAAAGAGATAAGCATTTTTGTACTGTCTAAATGCCTCACGAGAGGATGTGGCTTACTGAAAATGGGGAAAAACCTCCAAATAATCCCTGAAAGCAGCACCTTTATGTTTAAGTCAATTTGGAGGTAAATCATTCTATTCAAACAGCTGAGACTAGAGAAGAGGTCCTAGATCATCTCTCATATCTTTTTAGCCAAAGTGCAAATGGCTCAAATGGTCAATAAATCTTCTGTTCAAATGAAAACACAATAATCTTTGCTGATGATTTAAGTTTCAGGATCAAGGCAAGGTCCCAATAGTGGTAATTAGGCAAAAACATCTGAAAACACAACTAGAATTGATGAAGGTGGCCTGGTCATCTTGCTGGCTCCTCATCTGGGCAGGATGACAGAGAGAAAGGAACTCGTTTCTACCAGGCAAGTGGAACAGTTTTGGGGACACTCCAGGGCTGTGCAGAATAGGGAAAATTCCTATTGGCAAGATAATCCTGGAAAAATTAGGACTGTATAAATAAGTATCATCCCTATACACAAAAAACAAGATGAAGAACACTGATGTGAACAGACTTTCTTCAAAATTTCTAGTGCTAGTGAGGAGGTCCCAGAGCCTGAAGATTTCCCTGGCATATGTAGCATATTGTACACTGCTTATAAGGAGCCGTGAAAGCATAAGCATTTGCTGAGCAGTTCAGGAGATTCAGTTGCCAAAATGCTTCTAGGGAAAAAAAGGAAAAAGTGGAGTGGATCCCAATGAATTAAAGATTTAGTATAATGATCAGTGCTTTATAAATAAGATTACAGTAGACATAACTCCAGACTTACTCTTAACATTACCTTCTAGAGTTTGAAGATCTGCAGGTTTTGATCATGGTGGAATAGGGGGCAGTAAAAAGGGAAAGTATTCCTATTGGTGTAAGATATGAAAATGGGAGAAGAGGACTAACAGTGCCTCAAATACCTTTAGCGTAGAAAGCAATAGGATAACAATAGTGAAGGCACAAGAATGATGGCAGTTGTACTGATATGGTTAAGGTAAGAATCTAGATAAGTATCGTTCTGTTATAAACAGAATGAAGCGGAGAGACCAGTCGGCAGAGTATTTGATGCCAGAATGCGGCACTCAAGAGGCATGGAAATGCTATACAATGTATGGAAAGGAAGAGCTGCCAAAAAGTCTATAGTACTGAAGAAGTTCTTGCTGCAAGATCCACAACAGTAGCGCTTTATTATCCCATGAGCTATTCCAGTGGGATAGTATGGCTGATAGGATGAGGACACAGCCACCCTGCAAGCTAGTACTTTTGGAGTAAGCTAAGACAAACACTAATCGAAGTGAACGCAATGGAAGTCTCCTCTCATGAATTGATCGGGGGAGGGTCTCTCAGAAGAGATAAAGATGCCAGGATCAATTCAACCATTGGAGTTCTGGTGGAAAAAAGCCTAATTGCAAATATAACATTTTTCTGACGGTGTCAGGATTATCTCACATGCCTGTGGCCTTTCACAGAGCCTGCTGGGTGAAGGAAGAACAGTGCTAGACATGAGCTTATCAGGTTCAAATTCTCTTCTTTGTGGTCTCCAATAAGACTGTGGTGTGGAAGTAGCGTTGCAGGGAAGCAAACCACATCATGAAGCCAAAATCAGAACCCTGGTCAGAGACAGGTTGACTAAAGGCAACCTAGCTGAAAAGCACTTAAGAAAGCAATTAGCTGGAGGCTCTCTGCTCCTAGATTTTAAGCAAAATTTTCCGCTCCGAAGATTTTAAGCAAAGCTCCTCCTTAGATGGCTTTGACTTCCTTTTCCCATTTTCCCTTTTTATTTTGGATATGAACTACAAAAGAGAAGGAAATAAAAGTTATAGAGCAAACGGATTTCTGTGGGACGCTTCAGCATTGCAGTGATCATGAGCCATACCTGCTACCTCAAGCTATGTAGAAAAAATATTTGAAGCTGTGTCTATGTCTGAATCACTGATTCTCTGAATCAGCACTGAATCTTCAGATTCGGATTTGGATGAATCGAATCAGGGACAGTGGTCCGAATCAACGAATTGAATCACTGTCCCTGATTCAGTCTGAATCTGAATTGAATAGGGCCGCTTCGCACACCCCTAGCTTCTATCCCTGCTCTAAAGGAGTGGGTGTGAGAGATCCCGGGATACTGGAGAACTTCAGCTTGGGTGGTGCATCTGCGGGGAGCAACCACACCTTAATGGAACAGGACCCGGGTAGAGATAATCCTGCCCTACAGTGCCATAATTTTGAGCTGCATTATGCATGCTTAAAACCACTTAAAGGTATTAATGTGTGGACAATCCAGGGGTTACGAGCTCCAGGAGCTCCCCAAAATTAACAAGGTCTTTAGGCTCCAATAGTCTCTAAAGGACAGTCCAGCAGCTGTGGTGTGGGAAAGCTCAGCACTGCTGGGCGTTGTGAAGAGGGCTGGCTATTTACCTGAATTCTCCTACAATATAGGAATTCTAAGCCAAGCTGATGTTTGCTTGCCGCCAGCATGGTAAGATTCACAACTAAAAGGTTGGTTACAGTAATGGATTAGGTTGAGACCTGCTTCCACACTTTACACATCTAGGCCTCAGTGAATAGCAAATTTCTCATTGGTTTAACCTCAGATTTCCCCCCAAGATTCAATGTCAAGTGCTCAGTTCTTGTTTAACATCATATGAAAAAATTCCTTTTGAGCCAGTGGGAGTCATTCATATTCTGTTGGGTTGGTGCAAGGCAGCCATAATCATGTCTTTTGAATATATGTATATTGCAGTAATGCCTGGATCATATTGTGATGGGCGCTGCATATGTACTTAGTCAAACATTAATACATAGATCAAGAGCTCACATCTTGCTGCCACTTAAAGCCAATGGGAGTTTTCTCTTTGAGTATAATAGAGCACAATCTTACCAAAAGCTCCTTCCAAACTTGCAAAGAAAGATCTATTTGTCTAAGGATGCATTCATTCTGTTTCATGTGCACACCATACAATCAGATTCATTGCTTACAATTCCATTTCCTTAGTTATATGATTAACTTTACTTATAAAATGCATCTTATCACTTGATCAGCTAGTGCAGTTGAAAATCTATTTGCATAACTTTGTATGTGTGAATTGTGAAGGTATTGTTGCATCCTTAATACTTCCATCAGTTGTAAAACTGACATTTCGTATTATCCTAAATTCTCTGAGACCTACTTGAAAATCTAACAATCAAAATCACTTTCCATCCTCAGTACTGTGGTGTTGATATTCTCATAATCCTATTTGAAAATGCTTTTGGTATTACTGTCAGCTCAAATAACCAACAAAAATATTTTGCCCTGCTGAGGAACTTTCTGCAAAAATGCACAATAGAGGAATGATTTAATATCTGCCTCATAAATCAGCCTCCTTGTTTAATATTAATTCTCTCTAATTCCAGGGTGGTAAATTCTTTTTAGTATCTGCAACATTTAAGGACTTCTTGGGATTATAGTTTGGTATGGCAAAGAAATGGAAATAAACAGCTTGTGTTGTATTAAGGAAATGCTTCAGCATTACTTAGCCTCATAAATATACCCAACTTAGGGAGGACTATTTTGAGTATAACAAGTAGTAATTTATATTTATATAGCATTTTTCATTATTCATGTTTAAGAACTTCAAAAAAATAGGAAACCATTATTATCTGTCTAGTTTAAAAGGAGCATTGGCTGAACAGAGGCAAAGTGACTTGCCAAACAATTTTAGTGAGTCTGTGGCAGATTAGAAATGAGAATATTCATTTTCTGACTCCAAGGCTCAGATGTGTAGTCCCTTTACTAGACTGTATCTCCTTCTTAAAGAAAGGAATGTCAAGGTTAATTTAAAAAAAGATTTGAAATCTTGCCAATGTAAAAAAAAAGATCAGCAAAACCCATTTTGTACAGATCAAATATGAAAAAAGCCATGTAAACAAATTTTGGGCAGGAAAAGGGGTGCAAATTCTGCAAAAACTCTCTTTAATTTTTTCATCAAAATGTCAAATATTTCAAACTTTTTTCAAGCAGATCCACTTTATCACTTCTCAGTTATAAAAGTTTTAGACATGCAAAGTGTTGTCTTGAGAATTCTGCTTACCTATGGACTGAAATACTGAACTCCAAAGGGACAATGTTTCATAGTTGGTAGGGTGGGGAGGGACCTGAGCAGATCATCAAGTCCGACCCCCTGCCATGGCAGGAAAGAGTACTGGGGTCAAACGACCCCAGCAAGGTGAATGTCAAGCCTTGTCTTAAAGACCCCCAGGGTAGGAGCCAGCACCACTTCGCTTGGAAGTTGGTTCCAGATCCTAGCCACCCTGACAATGAAGTAGCACCTTCTGATATCTAGCCTAAATCTACCCTCTGCCAGCTTGTGACCGTTATTTCTAGTCACTCCTGGGAATGTGCTGAATTTAGATTTTTTTTAAAATTGGATTTTATTTGTTCTTTAATCCATCACTTTTTAGGAAGCCAAATGCCTTTAATGGAATCTTCAAGTGACATATCAGCATAATGCTATCTGACAATGTTTCCCCCTTGCTGGTATTCTAAATCAAACCAAAAGCGAGCACCTGTAGTGATACTTTAGAAGAAATATTGCATGTGAATATGCATTAAAAATGCTTGACTGCTACTCTCAGAAAGAGTTATTTATAAATCTGCATATGAAAAAATCCTGAGGTTCTTATTTATTAAAGGCAACAATGCATTAGATGAATACAGATACTATGTGTGACTTAATTTTTGGTTCTTCTCCAGACTTGTCAAACCGCTTGATGGCATAAGAGATTACAGTGCGTGCCTAAAATTGAAGGATTTCTAATAATTAACATGAATATTATTGGCACCTTGATCAGAAGACAAAATAACAACAGAGATTTAGAAAGTCAATTTTGGCCTGACACTAAAAGCTGGAACAGTAGGTATCCATATTTCATTTTTGATAAGTTCCTATTGCTAGTTCATCACATTCTTCCTACTGGCATGTTTGTGTCACATGAGCAGTCATACCAACTGCAGAATGCATGAATGGACTACCTAGTTATCCAAATAATTGGAAATGAATATTTTATTATCTTTCTTTCTTAAGAAGAAAATAAAAATGGACGTCTTGTTGTAAATAATGTATACAAAAACTATGTGGGTTGTTGACAGCTTTACAAATCAGCATTTGATTGATGTCTCCCTGGAGAGGACTGCTCAATCTTTACCTCATAAATCATATATCACAACAATCAGCACTCAATATAAAAATAATCGAGGAGGAAGGACAGAATTTAGGTAATAATGAAGATTGGGTTTGCAATTGATTGTTATTTCAAATGTTATATTTTCCCTTCATTTCAATATCCTTTTTCTATAGTGAGCAAGTCAGCAAAATTCAGGGGATGGCTAATACTCAACTTCTGTCACGAAAAAAAGGTTGAGACTTCCACTGAAGCTATAATATCAACTGCTGCATGTCAGGCATAATTTCCATCAGTCATATGGAGCTCCTGACCCATATATTTAACTTCTATTGTTATCAATAGAATGAACACATGTCGAACAGGAATCTGATATATGCCTCTACTTTAAAGTTCAGAGTATGAGAGAGGGAATGTCTTCAAGAAAATTAGTGTAAAATATTTAAGTTGTTAACAAAAATTCTAGGGGCTCTACTATTGTATGAACAATCCTGCTTGAAATTATACTGCAGTGGTATTCTTTCATC
Organism: Crocodylus siamensis; assembly: GCF_052110815.1. Lineage (NCBI taxonomy): Eukaryota > Metazoa > Chordata > Crocodylia > Crocodylidae > Crocodylus > Crocodylus siamensis. The sequence goes on along the minus strand of NC_143398.1, from coordinate 21,843,227 downwards.
TTGAATGCCAGCTTCACAAAGGCAATTGTTATAACACATTCTGGGAAGGACCTCCTACTGGGGAGAAGAGACAGGGAGAAAGAGAAATTGTGGCTTTGGATGTTGAGAAAGAGAGAGGTGGGGACCAACTAGCAAAAGAGTAAAGAGAAAGAAGAGACTCGGTCCTCTTTCCAGGATGTTTCAGTGATTTTTGAGTGGTCACAGTAACAAAAATGCATTTTAAAACAGAATTATTGGAAATAAAGCACAATTGCAAGTCATCATTCTACATGTCTATAATTTTCAAATCTTTGCTGCCAGGTCTCCTGTTTTATCGAATACTTATAGTTCATGCAGAGTAATTTTTGTATAACAATTTGAAAAAATTGATTCTGCCCATCTTGCACATAACACACAAAAAAATCACATTAGGCCAAATGGTCTGTCATGAACCTAGACCAGTAAAATATGCTGCAGCGAAAAGAAACGGAACCTTCTCTGTGGGAACTAGAAGGACATTGCAAATGGGGTCCCACAGGGGTCTCTAGCTACATACTCAATTAATGGCATGATAGGAAGCAGCTACAAATTGTTAGACATATTTTGTGTAATAACTTTGTAGCTTATTCCTCCTTTTATCGTGCCATTAATTGATTGTGTGGCCAGGTGACCACTTAAGGTGTGATTAACTGGTTAATTATGCCTTAAGTATAATGTGTAGGTGGGAAAATTCAATAGGCAAGTGCAAAATGCTACACTTAGGAAAAAGTCACATACAAAAATACAAAATGGGGACTAACTGGCTTAGCCAGATGTATGACAGAAAAAAATCTTGTAGCTCTAGTGGATCTTAAGCTGCATATAAAATGAAAAATGTGAAGCTGTTGCAAAAAAAGAAAAAAAAGAAAAAAAAAGTGAATCTCATTCTGGGATGTATTAACAGAGCCATCATTGATTCACAGAAGGTTAGGGCTGGAAGGGACCATGTGAGATCATTGGGTTTATCCCTCCTGCTCTGGCAGGAAAGACTGCTGGGGTCAAATAACCCCAGCAAGGTGTGCATCATATATAATGCAATAGAGACAATTATTTCCCTCTGTTTGGCAGTGGTGAAGCTCCAGTTGGAGTACTGCATCCAGTTTTTGGCAGCCTATTTTAAGAAAAAAGTAGTCAGACTGGAAAGAAAGAGGAGCAACAAGAATGATTCAAAGTTTAGAAAACATGAGCTAAGTCTTAGGGAAGTCTTAAAGAACTGGGTTTGTTTCATCTGAAAAAGAGAAAACTGATTTGGAACATAAAAACTGGCCTCTAATACATAAATGCCCCCTCTGCATGTTACACTTAAGGTGGGATTAACCAGTTAATCATGGCTTAAGCTGTGACCCACTATGGGCACATCCACACATACAAGCACGTGTACTTGTAGCAGCTCAACTAGAAGTGGTGCAAATTTGAGCTGGGGCTTTTTGCCTCAGTTCATGTGCTTGGACATGTATTTTGTTGTGGAGCAAGTTGTGCTATCTGGAGCAAAATAACACTGTCTGGCTCCTCCCGCATCTTCAGCCAGGGGGAGCTAGAGCCTGGGGCCACCAGCAGTGACAGTGGTGGCCAGTGGGGATTGCTGGCTGCCTGCAGATGCCGCTGGTGGCGGGGGGTGAGGGGGTGGGCAAGCTGTGACTGCCCACAGGCACTGCTGACAGTGTTGGCAAATCCTTTACTAGGGGGATCCACCGCCATGCTCAGGGGGTGCACGTGCACCTGCGTGTACCCCCTATGCATTGCCAATGGTCCCCTGCCCCCCATAGGACAAAGCCCCCCTAAAGCATATGGACTACCCTGCCTGCAGGGTCCCAGACCCCCCCAGGGGATACACCTTCCCCCTCCAACCCCTGCTTGTCTCCAGCCCCCTGCTCTTCTCCAGCCTCAAAAAGTGTTTGGGACACTGCAATAGGCACGAGCAAGCTCGTATGGATGCGCCCCACATGTTCAACCAATTAATGGCATGATAAAACAAGCAATAAGCTACAGCGTTACTCCATAATAACTTTGTAGCTTGCTCTAATCATGCCACTTATTGAATATATGGCCCGGTGCTCCTCCATGGCTGGGAGCTCCATCAACTGAGGGGCTCCCAGCCACAGGGGTGCATCACCGGCTGCCAGCCCCACAGCTGACAAGGCTTTAAGTGGTGGCATCATTCCTGGTTTTGTCCCCGCTGTGAGCATTGTCAGCTGCAGGGCTGGCAGAGGGGAAAATACTGTGTGTGCTGCAAGCCTCATAAAGATGTGGAGCTCACAGTAAGGGCAATGTCAGGAATGATGCCATTGCTGTGAGCCTTGTCATTTGTGGGGCTTGCAGCAGGGGCAGCATCGCTGGGTGTGGGGCTCACAGCAGAGAAAATGCTCCTGCCTCTGTGTACCTCATCATCTGGGGCTCACAGCAGTGGCTGTGATCTTTCTGCTGACCCCACTGCAAGCCCTGCAGCCAGCAAGTCTTACAGGTGTTACTTTGTTCCCCATCTTGCTCCTGTTGCAGCAGCTGCAGGGCTTGCAGCCTCTGAAGTCAGGCTCCCCCTGCACCAGCAATCAGGTATGATGGGGTCTAATGCACAATCCCACAATCATGTCTCCTGCCATGCAGGAGGCACAATTGTGTGAAACACACATTATATCCCACTGTGCCTCTATCTGCACGTGTAGAGGTGCTGCAAAAGTTTGTAATGTAAGGTCAATGGGCTTTTGTTCTCCACTGCCACTGAGGGAAGAACAAGAAATTAGCTTAGCTGCAGCAACATTTAGGCTGAAAATTAGGAATAACTAACTATTAAGATGGTGAAATACTGGGACATACTACTTAACGACATTATGGAGTATCCTTCACTGCTCTGAAGATTAGGTTAGACAAAAATCTTTTAGGAGTGGTTTGGGCATACCTGAACCTGCTTCACTGCAAAGGATTGAATTAGATGATCTCTTGAAGTCCTTTCCAGTCCAACATTTTTATGCATATATATGTTAGGCTAAAATAACATACTAAATATACCTTAATAGTAATATGAAACATGCAACATCATCTTTTTATTCTCACTGTGTTCCAGTGGGGATTGTTTGGATTACTTGCTTTTTTGCCCATTGCTTTGGAAAGATAAAACTTTTTACTCTCAGGTTACGCTATGCAATAATAAAAGGTATTTTCCCTTTAAAAGTGACTAAACTTTTCTTTTACATTTTAAGGGTAAGTATGTAATGAAGAGAAACATCTGGTAAGAGGCTGGGTACATATTATTTTGAAATTCCTCCCTTTCCCCACCATATACATACTTGAATGGTACTTTGACTTCTAACAGTTTCTCACATTAGTAGCATCATCACATAATACAATATTAAGTCGAGGAAACCATCATCTACTTGATGAATTCACTTCACTAACAGGTTGTGTCTGTGCAACCACAGAACTAAAACAACAGGAAGAATAGGGGCACTGTTTGACTCAGAGGAATTATTTAGCATCCTTCTTTTTGGGGAGCAAGAAATTTTCAATGGATGGGGAACATGCACATGACTTAGGCTGAGATGAAAAATTTGAAGGATGACATGAGCCAGGAAAGAAACAATTAAAACTCTTGAGGCCATTGGCTCCTTCCTGTCATGTTGGAACAGCAAGATATTTCCAGAAATTTGGAAATTATGATTATAGTCTCATCTTGTCATCCAGCTTTATTTAATTGTTTCTGTTCCTCTGTTTGACACTGTGCCTGCCTGAGAAAAAGATGTAATTTCCAACTGCCGCTATTTAGATCTCAAATACACCCAAACATTTAAAACAATGTGTTTAGATAAATATGTTCCAGGAGTGACTGTCAGCTTTTCACTAGCAGGAACAACACTTACATGGCTTATGTTTACTGAGCACAGAAAGCCAGCATCACTGCCTGAGTGGAAGGTGTGACATGATGACTAAACAATAATCAGAAATGCCCATAAATACACAGGCAGACAAGGTTCTTTGGGTGAGAAAACTATTTAAATTTAAGTTGGATTAATAAAAGATACCAGATTCACCCAAAGAACCTTGTCTGCTCATGTCCTTAGACCAACACGGCTACAACCTACACCCCCATAAATACACAGGATTCATTCGGGGCCTGATCCAGATGATTAAATCACTTAGGTGCCTACCCTAAGACACTTCGATGACTAAAAATTAAGTGCCTGGTGCCAGGAAAGTGATCTAAACAGAGAACATTAGGTACGTGGGATCAAAGTTAGGCACCTATGATCCCTTTGCAGAGAAATGGGAGAGCTTGGGCAAATCAGAGAGTCTGGAGGTGCATATAGCTAGCCAATACAAGATGCTAAGCATGTGAGGAAGCAAATTCCTGTCCGTCTGAAAATTGCTCACTTGTCTCAGATTGTACGTTCATTCCAGAACTGGAACATCTAGTCCCGCTTCTAGTCAGCTTCTGGAAGTGCTGCCCACTTTTGGCATGACTGTCTAGTGGTTAGAAGACTCAACTAGGAAGTGGGAGATCTGGATTTTAGGCTCTCTTTAAATTCAAACCTGTAAAACCCATTTCCCAGAATAGTGCCCTAGTTACTGCTACAGCAGCTTAGGTGGAAACACTATGCATACCTCCTATGGAAGAACATCTCCTTTGTGCCACTGTAACTGAAAACGTCATGAGCGCAGAAGGGAACTAAACAGGAGGGGCCACCTATATAGCATAGTGGTGAAAGCACTCAGCTAAGAAGTGGAGACCTTCATTCTAGTTCCAGCTCCCAGCTTGTTTCTGTTTTTTAATAAGTGACTTCTAATATGAAATATATAAATGGACCTGGGCTGTTGCTCAAGTGACTTCACTAAACATGTGGTTATTATGGAAAAGGTGTTCACCATCACTTCACCTTCCACCCATGTTTTTGAATAAAGTGACTGTGGCTGTTGAGCTCTGTGCTGAACTTAGTGCTGTTGGTATAAGTTAGGCATCCTTGGTACACGCCTAATGGATTGGGCCTGTGTGGGAATTCAGGTGGGATTTAGGTGCTTCTTCAGCACCATTCACGTTCACATGACAGCAGAAGTTAGCACCAGGTACTCAAGGCTTCTGAGCTACCACAGCACAGCAACCCACTAGAGGACTACAGAAAGTGGAGGCACTTACTGAATTTATGGCCACTGGAGCAGAACCAATCTGACTGCTCGTTTGAATATAGGCACCTCAATTCTTCCTAAGCCTTAGTTAGGTACCTCTGAGACCAACATGCATCTTACCATTAGTTCTTTTGATATATAAAAAGACTCCTTTTTCATACAAAATGAAATCCTTTGGGACAAATGTCCTGTCTCAGTCTTTCTACTTATTTTTGACTTCATAATCATATTTGACTCATTTTTATGGCTGAAAATAAATTTGTTTCTACCAATAGCTAGGATTCTTTGCAAAGATGGAAGTCTTCTTGTCAGATATCAAGATCAAAGCAGACCTCATAGTGTGCACTTAAGCATTTCCTGAGTTTCATTTTAAAGTATTTTCTTTCAGTATAATCAAGCAGTCAGTTTATTGTCTTCACATTTCAGCTCTTCCTAAAAAGTTTTTCCCTCAGGAGACTGCTCTGCCTCCATTGAGCAGAAAGTGCAGAGCTCACTAAAATATTTCATTTATTTTGGAAACTACTCAAATGAGGAGCAATTATTTGCAAAGGACTTTTCTTGCCTTAAAACAGCAAATCAAGCCAAATATATTTTGAACATAGATGCTGAATTATGGGGAAAAATCTTGCTAATTATGGGTATTCCCCCTTTTTCCTTCACTTCTCTTATACTCAAAAGACAGTACTTTAGGGAATAACATTTTAGCCTTAGCAAGTCTTTTTTTTAAACCCTTTTTGTCACTGAAGCTCTGAAAACGAGAGAGAGAGTGCGACATGTTTGAAAACTCCATTCAAGTTTTGTCCAACTAGAGCACCACCTACTTCTCTCGCAGGTCTCCTTGGTCTAGGCACACTGCATTCATAACTACGCACATGTAAAACAGTTATCAAATATGTACCCTTCACAAGCATCAGCAAGAACTTTACTGCAATTTCTGGATATATTGTTTCAGTAGGCTGTACAATCAACAATAACTTCAAGGAGCAGGGAAAGAGATTATGTTATTAATAATGCGTATTAAAGCAGCAGCTTTAAGTGGCTTGGTACCCTCTAAACATATACAGGAAGATACAATTGCTGACCTAATATAGGATCAAATACTTAAAATAATTGGTGCCTAAAGATAAGCTCCTAAATCCATATTGGGAACCACTGGCTATTTGGCACTTCTGGAAAATCCAGGCAGATTATATAAGTACTAAATAAGTACTTAAAGTTAGGCACCTAATCAGGACAATAACTTGGCCTAAGGAAGGTAAAATATAATTGCATAAGAATTTCCAGTATTAGTAAGTGAAAACAAAATTGGCTTCAGTTTTCTGGGTTGTCTATGGACAATGGTACTATTATGAATGTGCAAAAATTGCTACTTCCCCGCTTATAGCATGGCACATATGTCAGGGTCTGTATGAAAGCGAAGAGGAAGTGGCTGACCTATGTGATACCTTTGCTAAAAATTATTTCCAAGCTGACTACAGATTTTTTTTTTTTAATAGCTGCAGAGATGAAGGCCATTCTTGGGGAAAATGTTATCCAAACAGGGCAGAAGGATGCATCCCATTATATATGAGTTTCTGTATGTTAGGCCAGTTAATTAATCTATTACATTGAAATCAGGATCATGGTTTTTATGGTATGTAATAAATCTATATCAACTAAGCCCAACTTTTCCTCAATGTATCCAGTATTAATTAGCCTCTTTTTGTAGATCATATAAAAGGAACGGTCTATGTGGAGAAGGGTTTGAAGGGTACAGACTTTGTAAATCTATTCAGGAGAGTGCTCCATACGTAGGGAGCAATGTACAAGGAAGCAATAGATGTCTGTGGGAGCAGCAGAGCAGTGAGCAATCAAGGCTAATATCAGTGTCAATATGGAGGGGATGGTGAGCACAAGATAAGAGATAAGAATGGATGGATAGAGAAGACAAAGCTCTGAAAGGCCTTGAAAGCTTGAACGTGATACACTGGTGAGCAGATAACCAGGAGAAGGGTCTGGAAAGGGACTATCATGGACAGTATGATTAGGGTGGAAGAAAACAGCAGCATTTTGAATGGCTGGGGAGGCATTGGGGGTGGGAGGGGAGGAGGCAATGAAGGAAAAGGCAGCAGAAATATAGGCCAAGTGTAAGCGTTTCATTTATGTGGGACAGGGAAATGATGCTAGACCTTAGCGCAGTTATTATGGAAGATCCTGCCTCAGGCAGGGGGTTGGCTTCTGGAGGTCCCTTCCAGTCCTACTGCTCTCTGATTCTATGATTCAAAGTGGCCAGAGCGGGGCAGTCTGGATGTGTTTAATCAGTGAATATGTAAGTTGATGGAGTGAAGGGGGACATTGGGAACAAAGAGCAACATTTGACTCATTAGGGACTGGACTGGGGAATCCCGAAGTCAAAAATATGAGCTATCACTTGAACTGAGGAGCCAGGCTTTTTGGGCAGGGACCTGGAGCACAGACAAAGAGAAGAACCTCTCGGATACCTTCACCGGTGGTTTAAGAATAAAGAATCTACTTCTGTTTATTCTTGTGAGTAATTACACTGCATGCTACATACATGTGCAGATCACTGACTACAGGTGAAGAGAAAGCTACTTTTGGGGTCCCTGACATAATCATTCTTTCCATCTCTTTCTGCCTCTCCATGAATCTATGCTCAATGTTCTTAATTGGCTTCATGAGTATTCATTATGTTATAACACTCCATTTCAGGGAAGCACTGAATGGAACAATTTTTATTTAAATAGTAATATAGAGGTCAGCCTGAATGAGACCCAAATCAAGCATTCCCTAGCTTTGAAAGAGTGTATTTTTAGAAGTGAACCTGAAATTTGCAGTCTACACCTGATTCCAGCACCCAGAGCCCAACTGCTATCAGTGAAATGAAAATGGATATATGTTGGGGTCATGGGGTATTTTGTGCATTTTTGAACAGTGAATTGAAAGTCATCAAGATGAAAACTACTTTATCTAACCATAAGATTTAACTCTAAAAACAAAACCATTTGATTCACTTAGTCTATAAGGTGCACCTCTATCTACTTTCTGTGTGACTTCAGACTAATACGAATAACTACCTCTCCTGTACATCTATTCCTAAAAGGTTATTAATGAAGCACAAATATTTATGAGTTAAAAATCTTTCTCTCATGTGAAATAATGGAATACATTATGAAAACCTGAAAATGGAAAACACAGAAAAGAATTTTTGAGTGAAGTACTGTCTGTCTTCCATAAGATTCAGGTGTTACCTTTTTGAGGATTTTTAGTACCAAGGCAGGTATAATAGCTAGTGAAAAAAAAATCATTGCAAGTAAAAAAAAATGAATCTGAAGTTTCTTTTCTGAATTTCAGTCTAAGGGTAAAAATAAGAGGAACAATTTATTATAAAATTTGTATCACATTGTCAGTTAAGTAGAAAGAAAAATCTCAGATCAATATACTTTGATGTACACTGTTTTACACTGAGGGTTTTATATTTAGAATAGGGGAGGGAAAATAGGAAGCAAAACTATATGAAAGTCAACTCTTATGTGTGTAAAATGAAAGCAAATTTAGCTTAAATGAATTGAAATAGAGTTTTGAGCCATTTTAATAGTGTGCACTAATTGGCAGCGTCCACACGAGCATGGATATTTGGTTCCCTGGGGAGGACTAGCAGCAGGACACCTTGCACTGCCACTAGTTGTCCGCGGGGAATGTGTGCGCCATGCACCCTCTGGTGCGCAGCCTGTTACCCTGGGTGGGGTAGGGGAGCACTGGCCCCAGCAGCCTTACTTGGGGTCCTGGGTGCCTCATGGGACTGTAGCAGTGCCAATCCTGCTGCTCAGCGCCTGGCCAACAGTTGAAGTGTGGCTCCAGGCAGCCAGGCTCCAGTTTTGTGCAGTGTGCGCTGTCCCCGTGTGCACAGCTCTGCTTTTTTTTTGTGCAGGTTTTCTTGATCCCTGGATATCCAGGGGTCAGACCCCACCGCTCCACGCTGCTCCCTTGCAGCATGGAAAACAGCTGAATATGCGGTATGTGGTGCCACAGACGTGTCTGTGTCTGCAGTGTCACATACTGCATGGTCATGCTTGTCTGGACGTGGCCGTCGAGTTCATATTTATGTTGCTTTAAAAATACAATAGATGTCATTATGCAAAAATATGCCAGCCTTGACACACACATTGGAAAATGTTTAAAATTATTTTCAGCAGGGTGAACAGGGCTTTCACTTACGCCTACTTTCATAAATAGCTCTTGATTTCTCATATAGCTCATATGGGTCAGGTTTCCTTGGATCAAAGGCCTCTGTTGAATCAGGAAATGAACTCCTGTGAAGGGTGGGTGGAAAGGGAATATTCTGTGGTATCGCTGGAGCAGATAAACTTGTCTGAGGACTGCCTTGGTTTTCCCATCGCTCCATCATCTGTAATGATTATATGAAAAAAATAAAAGATAAAGTATCTTTTCAAAAACCATGACTCTAAGACAAACAGCTTTAGTAAAAACTGTGATAGATATACATTCATTTTACAAAAGTAGCAAATCTTCTTTGTATCCTTTGGGTGAAAGTTGCTCTATGCATTATTTTTAAAATTACATAATTAATGTATTTGTTTAAGAATGGTTATACAAGATTTTTGCTTGTCACAGATATCAAGATATGCAACAAATATAGAAACAAAAAATGTTTTGGGCTGCATCCTATTTCACCTTTATGTACTTAAATGGCACTTATCTGTATACGTGTAATTTTTGCTGCTTCGTTGGCTTTTAGAGTCTATTTCCACCTATAGTGAAATAGGATCACCCAGGTATCTGTGTACGTATTTTGCACAAAGTAAAACTGAGAAGGAAGCAGGCCCTTGTGCCTCGTAGCTGAACAGCTCAGCAGTTAAGGTTCTTGTTGAGGAAGTAAAAGAGCCAGTTTCTGGGTTTCCTTCACCCAGAGAAATTTTGAATTTGTATTTTCTACTTCCTAGCAAAATGCTCTAACCACCAGGCTATGAGCAAGGTATTGGCCAGAGAGGTTTCCAGTTCTCCTCCTGAAGCTGACCCACTGGGCAGCCACAAGGGGAAGATATGTGAGGCCAGGAGGATTTGCAAACCAGAGAGGGTATTGGCTCACTACTTTCTAAGGATGGGGGCCTTGGGTACTGGCCTACTGCCTCCAATGAGTTTTCTTGAATTTTTCATTTACTAATCATTGGATAAAAAAAGAGAAACAGCAGTGGGGTAACTTCCATCCACTGGGGACACAGCCACGGCCAGACCCCAAGCTAGTGCTCCTCACTAGACCATAGTCTTGGCTTGCTCTTTTTCTTCTGAGCCATGGCATGGTAGTTACAGCACTTTGTTGGAAGTGGGAGATACAGCTTCAAACCCCGTTAAGGGAAGGAGGTCAAGAATCTGGGTTTCCCACTTCCTGGGCAAGTGCTCTCACCACTAGGCTGTTGAGCTCCATGTAGCAGGGCCCTTGTCTGACATGATCAAACAGTTGCCAGTCATAGTTTCTCTGCCTGAAGTTCTGGGGACTTCCGTGGCACTACCCACCTACATGAGCAATCTTATTCTCACCCAGAGCCTACACAGCCAGGCTGCAGGTTCCTGAGCAGGTGCAGAAGGGGAGCAAAGGACAACTGTAATGATGCAAATGAAACCGAATCAAAATTCTGTGCAAATGCCACATGTTGCACTTACACAGCTCTGCAAGTGCCACTTAGGTGCATAAAGATGGGGTTGGCCTTTTCTGTCTCTCTAGACGATTTAAATTACTCATCACATATATCCATATTGAATGTGCATTGTCCCTCAAACTGCTGTGCAATCCCAGAAAATGCCAGTGGGCTAATAAATTCAGTAGTGGAGGCCAAATGGACAGGCAGTTGCTTTTGAATTTGAAGACTTTTTGCTAGAGACTACCTGCCAGAAGTCTCTCTCTTTTGAGGCAGGGACAAAAAGTGGCTTTTTCACACAGAGAGAGTGAAAATAGGAAAATTTAAAGGTGAGAAAGGCATGGAAAACTGTAATGACATTGGAATCAGAATACAAAAAATTGCATCTTCTAGATGAAAACCAATTAAAGTAGTTGCTTGGGGCACATTGATTACATGCACATCTGGTTAAAGATTCAATTCAAATTATGAACCTGAGAAGAATTCTGTGCCCTCCCTGCCTGCCTGGAGTTGATATAATTAGTATCAGTTATTTTGATTCGTTCTCTTTATTACCTCAAATTTTATTTGGACAGAAGTAGACAGAGTTTATCCTTCATCTGGAATCTTGCTGGTCAAGTTGTTAAATTCCTCCAGAGTGTTTAGAAAAGATGGAAACACACAGGAGTGTGACAACCAAATGTTGAAGGTATCACAGTTCACGGTTCTTTGGTGAGCCTCCTCTGTGGCTTCAAAACCACATAAAGCAGGAGGGATGACCATATGGTACCCTGTGGCATCTGACACAAGTTGTGGGTTTTACCTTCTGGGATCTCTATGGATATGTTTGCCCTACACTGTTTTATTTAAAGCAAATTGAACTAAGAAACACATTTGAACCATCAGATCTAGACAAAGCACAAATATTTGCTCCAGGATACAAATGTCTTGATTTTAGCTTACTGTGAAGTTTCCAGACTAGCATCATCTGAATTCACTCAATCAGTAGATTCAGTCAGCTAGAAAACAAAAATTTAGCCCAGGCGAGCCCTAAGAAATAAAATGAATTGCTCAAGTACAGCTCCACCCATTTCTGCTAGGACTGAAGTTGTGAGAGCTCTTCCTTTCTGGGAATAGTATAACAAAAATAACTGATTGAAGTTAAACAATATGTAATTTACCCAGTGATATTTTCTTCTTCTTTCAAGGCCTCCCTTTTCTCAGAAAATGTATATCTAAATAGGTGGGGTTTGCTATGTGTCTTTATGGTCAGAAACATCTGACTTTTTCCTGTTATATATGTTGAGAGTAATGTTTCAGAGTTGAGAAATGTTCTACCTGAGCAACTCTAGTAACCATGAACTTTCCATGAATATATCCTGTTCCTTTTTCAATCTAAGCTATCTGGTAAGAACGTAAGAAGCGCCATATTGGGCAGATCAATGGTCCATTTAGCCCAATATCCTGTGTACGACAGTGGCAGGAGTGGATGCTATACCTGGAGAGCACTGAATCAGATATCTCAGGTGATTCATCCCCTATTCAATACCTTCCCTGACATCCATCATTTATTGGGTTAGAGATGCCAGAAGAGCTTGTGTATCTCAGGTGATCGCAAATATCTGAATCAATACTTAAACATTCACAGGATCCAACCCTTGGATTAGGTAGAGCTGCAATTATTTACTCCTACTGAAGACTTTCCATGTAGCGAATTGATCCTTTCCACGTAGCAGCTCTAAAGTTAAAGTGCATTGGAAAATATGAAAAGGGATGAATAAAAATAATTTCTTGCTGGAGATAGAAGCTCATTAGTTGCATACAACATGGGAGTAAGACCTGTGGGATGATCAATCAAAGGGTGATGACAGTGTGATGTGGCTATGAAAAAGGCAAATGCCATCCTAAGACACATCAAGACAAGGTATTTCCAGCAAAGACAGGGAAGTATTGATGCTTCTGTTCTGTTCATCTATGATAAAAAAGATTAATTTAAACTGGAACAGGTAGAGAAAAAGGGCCCTAGAATGATTAGAAGAATTGAGAGCCTATTTTTTTGAGACAAGGTTAAAAGAGCTTTGATTCTGTATCCTAACAAAGCAAAGCCTGTTAGGATAAATATATCAGGAAGGTAAAGACTAGTGAAGAAGAGGAGGTATACATAATGGTTTTCAGCCTGGTTATTGGAGTATTACATTTAGTTCTGCATTCTTTGGAGGATCAAAAAAGGAACAGAAATCAAGGAAACCAAACATGTTATGAGTATGAAGCAGAAATACATTGAGACACCCAAATACCTTTCCCCAGCTACATAAGTGTCATTACTTGGCACCTGCCAAGTCTACTCCCTATACAGTGTGGATGCATGTGTCATATGGCTACTGAACATGTACAGTAGACACCACACTAACAGGCTGGTAATTTCTCCTTATAGGTATACGGAGTGTAAGTCCCCCAAAAAGTGAGGAGGAGGAGGACAATCCTCCTATGTTTTAACCCCAGCAGCTGTGTGGCTAGGGCACTTACCCAAGAAATGGGAGTGCTCAGATTTTTAAGGCACTCTTTTTTAAAGAAGTTTTAAACCTAATATCTCCAGCTTCTCAGAAAAATGCTCTCACCATCACTCAGGCTTTATCCAGTTTCCCCCTTGAAGCCAAGCCACTGCACTGAGCCTTTAGTATTTAATGCATCCAGCAGTGGGGAAGGTTATGTTCCATCAGAAGGAAGAAGCCAGCATCTGATCTCTTTGAGATAGCATCCAGCTCACCAAGCCACACACCTTATAACTACATTGCTTCATCCTGGCCCTACATATCCCCTTCTCTTAGGATCATAGGGACGTAAGACCCTCATGAGGTCATCTAATCCAGTTCCCTGCTCAAGGCAGGATCATCCCAGGCCATATCATCTCAGTCAAGTGGCTGTCTCGCCTACTTTTGAAAATACATAGGATTGGAGATTACTCAATTTACCTAGGTTTCTCTGCTTAACAAGTTTCACAGTCAATCACAGTTGTTTTGGCCTTTCCTAATGAGTCATGTTTCCTGGGCATCTAATCATTTTTGTCATTTTCTGCTGGACTCTTTAATTTCTCCACATCTAGGCCACATCAAACTGGACACAATACTCTAGATAAGATCTTATCAGAGCCAAATAAAGTTGAAGAATCACCTCACTGGATTCAACTCTTTATGCTGTTGGCAGGTTTGGGGTTTTTTTTGCAATAAGAACACACTGCTGACTTATAGTCAGCCTATGTTACTGCCAAACTGTTCTCTGCAGTATTGCAACTTAGTCAATTATTCCCTACTTTGTATTTGCTGTAGTGATTCCGTTCTAAGTGCAGGACTTTGCATTTGTCCTAGCTGAATTCTATCTGATTGATTTTGCACCATTTGTCCAGTTTATCCAGGTCGTTCTGGATCCTAGTTCTACTTCCAGAGTGTCTGCAGTTTTACCCAAATTGATACCATCCACCCATTTTCTAAGCTTGCACATGATCCCATCTTTCACATTATTAACGTGGGGCAGCTTCAAACTGAGTTCTGGAGAAAGGTGTAAACCCAGTATTTCTGCAGTCCATCCTGTTGAAACATTTTAAAATGAATACACAGAAAGTAAGCTGTGTGGGGATGGTCCACATAACACATTGAGAGCTGCAAGCGTGGCCCACTATGGCAAATAAGTTGAGAACCACTGGTCTAACCCAGGGCCAGGCAATTATTTCAGGTAAAATGTCGCTTACCAAGTTTTGGCACGCCATCGAGGGCCGCATGGGTAGCCTCACCTCTTAACAGGTGCCCTGCCCCCTGGTCGCCATCTTGGGATCAGAAGTCCTGCCCTCTAACCCCTGACCTTTGCCACCAGAAGTCTCTCCCCTTGCCCCCTGGAATTACTCCTTCAGCAAGGGGGTTTGCCATCTCTGAACCAGAAAAATACCAAATTATATTCTAAAAGTCAAACATGGAATACAACATTCATTAATTTCAGCTCAAAAAATATTTTTGTCCTGATTTACATGTGTTTGTGTAGTGTACGTAGAGGTGACTGTATATAATAGCTTAAAATGAAGTCTGACTCTTTCATATTGTGGGAGGGTGTGGTTGGGAGTGCAGGTATAGGTTTGTGGGTATGTGAAGGATGTGTGTGTGTAATCTGGGGAGGGGTGGATAGGTGCAGAGGATGTGGCTGTGGGTGGGTATGGGTTTTGTGAGGGGCTCTATGTGGGGGGAGGGTGGCTGGGAAGGGTTATGGCTTGTGCGGAAGGGGAGGGTTTGCCCACAGACCCCTCCCCCCTTTCCACAGCAGGCAGAGCCCCCTCCAATGCTCCTGCAAGTCCAGGCCCGACGCTTCTGCTGCCCTACTCTGGGCCCCACTGGTGCTGGCCCCAGCACACTGGCACAGGACCCATGCTCCCACCCAGCTGTCACTGCACTCTGCATGCCTGCTCGCTGCCTCTTCTTCTTGCCTTCCACAGCCATTTCCCTGCTTTGCCCCCCAGCCCGGCTGCCAACCGCTCCAGCACTACAACTGTGTGAAACTTTGGTAGCTGATTCGATTTGGTGGAGATTAAGCCTGATTTGGGGACGAAATCTCCAACTGTGAATCGAACTGGGAGACCAAGTAAAAGTTCTGAATTGATTCCAAACATCCAAACTGATTTGGAAAAGCTTTGGGAAAAGATTCAGATAATTCAGAGACTCAGCCATAGACTAAACAGGCAGCTGCCAGCTGCCTCCAGCTGGTAAATCTGTTGGGGTTGGGGGAGGGGAGAGGAAAGCTGCCCAGCCAGGGCGGGAGGGGCGTGTTACTTGGGCACGGGGGCGGGGGGTGCAGGATGTGTGTGTGGCAGTGCTGGGAGCAGGGGCTCTACCCTGGTGCTGCTGCAAGCAAGCTGTGCCTGCATCACACCCCCACCTCCTGTGCTGGCTGGGCAAGGCAGCAGGGCAGAGCCCCCATGGCTCCCCACACTGAGGGAGAGGTAGGCACAGCCTGAGGATCTGTGGGAAGCCCTCATGGATGTGCTGCCTGGCCCCATCCCCTACCTGGCCCCAGTCTCCCGGCACTTAAAAAAACAAACAAACCCTACACTCATGGGCTTCAGGAATGGTGATCAGGGGCCTCTGGGCACTTGTGGCAGAGCCCCTCCACACAGCACAGAGCATTGGGGATTGCCCTTCCTGCCTGGCACCTGCATGGCAGCTGCCCCATGGCGCAGGTGCACTGTGGCTTGGCAGGGTGCTGCACGCTGTCTGGGAGCTGAGGTGGATCCACCCATCAGCTGGACCTCTTGGTTCAATTCTCCAGTTCTCTGATCATTCCCCCAGCTCTTGCTGGGGGGGTGTGGTCCCTGGATCTGTGTGTGGCGTTTCAGTAGGCTACTGCTGCCAGCTGGGGAAATAGCTCAGAGCTGCCGCCACCCCCAGCTAGCAGTGGCAGCCTGCTGTCAACCCGCATCATCTGGGAGCCCGCCTCCCCTGGGAAGAGCTGGGGGAAAGATCAGGAAGCTGGGGAATCGAACCAGGAACTGGGGGAAATGTTTAAGGACCTCCTGATTCAAGCCCCCAGTTTGACCTCCCAGCCCCTGGTTCAATGCCTAGCTCTCTGTTCAATTCCTCAGCCCCCAGTTCCATTCACCTGGGAGCTGGGGTGGCTCCACATGTCAGCCAGAGCCTGGCAGTGCTCAGCCCAGGCTCCTGGACCAGACTGGATTTTATGCTGCTTAGTTCTGCTGCCAGCTCCCCCTGGGTCCTACTGTCCATGGCTGCTATCATCTTTGACAGGAACAGATAAATATTAATTTTTTAATTTTTTTAGGGGCCTGATCGGGGCTGGATAGAATGGCCCGCTGGGCCATATTTTGCCCATGGGCTGTATTTTGCCCACCCCTAGTCTAACCTATGGCCTGGTGGTTTGAGCACTTTACCTGTAAGTCAGAAAACAGCAGGTTCAAACCTCCTCTGCATCAGAGAAGTCTAGAGCCTTGGTTTCCTGGTTCAGAGCCCTAACTATTCAGCTGCTGGGACTAAAACCTGGGAGGGCCTTCTCCTTCCTCTGCTTCATGTCCTAGCTAGTCAGCTATTGGGGACTAAAAAATGGGAAGGCCAAATTGCTCTAACACCTGCTAGTTGTGAGCTTCTCCCTGAGCGTATGCGCATATGGAGCTGCATAACTGCCCGGACAGTGCATGGCTTCCTATTTATGCTCAGTAGCTGTGTGGATGTTTATATCTAGACAGACAAGATTCTGCATTCATTTGCACTGATGCAGATCAAGTGATATATCTATACCAGCTTGTGTCCTTACTGTAAACTCTGCAAGAGTTCCAAAATACCACTTACATAGTTGGCAAATTGTTTGTCCAGTGCTTACGGTGAATTGGAATTCTGCCCAAAGACCTTGATCCATCTAAAACCTAATTTATTTATGCTTTTTAAAGAAATAACCACAGAAACAAAGCACTAGTTTTCAAATGAAAAACCAAATAGAAATAAAATGGACTTAATAGAAGGCTATGGGAAGGGAAGGAACATAAGTATCTCTGAAGAGCAAACTATTAAAGAACTGTATTTTCAAGCTTTGCTCTCTCATGAGAAAGGAAATAAACTAGTTTATTGATTAGTGTAGGCATTATTGGGTCTCAGGACAATAACTATCCCACCAGTGGTCAAAATTGTTGCTTGCTGGTTAGCTATGAATAGCTGTGCCTGAGGCTACAGATTAAGCACAGTCTATTTACTTTGGATATATTATTACAATAGACAGCCACACAAAGTGTTGGATACAAGGAGGATTATATATTCATAAATATTAATTAACTTAATTTTGATGGATTTGTTTCAGCTGATTATTTAATAAGAACTGCAGCCAATCTGACTATAAGCAGAGTCTTTATTTGTGACCTGGCATTATAATGCCTTAATTTTCAAGACACTATACAAGCATGTAACTAATTAATATTTTACCTAGTAGGGTAAAATATTAATGATGAATTGAGGAAATTGATTTGGATCATATTTACACTTGTACACTTCTGAGCCTCATCTCCTCCTAAATCAACTTCTGTCCAAAGTAATTGTTTTGGAAGCAGATAAGGGAACTTGCTCCTAAAAGAGCTTGCATAAGCAGTTTCAGTCAAGACAATCCTTATTACTCACACTATTTAGATCAATGGACAAACTTGTGTGTTACAATAATGTGGCAGGTCAGCATATTACATTCAAATCATCACAAGCTGGTCTTGTATCAAATCTTCATCTGTTCCTAAGATATTTCATGAACTTGGGATCATGGAGTCTTAACATTTCCAATCTCACAAAAAAGACAAGATTGTCCAGATAGTAGGGACAGGTTTCTTGGGATGCCTCCACTTTGGATGGAAATTTTTTATTATGCTTACACTTGGGCATCTGGAAAAGCTAGAAGGGATACAGCTTCATCATTTATGTGTCTAGGTCCTGTCTAAGCTGTGTTTAAATCTAGAATGGGAGACATGGAGTCTGATTCCTGCACCCAGGATTATTTCCTTATCCAGTGACTGCCTGATATAAAATATGTAGAGTCCTGGGAACAGACACTGGAACTCAGATGTTTTCATCCAGGGGAGAGCTCTCCTCCCTGGACTACAAACCCAAGCTCTCCTTTGCTTGCTCTCTTCTTAACCCATGCCTCTTGCACTCAAAGCTGCCCATTTGTACAGCTTGAACAGAAGTGGTAGGCGAGATGTTCCATCCTTCCCTCACCTGGTGGTGCCTGATGGCTAGGGTCAATCTTAGGAACTGTAGACGTGGACTTGAATCACTCCAGGCTGAGGAGGGCATACCACCTAAATCTTATATCTCCTGGGGAGTGCTCTAACTGTTAGGTCATTGTGAGCAAGGTGAATACACTGCGTAGTTAGGTTCCTATTAGTGGAAGTGGGATTAGGCTTTTTGGACCCTTAATGAATGGAGTTGTCTAAAGTACAGCCCACATCAGGTGCGTAAGCTCTGGAGCGGGAAGGAGTTCAGAAACCTCCCTGTACTGCCTACCACTAGACACTCAAGGCTTACTGGGTCATCCTTGGAGACACCTGCTTCTACCATTTCTCAATGTTGTGTGCCTATGTAGTTACATGTGGTCAAAAAAAAAAATCACACTGCAAAGGCACCTAAGCTTCCATATCAAATGTATAAGGATCTAGGCAACTAAGCCAGGTCAAATTACATTGCCTACTAGGGAAGGTGTCTAAGTTTTAGGCATTCCAAGGCCTAAATTTTGATATTTGTATGACCAGTTCGATCTGGCTCATAATTACACTCCCCCAAAGCAGAACTGCCAACCAGTAAACTCTTTAAAAGAACAATTGCTGTTTGTACTGAAAGCTGTATTCAAGTTGTATTTGAGGTGGTATGCTCAGAGTAAGGGCTCAGGATCCCATTTTGATATGCTCTGCACATACCTACATTAAGGGAAAACAACTGTCCTGAAGAGCATACAATCCAGAGATAAACCAGAGAGACAACAGACAGAATCTAAAATTGAAAAGTATTTTTTGTACTGGAAATGTTATTAAAAAAATGATATGGCAGAAAAACTGGGCACTAACAAAATACAATTTTTCCTTGAAGGCTTCTGTCCCCTTAGGTTTGCAATAAGGCATTGCATAAGCAGAAAAACATATTCACTCTATTGCACATGATCAAAACTGGTTATTATGATGAATTTTTCTCTACGAGATTACTATCACATGTATCATTATGACTAACTAAAAAAAGAGATATTGGGTTCTAATAATTGATATTCCTTACTTAGAAATTCAAAGGAAACTACTCCTTTTACATTTGTGCGGTGACATAGCCTTGATGGGAAAAACTCATGCAGCTTTGTTAATTAAATATTTGGTGTTGATAGATTTATGAGAAAGAATGCACTTAAAAATAGAAAGAGCACATACCGTGGGGGTGGGGGAGGGGCCTTAAATATAATAATCTATAGTTATTATATGCAATAATACTTGTTTTACAGGGCATAAGAGCAAAGAAAAATCAAATGTAATAATAGTTATGGAATGTAAATAAGATAAAAATGTAAAGAACTTTGCTTTATAATGACAGCAAACATATGGATTTAAATTAGCATAATTTTAAAAGAAAACTTACAGGCTTTGGAGTTTTCCATGGAGAAAAGAAACCTGAAATACAGAAAATAATATTAACAGATCTTTCTATTGTATCATTACACATTATGGTGCAGAAAAATCTATTCTTCTCTCTCTGTGCAGGCAATAATTATATTTATATCAATTATTAATATATTAATATATTAATTATTTTAATAATTTATATTAACACTGAGATAATTACATAAACATGTCCTAATGGAAGTAGTTTCAATTAAAGTAAGTTCTAAGAAAGCAAGTTAGATAGAATGAATAGGAATTTTGCCATGCTCTTCAGAGGTCTTAACATCAGTTTCGGATTGACAAAACTTCAATCCAATGCCTAAATGAAAGATTCAAGTAATCTTAGTGCCCCCCTAAATATTATATATATTGCCCCTTATAAAGGTCCAGCCTACCATAAACTAGCTGCCAATTCACATTTTTTTCCAAAACAGTCACGAGAGTTTCCAATAATTCAAGTATTACGAAACAACAAAGAAAAACTTCTAATTAACCTATAGGCATATAAAGATGCACCTAAATACTTATAATTTGGGAGACTATGTTTTGTTTTTACACAAATGCAAGTTGCTGATGAGGTGTTAGTACTTATTTTTATACAGTTGTTCATTTTTCTGTTTTTTGCCTTGTCACTTCATTTGATGAGGAGCTACGCCTTTATTTATGACTTACACATATTTAAAACTCCAGGTGTGTCCTCATCATAAAATTAGGTCACTTGACTGTTGAAACACCATTAAGATCTTTTAATTTGGGCAGGCCTTTAACATACGGGATTAAGCTTTGAAAGATTTGGGGGATTTGTTTTCTTATTTTATCTGTTTTATGACTTTTTATTGTCAAAAGCCATGAGCCTTTTAGGGAAGGATGGCACAGAAATCAAATCAACCAAATCAATTGTTTTATATGTAGATCCACGTGGAAAATAATTTCAGCTAAATAAATTTTGTAGACAAAAAAAGAGAAGAATTTCAAAAGATAGAAAGTCAGTTTTTCATAAATCATTGTTTCAGGCACAAATATACATAAGTTTGTGTCCATAATTGAATTGTTAGTGAAAATCTGAGTACCTGCATTTCTAATTCTGTGCTAACAGATTAAAATCTGGTAGTCTGAGGCACAGTTCATTTTTTGGAGACAAATTGAGTACTTCATACTCCAAAGAATGTTATTGGACTAGCACAAGGAAATATTTTATCAATAAGAAAAATAAGATAGGGTTACCTCTACACTTGGTACTTAAACCCTCCAGAGACTGCTATGGGTAAGATAAAATTCAGTTAGGAAGCACCTGAATCTGTGGCAGGACATCATTAGTTGACTGGCATCTGTTATTTCAATTACTGCAAATTAGCGGTGTTTTTTCAAGGTGATTCTACTGTGGAAAGGAATTCTGTTAAAAGACTGTGTTTCCTGACTCTTTACAGTCTCCACATAAAAAACTGCAGCGTTGTAAAGCGAAAAGACGTTTATTCTCCTCTGCACATTCATGCTGTGATACAAAAGTCAAACTGTATAATTTGGCTGTAACATCACCTCCAATTTAAAGAATCTTTAACTGAAACTTGCCAAGCAACTCTTTAGCTGATATACCAAAAAAGATTCCTGCTCACGTTTTCTTACCCACTGCTGTTCTGTATGACTAACAAGAGGAAAAAAAATGTTGAGTACAGAAGTATCAAGCATTTTATACCTACTTCTATAGTGATTTGGTGCTTTTGAAATATCTAGACAGAAAACATTTGTTCTGGTGCAGCTGTCTTGATTGACTTACCTTCAGTGGAAATTACATCGGTATGATTTACCCCATAGCCTTTTAGGCCTAGATCCTATTTTGCATTTAAGATATCTGAAATGTTCCGCATATAATTTTCACGAACCTAAAAGCAACCCTATTTCACCATGTGCAAAAGCTCAAATTCAGCTAAGATATCTATATTCCTTATGCATCTCCATTTTAGCCAGAAGGTTCCCTATGTTCCTATTCTTGGCTCCTAATTGATCCGGGATGGGCAGTGGTGTAGCCCAATGCGGTGAGCTTGAGCACATCCAGCCTGCATCCTTATTGTAAAAGCCAGCAGGGTCATTTCCAGCCTTTGTTTCAGGCATGTTTGTGAGCAGCTACTGAGGCAAGCCCAGAGCAACCCCAGATGTACTTCTGCCTTTGCAGTAGATGGGAGGGGCATGTGCCTGCTGCCACCGCAGTGTAGATAAGCCCTGAGAGATCGGTCTTCATTGTGATCCAGTTCTGTCTGGGGAGGCACACGATTTTGCTAATGTGCCCAAAGGCTTAGTGGAAGAAACAGGTTATGGGCCCCTCATCTTATTCTATATAAATGTCAAGGTCCAGTTTCAAAATCAACATGCAATTAAGCTATGGAATAAAACATCGCAGGATGCCATTAAGGTAAAAAAGGTATGATTTAAAAATGCATCAATCAACAAGAATATCCCAACTATAGCAGTTAATCCTAAAAAACCTTAGAAGTGATTTTAAGTTCACGTTACATTGCCAGTACCGTGCAATCCCAGCAGTGCATGGGTCGTTTTCAACCCTACTGTGCAATAGCAATGAGCCATTGAGACATAGCTCATTGCTACTGCACAGTAGCAGCAACATCACAGTTAGTGTCTACCCATGCTACATCAACACAGTGATGAGCTACATCGCTGTAGCTCATTGCTACAGCAACGTAGTGTTTCATGTAGATATGCCCAGTTTAATCCAATCTCTCACTATTAAAAATTAAGAGAAGACTTAATGTGGGGACAGATTATCTCACATGTTCGAACATGAGAATTCTTGCACCTGCCTCTAAAATATCTGGGATTTGCCACTGACAGACACAGGACACTAGGGAAGGCAAACACAGTAAGGGAAGTCCTTTTTTTGCTGTCTTCCACATACATAAAAACATTCCCAATTTTTTGTCGCCTCCAAAAAACATAAAATGTTTCCTTTTTATAGTGTCTATGTCTATCATTCAACATGAGACTGTCTGTGGATGCTTAGTGCAAAACGGGTATCAGCAGAACTTGTTACCGCTGTGAAATACAAATACCATACTAAAAGTACTAGTATTTGAGGCTCTTGTCAATTCTTGAGCAGCCTGACATTCAGATTGTATGGCCTCTGACACATTTTACATTCACTGTGCAAATGATACATTGAACAATAAATTTAGACATACTATTCCAGCAATGTAATTAGCACGAGAAAAATGGTCTATCAGACAGAAAAATGGTCAATTGGCCACAAAGATATTGCTTGAAAACTGGGATATTTTTGTAGCTTGCATTTATCAACCTTTAATTTGGATGTGTGGCATATCACACATAGGGTGATACCCCAATATCCCATGGTAGACTCCTTTCTTTCCCTCACCCCTCCACCCCTTTTCCTGGGAGGGGACTCTCTGGGCCTATTCTACTGTGCATTATTAAAGTGGCACATAAAAAACTGTGTGAATATGCAAATGCTCAGCAGAATAAGTTACTGCGCATTAAGTGTCACCTAAACAACACGTGCTGGTGCTACTGCGCATTAGTGCAGCCTAATGCGCATTTATTTAGCACCTCATATTTGAGGTACTAAATTTAATGTGCATTAGGAAAAGCGCGTTAATGCATATGAAGATGCATCCTCTGAGACTCATGCAGAAATTTGGTGCCACAGCGTGTCTTAGAAGATGTCTCAACAACTCTCCTCCCTTTCCCCAACCAGCCTTCAATGCTGCTCCTTCTCTATGAGAAGCAGAATGTAAACAGACACTCAACATTACATGCAGGAGAGCACACAAGCCTCCGTGGCTCACCAAAAGCATCCGGGAATGTCTCCTTGCTAAAACGGAGGCTTACACCCAATGGAAAGAAGGGGTCATCACCAGGGAGGACTATTCTGTAGTTGCTCGGGGATGTAGGGGGGTAGTTAGGAAGGCCAAGGCAGAGATGGAACTGGGACTAGCTTCCCAAATTAAGGACAATAAGAAGTCCTTTTTTAAATACATAGCGGGTAAAAAGAAGGTCCTGGGTAATGTGGAGCCCTTGCAGGATGCGTTGGGAAACTTGGCCATCACACCAGATGGCAAAGCTAACATGTTTAATGATTTCTTTCCCTCCGTCTTCCTAAGTAAGGACCAGAACAGCCACCTCCCTGCTGGGCCCCCCTCGGGCCCCGGGGGAGGCACACCTGGGCCACGGGTTAGCGAGGATTTAGTTAGGGAGCTTCTGGAGGGGTTGGACATATTCAAGTCAGCCGGTCTGGATGATCTCCACCCTAGAGTTCTAAAGGAACTGGCCGAGGTCATTGCAAGTCCCTTGGCACAGCTTTATGAGCACTCGTGGTGCTCTGGTGAGGTACTGGAGGACTGGAAGAGGGCCAACGTGGTCCCCATCTTCAAAAAAGGCAGGAAGGAGGACCTGGGAAACTATAGGCCGGTTAGTCTTACCTCGATCCTAGGCAAGCTGTTTGAGAAAATTATGCTGGCACACATCCAGGAAGGGCCAGCAGGGGACTGTATGCTTAGGGGCAACCAACACGGGTTCATCAGTGGCAGGTCCTGTCAGACCAACCTGGTGGCCTTTTACGATCAGATCACCAGATCATTAGATGCAGGGGTAGCAGTGGATATAGTCTTCCTGGACTTCCGGAAGGCTTTTGACACTGTCTCTCACCCCGTTCTCATTAAGAAACTGGGGGGCTGTGGTGTAGACACCCACACAGTCAAATGGGTCACCAACTGGCTGGAGGGCCGCACCCAGAGGGTGGTGGTGGATGGGTCCTTCTCAACCTGGAAGGACGTGGGCAGTGGGGTTCCGCAGGGCTCGGTCCTCGGGCCCGCACTGTTCAACATCTTCATCAGTGATTTGGACGAGGGGGTAAAAAGCACCCTGTTCAAATTTGCTGATGATACTAAGATGTGGGGGGACGTGGGCACACTGGAAGGAAGCATCAGGCTACAATCAGACCTAGACAGGTTACAAGGGTGGGCGGATGAGAATAGGATGGGTTTCAACACAGACAAGTGCAAGGTGATGCACCTCGGGAGGAACAACCGGCACCATACCTACAGGTTGGGGAACTCCCCTCTTGTCAGCACGGAGGCGGAAAAGGATCTTGGGGTCATCATTGACTCCAAGATGAACATGGGTCGGCAGTGTGGAGAGGCAGTCAGGAAGGCTAACCGTACCTTGGCATGCATCCACAGATGCGTCTTGAGCAGGTCCAAGGAGGTGATCCTCCCTCTCTATGCAGCACTGGTCAGGCCGCAGTTGGAGTACTACATACAGTTCTGGGCGTCACACTTCAAGAGGGATGTCGACAGCATGGAGAGGGTCCAGAGGAGGGCCACTCACGTGATCAGGTGTAAGCAGGGCAGGCCCTATGAGGAGAGGCTACGGGACCTGAACCTGTTCAGCCTCCACAAGAGAAGGCTGAGGGGGGATCTTGTGGCCTGTTATAAACTAGTCAGGGGGGATCAGCAGGCATTGGGGGAGTCACTGTTCCCCTGAGCACCGCCAGGAGTGACCAGGAATAATGGTCACAAGCTGGCAGAGGGTAGATTTAGGTTAGATATCGGGAGGCGCTACTTCACGGTCAGGGCGGCTAGGGTCTGGAACCAGCTTCCAAGAGAAGTGGTGCAGGCTCCAACCTGGGGGTTTTTAAGAGGAGGTTAGATGAACATCTTGCTGGGGTTGTTTGCCCCCAGTACTCTTTCCTGCCATGGCAGGGGGTCGGACTAGATGATCTGCTCAGGTCCCTTCCGACCCTAGAAACTATGAAACTATGCTTTACCTACACACAATAGTAATCTGAAAGAGGGGGAGGGAATTCGTCTGGAAAGCTACCACTGGGGACAAGAGGGGGATAGAGGAAAAGCCTGGATACAAATGAATCTATTAAGGTGTTGCAAAAGAATGCAAGTCCCACCGCTCCATCCCTCCTTCCGCTCCTTCACACAGGTCCCCCTGCTGGACACAAGGTTCAGAGAAGCAGATCCTTCATCCAGGGGGAGCCTAGCACTCATTTCTCACTAGCATTGTAGCTCAGGATGTGAGAGGAGCTGGCAGCCTCTGCCAGCAGCTCTCCAGCTTCTCGTGCTGGTAAGGAAGATCCTAGGGCACTTTTCCCATCTGGACAGCTTGCTCGGTGAATGTGAAGCAGGTCACATGATGTGATAGTTTTCATCAAGTAACTTTACCTGTTGCTTGATGGAAATAAATAACATCTGGCAAAAGCCTAGGATATGTATGACAAAAACCTTATATAGAGTGGTAAAAACTAAAAATGTATGACTGGACTCCTCTGTGGTCCATTTTGAATGATTATAGATCACTCTGCAGCTTTCACTACTCTGATTCTACAGCAATACAGGACTTAACCATGGAGGGGCAATGTAGCTGCTATCCATCATGCTGCCAGCAGACCCTGGCTATAATATATAAAAACCCAGGTTCAGAAAGCTCACCTCAATCTACAGTGAATCCTCTGGTGGCATAGAACCAATAGGACAGCTTCTTTTCCATTTCCTGCCTGCTGCTAGAGCAGCAAAGGTAAAGGGGACATGGACACATCTAGGGCTACTAAAAACTCAGGAAACCTTGTTATCTTAGTCTTTTGGGCCTATTGGTAGCTGGCATCGGCTATTTAAACTTACTTCAGGGAACAATCTCTGTTGCCAGCAGCTTAGGATCAGGGCAGTGCAGAGGTGAGTATCGGCTTACTTTTGCACTCTATCCTGACCTGAGCTCCTGTCCTCACTACTGTCCTCACCACAAGTCCTTTTCCTCATGCAAATTACTTGAGTTTTTCTACAATGCTTGTTTTTCTGATAGTACATGACAAATCCCAGTGTCAAAGGTATAATTTTCCACATGGTCAGCAGCATTGGAGCTCCAGTAGCCAGGACTACAGCTGGGGATGGGGACATTGCAAATTCACTTAGTCTGACCCTCTGTCATAATATATACTCTTTTTTGAATGCTGTCTCATTCAAGGTTGTGAGCTTTCATTACAAGAGACGGTAGGACTCTTTCTTCAACTAGTGGGGCTCGGCCCTGGCAGACCCTGGCTTACATCCAACATTGATTGAGAGGTAGGAATGAAACTACTCAGATCAAGGCTCGTTACAGACTTCAAGAACTGAAGTCTAGTTTGACCTTCTCACCAGCTTATGTCTAACTAGACACCAATATTGAATGAGAGTTCATAAAAGCTAGTATGCAACTTCTTGCTGTACAGATTGGAAAATTGCTGAATACTGGAAATATAGGCATTTTTGGAAAACATACTGATATAGAAATGCAATCTTGCAACAGATGTAAGACTAAAATCCATTTGGAAAATTACATCATTTTTTTTCTTTTTTTTCGTTTGGAGAACAAAGTAAACTACAGTCTCAGCCTCTTGTGCTTCTCTTTTTTTGATAAGGATAGCTTAATAACAAAACGCATGTCACACACGTAAAAATTAGGAGGCATTACTTTCTGACTGGCTCTCATACATCATCCTAGTAATATGCTATGTAATATACTGCTCTTTATGTTAGGATATGGGAAGTGAGTCCTGTTGGCTACAGGCCTGGCATTACAGCTCCCACTGTGATTACTTTTTAAGATAGAATTTGGTCTCCATTATGTTTTTTTAATCACTAGAAAGAAAAACAAAACTTTCTCTACAATTCTCTCTATTAATTTCTAAGTAAGCTCTAAAGACTTTGCAAAGGCCCAGATGAATAAATGTGGAACTTGTTGTAACAGGTAGGTAGCAGCTCCTGTTACATTAAGGGGAACCAGCTGCAGAGCAGCAGCCTGCACAAGAGCAAGCATCTGAGCAAGCCAGAAACAGATCTCTAGGCAGCCCAGGAGGAATAACTGCAGACAGCTGAGTTCAACCCAGCAAATGGAAGCAGGCTAGCCATCAAGCCTAAATGGAAACTCCTGTGGGCAGCTGCAGGGCCACCTGATAGGAAGGGGTGGGACTTTTGAGGCATATAAGACTAGTAACGGAGACCAGGCAGTCAGTCTAGCCTTGCAGGCTATAGGGAGATGGGCTGCTGAACAGGAGGGATGCAGCAGAATGTGACTGGCTAAGACCTAAACTGTTCTGGGAACTGGAAGTAAGGTGCTAAAGGCTTTCAGGAGAATATGACCCAGGGTAGGGAAAAGTTTTGTTGTACAGCCAGTAACCTGAGACTTAAATTTGGGCCCAGCATAGGGGTAGTTCTTGTTGCAGCCAGTGAGCTTACTTCATTGTTATAGTTTACACCAGTGGATTGAAAGTGACTACAAGGGGAGGAGGAAAAGGTCATGAGGATGCTTGAGAGGCATGAGAGTACCTTGAACCCTGCCAGGGCCTGGGGCTCATGATGGGCAGGCAGTAGCTGTAGAGATCCCAAGCCTAGGCTACAAGGGTGGTAGAGGCAGCATGAAGCCAGGGAGGGCTAAGGGCTAGTGTTGAGAGGGCAAAACCAGGGCCAAGCTCAGTGAGGTAAGAGAGAGATGGGCTATGGCCTGAGCCCACTTAGCTTCAGGCCAAGAGGGGTGAGAGCCAGGACCAGGGCCCTGAAGCTCAAGAGGGTAAAATGAGAGCCTGAGGGGACGAGACTAGGGCTAAAACCCAGAATCCAGGTCTGGGGCAGTGGGCCTAGGTAAAGGACACAGCTAGAGGAAAGGGGCAGAGTCCAGGAAGGCCAAGGGCACAGAGGCCTGAGGTGGCTTGGCATTAGCCTGGAGAGCAAAGTGCCCTACTTGAGTGATGAGCAGTAATATCCGCAAGGCATGGCTGTGGCTGAGGAAATTGGAGACAACAAAATTAATGCTTAAGGCAATGAGTGCATCAGACTATGGATGGGCCAGGAGGACCTCACTTAGTGCTGAGGTTTGAAGCAGATAAGAGCTTGCTTTGGGACCCAGGGGCAGCCTCCCTTCTCATGAACCAGGACATGGCAGGTGAGGAGAAGGAGAGGGTACCTTAGGAACCGGAGCAGGGCAAGAATTGCAGGGCTATGCCTGGGGCTTGATCCTGCTACACTTTTCAAGAAACAAAGTCTCTTGGTGTGGCTTACGTTTCTCATTTTTGTGAGAGACTTCTTGGTATACTTACACTGCAGCCCATAAATAATCATGATTTTCACAATTGACTAGGTAACAGGAGGCTGAAGAAAAAACTTTAAAGTAGTAAATATAGGATCATTTACAGTAAAACATGTATAAGGTGCATTACCTTTGTTCCACATCAATTCTCTCACTGATGATAATGGAAAAAGTTTTTGCCCATTAGTTTTCAATGTATTTTGCCTTGCTGTTATACAGATCTGTTTGAGGTGTTCCCCCCCCTCCCCCCCCCCCCACTGAGCATTTTAAGACATGAGATGTTTGTTAGTAGTCTGCACTTGGCTGGATTTTCAGAGCTACAGAGTGCTTGTAATTGCCAGTGACTCTAAGTGGAAGTATAGGTATTCTGCATCCCTGATAAATGAGACTGGTTTTTATACATAATTAGTGGGACATGGGGGAGCAGTGTCCTACCATGTATGCAAAACCTGATTCCACAGTATATGTGATTACATGCAATTGATCTATAGTGGACAAGTGTGCAAAGCATGCAGAGGTTTTACTCTATAGTTGGCTTATTTAGTGAGATATAAGAAAAGGGAAAACACTCCACCACTAATTAAGTTATAGAAATATTGCTTGAAGCAAAGATTTTTTTTTTTTTTTTTTTTTTTGGAGGGGTGATATCTCATATTGGACCAACTACATGGTTGGGATAAAGTTGGACACATTTTCAAATGCAAGGTCATCTTCATTGGGTCTAAGGAGGGAAGCGCACACGGTGGTGATTAAGAACAGTGGGTAGAGCTGTGAAATTGGAGAAAGGAGAAGTCCCAGGGGATATCAAAAAGATCTAAGATAGATCAAAAGATCTATCAAAAGGAAGGAGGATTGTTATCACCTGTAGTATGCATGAAGAATTTCATGAATCCGGTAGAATATAGTGTGCCATAAAGTCAATATCAGTGCTCAGTCCTTGGTTTTTAGTGGTCAGGCAGCTTATTAATTTTTGTTCCCAAGCTTGCCTTTCAAAGGTGTTTGATAGATTTCCTTTGAGCATGAGGTCAGAAAGAGAGTGGTTGTTATGTGAAAAATGTGCTCCTATTTATGTTTGTGTTTGTCCTTTACATTTTTTCTGTGAAACTGCATTCAACAAACTTCTGTTTAGTTTCACCCACGTAATTGGAGTGCATTAGATGCATCACATTTTGGGAAAGGCATCCTCATGGGTGACTGGTGCCTCCTGAATCTGGGCGGGGGCACCAGATTGCTGACTGGAGGGGTGGGGGGGCCCCCAGTGGGTGATCGCTGAGCCAGCAGCAAGACCAGAAGTTTAGTTTTGTGGCTGGTGCTTCCAAGGGGTGTACAGCTGATATCAGAGGGTGCACATGCAACCGCGTGCACCCCTTATGCATCAGCAATGGGCATCCTACACATGATATGATACAGAGGAATGCCTCAGGAAGTGAACCTTGATAATGTCCAAGTGAAGTCAACATGAGGCTTTACCGCTTGCTTAAATAAATACTGAGTCAAGCTTTAAATCAATTATTTTTTAGCATAGCAAAATGGTATATGCAGAAACAAATGGTGGGAAAAGAAGGTGAAAGAAATCCAGCAATTTGTTGACAATCACGACATGCGAAGCATCTTCGGTGCAATCACAGCTGTGTACTGACCAAGCTCTTGTGGACTCACCCTGCTTAGTTCTGAAGATGGCAGTATACTTGTCAAAGACAAATCTATCAAAAACAGTTGGCAGAAGCACTACTAAAAGCTCCTGAACTGATGCTTAACAGTGACTAATGAAACTAGTGAATCCGTCCCACAGCATCCAGTAAGGGAAGCACGTGCCAGTCCACCAACCTCTGAAGAAGTCCATCCGGACATAAAATGACAAAGACGAAGCATATTGCCTTAATGGCATTTCAGCTTAGGTCTTCAAAGTTGATGGTGAAACTATGATCAACAAACTCTACACAATGTTTCTCAAAATCTGAAATACTGAGGAAATTCCTGCTGACCTAAGGAATACCAATATTGTCACCAGTTTTAAGAAGGGTGATAAATCTGACGGTGGAAGCTATCAAGATATCACCTTTATCTCCATCACTAGGAAGATCCTCACTTGAATTCTGCTGAACCGACTGCTTTCTTTAGCCATGGAAATCCTTCCCAAGTCTCAATGTGGCTTCAGAACATCGAGAGGCACCAGGGACATAATTTTTGTGGCCTGGCAGGTCCAGGAAAAATGCTGAGAACAACACCAGGAACTGTATATGGTTTTTATTGGTTTGAACAAAGCCTTTGATTCTGTTAACTTTGAGGCTTTATGGAAGATGTTATCAAAGTTTGGCTGCCAAAAGAAATTTATCATCATTGTAGGACACCTTCATCACTAGATGACTACTTCCATCATATGCTGTGGCTCTGCTACGTAGGCCTTTGTTATATAAAATGGCATGAAGCAGGGCTGTGTCATTGCACCAGTTCTGTTTTCCATTTTGCAGTCATCAAGATGCTCATCCATGACTGTCTGCCACAAGGCATCACCACTGAATACAGGATGGACACAGAACTTTTTCAATCTGTCCTGCCTCCATGCCGAAACTGAAGTTACTTCAGCTTCCATTGTGGTACTTCAGTATGCCAGTGATTGTGCTGTTGTTGCACATATGGAGGCGGACCTACAAATGACCCTTAACTGCTTCTCTCAAGCATACCAGTGCCTAGGTCTCACCTTTAACATTGGAAAAAGGAAGGTTCTTCACCAGCTTTCTCATTGATAAAAGATCCTCATTGATGGACAGGACCTGGAGAATGTTGAACACTTGTATACCTTGGCAGCCATCTCTCAAAAAAGGCCAACATTAATGAGGTGACCTACAGATGACCTACTGTTTGGGTGACATTCAGGGACCACCTGAAAAACCTATAATGCCTTCATCAGCACTACCTCCAGACAGTTGTTTGCGTAAAGTAGGAGGATAGTTGCACAAATGCCAGTGCCCTCACTAATGCTAACACTACCAGTATGGAAGCACGGATTTATTTGATATCACTTGTGGTAGACAGGGCACTGTGTTTGCATGCCTGATGTATATTTATCAAAACAACCACTATACTTCCAATTCAGCCAAAGACAAAGGACACATGGGGGGGGGAGGGTAGAGGAGATGCTTCAAGGACACCCTCAAGGTGAACATTAAGCATGACACTGACACCACAAATTGGGGGAAAAACTACCCTGGGATGGGACTACAAGGTGATGTCTTGTGAGAGAAAATACATCTTACTTTGAGGAAAACCGTCTTACCCTGGAGGCAGAAAAACCACAGAAATGGAAAGAAAGGAAAAAAGACTGAGAAATCCATGGTCTGACCCTCCCTTTAACCACTACCTGTGGCATTTGCCAGAGAGTCTGCAGCTCTAGGATTGGACTTCTTAGCTATCAGTGGACTCATTTATAACCCTTTACTTGACCCGTGGGACTGATCATTCTTGACCATGAGGGATTGCTGCTGCTGATGGTATATGCAATTCCAACTCTGTCTTGGCAACAGTTTTTAAAATGCTTCTCAGGTGTTGAGTGTCTGGAGGATTTTTCAATATTTCCTTGTCAAAGGCAGTAAGGTGCAAAACTCACTTTGACTTTCAGTATGAGTTGGCTGCCTAACTGACACTTCTGCCTTTGAAAATCTCCAAAATGTAATAAAGAATCTGTAGGTACATCAACAGTCAAAAAAAAAAAATCTCCTTTTTCAGAGGAGAGCCATGCGCACGATCAAAGGGCAAGAGAATAGGCTTTATGAAGAGCGACTGAGAGCCATGGGACTCTTCAGCCTGGAAAAGCGCAGGCTCAGGGGGGACCTGGTGGCTGCCTATAAGTACACAAGGGATGTTCATCGGGATCTGGGAGAACGTCTGTTTACCAGAGCGCTCCAAAGAAAAACAAGGACTAACAGTCATAAACTCCTACAAGACCATTTTAGGCTGGACATAAAAAAATTCTTTACTGTCTGAGCCCCCAAGACCTGGAATAGACTCCCTCCAGATGTGATGCAGGCACCTACTCTGGACTTTTTCCAAGAAATTCTTGGGTGCTTATCTTGTTGGGGTCCTTTGACCCCAGCTGACTTCCTGCCCCTGGGGCGGGGGCTGGACTTTATGATCTTCAAGGTCCCTTCCAGCCCTAATGTCTTTATAGATTTCATAGACAGTCTGACTGGCTTATGTTTACCAGCAAGAATTCAGCCAACAATAAAGGTCAGAAGCTGACAGGATAATGAGTTCATTTAAATTCTAATGGACATACTTCTATGCATTTTGACTCCCTATTGTTTTGCAAATTGCTTATCAATGAGTGGTTTAAAGAAGCTTATGAAATTTGCTAAAATTCATCAGTAAGGACTGTTTCCCTCTGATTTAATCTGAATGTGAAGCAGAGTATTTTCTGAGCAAGTATGGAATAATACCTAGTGGCCTCATCTACACAAGCAGCAGACTGCACAGTTGTTGCTGAGCAGTGACTTAGTATATGCATAAGCAAGTACTAAATGACTAGGCAGTAACAGGCATTACTGTGCGGTAGCATGCCTGCACAGTGTTTTTTTTTTTCAGACACCACTGCACAGTAGCTCATTATTACTGTGTCCTAGCATCAGATCATGGTTAATGCCCACCAACACTACTGCACAGTAGCATCCCGTGTAGATGCAGCCATTGAGAGTCTCTTCTCCACTGAATCATTAGATGGAGAATTCAACAACAGATGAAGTGACAACTAAGGAAAAAAAAGGATATACAAGTATTCACTGAAATTAAAAAAATAATTCTAAGGAGAAAACTCCCTGTGTGCAGCACTGCATTTAGAAGAAAAAAAATTAAAATATTGAAATATTTCTTTGTTGCACTTTCCTCTTAGACAATAAGTGAAGCACACATTTAGTAAAATGTTCCTTGTACAGATATACACTTTAACCCCAGAAGTAGTGGCCAGGTACCATATTTACTCAACATTAAGATGAGGCTTTTCCCCCTATTTAACATGGGGGCAAAAGCCCCTTGTCTTACAATCGAGTACAAGGTCAGTGGGAGGAGGATGGGGAGACACCTACCTAAGGTCAGGGCTGTAGCTGCAGCTGCTACTTGCCCTCCCAACACCCCCACTGCCCCTGCACATCACCACCTCTCCTTGCAGTTTCTTCCCCACACAACCTCTTCTCTCCCCTCTGCACCACTCCCCACACCCGTAACTTTGATCCAGGCAGACAAGATCTGTCCATGCTGCAGCCTGGGGCACAGAGCCCAGCCTCAGCTTAACCCTATAACAGTGGCATGCAGCCTGGTATGAGACAAGGGGAGGGGGAAGGGAAGTGGGGAACAGAGGCTGGGGAGGTGGAAGAAAGGGAGATCCAATGCTGGGTGTTGTAAGGAGGAGGGATGCAGAGGCTGTGAGGGCAAGGGGAGAGCAGGAGACTGGGGGGAGTAGAGCCTGGGGGAGGGGGGAGCAGAGAGTGGTCGGGGGGGGAAATGGGATACTACTTAATGGGGCTACCACCCTTTTGATTTTGTTTATGGCTCCATGTTAAAGACCTGAGGGGGGGATGAGTAGAAAGAATGAACTATAGGTTGCAGGGTCTAGTAGAATCATATTTTCCCCTTCCCTGCCATCCCTACTCCTCTCTATACTTTAATTTCATAAATTACCCAATCGTGTCTCTCCAAGTCACTGAACTACTACTTATTTACATGTTCTCACATATCTTCCTCTCTTGGCTTCAGGTCAACCTCCAGTCCCATGGCCTCCCAAAACCTCTTTATTATACCAGAATATGAATTATGGAGCTACAACAATATATTTCCATAGCCATTATCCTTCAAAACAAACTAAAACGTGGTCTCCTATATACTTCTAATTTAAAGAATCCCCATTGCCTTCTTTGCAGGGTAATATGATATTTAATACTAAATTAATTGTATTTTAATGATACATGATGAAGTATCTACTTGTACAGAACTAACAAGGCCCAGTTGCATCAGGTGCTAAAAGCGCCTTCAACTTCTAACAAAGTCAAGAAGGGATTAGGACCTCAGCAGCTTGCGAAACTGGGCTTTAGCCCTGGGACTGAGCCCAGCATATTTGTGCTTTCCAGAAAAATTTTCTGGAAAGGTGTAGGTGATGGAGAAGCCAGGAATGGTGTAAATGACAGATCTCGGCATAGGTTGATTTGTGCTAATAAGAGACCGGGAAAGAATAATACATCTTTGTCCTGTTCCTTTACAACAAAAAAATGGAGATCTTAAGGACACCTTCAGCAGCAGAGAATGAATTTAAATCTTGTGTCTCTACCAAAATTACAGTAATCCTAGAGTAAGAAAAGTACAAAGCAATGAGAGAGTTTCATTGCACCACTTGAGAAGGGATAGGCTGTTAGTTTTTCCCTAGTGCTTTACAGTCATTGCTGAATTATATTATGTTAACTTTTTGGACTCTTGTGCTCATGATGCATTAAGTTGTCAGCTTGCTTCTGAATAGTATTCATTTCTCTTTAAGAAAAACCTTGCCTATAACAATGGGAAGCTTCAGAGCTCAATTGTGTTAACTAGCCCATTTTAAAGGCATCTGGCTTAATGACAAATGCTAAATGAAAAAAAAAGAAGGTAATGACCAGGGTGATTAAGCTGGAGTTGATAATGGTGCACTTATTGGCGTCTGCAAGTATAGCTTTTCTTCTATATATATATATATATTTTCCTTCCCTTTTCTATCAATCCTGTGGGCCAAAATTGAGTTCTGGGATACATGAGTTCTGTTTGCACAGGGAGCTGCAGGTGATCAAACCAAATCTGAATTCAGTCCCTTGTCTAGATTCCTGTAAACATTTATCAAATATATAATGTTGCTTTTATTTTTGTTGTAAAGAGCTCTAAACTGCATGGGGCCCAATCCAATACTAATTAAAATAAATTGGAACCCTCCTGTTGATAGCTAAGGGCACTGAACCAAGGCTTTAGTAAGGAGAAGGTTATAAACTATAGTTGGCTTATTTTTATATGAAAAGAAGTCCACACTCACCTCTTTTATTTTGTCTTCTCTAGTAAAAATACAGGTCAAATCCCACTAGCTGATTCCAGACTTGGTAAGTGGATATGGAGCATTTCATTCATAGATTGCCAGTTCAAATCCAGACCAAGAAAGCAACGAGCAAAAATTATTACAGTCTAATGGCTCTAAACTGAACTGTGTGAATGGACTGGGTGGTCTCATAGTGCAATGCCTAGGAGATTGGTTCTGTATTACAAGCCTCCCTCCCATGATTAGATCCTTTTAAATACAGTCTCAGTAGAATGTGAATTAGCACACAGCTTAAAACAAGCTTTTCTGACAAATAGGCAGCCACTTCTGAGCAGAGCAGGAAAACTTGCACCACCATACCATATGGGCTCAATGGCTAATTAAAATGTCAGTCTCCAGGGCAATATGTACAGCAGCATTCAGCAGAAATGAATAATCATTCTATGCAAACAGCCCCTTCCTTCTACTCACAAATCATTTAGTGTATCAGACCAGAAGGTGGGGAGGAGAAGTTTGCAAGGAGATGTCAAAGTTTGGTACAGTAAACTGCTAATGCAATTTGCTGTTCCTTATGAACATAAGTCAAGCACAGTCTTGTGCTGTTGTTTCTGCTGACTTGATTGATGTAAGTACTCATTTTAAAAGATAATGTTGGAGTGGATATGGGGATTAGACAAAAGTAGGTTCTACAGGGTAATCTGGCAACTTCATGATACCATTTTTATTTCGGCATAAAAATGACCATGGCTGCTGGATTTTTTTTGCTAAGCTCAATGCTATCAGTTATTTAGGTGTGCTCAGATCATACTACCAGCCCAGGTCCCTGAGTAGAATTAAGCACTCTGCTGCCTAGTGTCTGTATCCAAATCAGGTTTAAGTAGCTAAGCATCTACATATTCAGACTGAAGAAGTACTGGGAATGTACAGAAGACAGAATTATAGGCACTGAGGGAACTGTGATTTAATGCATCTCCAGTGTTATGGACTATGGTGAAAGGTTTTTGATTAAAAAAAAATTCTCCTCAAGTCCATCTCCCTCCTTTCTCAGATCATTCTCTGTGTCCCTAATGGTCTCTAACCAACAGATATGCACCAATCCTCTTCCATGTGCACATAACTAGGAGGTACAACTTCTCAGTGTCAGACTTAGCTAAAAGAACGCAGCTGAGTTTAGTGAAGGCTTTACAAGGACCTAGGTTTTAATGATGGAATGACAAGAAGTTCAGAAGATTTAGTTTAAAACTACAGGAGCCTGAAAAAAAAATTGGAGAGACAGAAATAACAATTAATGGATATGATGCTATTGTAGTAGAGAACAATGAAGAGTAAAAGCATGATAAATTAATAATGCTGACCTGGTTTATAAAAGTTTGAGAAATGTCACATTGCTCTGGGTTCCTGAATGCATAAAGACAAGTTATTAACATTAAGAGAAAGCACTTTTGTTCTTAAGTCTAATGGAGGAAGGGGAAGCAGTCCTGATCTGGATTTTGTGATGTTTAGATTGCATGCTGGTCATTTGTAATCTTGCACAGCACTTCAAAAAAATCCTGATGAGCAGAACATTACAAATAATGCTGATAAAGGATCCTAACCAGATACTGGGGATGCAATTAGTATTAAATGAATGTCTAATAAGGAGGAAGAAAGTAAAACTGTGATTAGGGTGATTTTTCTATGACTCTGCTCTCTCAGAGGAATATACAATGATTTCAAAAAGCTGAGATTTAAAAAACATGCCCAACAAAATGGAAATAACCTCCCAATACTGAGCAAATTAGAAACAGTGCATAAATATGACAAGTAAAGGATATTATGGTGTTGACAACTGTGAAGCAACCTAAAACTAGCACAGTTTTTTTCTCTTAGAAATTGGTATCATGCTACAAGGTATAGTACCTATGAAGGGTCCCCCACCCCTTTAAAAAAAACAACAACTCGGGGCTTAGGACAACATGCCTATGAAAACATTTTTTTCACTTTTCATTCAGTGTAATCAATTCTTGTACAGAGAAGAGCACTAAAACTATGTAATTACACTATAGAAATGCACTGATAAAGATTTTTTTGGGTTGATACCAAAGGCCATATTGGCTGATATGCAATTGCTGATATGCAAGCCCAGCAGCTTGGAGAGCAGTGTCTGGCTGGTATGTCTGGTGGAGGGAAGGGGAATGAGGGGGGCAGATCAAGGCCACCATGGTGAGGGATGGAGTGGGGTTGGGGCTGAGGCAGGGACAGTGCTACAGGGGGTAGTCCAAATCTCATGTTGACCCGCCCACCTGTCTCTATGGGCTAGTCTGCCCAATCTCACCTGCCCCGACGTTATTTCCAGAAACTGATGGTATAATGCGGAAGACTGCCCATTACTGCCCTAATGCCAGGGGACACTATCTGCGGCTCCAAACCTCCCCTACACTGGAGTCCATGCCTCGCGGATGGCATCCAGATTAGAATTGCTTCCTGGTCTGGGACCAGGGCAAACTCAGTCCAAAGTTGGGCTTCACTCACCCACGCATTCATACCACCTCCGCTCTCACAGAAGGCCTCTTAGACTCTACTCCCCTCTCACTGGGGCCTCTCCCCATTACTGGGCCACACTCCACTGCCCTTGCTCCTCATCGAGCGGCCCCTCTTGGGCCATCAGGCTTCGCTACTCACATACTGGTCTCACCACACAGTCTTTCAGTTCCTGTAAGTTTCCCTACTCTATATAGTCTGGCCTTGTGCCAAACCCTGGGCTAATTCTGCCTCAAGACTTCACTGGGCAACTCTATACTATGCTTCGCCTGAGGGTCAAGGTTGTAACCAACTTCTCATGGGGCTGGCCCTTGCGCTGGCTTTCAGGCTTACTCCCATTAGGTCCTACTCAGCGTGTCCCTAGGACTGTCCTTCAGGCCTACTCACACTTCAGCCCTACTCAGACCCTTCACATGCACAGCCCTTCAAGTCTACTCTGTGTGGGGCCCTCACAGTCAGAAAGTTTCTCCTAATCTCCCACCTACATCTCCTCTTCTGTAGCTTGAGACCATTGCTCTTGGTCCTGTACCATATGGTCACAGAGAAAAACCCATCTCCATCCTCTCTGTAATTGCCCTTCAGGTAGATGAAGACGGTTATCTAATCCTCTTACTGAGTACAATGATCCAACCAGTCACGTATCTACATTACATTAGTTTCATTTAGTTTGTATTACCGTAGCTTGTTAAGAAGAATGTCATGGGAAATGTTGTGGGAAACAGTGTCAAAAATCTTTCTAAAGTCAAAGTATATCACATTTACTGCTCTTATTCCATTCACACAGGCTGTCATCTTATCATAAAAGGGTATCAGGTGGGTCATTCCTGTCTTGCTCTTGGTGACTCCATGATGTCAGTTTCTGATCATGTTGTTCTCCTCTAAGTGCTTTGAAATGGGTTCCTTGAGGACCTGCTCCATGTTTTTTCCACATATTGAGAGCAGGCTGACTGGTCTGTAAATCCCCAGATCCTCCTCTGCTTTCTTAAAGATGGGCACTGTATTTGCCTTTTTTCAGTCATCTGGGACCTAACCTGGCCTCCACAGGTTCTCAAAGAGGACAGCCAATGGCTCTGAAATTACCTCATCCTATTCCTTTAGTACACTAGGACGCATCCCATCCAGCCCTGCCAACTTGAATGCATCTAGGTTCTCCAAATAATCCCTAATCTGTTCTACTATTCTATCCTGGTTGTCTCCTCCTCTATCTTTGCCGCCAATTGCACTTGTCATCTGGTTACTGTTCTATTTCTGAAGACTGAAGTGAAAAAGCATTAAATACTTCAGCCTTCTCTGCATAGTCTGTAACTAGATTGCCTTCTGCATTCCTTAAGGGAGTGTTTCTCAACCCCTGGGTTGCAACCCAAAAGTGGATTGCAAGAATATATAAAAGGGTCACAAACAAACTTTAAAAATGGATTCTTGTTTTGGGCCTCCTTAAAGTACAGCCAGCTCTTCTGGACTCCTTTTCCCCTCAGATTGTTTCCCAGAGGATCCTGTCCACCAGTTCCATGAGTTTAAGTCTGCTTTCCTGAAGTCCAGTATCCTTATTCTGCTACTCTCCTTCCTTCTTCCCCTTAGGATCTTGAACTCTATCATTTCACAGTCATTGTTCCCCAAATTACCTTCCACCTTTAAGTTCTCAACCAATGCATGAGTCCTAGATTGGCCACAGTGGGTGTTACACATGATACACTCCTTCATCAACTGGACTTAGCTGCACCAAGTGAGTGGGTGCGGGATCCAGTACACATGGAGGGGGAGAAGGGGAAAGAGGATCCCATGGGCCCAGTCTAGCCTGCGGGGTCAGCCCTGCACTGTTCATGTGCCACTCTGGCCCATGGGGCCAAATGATTTTGATACCCCTGGCTTAATGACAGAGATTAGGTATAGTGTACTGTGGACACGACTGTAGCCTGTTATCTCTGAGGTAACTCAAACTTTACGCAAGTTCTCCTCTCTGCCATAGCAGTTCAGTACATTCCTTATCTATAGTGGCAGTCTTCACTGCTAAGCAGATTTTCTATCCAGGGGTCAGCAATCTGTTTATGAGCAGTAAGTCAAAAGAGCTTTTCTGTGGCTTGTCTTTTCCACCATCTGTACCAAAAATTTATACCAAATGTACTCCAGGAGTTTGCTGGACTACATGTGCACTGCTGTGTTGTCCCCCAACCTCTGCCCCCGCAGAAGATGTCCCAATATTTAAAACCCTCCCATGAGAACAAAGTCCTGTAATTTGGAAGCTTCCATCAGTTGTTTAAAGACTGGCTTGTCCACCTCCTCCTCCTGGTTTGGCAGCCTGTAGCAAATGCTCATTATGACATCCCTGCTGCTGCTCTCCCCTCTGACCTTTAGCCAGAGGCTTTCAATAGGCCTATCTTCCACTTTGTATTGTATCTCAAAACACACGTACATCACCTTATATATTATATATAATATCTAATGGCAGCGCCTCCTCCTACTATATAAGAAGTCCAACTGAAGTCAATGGCAACAAGCTCATCCTTAAAACAAGGACATACTTAGGTGCTTTCTGGCACCGGGGCCCTTGGGTTTAACACACTTGTTTGCTATCATATGAACAGCTTTTACACCAGTGTAAAAAGAAGCAGCAATACAATGTTCAATCTATTATAGGGCAGCACATGGCCTGCTGGCAGCCCGGGGGGGCCCGATCCTGCTTTTGGTGGAGCCTGCCAGCCCCACCTGTAGACAGGGGGTGAGCTGCCACTGGGCCAGGTAGCCCCTGAGTTGTGGTATAGCCTAGTCCTTCCTGCCCTGGTGGTGGTGCCCACTGGGGCCAGCCAGGTCATATGCTGCCCAAGCTCTCAGGGGCCTGATCCACCTTCCCCAGAGCCTGCCAGCACACCGCCTCTCCCATGAGCCTGCCCGGGCTTCCAGCACCTTTCACACCATCCCCACTGACTTCTTCCACTGCTAGGCACCCTGCCACCCTCCTGCTGCCCTCCCTGCCCTGGTGGGAGGTGGGGGATTGACTTATGCACTGGATCTACAAACATCCTGACTTTTTTGTACAGAAATATAGGATCAACACATATATACTGTGTCGACTTATACAGTGCAAAATATGGTAATCGATTCTGCTGGACTGTGATAATAACT
Organism: Crocodylus siamensis; assembly: GCF_052110815.1. Classification (NCBI taxonomy): domain Eukaryota; kingdom Metazoa; phylum Chordata; order Crocodylia; family Crocodylidae; genus Crocodylus; species Crocodylus siamensis. The sequence goes on along the minus strand of NC_143398.1, from coordinate 21,801,529 downwards.
GCATTCCAGCCAGCCTCCATGGCTCATGTATCAGCATCCCTGAGCTTCAAAATGGTGGCAGGGGCTGTCCCTACCACCGTTTTGAAGCACAGGAAAGCTGATGCATGAGACACTCCGGGTGCTTTAATAAGAGTGGCTTTCAGAACTGGTTTAATTAAAAGTAGTTTCATAGTTTCATCGCTTCTAGGGTCGGAAGGTACCTGAGCAGATCATTGAGTCTCACCCCCTGTCATGGCAGGAAAGAGTACTGGGGTCAAATGACCCCAGCAAGTTGTACATCCAGCCTCCTCTTAAAGACCCCCAGGGTAGGAGCCAGCACCACCACTTCTCTTGGAAGTTGATTCCAGATCCTAGCCACCCAGACTGTGAAGTAGCGCCTCCTGATATCTAGCCTAAATCTACCCTTTGGCAGCTGGTGACCATTATTCCTGCTCACTCCTGGTAGTGCTTGGGGGAACAAGGACTTCCCCAGTGCCTGCTGGTCCCCCCTGACTAGTTAGCCTTCTCTTTTAGAGGCTGAACAGGTTCAGGTCCCATAGCTTCTCCTCATCGGGCCTGCCCTGCTGCCCCCTGATCATGCGGGTGGCCCTCCTCTGGGCCCTCTTCATGCTGTTGACATCCCTCCTGAAGTGTGGTGCCCAGAACTGGATGCAGTACTCCAACTGTGGCCTGACCAGTGGTGCATAGAAGGGGAGGATCACCTCCTTGGACCTGCTTGAGATGCATCTGTGGATGCATGACAAGGTACGGTTGGCCTTCCTGACTGCATCCCCACACTGCCGGCCCATGTTCATCTTGGATTCAATGATGACTCCAAGATCCTTTTCTGCCTCTGCACTGACGAGAAGGGAGTTCCCCAGCCTGTAGGTATGGTGCCGGTTGTTCCTCCCCAGGTGCATCACTTTGCACTTGTCTGTGTTGAATCCCAACCTATTTTCATCCGCCCACCCTTGTAACCTGTCTAGGTCCGATTGCAGTTTATTCCTCCCTTCTAGCATGTCCACATCCCCCCACATCTTAGTGTCATCAGCAAATTTGAACAGGGTGCTACTTACCATCCAAGTCACTAATGAAGATGTTGAACAGTGCGGGCCTGAGGACCGAGCCCTGTGGAACCCCACTGTCCACGTTCTTCCAGGTCGAAAATGACCCATCCACTATCACTCTCTGGGTGCGGCCCTCCAGCTAGTTGGTGACCCATTTGACTGTGGGTGTTGACACCACAGTCCCCCAGTTTCTTAATGAGAACAGGGTGAGAGACGGTGCTGAAGGCCTTCCGAAAGTCCAGGAAGATTACGTCCACTGCTACTCCTGCATCTAAGGATTTGGTGATCTGGTCATAGAAAGCCGCCAGGTTTGTCTGACAGGACCTGCTGCTATTGACCCATGTTGACCTGCTGCTAATGAACCCCCTAAGCATAATTTCTCCTGCTGCCCCCTTGTGGATATGCGCCAGAATAATTTTCTCAAAAAGCTTGCCCAGGATCGAGGTAAGACTAACTGGCCTACAGTTTCCTGGGTCCTCCTTCCTCCCCTTCTTGAAGATGGGAACCACACTGGCCCTCTTCCAGTCCTCTGGCACCACACCAAAGCACCATGAGTGCTCGTAAAGCCATGCCAGGGGTCCTGCAATGACCTTAGCCAATTCCCTCGGTACTCTAGGGTGGAGATGGTTCAGATCAGCTGATTTGAATACATCCAGTCCCCCCAGAAGTTCCCTAACTAGTTCCTCACTAATCCTCGGCCTAGGTGCACCTCCCCTGGGATCTAAGCGGGGCCCAGAGGGGGGATAACTGTTCTGGTCCCTGCTCAGGAAAAGGGAGGCAAAGTAAGAATATCCTAAATGGTAAGTCACTGTAATAGCTGCTGCATGGCTGTTTAATTCAGATGCTGATGAAATGTATCACTCTACAAAACCCATATTGGTTACAATGATGTAAAAGTACCATGTATACACACTGTGTGTGTGTGTATGTGTGTGTGTATGCTGGTCTCTATAGATATGCAACCTAGAAAATATCAGGGTAACTCTGAATTACCAGGCTCCATCCTTGGATCTATGCTCTTTAACATCTTTATCAATGACATGGACATTGGTGTCAGCAGTGGACTGGCCAAGTTCACCAATGACATCAAACTTTGGGATAAAGTGTCCACACCTGAGGACAGGACGGTGATCCAGGAAGACCTAGACAGGCTCAGAAAATGGGTGGATGAAAACCTGATGGTGTTCAACACCAAAAAATGCGAGGTACTCCACCTTGGGAGGAATCCCCACCCACAGCATGCTTATAGGCTCAGCAGTGTTACACTAGCTAGCAGCACCATGGCCGAAAGGGGACTTAGGGTCCCTGAAAGGGGACTTAGGGTCTCATGACTGACCACAAGATGAATATGAGCCACCAATGTGATGTCACAGCTGGTAAAGCGAGCAAAACTCTGCTTCTCAAGCAAATCCCAGGATGTCATCTTCCTGCTGTACCCTGCAGCTGGAGTACTGCATCCAATTTTGGGCTCCACAATTTAAAAAGGATGTGGAGAACTTGAGAGAGTCCAGAGGAGAGCTACGCACATGATCAGAGGGAAGGAAAACAGGCCTTATGTTGAGAGGCTAAGAGCCATGGGACTCCTCAGCTTGGAAAAGTGCAGGCTCATGGGGGTACCTGTTGGCTGCCTATAAGTATATAAGGGGTGTACATCAGGATCTGGGGGAATACCTGTTCACCAGAGTTCCCCAAGGGATGATAAGGTCAAACAGTCACAAACTCTTCCAAGACTGTTTCAGGCTGACATAAGGAAGGTCTGGCTGCTGGCCAGGCTCTAAGCAGCAAGACTGCCACTGATACAGCCCTGGGAGGCTCCCAGGACCCCAGGTAAGGCTGCTGGGGCCATCCCAGTGCTGCCCCAGCCTCCTCTATCCCACCTGAGGTAACTTGTTGTGTGCCAAAGGGCGTGTGGCACAAGCATTCCCCAGGGACAACTAGTGGCAGCACAAGATGTGTTGCCGCTAGTTCTCCCCAGGGAACCAAATGTCCATGCTCATTTGGACAAAGCCTTGAGGTTAAGATGGGAGTTAAGCAAGGTTGCATCATTGCTCCAACATTCTTCTCGATATTCCTTCGAGAAGAATGTTGGAACAGTGCTACATCTGACCACTAACAAGTTCCTGTTTGGAGTGGAGCTAAACTACTGCATAAAAGGTAATCTGTTTAATCTCAGCTTACTCTGAGCTAAAACCAAGACCTCCTGACGTCAATCATCAAGCTCCAGTACGCTGATGATGCTGTGGTCTGTGCTCACTCAGAAGCATACCTTCAAGCAATTGTTGATAACTTTACCAAGGCATATGATAAAATAGGACTGACGTTGAACAACCAGAAGACTAACTTTCTCCATCAACAAGCTCTTAATGAGCAGCCCTCATCTCTAGTAATTCAAATTGATGGCGAGACTCTGGAGAGTGCTGAGTAATTCCCATACTTTGGAAGCCATCTCTCACAGAAGGCTGGCATTGACAAAGATATCTAATATTGCCTCAAATATGCAAGTGCAACCTTCAGACTCCTGAGGAAATGGGTGTTTGAAGATTACAACATCAGATCCAAAACTAAGCTCATGGTTTATCCAGCAGTTTTGGTTCCCACCTAACTGTATGGAGCTGAGATGTGGAAAACGTACAGGAGGCACCTCAAGTCATTGGGGAAGTACCATCAACATTGCCTGTGGAAGATCCTTTGAATCCAGTGGCCAGCCACAACATCTACATGTCAAACTCCAGACTCCCTAAGCAAGTTTTATTCTCCTAGCTCAGTCAAGGTGTACATTGAAGAGGAAGGCAGAGAAAGTACTTTGAGGATGTCCTGAAGACCAACTTGAAAAAATGCAACATCAACATCAACTCATCGGAGACTATCACCCAGGACCATCCCAAATGGAGGAAGAGTCTGCTGGAAGGATCTTGTAGTGTGAAACCTTATGATGACAACAAGACACAGAAAAGTGGGAGCAGCAGAAACAGCATGTTATGGACCAAATCAAGAATACGGAGTCACCCACCCCACACAGAAACATGTGCCCAAGTTGCAACAGAGTCTATCAATCTCAGATTGGCCTCATCAGCCATCTTTGGGCCCACAGACAGGACAATTATAGAAGACTATCATCCTCCAATGTGAGATATTGCCAAAGAAGAAGATGATGATCAGTGAGCTGGTGCCTCTAAAATCATATTTTGTCACATACAACATGCACCTTTCTCAGCAAAATCAGCAGAGAAATCTCACCCCAAAATTGAAATGCATGTATTAAGCAGGGAATCTGGTTTTCTTATTGGGATAGGAGTGTCTTGCTTAATAGTGCAGCAGCAGTGGCATTATTATTCAGGTAGCTATAGGAGTCACCTGACTTAATGGCTCACTATTCTTCACAGCAGCAGTGATAACTATTGTCTCTTCTTTTTAATGGTTTTGATGTTCCATGACTCAAGCTACCCTTTGGTCTAGTAATGTTGCTGTTTTTCAGCTGCTCCGTGTCGCTCTCCTCTGATTTTACAGCTTTGAAGACTGTTTAGCAATTTTCAAAAGCATAGAACTCCCTGTAGACAGCAGTCTTCAATAGCAGCTAGTGTTTCATCTTAAATTAATCAGGAAAAGGAGGATGTCAGATGAAGATTACAGAGCCATAACTCTGTAAAATATTGTATTTCTTCATTCTGCCTTTCAAAAACAAGATGTGTATTATATTTCAGGGCATGTTGTATATCAGAAAATATGGTGCTTAACATTATGCATCTTTGTGCCATCTGCATATTTCATCAATAGAACTTCTTGTATTTTTTTCCCCCGGGTAATAAATAAAACACTTAAATCAGCATTTAAGGGCCTAGAATGGAGCCCTGTGGGACATCATTAAAAATGTATTCAAGCTCTGATAATTTCTATTCAAAATTACATGGTAAGAATAATCTTTTAGCCAATTTTTAATCCATATAACAAGTGCCATATTGATTTTATTCACTTTCGTTTCTTAAATAAAATGTTGCATGGTGTCAAGACTTACAGATGTTTACTACATCAATACAATTAGGTGTATAATTGAAATGACCATATTTTCTTGCATACAATATGCCTCTGATTAAGATCTTATGCATCTTATTTATGAAAGGCAGAATGAAGAAAAAAAGATCTTTCTGGACATGTCTACATGTGTGCATTTACTGCACAGTAACTGAAATTATGGCACAGTACAGGTGCACGTTTACACATGCATGCCCTTATGTTGACTTGAGCATCATGCAGGTATCAGATTTATGCCTGATTAGTTACTGTGCAGTATTGCATGTGTAGTAGATGTCTTACTGCACAGTAACACTGTATGTGTGGATTGATTTGGGACTACTTTAGTCCTAAATCAGTTTACACACAGCATTAATGTGCTTTAACACCTATATGTGTAGATGCTGGCCTATTTCTGCTTACTGCGTAGGAATTTAAGCCGCTGTAATGTGCATTGTAATAAGTAGCTGAGTAGCAGCAGCTAGGGAGCCAAGCCTGCTTATTGTTCTGCCCTCTGTGGATTGCACGCAGTTATTTTATCTTTTGCCTGGTAGAAGCTTCATTTGCAGAAACTGCTGTTGCCATATTTTCTTACTTATAATAATGTACATCCCATTTTCCAGCAGCTGGTCTTTTTTTGGAATTAAGGCTTGTGTATATGAGAATATATGGTAATTTCATTAAAAAGTATATTAAACTTGTTTGACAGATATTTTTTCCAGAAATTGTGCTAGCAACTGTGGCTATTCTGGAGCCCAGGGCACTTTACACAATAACAGAAATAGTTATTTCAATATTGCAATATTAACCACAATGTCCAGGGCATATTTCAATCTATGTAATAATATTGCTTTCCTAAAATTCCCTAAATAGTTTATTCAGAGATTATTCATCCACTGCACTGTGAATGGACTAGAGAGCAGGTCACTGAAGAGAAACAGGTACTGTTAGTTTGCAAAGCACATTGAGACTCCTTGGAGTAAACAACTTACATAAATATAAATGTTACAATGAACTGTTAAATTATTAACGGTGTCTTTAAAAATGTTTTGACTGGAGCTCTGTATTATGGGAGGCTTTTCCTGTAGAGCAATTTGTACCAGTGTAACAACATAAAGAACCTGAAAGATGCATGGAAAGACCTGCATACAATAAATAAGTTAATGCTCTTGACATTGAGTTTAGTGGGAGCACACACAACAGTAAAGCACCATGCTGGTAGCAAATGTTAGATGGCTCAGAATATTTGGCTGTTATTATTATTATTCTTTTTTACAGTTGTCCCCCCAGAGCAGTGGGTACTTTCAGGAATGGTGTACTACCAAGCACTATAAATAATTAAACACACTGGCATTGCATTTCAATACCATGTTGGAAAATAGCTCCCTTTTGCTGCTTTATACCCTTAGAATAATTGCAATGAACATTTTTTGGTAGCAAGATGTCAAAAAAAGAATCTCTTTGGCATCTTAGACTTCTGCACATTATTTTAAGTACTTAAGTACTTTAATATACACTTTTAAAACTACTATGTAATAACATCACAAGAGTGTGATACTATTCTCTTTTTTTCTCTATGCTAGCATTTCTTTAACTGTGGCCTGAATCTTAACATACCTACTAGTGAACTGCTGCTTACTGCCATGAATATTAGTTGATGCTCCGGGGACTTGAAAGTTCTCTTATGTCAGCCTGTAATTTTTTTGCTACATTTTAGTTGGTCTAATAAAAGATATTGCCTCTACCCCAAGAGTTTTGTCTGCCTATGCCTTTAGACCAAGACGGCTGCAACCAATATTCTGGAAATATGGAAGATATTGCAATTAACTGTTCTGAAATGAAAGCTTCACCGGTGAACAAGAAAGAAGGAAAATTCAACACCCTGCCTGCCATCTGACATCTCAAAGTAACCAGTCTGCTTCAGCCTTCGTCTGTGCTTGATCTGCATACTCACAAAGCAGCTTTTTTAGAAATGGACTTTTCCACACAGGGGGACCCTACCGTCTCTGTTCCCCTGTGCAAGATGAAGTTTCTTTTCGACCTTGAAGAAATTTTACAATCTTTGAATTCTCCTTTGCCTGAAGAAGGGTGTTTGGGCCTAAACGCTTGCAAAGAAAGAATTTTTTGTGTTACTGTTTAATTGTTCTACTAAAAGATATTGCCTCTACCTCAAGAGTTTTGTTTGCCTTTGACTTTAGACCAACACAGCTACAACTAAAATACCCATATAGCCTTTCATCCAGCAGTTGAGTTATATGCCTTGTTTTTTCTTGTTGCAAACAGCAGGAATGTTGTGGAGAAAGATTTCAAGCATGTGAGTAGTCTCTGTCTTCCCAACTGGTGTCTGACCAGCATAGGCTTTAGCACTGCGAGCGAGGACTGAAAACATTGGTGCGGGAGCAGCAGAGGCAGATGGGGAAGGCTATCTTTTGAAACAGACTCCATGCTCTCACTCTTTCCATAATAAAGACATCCAGACTCTTCCCTTACATACCCTGCCACAATCACCACTCGAAGTTGTGACAAACTCCTGTTGCTATAGCCACTGTCTGCGTTCCCTTCCCACACTATAGAATCCGTCTGGCAGGCTCCTTCATGCCTGATTGCGAAAACTCTCCCTTTGCTCCACACAATCCTGTCACATCTCCTACTACGGGAGTGGGGCGGGGAAGCAAGAGAGCGAGAACACCCTGAAAGCAAAATTATAGGAAATAATTTTTTATGTTTCTCAGAAGTGCTTCACATTAAATACCCCAAAACATAGCACCTATACACAATAGGGGCAATCACAGGCTCCAGCTGTGTTACTTGTAGTACAGAACCTCAGCAGAACGAAATTTTGGAAATTAAAAGGGATGATTTCTTCCTTTATTTTCCACCCTATTCCTTCCTTCAGACACATTTGGATTTGCATACCTCTAAATGATCCCTCTGAAGAGGGTTGCAAACCAAGAAATATCTTACTGAAGATCTGCAAACTCTTTACTAACAAACTTTTTTACTTATATATATTTCACCTAATGTAAGTGTAACTCTTCTGCCAGACCCACGGCAGAGGTTTAAATTTTGGGGTTTAACAATAACTTTCTAAATTTGATTCAAGACCCTACTCAGAAACTCCTCCTTTCCAGCCCTGCAACTCTGACCCAGCTGTGCTGCTTCATCTCACCTCCATCCCACCCAGAGGCCCAGACTGACCAGGGCTGCACAGCCCTGCTTACCTTTGGGATGATCAGCCATTATGGGCAGGTGATGGCCAACAGGATGCAGTGGCACCCCATGGCTAGGTGGGAGGGGATTACAGAGGCTCCCATTGGCCACAAAGCCTTGAGGGAGTGTTCCCTGCAGTGCGCTGATCTGCACTCCCACTCAGACACAGTAAGGCGCTGCTCTGCTCTGCCTCTCCATCAACGCTTGCTTCTAGCCTCGTTCCTATGATGAATCTTCAATCAAGCTCAGGGGGTGCGTCTACATGTGATACTACATTGCTGTAGTAATTGTGCTATGGCAATGTAGTGTGGGCAGTTGCAAAAAATGACACCACAGCTATGTTGCTGTAGCAATGCACTTCCTCATTATAGCACGTTACTATGGTGAAACAGCAGCTAAAAATAACCATGTGCTGTGCACATGGCGCAGTGTGCATGGCACAGTACACGTTGTTATTGTGCCCTCATTTACTTCCAAAAGGAAGTATTAAATGATGGCTCAGTAACAAAGGCACTATAGGGACGCTTGTAGACATGCTCAGCTCAATTTTTAATGGAGTTTACGGATCAGCATTTTTAGCTTTTTTTTTTTGTGGACTGTCTGTAAATTTACAGACAGTTGGCTGGGCTGCCTGTGAAATCAGGGAGACCAGTCAAGCAGTATGATGGTATTCCCTTTGGATAGGAACAGATGTTTTATTTGTCACTGGACAAGCTGTGCCTATGTTTATCCTGGGATTGGTGTGTACACTCGTGGCCCTTCTAACCAGAGTTCAGTGAGTGGCTGCTTTTCTGCCACTTTTCTGCCATTTATTCAATAATGCAATAACCAGGATAACTGTTCAGATGGTTCGCTTTACGATGCCCTGGAATAACCTGTTAGTACTTCTTATCCCAGGAGCCTTTTTAGGATTTATCTGGGGACAATGGACATAGACATCTGAACATTTTCATTTTGTCCCAAGATAAAATGATTTATCTTGGGACAAATGCAAAATCTCTTTGTAGCCTTTGAGGAAAGGCAGCACGACCTGACTCTAAATTTACTTATTAACCTATTTATCACTGAGAACAAATAGCTTATACTAAAGAATTACATCACAAGGACACTATGAAAAACTATTTCCACTATGAATTTGTATATTAGATATTAAAACATAAGCTGATAATATTTTGGCAACTAACATGATTAGCGAGCGACACTTCTACAAGATACTAACTAATCCGGGCAGTGATTTGTTTTCTTTTATAGACAAACTCTACTGTCATTACTGTGCAGTCATTTAATACTTGTATAAGCGAGTACTAAATGACTGTGCAGTAACCAGTTGCCACGCAGTAGTGCCACTGAATGGCTTTTTTGTGATGCTGACTGCGCAGTAGCCTGAGAATCCTGCACAGTGACATTGCATTATGGTTTCTGCTACGCAATGCTACTGCACAGTAGTCACAGGCTACTGTGTAGTCAGCATCTCGTGTAGACGTGACCAGACAGCAGCAAACTACCCTGTTAGTGGAAAATAATTTAATTGCAAAAATATACATTAATTCATAAAAACAAATGCTACAATTTAAAGACACTGTTAGCACTTTCTCACATATGAAAGATTCTTGAATCTTTGATTTCCCTCTTTATACTTGGGGTCTAAGAACATCACTGGATCATTACAAATTCTCCATTTAACTTAAGCATCTGATATGCAAAAGAAAAGTATTTCTCAATAACTACTAAATGCTATTTGCATGACTGAAATGTAAACTAAGAAGAAATCCCTCCACTTTTATGTACAAAAATGTGTCTTGTGCAAGTTCAAGGCAATGTAGGCAAGAAAATAAATCCAAATCAGGATCTGTTATTCACTGACTAAACAAAAAAGTAGAATAGTGTACATTTTTCTAACTTTTTATAATACTGAAATGTTGTTTGAGCATACAAAAAACATAGCTCCAAAAACTAATTTGCTTCTTTTCAGAAAGATATAAAGGAAGTTTCAGAAACATTTGAGAGTCAAACTTTTTGGCCTCCATAACCTTTTTAATAAAGTAATTGGTGGGTGAAACTGCAAAGGTGTAAGCTTAGTGTTGTTTTTGATTGTTTTGAACTGTATATCACCCTAAGCCTTTCTGTGAAAGGCACTGCTTCATAAAGCCATGCTATTGTTTTTTACAGGAGAAAAATGCAACTGTTCCCTTAAGAGAAATAAATTGCATCATGAGTTGATAAGAGACATATTACTAATTTATTTGGTACAGCTTAACCTAATGACACACAATCAGTGTGATCTAAGAGAGTTTGGGGGCCATTCTGTTTAAAAGGGGTTAAGCAAATAACTGGAAATTACATCTTCCTCCTACTTCACAATACTGTTTTGTAGGCCTGTATCATAATAGATAATATACTCATACTTGTTTCATAGTATATGAGCTTACTTTATTTCTATATTTCTACAAAATATTGCACTGCAATACAAGTCACTGTGTCACAATATCTGCACAATGTACTTTGACAACATATTTGCAAGTCTAACACATGAAGTTTAATAAGACATTACATAACACCATGTGGACCACCAGAAAATCTGACATATTTAGACTATTCTTAGACATGTCCTAGTGCACAAGCATTCATTGATTTATATTTTTAAAGAGTCAGATGTTTCTTCAGTCATCTCTCCTCAGGCTCTGATCCTGTCAGATCTAATCATATGAGGAGGACTTGGTTAGATTAGTGATTGGAGCGGACACATTCAGGGAAAAATTAGTTGCTTTGGGAAGCAATATTTATGATTCAGGAGTTGCCATTCTTTCCTACAAGTCAGGTGGTAGGAAGAATTGGACTACAAAAAGTGTTACTTCTTATACGAGACATAAAATGAAGCCATACTCAGATGTTAATGTTTCTACTGCATTTTTCAAAGACATGGGAATACTGACCTTTGTGTCCTGATCAAATTCCAAAACTGCTAATTACTTTTGCCTACTTGCCTATGCTTTTTCAATAAGATAAAAGACTCCTCAGCTGCTATGCTAACATTGTTGTGTAATGTTGCTTGTATCCTTTCAGATAAGTGCACTGCATTTTATTTCTGGATCCAGAACAGTGATTCTATATGCTGCAGGAATAGAATGCAATTTTGTATAGAACTTCAGTGCTTTTAAAAGTTACCGTATAGGCCTATTAATAAAAATAATATCAAATTGTACATATTCTTATGCTGGTCATAGGGATTTAATGGGCACATCTACATCAATTAATTCAAAGCAATAAACTCTGGTACATACAGGCATACCTCGGAGATATTGCGGGTTCGGTTCCAGACCACCGCAATAAAGCGAATATCGCAATAAAGCGAGTCACATGAATTTTTTGGTTTCCCAGTGCATATAAAAGTTATGTTTACACTATACTGTAGTCTATTAAGTCCGCAATAGCATTATGTTTAAAAAAACCAATGTACATACCTTAATTAAAAAATACTTTATTGCTAAAAAATGCGAAGTGAGCAAATGCTGTTGGAAAAATGGCGCCAATAGACTTGCTAGACGCAGATTTGCCACAAACCTTTGATTTGTAAAAAACGCAATATCTGTGAAGCACAATGAAGTGAAGCGCAATAAAACGAGGTATGCCTGTATTACGCCAGAGTTTATTATTCCCAGGAACCTGGGACTGCAACACATTGAGCTGTGTTAAAGCAGCCCCAGCTGGCAGGGTACCTGTGGGGTCAGCTTGCTAGCCCAGGGCTGCTCTGATCCGACTCAGTGTGCTGTAGAGGGGCTGGTTGGGGGATGAGGGTGGTCCACTGTGGGGCTAGCTGGCAGACAGGACCCACCCTGAAGCACCCTTGTGCCCTAGCCAGCAATGTCAGTGTCTACATTTGTGTTGCTGTACACTAAAAATACTCTGCTACAGGATAGTACTTGTATTTACAAGTACTCTAACCAGCAGCAAAGTTTATTGGTTTATTGCACTCTAATAGGGGTACATTTGTAGACACTGAGACGTTTACTGTGGAGCTAATTAGGCAGCTACACAGTAAACGTCTCATGTAGATGCACCCAATGGCATAACTATACTTCCTTTTTACTAAAAGCGTTCAAAGGGGACCTATTTCTTTATTCAATGTGTAAATGTAACTCTTAGTGCTAACAAGACACATGCACATCCCTGGCATAATCGTCCCCTTAAGTTTTAATGAAAGCACTATTCAAATTTAATACCGACCTTCTAAGCCTACATTAGAAAGCACTTCCACCAATAATAAAAGTACTTTTCAAACAAAACTCCAGCTAATTCTCATTAAAAATCTCCTATGCAGTATGTGTAAAAAAGATTTATCTAATGCACTGCAAAATTATCCACAAAGTACCACACTGTGAATGAACATTAATAAGGAGGATGAAGCAAAAGCATAACACTACCACTTTGAAATGTAATGTAATTAACATCACTTCCATTAATACAATGTAATATTAGCTGTTTCCTATTATTGATATCTGTTTTTTCAGGAATCCATATTCATTAAAAAGGTCTATGATTTCATTTTTTCTCATTCAGAAATACAAAGGTGATTGCACAGAGCTTCACTGCTAATCAGAGCTGTACAGTAAAATATATGAAAATCTCATTACTGTGTTTTTTAGGGTGCTTGGGCTCTCTCTCTCTTTCAAGGTTTGTCAGCCAGTACTAGTAACAAATAATGTGCTCTGTGCTGCTGAGATTTGGCCATTTGTCTTTTTGAGCATTTTCAGATAATCTCTTGTAAAAACCATGATATAAACATGGAAAATGAGATAAAACTGCTAAAACTCCCATTATCTGCTATAATTTGTAAAATATTTCTGAAAATTCATTTGATAGGCAAGATGGTACAGAGATGTTTAGAACTTCAAAATTCAAAACCTAATGTAATTTATAATACTACCGAGTCATGGAGTCTGAGGGGTATGAGTAGAGGCTATCTCCCCACAGGTTAAACAGTAATATTCTCTGAGCTGTGACATGCCTTACCGGAAAAAATGAAACTTGAATGCAGTGCTTCCAGGAATGATATTCAAGTGTAAGCAAATCAGTATTTCTACCATGGCAACATTATTTAAAGCTTTTCAGACATTTTGCTTTTGGAAATAATTTTAGCAATATAAGTGGCAACACAAAAGGATATGGAAATACTATGTTCTAGGATATCCATGTCTATGTAGAGAAAATGAAGAGGGGTGAATATGCAGGTGATGACATGACATCTACTACCAAAGTGAATGAAACTGACAAGGTAGTATGGTTTAAAAAAACCTGCACTCATGAAATATTTCTATTGTCATTGGATAAAGAACAAAGCAAAGTAAATACAAAAACAAACAAACTAAAGCAATTTTAGGAAGAATTGATTTGCACAGAATTAATCTTGAGGGAATTGTTAAAGTTCAGATGAACTTTTACAGTCGGACAGAAACTGAACAAAGCATCTATTCAATTATACGACTTGATTTTCTTTAAGGCTAGTTTTAAGCACTGGGTACAAGGGCGGTTATACTGTAGGGAAGTAGCAGTGCCTTGCATAGAACTGGATGGGTGGGAGTAGGTGGGTACAGGAAATCACAAGCTATGAGATAAAAGATGGAGGCTAAAATTTTGGCTTATACCATGTGTATAATTATAAATTGGACTTTATTCAGGAAATTATTTCTAGAAATATTGTAGCTGCAGCTAGTGCTCTAGCAGCGTGCACTAAGGTGCTTCCTGATGTCCCAGCAACCTCTTACCTCCGGCCATGTCTGCTCTTCCTTCCAAGTTCTATGTCAGTTATTACTTGATTCTTTATAACAATATTTCTGGCTATGCGGTGCAACTATTTGCAGGGATGAGAAGTTATGAATACATCAGCCATCCCAGGGAAACACGCCTCCCTGCTATTCCACTAGAACTCACTAGGCCTCAGGGTCCGTCAAGTGTGCTAAATTTGAATGAACTCCTTACTTCTTGTTTGTGTTATCTCTTTTGGGGAATAGTTACTCCTCCCTGATGCTGCCTTCATTGTGTTGTGCAGGTTATTGTTGGTCATTTCTTCTGATTCCTTAATGCCTGGCCAGCTGGTGACTGATATTCCTTCTGTGTCTTCCTGATCCTGGCCTTTGTTCTATCTCTCTGAATATGTTGGGCTGTCTGCTGCTACTCCACAGTTGCCTTTGGTTTCATCGGTACTGCTGCTCTCAATATGTAGCTGTTTTATATGATTTGTGTCCCACTGTAGTTTTGGACTAATGTATTTCTCTATTAAATTTTTAGCTAACTGATGGTTTGATCAGTACACGCTCACCTGTGTGCAGGGACCTTGGGTCCTTGGCTCCTTTGTTGTAGCAAGCTGCCTGCTTAGTTTGACATTCTCTGAACAGTTTCTATGTACTCTCCCCTTGCCTGAAGCATACAGCCCTTCCAGGAAAGGACACTTTTGGTTGTCTGGCCTATTGGTCTCTCTGTTTGGCTTTACTTGGTCCAAGGGAGGGTGTTTTGCAATGGTGCAGCCCTGACAAGCAGGGATCCCTTTGTGTCTGTATTGCCTTTGCCATGAATCTTTACTTCACACCTCTCCTGTTTAAGCTGAGTTCTATACACTGCCAAGAATACAATAGTTGTGGGGCCAGAAGAAACCCAAAAAGGATGGAGCATGGTATTGTATCCCAGTGTTAAGGGTTCTGCTATGGGAGGGAAGATCACCCACCTCAATTGTAACACATGTTAGGTAGGAGTTGGGTGCCTAGATGATCAAATTGGATTGCTTCTCAACATGCCCAGAAGCTAAAGTGTAGGACCCAGTGAACTTTTCAGGCTCAAACAGAGGCACCTATATAATCTGGACACTGAAGCAGTTTTGCAGCCAATGACAGGGTTGCACACAGAAACACACAATTAAAGAAAAATAGGGTAGGATAGGACTCAGGAGGTTATGTAGGCCAATCCTCTGCTCAAGACGCAATCATTCCTGTCTAAGCCATTCCCGACTACTGTTTATTTAACCCAATCTTAAAAAATTCCAGTGATGGACCCTACACAACCTCTCTAGGTAATCTGTTCTAGTTTTTAACTGCCCTCGTAGGGAGAGAGTTTTTTCCTAACATTCAGCTTAAATTAATTTTGTTGTAGTTCAAGACCATTATTTCTTGCCCTGTGTCCTGAGGCTACAAAGAACAATCTATCACCATTGTCTTTATAACCACCCTTCATGTATTTGAAGACAGTTATTAGATCTCCCTTCGTTCTTCTCTTCCCCAGACTAAATAATCCTTTTCTCATAAGTCATCCAGCCTTTTCTCATCATAAATCATCTTTCCTAGACCTCTAATATTTTTATGAGTTTCAATGAGTTAGGTTTCTCCCTCCTCCCCACAGCTTCTCCCTAACTGCTATTTAGGCACCTCTGAATATAATTTGGATCTGGTCATCATTTCTTTCCTTATACCATTCAACAGACCTTGGTGAAGACGATATTTGGAAACATTTTTAGGGTTAAATCTGATTCTCTTTGATAAGCTGTAATTGTGTGTCCCACAAAAGAGTCTGTCTTCAATTACAGAATCGTTAATGATTCACTCTCAGCTCAGCTTTCATTTCTGTAGAAGAATCTGTTCACCAAGAAATCGTATCTCACACATTTGCCAGGCCAAGCAGCAGAGTCCTCAAACATTGGTCCTTTGGGTGGGTACCTCCTGCCACGTTAGCAGAGCAGGGTGGACAGGTTAATTAGCACTGACTTTCAGTAGTGCTAATCAGCCTATCAGCACTGCTGTGTGAATTCAGCAACACTGCAATTCAGTAAGTAGCCAATGTGGAGTGCAGGAGCCTCCACACTGGGGGCCCTTGGGGTTGACCAACATACTGTGGTCACCATTAAGAAATCAGCATTTGTATTTGCTTGCAGCTGCAACATAGTTATATGTGACATGCAATTTGGTCTGTACTTAGAATAGGAAATCACTGTGTCTAAGTGTGCTGCTATCTGATGCAGCAAGTTTGTCAGGTAAAAAACCACTGTGAATTTTTGTGTGTATGTCAGTGATGGGAAATGCTGTGGGTAGAAATGTGCCCACTTACTCTGCCTCTCCCTCTCAGAAGAGGGGCCCTCCACTATTTTGTTACCCTTCAGCCTGGAGACGGGGACTGGGATTTACACTGTTCATGTCAAGTTTTAGCTTTATTTCATCTTCAGTAGTGTTATCCTCTAATCTCAATATTTGATGCCTTATCAAGGAAGTTGGGCAGGTAGTTTCTACCTTTAGCAAAGGTATGTGTGTGACTTTCTCCTCCCTCCCCGAAGTCAAGGGAGGGGGGACTTGGGGTTGACCAACAGGAAACAGATCCAGAGGAATGGAATCAGCAAGGCGTTTGACCCAAATTTAGCTTAGCAGCTGCATTATTCAGTAAACAAATTCTGTGCTTCTTGAACCCCCATGACTCCTTTTTCTTGTTAGCTGTTTGAACATATACTGACCTGAACACCTGCTCATATTTTTATTTTTAAATAATATCTAATTTTCTCTGGCAATATAGCAAAACCCATGAACTGATGATATCAGATAAAAAGAGACCTTATAGTACTACTTCAGAAGACATAAGGTAAATACAGTGGAAAACTAGTAATATTTCCTCCTCCTGAAATGGTCATCATTGTTTGATGACAGGTTGATGATCAATGATGATTGGTGATCATCAATTTGTGAAGTTCTAGCTACAGTTAGTTCAAGCTAGGTCCTGATACCTTTGCAAACCCTTTATTTTGGATACTACTATTTTTCTCCCATGTCCCCCCATGATAGATGCATAGCTTTTCTTCATTTACATATCCATGCTATTGAAATGTTAAGGGCAAAATGCTTTTTTGCCAGTTCCATGGCAAAAAAGATTTTTGTTAGTACCTGTAGCAAATATATTCCTTGATGAATATCAACTTTTTTTTGTGCTTTTAAGAAGGACAAAACTGTTTAACTAGAGAGTGAAAAACTCAGTTCTTTTGAAAATAGATTTTTAACACTATACTGTACTGGTCAATATATATGGGCAAATTACAAGTCTCCAATAACAATATGTAACATTCAACTTCCATCTTCTAGCAAATGCTGTTTTTTGTCTTACCAAAAGTAAAAAGTCATTGGACATACAAGGAAAAGATGGAAAATGAGGGTTCATTTCAAGTGTTGTCATGTATACAAGCAAAAAAATAAAGATCTGGTACAAAAAAGTAATGAAGAAGAGTAACTTACCTTCACCCTTGTAACAGATTAAATATTTTGGAATTCTAGCAGGTTTAAGTTAAATGTTGCTAGGGCTGCAGTTCATATTTGGGTTATTTTATAAGAACTGATCACAAACCTGTTTCTCTAGTCACACTGTACCTATGAGTTAGTGAACAAAAAATTCTTTCCAAGAAACTCATTTCTGTATAGACTAAAATATTCAATTTTTTCCTTTGGCAGAAGAATCCCCTTTAATGTATATATCTATATTGCGTTGTTCAGCAGTTTTGGATGTCTCAAGACAAAGGCCATCATTCCCCAAGTTTGAGTGCTTTCAAGTCTAAACCTGTTGTGAAATACTTTCTGGTTTTTGTTTGTTCCTGATTACTATTTGTATCGCTTGTATTTTACCAAAAGCTCCCATCCCTTCTTGATTTCCATCATATTCTAGTACTTGTAGAAACTCATTTTCTTCCCTCTTCTAAGTGGTTAGGAACTCTTTCTGGTTGCTGTCACCACTTCTCCCCTCTGTACAGTTGCCCACTCTACTGCTGCTGCCAAATACCTCCGGCTCTGAAGATCAGATCCAGTGGCTACGTGGGCCAGATCTGGCTCATGGGCTGTAAGTTGCCAACACCTGCTCTACTTACTGTTTTGTCAAGTGCTCATTTTCTCTCTGTAACTATGTACAGCATGCATGTTCAGTAAAGTAACTAAAAAGAAATTCCACAGAGAAAGGACCTACCTGAGCAATCGAGTAGTTCATTTTTTACCTAAATTGTATTGCAAGCTCAAATCTACTTTGCTGTCCCCACTCACTCAGCCTTTTTCTTCATCATTACTGTATTCCACCCTCCTCTTCTGACTGAAGCTATCAAGCTTGGATTAGTTTGGATTGTTTTGATTATTTTCTCCTGGAGAGGCATTAGTTTGAATTTTCTCCATATTAAATATAATTTTGTGTTCTAACCTCTCTGGTTCCCCTTATATTATTTCTACTACCCAACAATCAACCCCATTTACCATCATTTGCCACATAACTCAACATGCAGCTTATTCCATGTATCTGCTTTATTAATAACGTTAAAATAAAACTAGATCTGACCCCAACTCCAGCAACCCTTGCAGACATCACTAAACTTTCTCTAAGTTTTTATATTGCTCTTTGTTTTTTTGCTCATAGTTCTTCAGCGGATTTCATTCCAAGGGATAAATGGAATGTTATATTTAGTCTAATGCAAATTAATTTTTCACAGATGATTCTGAGATTTATACTCTATCAACTGCCTAGTTGGATCTCCATGTATTAAATCTTCTAATGTTTTCTCCATCAATTAATTTTGTGATTTGATACGAAAAATGTAATCAGGTTTCTTTGACATGATTTGTTCTAGGCTTTGTAGGCAATATAGGTACTGAGATGGCAATTATTTTGCTATAGTAACTTTTGGCATCTGCTGACATTAATACTTGCTTCACTGCTCACACTGTACTTCTAAAAACAAAAAGTGATAAATATATTCTTAGCCACATCCATTTTTTTTAAAGTTCAGAATAACATACATTCATTGACATAAGAATTACTAATTTAAAGGAATTGGTGATTTAACTAAAGAAATCTAATTTTATTTAGAAGTATCCATTGGGTATTTATCACCTGAACTAACACATCAGTAAATATATATGTTCTTTACTAAGATCCTAAGTGAAGAAATAACAGTTTACTGTCTAGGTATTAAAAAGAGCTATTCTTATTCAGGCCTTTACCTGTTTACCTAAGGAATAAATGCACATATTTACTATCATAAGCATGAAAGCTGAGCTCTAGCTGCCATTTTTAAATAGACAAAAATATACAGAGTAACTTTGTATTTTGGGGAAGAAACAAAATTCTATTGTACAATGGTTTTATGAGGAAGGAAAAAGTACATCAAATGATCTCACAAACTTGACTGTGCCCCTTTCATTTTTAACAGATTCAGCTTTGTTCTCATTTTGTTATACTTGAATAACAGGCAGATAAGTAATTTAATTAACCTTTGCAATACTTTGGTTTGAGACTATAAGAATTTGCATGCAACTTTCATTCAAACTATTAAATGCTAAAAGGATATGGAATGCACTGGTGGTTATCTTACACTTATACAGACAGAACATATTTGGCACAAGGTTAGAGCTTAAAACACAGGAAAGAATATACAATAAACTATTACATTGGGCCTACAGTACTTCATATATGCATACATGTGTGTGTGTGTGTGTGTGTGTGTGTGTGTACATGCACACAAACATTTTCAGAAGAACAGTGATTCCCCCTCCCCCTGCCCAGAACCCAGCTTCCAATCCAGTGCACACAGATGTAGTGAGCATACGGAGCTCCCCTTGTTTAGAACCTTTCACACACATTTTTGTAATTGTACAGATTTTCTAGACTTACCTCCTCTATGTATAATCAAAGAAGTTTCACTTCCAACAGGACATTCTTTAAGTATATCCACTACTTCTGCATGGCTCAGGTTCTGTACATTCTGCTGGTTGATCTCAACAATGAGGTCACCTTCACACAAACCAGGGCATCCCTGAATGTCTAGAATTTGCTTCACCCTCTGTCCTGTAGGACTGTCTGCTATAGTGAAGCCAAAGCCCTGGGCCCCTTTCACAATGGTTAAGGTCATGAGTTCAGCTTGTGTGGCCCCCGAAGAAGCCATTGATACATTATCATCATGAACAGGTGGTGGGAATGTGCTATCAAGTTGACTATCTGCTGGAATGGAGTGCAAGGAATGTGGTGGTCGATCTGTTATATCTGGAACAGATTGAGAGGTCCTAGATATGTATTCCAAATAAGTTTCATAGTTATGTCTTCCATTTACTACTACTGGCGGCCTCTCCATTACTGCAAGTGGTGGCACCATGCTATTGGCAGGATCTTCAGGATCAAAGGGCAAAGGGTATCCACGACACAGCACCAGGTTGACACTCTGACCAATAGGAACAGATTGGAAGAGCTTGACTACATCTGCGTGAGTATGTCCAAGGACACAAACTTCATTAATATAGACAATGACATCACCTAGAAAGAGAAAAAATAGTGACAACATGAGATAATGTCAATTGCTATAGGCACAAAAGGAATGTATTTATGAGGCTAGGCAAAGGTATCACTATTCTACTAAAAAGTAAAACAATTAGACTCATCATTTGATGCTGATACACAGGTATAGCTTGTCTGTCTATAGAGGTAAATGAGATGAATACTGAAAATATGTTTCCTTTTCCTGAAATTCAGGAAAAAATACAACCTCAGAAACAGATCCACTCCTGTTCCTCAAAAATTATTTTCTGTTTCTCTTCCTTAGTCCTTCAAATGTTATCTCAATTGTATTCAAATTATATTCAAATTATACAAGTTTGAATGATATTCAAATTATACAGTAGAGATTTTTTACAATTTTTTTTGAAAGCATACTTGGACCTCATGACATCAAAAGATCTCCTATTGGTATAAAGAAAAAAATATGAAAATCTGTAACATTGTTGGCGGTTTAAAATACTGCTGGTATCACTTTTTGGGAATGTGTGTATGTGACTGATTTTTGTTTTTTAGGGAAAAGTTTATTATACAAACACATTACCATACAATTGTGAAGCTCAGGTAATCCCTATATGCAATCTCTACTGGAGTCTCTATCTATTTCTTTGTAGCTAATACACAATATTTTTGGTGTCATATTCTATGGAAATAGTTATAAGAAAGTGAAAATTGGGATAAAAGCAAATATTGCAAAAAATTTGATTTCTATAATATTATTAGACTTTTTAGTATCTGTGTCTGAAAAAGGAATAGAGTGAATGCTAATTTGGGATTAATAATTCATTTGCATGAAAGGGAAAGCATTGTCCTGCATTAAAGGATTTCTACAAATGCCTTTGAGAATTCACTAGTTGCCATCAGACACCAAAACTTTACCACAGGCTAGAGACAGAAATTACATATCAACTCATATAAATGATCAGAAACCAGTTCAAATCTGTAAAACAACAGAAATTCACTGCACATAAATCACTTTCAAAATAACACAAACTGGTTTAAAATAAACTTGGATGGCTGCAGTATCAGACTTAACTGAGTTAGGTTAAATCAGTTTATTGAACTTCTGTCCCAGATCCCCTCCAGATTCAGAGTTAACTCACAGTCCCCCAGCATCTCAAGATGCTTTGCCCATGCAACGTACCCCCTTCAGGGTGGGTGGGCTAGCCTTGGCCTAAGCTATCTTCTCCAGCCCAGCAGAGAGGTGTGATTTAGCACCCCTAAGCTCCGTGGTTTCTGGCCTGGAAAAATGCAGGCATGTGGCTGCATTTCTGGAATCAAAAGTGAATGTCTATTCACTTGTTTAGTGGTTCAATGTACAGAGCTTAGACTAACTGGCAAAGATTGAATCAACTTAGCCTCAGGCTTTTTGATTGTCTGTACTTAGACACAGTGATTTCCTATTCTAAGTACAGACCAAATTGCATGTCACATATAACTATGTTGCAGCTGCAAGCAAATACAAATGCTGATTTTTTAATGGTGACCACAGTATATATGGAAACAGATGCAGCATTTTCAATCAAAGCAATATTCATGAGTTTCCACCCTTTGCTTATACAGCAGCCATTTTCTACTGAAAGAGAGTTCACGAATAAGTTCAAATTCATTTAGGTGTCTTCCAATTATCATGATTGATTAATATATTTATGAGTACCAATACACATTAATATTATGGTAGTGCCTACAGGCCACAGCCCAGAGTAAAATGTTTAATTTAAATAAAATAAATAGCAATTAATTTGTACAAACATTACAAATATAAACTGTCTTATTCCCTTTTTCATGTTCAGTAATCCCAAATATTTGCTACTTGCCTCTCCTATGCTTGATTCTAATAATAGATACTAGAAACAGGAGGTAGAATACAGATTGACCAGAAGTCAGATACAGAAAGGCTGAACTGGGTGCGTTCTGAATGCACAAGGAAGGGCGCATTAGGAGGGCTGAGTTCTGGCGCTGACACTCAGGAGAATTATCGGGGCGGTCTGGATGGGTGAAGGGAAAGCTGAAGGGTTTTAACATGGATTGTGTCAATAAGTTTAGGCTGAGTGCAGAACTGAAGGCAGGATATAGTTAGGGTGACCACCTTTCCAAAATGGAACAGCAGAACACATGCCCACCTCCCCCATCTCACTGGCAGCATGGCCGGAGCAGAGTTGAGCAGAGCCGGGGCAGATGCCTACCATAAGCTCGGGGCTCCCTGCCCTGTGGGCTCCCCCTGGAACCTCATGTTAGCTTTGCTGCCATGGTGAGGCATCCCTTGCCCACCTTGTGAGGGACACAACACCATGCTGCTGCCACCCCCGCTGCTGCTGGGTGGGCAGAGGAGGCCTTGCCATGGCAGCGTTTCCAGTGTGGGGCTCTGGGGGGGGATGGGAGGGGGAAGACAGCAGGGCAGGGAGCTCTGAAGCTGCAGCGAGCAGCCTCCTGCATCCATCCTCATCCCATGCACAAATATGGGGGTGGCACATGCCTCCCATGGCATCCCCATACCCCCTGGATGAGCTGCCCATGGCTCTATCCCGCTCCATGCCCCAGCCCCAGGCCCCATGCGCTATCCTGGCTGGGCAGTGCCCCAATCCCTGCCCCACTCCCTCCCTCATCATGGGAGCCTCAATGTCCCCCTCACCACTCCCTGCACTCCCCTTCCCCTGCCATAGACTTACCTGCAGGGAGCTGCTCTCCATGCTGCCTGGCTGCATCCCCAGCCACATGCACACACATGCACATGATGCCCCCTGTGTCTCACTTCTGGCAGCCCTAAGCTGCCCCTTGCAGGCTGGAATGCTGCCAGCTTGCAAGGGGAAACTTGGCATTTCCTGTGGTTTTCTGCAGTGAACGGAAAACTCAGATACCTGCACAATACTGTGAATCTGGGACAAATGGTGTCCTGGAAGCACACGGGTCAGGAATGGCACTTGGTGTTTCCCTTCTGGGACTGTCCTGCCCAATTAGGGATGGGTGGTCACCATATACATGGTAGATATATCCTTGCTGTAAAGTCCCTCCTAATTACATAGATTATTTGATCTATAAGGATATAGCATCCATTTGATCTTTTAATAGTATGTCAAGATTCAATAATTAAATGAAAATGTTTTGTTGGGGGGTAGGGGGTTCAGTGGACTTGTTTCCAATGAATTTGTGAAATTGTTTCCCTGAAGCACTGCAATCAAGGATCTAATCAAGCAAGCAGAGAGGGGAAAAGTCATCAGCAAGATGCCACTTCAGAGAAAGGCAAGAGTCTTTTTATATGTAAAAGTTAAATGGTCAGTTCACACATGATCAGACCCTCTAACAACTTGACAGGAGTTAATTGCATACTTTTATAACTCATAGGCATAAGCAGTGATTCATGTAGTGATTTCTCCAGAGGGGGTCAAGGAAGCAAATGCTGACAGACTTTGTTTAAATGCCCAAGAATGCTATTCTTAGAAACTCTAGGAGCCATACTCTGTGAAAGTGCATCATAAATAGGTCTCAAAATAACTGTGAAGGAAAACTATGACTTAGCATCATCTCTGCTCTCACAGAACTACCTGAGATAAGCAGTTGATGGTACCTGGAGAAGACACAATTTGAAAATGTTAAAAGTCAGACTTAAAATTAAATAAATGGATAAAATGCTGTACTGAATACACGTGACAGAAAATGCATTTCTTCTTTATTTACTATTTGCTTCTTGCATTAATCTTCATCTGAAAACTTTTGTATCAAAAGACCAAAGTTTTGAATTTGACATATCTAAATATGTGAGGGCTGTCAACTTGCAAGTCACATTTCTGCCTGAAATATCTGCACTTACTTTGCTACAAGTAACACTTAACATTACTGTCACCAGTGTTAAGTGACTGGAAAAATGCTCTGTGCCCCACCACCCCTCCCTCCACCCCTGTTTTTTTAACACAGTGCATTTGGTATCAGTTCGTGTTGGGTTAGTGTCACAGTTTAGCTGAGGCTCAACTGCATTTACTATCTCATGAACCAGCACAATGACAACAGGCTCATTCACTTTTTTGGCAGGAACTCAGCTGCATTCTCAACCCTGACTCTAGAAGAGGGTGTTTACCAATTCTGGTAAAGCTGAACCTGAAGAGGCAGCAGGCAAGCATGAATAGAAAGGAAGCACAGAGAAGGCATGCAGGGGTAGAGAACTTGGTCAGAGGATATTTGTGATATAGATCATCTACCACTGACCGACTGTGCTAAGCGTGTTACCCGCCATTGTAATCTACTTATGTCTATGACACTCAGTTATGGTAGTTGAAACTTGCTACACCAGCTCCATGTGCTCTACCTAACTGGAAGTGATGTAGGTGCTTCAGTGCATATTCCAATTAATAGAAGCATCCCATAAAAGAATTTACAGACAGACAACAATGGTGAATGCTCTTCCATGGAGACAGCTCTTTGAAAAGCTGACTGGAATTCTCCGTTAATATCTATATTACAATTTGTGAAAGGTTTCAAAATAATATTGACAGGTATAATATTCAAAATAATATTGACTAATATATCAGGTAACTTGCCAACTGGATAAGGGAGATGAGGTTGATGTCAGACACTTGGATTTCAAAAAGGCATTTGACTTGGTCTCCCACAATGTCCTCATGGTTAAATTGAGAATTTGTGGCCTCAACAACTTAACAGTCTAGTGGTTGGGAAACTGGCTATGAGGTCAGACTCAAAGTGTGTTAGTAGACAGAACTGAGTTGACATGGTGAATGGTGACCAGTGGTGTCCCTAAAGGCTCAGTATTCGGACCTGTGTTTTTCAACATTTCTATCAATGATTTGGATATGGGTGTGAAAAGCATACTGGCAAAGTTCACGAATGACACCAAGTTATTGGGGAGTGTGATCACACTGGAGGACAGACTGAGGATACAGGCTGAATTGGACGGGTTTGTAAAGTGGCCTGATCTAAACCTGATGATGTTTAGCACCGAGAAATGTAAAATGCTCCATCTGAGGAGAAATAATCTACAACATGCTTACAGGCTTAGTGGTGCTACACTAGCCAGCACCAGAACTGAAAGAGACCTGGGGGTCATGATCAACCATACAATGAATATGAGCCACCAGTGCAATGCTATAGTTGGCAAAGAGAACAACACTCTGTCATGCATCAACCGATGCATTGCAAGCAAGACTAAGCATGTCATCCTCCTGCTCTACTCATCATTGGTGAGGCTGCAGCTGGAGTACTGCATCCAGTTCTGGGCACCACACTTCAAGAGGGATGTGGAGAAGCTGGAAAGAGTCCAAAGGAGGGCCACACGAATGATTAGAGATCTGGAGAACAGGCCATATGAGGGGAGGCAGAAGGAAGGACTGTTCAGCCTGGAAAAGAGAAGACTCAGGGTGGATTTGATGGCAGCCTTTAAACATCAGGGGCTAGGAGAACATCTGTTCACCATGGCACCCCAAGGGAAGACTAGGAATAATGGTCATAAGCTGATATAAGGTCATTTCAGATTAGATATAAGGAAAAACTTCTTTCCGGTTTCTGTGTCCAGAGTCTGGACTCCCTCCAGAGGTGGTACAGTCAGCTTCCATGGAGATCTTCAAAAGATGACTGGACGCACACCTCACTGGGGTCATCTAACCTCAGCAGTCTTTCCTGCCTTAGAGCAAGGGGGGCCGGACCTGATGATCTTGTGAGGTCCTTTCCAGCCCCTAAGCTCTATGAATTTATGAATCTATGACTGGGATTTTCTAGTCTAAAGCTGCCTCTACAGGTGTTGGATGTAAATCAGGGCCATTGTGGCACCCACTGCTCAAATGAGAATTGCCTTCAGCTGGCCCTAGTTATCAAATGGGCCTACCCAAACTAGGCCCTAGTTGCCTGCTTTGGATGGGATGCCAGCTTATAAGCAGCAGCTATTTCAGGGTCCAGCTCTAAAAGGGCAGTTGCCTTTCTAGCTAGTATTAGGCTTCTTACCCCTTATTCTTAGTTTCTTGGTTCCTATTTTTGATTCCTAGTTTCCAAGTCCCTGAGTCCTGATTTTCTGTTCCTTGGGTTCTGCTATTTGCCTTCCTGGCTTCATCCCTGTTCCTGGTTCCTGCTTGGTGCCCCCTGGATTCCAGACTGCTTTGTTGGCTCCTTGACCCCTGTGGTCCAGATTCCCGTACAGACTCGTGTCCTCTGGCAGCTGGCTCCTGACTTATGGCTTGGCTTGATGACTGTCCATATCATCCCTGTACAGCTATTGTTACCTGCTCTGGACCCCCTGGCTGGTGACCCCATCCTGAATCCTTGTCTCTTGTTCCTGAGTCATGGTTCTATCTAGGATGACTGCTGACATCCTGTCCCCTTATAGATCTTGGGTTCCTGAGCTGCCAGCTCCTCCTCATGATTCCCTGATTGTATATGTGACCCTTACATCTCCTACTGTCTGTTCCTGATCCCCTGGGTTGTAATTTTAGGTTCATGTTCTGACTAGCCATGTCCTAGTCATAACCTGACTCTCAATACATGCTTCTTACATAAGGCAAAGTGCCTCCAATTGTGTGTGCCAGAGTGGCAGCTTTCCACATTTATGTGAATACAGCTCCCACTTTCTTCGTTAAGTGCTGGCCCCTGATATGGTCATACCTGTACCTGCTCCTGCTTACTTGCAATCATCTTGTTCAGGGACAAAAAGGATTAAGGTTTACAGGGTTTTTCTTTGCTTCTGTAAGGTTTTAGGTAAAAAGTGCTTCAAAAATACCTCTGATATATGGAAGTTACAGTTTTAATACAGTGTGTAGATAGCAGCTAATTTAATACGGACTGCTAAATCTAAGAGCCAACATGTTGATGTTGTAGTCTCATGTGGAGAAAAGACTTTTGAAGGTGAAAGATGGAGACACAAAGGGGGAGAAGGAGGAGAGGTACAGTCAATAAAGTCAATCCAAAGAAATTAGCAGACTGGGGCTGTAACAAGAGGTAAAAACAGAAGTTCTAGCCATAGGACACGAAGGGGGATTGATTGGAGATAACTCAATTTAGATAAGCTGTGGGAACTGCTTGAAACCAAACCCAGTTTCCAGACTGAGATTTGCTCACTGCTAATCCCAAAGCCATACAGCTGGTAATATTTGCTCAACAGAGAAGCCCAGCCTTTGGCAGTAAGAGGCATTACTTGTCAGTGTTAAAAAAACTAATATTATACTTAGAGAAAAACTACAAGTATATATTTTAGGAAGACTCCATGAAATCTTTTGCATATTTTCTTTTCTATTCCTTTAAAAAATAGCTTAAACAGCAGAAACAGCACCAGTCTTTTGTAACAGGGAGCCAGGGGCTCCCCATTACTTTAAGGGAGAAACAGCAGGAGAGAGCAGCCCAGGTGGAAGGAAACACTGCCGTTGATGAGCTGTCTGCAGAAGAATAGCCCACCAGGGGCCACAGGATATGAGTGCTTATTGCTGAGCTAGCCACTCTGCAGTAGTATGATGGAGCAGGGCTTGCTTGGGCAGCAGAGTGCCTATTGCAGAGCTAAAGAGCTTATGCTTCTCATTTCAGTTTTGACCAGTGGTCCAGCTTGGAATTAGCAGGGGAAGTAGGAGGTCCCAGTAGTGTCTGAGGGGCATGTGATTGTTTTGAGCCCTGCAGGGGTTGGGCTTAAGGTACTAATAGGCAGCAACCATAAAAGGGTGAAGCCTAGACTGAGCAATCCAGATCTTGACAGGGGGCAAAACAAGGCCAGAGTACCCAGTGCCTGAAAATGGTGGAAACAGGGCCAGGGGCCCACAAGCCTAGAGGGCAAAACCAGGGCCATAGGCCTGAAGCTAGGGACAAGACAGGGCTGGTGCCCAATAAACTAAGATCTGGTGCAGTGGGCTGAGGAAAGGGGCCAGTGAGAGCAGAGGGGCAGAGGCTGGGAAGGGGAAAGTGACTGAACGGTAACACCTGTGAGCATGGGTGTGGCTCTGGGGAGGTCAGAGGCTACAAAATCAGACCTTAAGGCAATCAGTGTGGTAGAGAACAGATAGGCTGGGAGGGCCACACCAGATGCCTAAGAGCAGGACAAGGATCTGCGGGATCAAGAGGAATCCATGGACTAGTAGGACACAGGGGCTCATTCTGGAACCCTGGGGCAGCCTACTTTTCCTAATAAAGTAACAACAGCAAGGCAGGACAGAGGAAAGGGCAAAAAGGGAAGGCATCCAGAGAGCCAGAGCAGGGCAAGAATCACGAGGCCACCAGGGGGCATCACGGCCACCCCTGGGAATTAGTCCCGTTAGACCTTTACAATCTACTTATTCTTTCATTCGTATTCTTTTAGTAATCCACGTTCTGGTTCCTGATATCGCAATAATTTTCAGGGTGCTAAGTTTGGATTAGGGCTGAGCAAATTTGACTGAGTTTGAGGTTTGTTATATTTGCTAAAATAAGTGGTTATTTACACGCACACCTACAGAATCCATTAGTCTTATTGCCCTTATCCAGTCTCTCTTCATTCTTTCCTGCTTGTCCTATGACTATACCTTACATTTGATCTTCAGGGAGAGATAACTTCTATGACTTGTTTATAAAGTACTGGTATGGAGTTGGACCCTCTAGATGAAGTGGGAAAATTGTTTTCCTAGTGGGCTTATGTTTGTTAAATCACTAAACTGTAACTGTTCCATAGATGCACTACAAGAATAAGTTCCTGCCTGAAGATCATACCCTAAGACACAAATTTCCAAATTCAGAACAAGTTTCTTTGGGTAGATGTGATATCTTTTATTATACCAGCTGAATAGTTAGAATATTTGCAAGCTTTCAGGCACAAACACCCTTCTTCAGGCATAGAGAGAGTCTGCTGGTGAATTTTGTGCTTTTCTGGGTAGAATAGAAGCCAGTATGCAAGGCACAGGTCTGTGAACATGCTAAAATGTGGAGAACTAGAAGACTTTTTCCAATGTCTCCATCTCAAGCAATATTTCCACAACCAAAATGAGTCCATTTTCAAAAACACTTCATCCTGTGACAATATCGAAGAAAAGATTAACACCAAAAAAATCCAAAAAACATCAGATTGGACACCTAACAGTGGATGAATTCAAACCTCGACTGCTATATTAACTGCTTTAGGGAAAGAATAACAATGAAATAATCAACAACAAACACCACTACAACATCCTCTCCCTCTCAGAGAGAAGAGCCACAGAATCTCTAAGACCCAATCATGAAATAGTAATAAAGCCAGCAGACAAAGGAGGAGCTATAGTTAGCCTTAATTGTGAAGACTACCCAAAAGAAGCCAACAGACAACTCCCTGATGCCACCTACTATGAAAAACTAGAGGAAGACCCAATTCCCCTTTTCACCTTAAAACTCAAAACCACCATCACATAATTTCCACCTGAACTACAAGAAAAACTACAAAACTTGATCCCCCCACTATGCAATTCAGGGACTTTACATGGTCCCTAAAATCCACAAACATCGAAACCCAGGCAGACCTATAATATCCAGCCATAGAACCCTAACTGAGGAAATATCAGGTTTCATTGAATCCATCCTAAAACCTCATGCAAAGACCGAGTTTTGTCTAAGTCATAATAGACTTTCTACAAAAACTTAAAAACCCAGACCACATTTCTAGCAATACCCTCCTAGCCACCATGGATGTTATCAGCTTATGCCACAATGGCATCCAAGCCTGCCTTACATATCTACAAGAACATGATTACAACTCAGAACACAGACCTAAAGATATAGCTGAACTTATACACTTCATCCTCACACACACCAACTTCAGTTTCAATAACCAACACTTCCTCCAGACCATGGGCACAGTTATGAGCACCAAAATGGCCCCAAAATATGCCAACATTTTATGACCCACCTGGAAGAATTCCTCAAGAACTGCAACATCAAACCCATGCTATACTTAAGGTATATAGATGACATCTTCATCATTTGGACCAAAAACCGGCAGTCTCTGATTGATTTCCATCACAAATTCAATAACCATCACCCCTCCATCAGACTATCTCTTGAATACTCCAAAACCAACATTTCCTTTCTAGACATTATGCTTAATGTCCAGAATGGTAAAATACAAACCACCATACACAAGAAACCCAAGGACCAACATACATATTTGCACAGAACCAGCAATCACCCTAAACACACCAAGAAAACCGTAATATACAGCAACGCTCTTTGATACGAATGAATTTACACTGAGAATATCTGGAATTGTCACCTTGCAAATCTCAAAAGGGCTTTCACCCAACAAGAACACTCCTCCAGAGAGAGAAATCACACTTCTGAAAGAGCCACCCAGATACCATGTGAAGAATTGCTGCAGTACAAAAAGAAAATTTCCATGAATTCTACACCCTTAGTTATGACTTATCATCCTTCCCTGAAACCTATATGGAAAAATCCTCAAACAGTTGCAACTCATACCTCATTACCAGAAATAAACTCCTTATGGCTCAAAGCATACTGAATGGATCCAGAGCATTCCGGGACAAAAATGTAAAACTCACTGACACATCTCCACCACTCCCACAATAACTACACCCCACAACAGAACCATCACCATTCCTGGATCTTACACCTGCACTTCCAGAAATGTAATACATCTCATCCAGTGCACTAAATGTCCTGATGGAAAAATATATTGGAGAAACCAAACAATAACTGTGTACCAGAACAAATGCACACCAAACATCTGTCAAAGACAACAATACCCAATTACTTGTGGGTGCAGACTTCGCACAAGAAAACCACTCTCTCTCCAGACTCTCAGTTCTAATCTTCAAAGGTAACTTACAAAACACCTTTTGTAGATGAGGCTATGAACTTCACTTCATAAATCTACTGGATACAAAAAATCATGGACTAAATATAGACATTGGATTTATGGCACACTTTAACCTACCTAACATCTAATAACCCCAGGTAACCTGTCTTCATTTTACCAGCTACATTTTTTTATCACCAGTTCAACATTCCCCCTTTCCCCCCACACCTATCTCATACCTATTGTCTCCCATTCCCTCTGATCCTCACTGCCATGCTCTGCATTTTCACAGACCTTATTTTCCATATTGGCTTCTGTTGTATCCAGGAGAGCACACAATTCACCAGCAGACTCTCCCTATGCCTGAAGAAGGATGTTTGCACCCAAAAGATTGTAAAGAACATTTTTCCAACTATTTAGTTTATCTAATTAAAGATATCACATCTACCCAAAGAACCTTGTCTGCCTATGTCCTCAGACCAACACAGCCACAACCAACAGCCCCAAATTCAGAAATGAATTTAAGTATGCTTAAGGATGAAAGTAAATAGCTTTAAGGGTGATAAGGGTATGTCTACCCAACAAATGAAAATACGATTGTAACATGTGCTAGTACACTTATGCTAGCTAAATCTAACTAGCACAGGTAATGAGTGTAGTGATGATACAGCAGCTAAAGCATATGCTACTTACCAGAATACAAACCCTTCAGAAAACGACACTAATTTAGATTCCAGCAGAGAATGGTAAAGCAAGAAGAAGGAGCTCTAAGGCCTCTAAGAGTAGGGGAATTTGTGTGTGAGAGTGTCTAAGTCAAAGCAACAAATTCATCATTATACATCAACTCTGAATTTAACTATGTGACTCTGTACAGCTCGACTCCTGCCTACTTCTCAGATTTCCTTTGCTTTTACTTTTCTGTCTGAACTCACTCTTCTCCTTTTGATATCCCCTTTCTCTTTGCACATGAAAATATATGTATTTTCTTTCCCTGTTTGGAACAGGCTCCCTTTTCCAGTGCACCAAGCACTGTACTCTCCTCCTTTAGTACTATATTACAATTTATTTCTTTTTGTCAGTCTCCCTCTGCTACATTCTCCAATGTTATCCACTCATATGCTCATGCCTACACCATACACCTATCTATGTATATACTGTATAGAAATTAGGACTAAGCAAATTAATGTAAATCATATGACTGTTCATTGTTAAATCTTTCTCCCTTTCCTGCCTACCCATGCCATTTGATATAACTAGCTGTGTTTATCACTGGAAGCAGTGACCTTGTCTTGTCTTTTGTTTGTGAGGCATCAGGAACACCAAAGATATTGTGTGCTGCAACAAATAAACAGACTTGCATCCAGAGCTGTGAGCTTTAACATTGGGATCATTCTAGCTAAGATATCACAGATAGGAGATAGTCAAAGAAGGAGGCACAAATTATAAATTAGGACATATTTTGTGTCCTTGTGGTCCCCCCTGAATTATTGGTAATATTGGGAAAAGATTAGTGGAGAGAGGTTTTAGTTAAATATCACAAGCCAGATTCGGCCTGATTACATGGATGTGAATCCTGATGTTAGTTCATTTACTTTAGCAGAAATAATATAGCTTTATCTTAGAACCACGCTGCATAAAAAAGGCCAATGTGTTAATTGTTCTTTAAGTTTAGCTAAGAAAGAAAATAGCTTTTTAAGATGCCACAAAGGAGTAAGATGTGAAACACAGACAATATTTGCTTAAACTGGTCTTGTATCTTGTAAAGTCATTTACACCCATGCAAACACTTTAAATAGCTGTCTGGCTTAAGCCATTAGTAAATCTCTGACAAGATTTCAAAACAAGATGATTAAACTTGAGATTTTAAGCTACATTTGGGCTCCTAAATAAGTGGTTTGATTTTAATTTTTCAAAATATTGGCACTGAGCTTTACTGATACTAATCAGCCTCCCTTTAAAAGGAAATATGGCGTATAGTTACATCTTAGAGAATGTTTTCATGTAAAATACTTGCCTCAGTATGTTTCCACTGGTGTACATGGAGTATCTGCCAAGAAAAAGTATTAACTTCTTCATTTACAAATGAATGTTGAATCAATTTCTAAGATGTACAGGACCATAATCTCTAAGGAACACATCCATAAAAGCAACAGATATTGACTGGGGGAGAACTGTACACTCGAGGCAGTAGACCCAACCACCTTGCTATTAGCTTTAAAACAGTTCTATCTAATAGACGTTATTATTGCAGTCACCCATCAAATTAAACAGACATAAACAAATGGAAAGAGATGCTGAGACCCATAAAAAGTTGGCTACCTCTGTACTCACAAGGGTCCCATTATATCAGCTCCAATGGCTTCAACAATATTTTGAACTGCTCTGGAGAGTAATTCTTCCAGGAGCGGCATGGAAGGCATGTGTTCCCAACTTCCTTTCCTCATAAAAAGTCCATACCATTTCTTAATGTCAAACTCTATACAGATGACAGGTTGCTACTAACCTGTGAATGTTAGGTTCCCCCTGCCCCTTCATCAAACCTTATGAAGTTTCAAAGATAGGTTGTCATAGTCATGCTTCATCGCAACGTGGCCTCTGGGGAAGGAATCTCTATCCTCATGCACAACTATGGGTAAACATTATTTTCCCAGTGGAATTCAAACTTCAGAGCCTTTCACTTTACTACGCAGTTGCCACTGTCTTGAAAAACTGTTCTTTAAAAGAATCTCAAATGAAAGGACAGAATTCACTGTGCTAATAGTACTGCTTTGAAAGGCAAGGAGCAGGCCCAGAGGTCCTGACCAATAGCTGGCAGACTGAGAGTTAGGATGCATTGGCCAATGCATTGCCAACAAATCCTTCTCTCTCTCTTCTCAGCATTGGTGAGGCTGCAGCTGGAGTACTGTGCCCAGTTCTGGGCACTGCACTTTGAGGATATGGATAAGCTTGAGAGGGTGCAGGGAAGGGCCACCCACATGATCAAGGGCCTGGAGGATAGGCCATATGAGGAGAGATTCTAGGAACTAGGCTTGTTCAACTGGAGTAAGAGGAGGCTGAGAGGTGACTTGATAGATACCTACAAGTATGTTAGAGGGGAGCACCAGGATCTGGGGGAGCAATCCTTCAGGAAGGGACCCCTTGGGCACCAATGGGCATGAACTAACAGAGTGAAGAGTTAGATTGGACATAAGGAAGAACTTCTTCTCTGTAAGAGTAACTAGAACCTGGAACACACTCTGGGCAGAGGAGGTGTGGTCGCATCCTTGGCGGTATTCAAAAGGAGGCTGGATAAGCACCTTGTTGAGCTAGTTTGAGCTCATTAACCTCTTGCCCATGGCAGGGGACCAGACTTGATGATCTTCCAGGTCCTTTCTGGTCCATTGATTCTATGATTCTAATACCTTGTTTAAAGTGTGAGCCATCCAAATCATGACATGACCTGATAGTCAAAGTACCATGTTTACTTTATTCTAAGATGAGGGTACCCCCTGTTTAACATGGGGAAAAGGGCAATCATCTTAGAGTTGTGTATGGGGGTGGGCAGGCAGCTACTATGGCTTAGGCTCCAGCCCCTACCCAGAGTCAGACCATAGCCAAAGCATCTACTTGCTCTGCCCCTTGCCACCTCTGTAACTTGCCATCTCGCCCTTGCAGCCTCTTCCTGCCATCTATCCTCCCATACAGACTCTACTCCCCTGCCTGCACCTATCCCTCTCCCCTTTACTCGTGCTCCATGCTGGCAGGCTCCATCCATACTGCAGCCCAAGGCACTGAGCACATCCTTACCCTGGCCCTCTAGCAGTGGTGTGTAGCCTGCAGTGGCTTTCACTGTCTTAGGCTAGAATGGGGATGGGCCCTGCAGGAAGGGAGCAAGGGTAAGAGGGGGAGGGAGGAGCAGAGGCTGGGGGGGTGGAAATGAGGGAGCAGAGGCTGGGGGGGAAGAACAAATGCCAGGGGGATGGGGTGCAGTATCTGGGGGAACAGACGGGCAGAGGTTGCAGAAGGGGAAAAAAGGGAACAGAAGGGAGCAGAGGGAAAAGGGAGAGGCAAGGAGGAAGGAGGAGTTCACGGTTGCGGGGGGGAGGCAGGTAGGGAGCAGAGGTGGCAGGGGGTAGGCACAAGCAGGGGGCAAGCTGATGGATTCTGTATACCATCTGACTCTCCCACTGCCTGGGGGGAATGAATTTAAAAGGACCCCCTCAGTAATTAGATTCCATACATGGAAAATTGTAACAAATTTATACGTTTTCCATGTATAGAATCCAATTACTGGGGGGTCATCTTAAATTCAGGGTTATCTTAGGTTTGAGTAAATATGGCCCCAAAAGTTAAAAAAAAAAGAGTTAATCCTTAAAGCCATAAGACTTCTTAAAATAAGTGTTGGGTTCTTTTCTGTCTTCCAGATTTTGAGACTTTGCACTTAAGAAAGTTCATATTTACACATATGAAAGTTCAAATATTCATATTTTGTACCACAGTGCCTTCTGTGTGTCTCTAGAACCAGGAAAAGGGGGTTTAAGAAAAACAGAGGATACAAGTTACAAGTGGCAATACTAAAATCAAAGTGCATTCTTCCAGGTTTAGATAATCAACATAAAAATTCTATAGACCTAATTCTGCTCTTAATTATACTTGTGCGACACTGTTATTTTCATCTGCAGAACACCCACCTCCCAAACCAATACGGTTTTAAAAGTTTGTAACACAAATGTAACAATGTTGTGGGAGGCAGAACAAAATCTAGGCCACTTTCTCAGCTTTGCTAACTGTGAGGGGCTGATAGGAACAAAAAGTATCAAGAACTTTTTTTTTCCTGCTAAGGTGAGGAGGAAGTGGCTAAATATACAAGAGTCAGATTTGTTGAGTAAGCAGGTGGCTTTTTATATAGTCTTTTTTTTTATAAAACCCATTTTAATTGTACTCTGACCCAATGCACATGTCTAATTAAAAGCTGGCTTTTCAAAATTTTTGTGCTTAACCAGCATGCATCCGGTAATTACACCCAGGCAGATGTGGATTAGTCGAAGAGACTATTTACATTTCATTTGTGTTTTGTATATAGTGTTAAGAGCTATTTAAATAAAGGCATTTAACTTTCTTTTTTTCCTGGCAAGGAAGAAAAAAAATGCAGAGAGCATCTAAACCCCCTGATTATTTGCTGATGTGGTGAACATGAAACACTGCAGATTAAAACTGTAAGTAAAGTGATAGCAAATGAATATATAAATGGATGCAGCTTGCAAAGCTCCAAAGAGCAGGTCGACTATCTTCGAGCTATAATGTGTTTTCACTTCTTCAGGAATCTGAAACCATAAAATGGACGGTAAAGCTGCCACTTTACAAAACCATAATGAATTTTAAACAAAAGTGACAAATAATTTGCAGGCAAAACCAAGTAAAATGAAAACAGGCCTTTTTTCTAAGGAAGCCTTTTATTTTCTGGTTAAATAAGCCTATTCTGCCCAGGCATTGCTTATGGGAAGTACTTTATCATCATAAAAACCTGGCACAAGTGAACTGCATGACAAGACATCAGCGAGGAGCAAGGCAAAAAAGTATGCCATACTTACATGCCATTTGGGGTTGTTTTGAAATGTACTGCTGCATGTGGAAGCACTTATAAAAATGAAATTGTTTTTGCTATATAAAAAGAGGTCAAAATTTACAACATGTTTGCTTCTGAACATACAGCCTCACATTTATCTAGGTAATGGCTCTCAGGAGGGGAAAAGTTGCCCAGCCAGCCTCCCAGCAGCCTAAAGGCTTAACTGTATGACAGAGCATGAGGTAACTACAAAGCAGTCCTTGTAACTGCCTGCGAAACTCGGCAATGAGCCAGATGTCACCAAAGGAAGAATGTCTTCAACCGCCTTGCTAACTGTGCCCCATTGGAACTGCTAATTCGCAGCAGAAATGGTTGGGAAGGAAGTTAAAAGAAGGAGAGAAAGTGGAATGAACCTTTAAAAAGAGGCCGTGGCACCATGCCAGATGGCTTTGTATTTTAAAGACATATATATTTAGCCTGTAAATACCAGACCTTTTTAGCAGACACATTTTTTTTTCTGTTCTCCTAATAAATACTGATTAAGTAAATTTCTATTTAGTGTAATAGTGGCTGAGCTTAGTCTTAAATCATTATTGAGCAACATAAATGGCATTTGGGGGAAAAAAATTCCCTGGATGAATATCTTAATTTTGAATAAAGTAGATTAATAGAATCAGTCCTTATTTTTAATCTAAAGCAGATAGTCCTTAAAAGTTCATTTTGGTTTTCGGGTTATTATCAGTTCCAGTGACATCCCAGTTCTGAAAATGGGGAAAGATGAATTTTCTAACTATCCTTTTGGCAATAATTTATTAGTACCTACAATTTTTCAGTGGTTTGACTGAAGTTCTACCTATGTTCTTACATGATGCTTATCACCATGGTAACAGGGTGTCAAAATTTAGGGTCCGGTCTCACAGTATATCAAGTTCTTTCTAAATGAGTTCAGTGGGCTACGTAAAATGGCATTGTTTTCTGATCATTCAACCTCTCACTAACACCCAATTGTCCACTGCATTTATACAGGAGCTGTCATAGTTCAGCAGCTCCATGGGTGGATCCAGGATTTTGTAAAGCGAAGTGCAAGAGCCACAACTGGGGTTGCAGGGGTGGCTCTACTCCTGTTCCTTGTTCCCTGCCCCAACTGGGATGGGCAGACCATGCTGCAGAAGCAGCACCTGGGGACTGTAAATCCTCAAATCAGGTAAGAATCACCCTCTTCCCCTTTGCATTCAGCAGCATGTCCCCTCCTTTTCTATTCCTCCCATTCTCCAGCCACTGCTGTTGTTGCCTCCAGTTTCCCAAATGCAAGGGGAGCTCCAGAGTTGCTCCTGCTCCACTCCAGATGGGTAGCACAGGGACCCTGGCTGAGCTGGGAGGAGCAACAGGCATGTTCTGACCACACTTAACATGCGCTTGAATTCAAACACATGGCTGAAGGAGGCTACCCTTTTACACAGTATCCTAATGGTTAAGAGTACTGGCCCAGAAAGTGGAAGTCCTTGGTTCTTACACTTAGGGGTCTCACACTGATTGCTTTTATCTCAGAATGAATATCTTCAGCTTTATCTGGCCCCCTGTGCAGCCAAAAATGCAGGACCCAAAGGACAGAGAGAGTAAGGTAAATAGAACAAGGCTTCTGTTCTGTTCCCTGCTTCCACACAGTTCATGTATTTTATCTGATGACTCTAATGGGAAATGCATAAGTGGATACTGGAACAGGGGCTAGACCGCAGAACCCCATCCCAGTTATTCTTGGGGAGTACCCTGATCCATGGGATGAAGAATCATTCTTCCTCTTTCTTAATTTCTCTTTGGATTTAGAAATATTGCATTCTTGGCTGCACAATGGACCAGCGCACAATAGAGTTAATCTTCACCAAGAATAGCTAATAATTCACCATGTAGTGCACTCTCCATGGAGGTAGCAGTTAAGGGTTTAAACCTCCACAGGCTGAAGTGCATTTCCTGGGCAAATATTCTAACAACTAGCTATTATATCTAAGGCAGTGGCCAGCACCCCCACAACTGTTGCATCAAGTGAACAACTTAGGTACCTAAATGCAGGCGGGCATGGGAGGCTGTGTATTCCAGTCTTAAATAGATGAAGGCTACAAGCGCAGGAGAGAGGCAGGATTTCAGACCCAAGCCTCTCTCTGGTGTTTCTTATTGCTCAATTTATGTGATCCCTGGTTCAGCGTTCTGGCTGTTGTGAATTCCAGTCCCAGAAACTTACCTTCTTTCATGCACTGTACAAGGAACTGAGAGGTCTATGTCAGGTTTGAGAATGCTACCTGATGCCAAAATTATGCTGAGAATCTGGGCTTAAGGCCTCACACTTAAAAAACAGTCAAACTAAACTACACACTGGGTGCATCTACATGTGCAATGTATGTGCATGAATAAACTGCAGGTCGTATCACTCTGGGAGCAATAAGCCCCAGAATTTCTTGCTCCTGGGTGTGCCGTTTGAACATGCACCCGGGAGCAATAAGCTCCAGAGTTTATTCATGCACATCATGTTGAGCTGGGTCTGAGAAGCCCTGGCTGGCAGTACTTATAAATACTATCCTGCTGTGGAGTAAATTAGTTTACTCCAGCCTATAGGGGTGCATGTGTAGGTGTGCAACATTTACTGCACAGCTAATTAGTCAATTATGCAGTAAGCGTCTTGTGCAGATGCACCCACTCAGGATCTTAAAAGTCTTCAGTCTTTTAATCAGTGACTCCAAGAATTTGGCTCAAACAGCTTCATGATTTTACAACAAATAGTAAAATTTGTTGGATAGTAAGCAACAGATTTACCATGAACGTAAGTTAAATTTGTGACTGCACCAAGTTACTTCCATTCAAAGTATGAGAAATACTGCAAGTACCAAGCATCTAATGACTCTTTGACTCTAATGTGTCTAACAACAGTGTGTCAAATATGGCAATAATCCCTTGTGATGACCTTTTCATTCTCATGGATCCTGTACAAATGCACTGTCTAAAATAGGTACAACTTATTGGTTTAATAAAGATAATTCATACCTTTTTCTCATACCTATTACAAGGGTCTAACCCCTTTTTCATTTCTTATATCTGCTTAAGAAGTTACCTGTCATTACTACACAAGGTTTTTTCCCCATTATTTTGATATATAAAGAGCTAATCAATATTTTTGTGATGAATACACATTTATATGCCTCGCTTTAATACTGGTTAAGTTATAAAGACAAATAGTAGAGTTCCTTGCCAGCTTTATTGTATTTATGCAGGTTATTAAGAGGTGATCTATAATCAAACTGACCTTGTTTCCCAGGAAGTACTATCTTAATGGCTCTAGGCCCTATTCATTGTCAAGCATTCATTTTCAAGGACATTATATTTTTTCTCTCTTTTAAATGATTTAACACCTTCTCTGCTGAATAAGATATCCTTTCTGTATCCTGAGTACAGCACTGAATCCATTGGGACTGGGGCATTGTGCGACTGGTGACCATAGGAAAAGTTCTAAGTTAAAATCTGTCATCATTGCTATTAAGGCCATCTGTAGATGTGCTCAGCACTTTCTAAACCATGTTAACTGATTTGCATCATACAGTTTGAATCACATTTGAATTTGAATTAAGGGTTAATAGATGATCATTGACCATCATGGCAGGGGGCACTGGCTATACCATAGGCAATGCGTATGTGCCCCCGCTGAGACTGGCCCTTGCTGGCTGGGGGAGTCGGGCCCTCTCCTCCAGTCAGGAGTTTGTCACTTGTGTCCCCCCAGGATCAGGAGGCACCATTGCCCATGGTCTATAAACATGTCTATACTCTTGATAGCCCCCTAACAGAGGTTGGAAGTAATTAGGAAACAATACTAAGCCTGTATAAGCACTGCTACATTGCTGCAGTTATCTAAAGTGCTGTTCAAGAAGTTGTAATTGACTTGATACTTAGCAGGGTGAGGTATTGTTGGCACATTTGACTTTTTAAAGGTGTCGCTTTGTGCCTGTTAGCCTGTATTGTTTTGTAACAGCCCAATTGAGTTTCCCTTGCCTGGAGTGATATTTGTAATACTTATCTACTTATCTGAGTTCTTAAAAACTGTTTTTCCTAAAAGCAATGCTGTATATGTATGTTAATTAATACAGTTTAAATTGCCTGATTTGGACTGCCTTAGTCTGCATTCATTTTAATCCTCATTCAATGAGGTTTAGTTAATTTGTACTGGAGCCAATTTTAATTTGGACTACAGACCTCCATGTGTAAGTAGTTACAGCTGTAGTCCAGATTAAACCTAGAAAAACATAACATCTATAAATGTCTTAAGTGTCTGAACACTGCAGGCATCTGATTATATTGATTCACCATTCCAGCTATGTTTGTCTCATCCACTCATAAGGGAGAAGAAGATGCTGATGTGACAGACTAGGAGGTTTATTGTGACATTTCTGTGTTAACTGTGTTCATGTTATAATTCTATTGTGTGCCTCAGTTTCCCACTAGTAGAGGGAAAAGAATGGGTTACAGAGACAGTGAAACCAGGATTTCTTGCCTAGTGACAGAAGATACATCTATCTGCAGGAACCTGAATAGCTTTGTTGACAGGTTAACAAAGGTGGGGATTCCTGGTGACACTCAGGAGGCTTCCAAGGAAGCCAAATAAAATAAGCCTAATAATGGATAAGAGAGTGTGAACAGGACATTGGACTGGGGAGGGGCACCTGGAGAGAGACTAGTGCAGCAGGTTTTCAGGTTGGAAACTGGGCAAACAGAAAAGAGAACATTAGAGCAAGCTTTGGGGATGCTTTGGACTCTCTGGGCTGGACTGGTGACAGAGGGATTGCTTAATACTTTGGAGGCAGCAGATAATCTCTGGTTCAGGGGCCTTTGCCTACATAAATGCGTGTATTGAAGCACAGCTGTTTATTTCTTGCTTGGAGCTTCAGGTTGCCTTCGTTCGCTCCAGGCAGAGGCAAAGTCCCTCTCTCAGGAGCAGAACGGGAAGCATGGAGTCCCTCTCTCAGGGCATGGAGAATCAGGGAAGGTTAGGAACTGAAAGACTAGGGTCTCAGAGTGGTAAGGGACAGGGCTCCCACTGCTCTAGAAGCATGTCTAAACAAGCAGCCCCTGGCAGTAACTCTGTGACAGCCCCTATTTATCCAGTAGCTTGCTGCTTGGAGCACTTCCGAGGATCTGGCAGGGATGCAGGATCTCAGTTCAACTGCCTCCTTTACATCAGACTTGAACCCACCTCTCCCTCCTCTCAGTGAAGTCCCCATATCAACACAGTTTATGGAACTGATGTTGGTGGCAATCTCTTTTTCTCCTGAGCTTTTTTACACAACATAAATTAATATTCACTAGAGTATGACTAGA
The DNA here is from genome assembly GCF_052110815.1 of Crocodylus siamensis. NCBI lineage: Eukaryota > Metazoa > Chordata > Crocodylia > Crocodylidae > Crocodylus > Crocodylus siamensis. Next base: position 21,759,312 of record NC_143398.1, on the reverse strand, counting down.
ATCCAGGTCTTCCTCAGCCCAGGGGAGAACCGTAAGTGTTAGTTTGTAGGGCGAATGACTGCGTAACAGATTACTACATAAAAACCTTTTTGGACCCAGGTAGTGGAAGCATGAAACTGTACATAGTGGTTCGGCTGGGATCCAGTTTCTGTTGCCAAGACTGCTTATGCGTGTATATTAGACATTTCTGGTTAGAGTTTTTGGCTGCTGGGATTGTAACTCATGCCCAGGGGAGTGCTTTTCTCACTGAGATACCAAGTCAGGCTCCTCTTGCTTGCTTTCCATTTGGTCCCACAAATCTTGCACTCATGTTTGACTCAGTAGAAAGGAGACCCAACCAGGCTACCCCAGAGTCAGATGGTAAGGGCATCCTCTTAGAAGAGAAATATACTATCAGGCTGAGAAGGCCTAAAAGCCCTGATCTCCTACTTCCTGAAAAAGTGTTCTTGCCATAAGAGGCATCTTTACATGTGCTCTGGGGTTGGGGGAGGCATGGGGAGGTATTTTAATTAGAGTGGGCCTCTGGAGCCACTCTAATTAAAATGGCTCCAGAGTCTCATGTATTCAGGTCCTGCACTTCAAAATGGTGGTAGGGGCCCTTTAACTAAGCTCATTCAATGAACTTTAGTTAAAGCACCCCTGCCACACCATTTTAAAGCACAGGGACACTCAATACACATGATACCGAGACTGCTGGAGTGTGCTCCAGCACACTTAATTAATTAAGTAATACTAATTAGTACATGTTGGAGCAAGCATCAGGCATGCATATAGGTGCTCTAGGATACTGGGCGCTTTCATTTTCAAGAGTGAATGAACTCTGAGAAAGGTGGAAATTAAAACATCCCCCCATGCCTAGTGATTCTACTGGTGTATCATTGCTGAGGGACTAAGCAATGTTGGGCACATCTACATGTTGCTGTATGGCAACATTACTATGGCAACGTGTTTTAGTACTTCCTTTTGGCAGTACTGAAGCATGGCACAGTATGGGCGGTTACTGCAGTGTGCATGCAGCACGTGGTTAGATTTTGCCACTACATTGCTGTAGTGGTGCACCATACTAAGGGACCATGCTGCTACAGTGATGTAGCTGGTGATGGCGTGTAGACCTGCGCGATCGCTGCATTGCCGTAGAGCACCATATGGCGACATAGCATGTTGCTATGTTGCTGTAGGGTGACATGTAGGTGTGCCCATTGATTTGCTTTAAGAGGCACCTAGACCTGTCTTTTCATTGGGCCTTAAGTGTCTAAACCTGTCAAAAAGGTTTGTTCTGTTGTCAAAGTGCCTACATTTTGAAATGCCTATGTGGAGGCACCCGAGAGGTGAATTCGGATCTAGCTCTTAGATGCTTAGGGAACTTTAAAGGGAGGAAAATGCTGGAAGGTATAGTAAAAGGCTATTAAGGTTAAACTGTGTTCTTTTTGTACTTTATGTAAAAAGTGTTAACAAAGCAAAAAATACCTGTCACAAGGAAGAAAAGAATGTGGCCGGGGCAGAGGGATACCGGGACCTGTAGTGGCTGCTGTGATTGCAACTGCAATCATGTGGCTGCCAGCAGCAGGTACTTTTTCGCCCTGTTTGCCCCACTCTAATTACATCACTGAATTTGACAGCCAAACAGAAGACACCAAATCAATTAGCACCCAATTTGTAATGTACTGAAATGCCTTTAAAATAATAATTATCAGGAGGGATCTGACAGTTGGTTCAGAGTTTGCTCTAGCAACTGCCAAGTTCCCAGACAAGGATTCTTCTTACTTTACTCAGCAAGGAATGTGAATTGCAACTGATATTATGCATTCTTGACATATTTTGCATATGAAAAGAATCACCAATCATCTAATGACTTCTAAAGCTGAGAAAGTCTGAAGTGTCTTTGGAATATTGTCAATAAACCAAGATGTGCTCCAGACTTAACAAATACACCAAAATTACCATTTAAAAAGGAGAAAGAGAACAAAATTCTGCAAAATGCTATAATTTCTTCCTTCCTCTGAGATTAAGAGACATATGTAATATATCTGCACATGCACAGACCACAGATTCTTGCTACATGTAATTATGGAATTGTTGGCATTGTCATCCCAGACTCAGTGAGAAAATCATGTACAAAAGAACTTCATAGTTAAGATTTGTAGTAAAATCAATGCCATCAATATCATGGCACAGCTTGTTCTCATTTGAGCATTTGGAATTATATGAGACCAAAGCAGAGATTTACATACTGAGTAAGTATTAACTGTGTGTATCTATTTGTATACATCTGTTGTATTTCAACTAAGGTCCAAATCCACAAAGATACATTGGTGTCTGAATCCTATTTAGCTTCCACAAGCTTCAATGGGGACACTAGATACCTAAACACTTGTGTGAATTTGGCTCTGTGAGGCTATTTCTATCAACAATTCAGGGTGTTAGTGCCCATTAATATCAAACACCTTTTAATCTGTCTATGGAATACTGATGAAAATTATAAAAAAGAAAAATGCCAACATTCACAGTAGCCATGTCCATTTTATAGTACAGAAGTGGATCAATGCAGCTAATAACTGATCTTTTATTCATACTTAGCCCTACCTAAAAGATATGCCACATTTTCTTTGGAACTACATATGTAGTTGGTCTTGTAGGTAAACTGCACACCATACTCAAGAGTCTCATTATTGCTCCTGTCTAGAGACATTATGCATTTTTGTAACTACAGCCTCTGACATATTACACTCAAGATGAATTTAACACATTAATCAAGTTTTAAGCAGCAGTGTGGCCACATGTTCAATCAATCAGTGGTGTGATAAAACCATGAATAAGTGACAAAGTTATTACACAAAATATGTATAATAATATCTGTGTTGCTGGTCAAGGGAAGTGATTATTTCCCTCTATTCAGCACTGTTGAGGCCACATCTAGAGTATGGTGTTCAGTTTGGGCCCCCACTACAGAAAGGATGTAGACAAATTGGAGGGTCCAGCAAAAGGGCAACACAAATGATGAGTTGCAGGGGGATGGGACGGACATGACTTCTGAAGAAAGATTGGGGGAACTGGGCTTATTTAGTCTAGAGAAGAGGAGAATGAGAGGGGACTTAATAGCAGCCTTCAACTACCTGAAGGGTTTTTTTTAAAGAGAATGGAACTGGACTGTTCTTAGTGGTGGCAAATGACAGAACAAGGAGCAATGGTCTCAAGTTGCAGCAAAGGAAGTTTAGGTTAGATATTAGGAAGAATTTTCTCACCAGGGCTAGGGACAGACATTACATATAAACTGGTTTAAGTGATCAGAAACTGGTTTAAACCTGTAGCAGAACAATGCACATAAACCCATTTGAAAATGGCTGAAACCAGTTTGAGATAAACCTGGTTGAATCAGACTTCACTGATTTAGGTCAAACTGATTTATGCAATGTCTGTCCCTGACCCCTTGCTGGTTTAAGTTCAATCAGAGTTCCCCCAGCATCCCAAATGCTGGAGCAGGGAAGGGTTGGCCCCACCCCTCTCCTTCATAGCCAGATCACTATCACTGCTAGGGACCCCTGTCTCCCTTGGCTGCTCAAGCAGGATCCCCCATCCCGCTCCTCTCCCATGGCAGGGATCTGGCATGTAGCAATGCTCCTCCCATGCTAGCTACTGCTGAGAGGTGTCTGTTTGGGTCTCCAATTTCATTGGAAAAAAAGGCAGACAGCTAGTGGCTTGCAAATACACCCTGCAGATAAGAAGAGCTTGAAACTAATGAGAGCGGTTTTTTTTTTTTGTAGGGCTTGATGGGATGAGAAAAAATTTGTTCTGACAAACAACCTGTTGGGTGCAATCTGTCAGTTTTCAAGAGGAGACAGAGAAAGGTGTTAGAAATGACCTGGTTTGCAGACAGTCTGAAGAAGCAGGGATTGAAAAGCTCATTATCAACAGATGCAGGGTCTGACAATACTCCCACCCCTTGAGCAGCCAGTGGGGAAAAGCCGGGAAATGCAGGCAAGGTGGGGATTTGCACCCCTCCCTAATCAGAGTGTCCTGCTGGGACCTGGCCACGCCCCCCACTCCCCTCAGCTCAGCCTTATGGAAGGGAAGAGAGGGCTGCTCTGCTTAGACTAACCTGCAAAGATTGAATCAATTCAGGCTTGGGCTTTTTGAATGTCTGTCTGTAGCCTACGAGGGTAGTAAAACATTGGAACAGGTTACCCAGAGAGGGGGTGGAAGCTCCATCCTTGGGGCTTTTCAAAACCTGCCTAGACAAAGTTTTGGCTGGGATGATCTAGTTGGGGCTGGTCCTGCTTTGAGCAGAGGTTTGGACTAGATGACCTCCAGAGGTCCCTTCCAAACCTGACTTGCTATGATTCTATGAATGTGTGGCCAGTGTTCCCAGCCCTGGAAGCACACTCCCAAGGGCCACCACTTGAGGGAGCATAATTAGCTCCCTCCATTGGGAGTTCTAGGCAGCTGACAGAGCTCCCAGACACAGAAGTGTAGGGTGCCCCCACATCTTATGGCTAGGAGCCCCATCAGTAATTGGAGCTGTCAGCCATGGGGGGTAAACCATGCACTCTTGTGGTTGGGAGCTCTGTCAGCCACAGAAGCGTATGGTGCACCCCTGGGATTGGGAGCTCTGATCAACTGATGGGGCTCCCAGTAACTGTAGTGAAGGTTGCTGTTGCAGGGGGAGCCCAGAATTATGATCCCAGGCTCCCCCTGCACTGGCAATATGGCATGATAGGGTCTGATGCTTGATCCCACAGCTGCATCTCTTGCCATGCACATGATTGTTGGGATCATTCATTAGATCCCATCAGGTCTTCTTTTTAACCAGTTGCAGTTCCCCATCACTATACCTGACTAAACTAGCCTACATTGTGATATTGGGAACTGCTACTTGACTATTGAAAAATCCTATGTATATAAAAAGCAAGTTTCCCAAATTTACCTCATCATGAAAAAAAATCAGCACCAATAAGATTTATTATGTCAGTCAACCTAATGATACTGAAATTTGTGTTGCTTATGGGTAATTGCCTGTTTTCTGTACTTTAAAAGGAGATATTGTTTTGAAAAGTACAGACATACTCTTCCTCCATCAGAAGCTGCACTTCTTTTATTTTTTATTCTTAAATTAAATATTATTTCTATTTGGTCCTTACCCACTTTCTAAATTCTTCTATAATGAAAATACCTATTTATTAAGAGAAAACATGAACAAATGTCATTTCTCTGTGGTTATTTTCTTGCAATTATAGTGTGGGTACAGGGCTAAAACAGTTCAAGATGACTAGTAATATATTTTCCCTTTTCTACTGCACAAATGGAATCTATTTCGTAAGGCATAACAAAAGGCATAACAAACAAAGAATGAAAACACTGAAGTAAAGCTGAGATGTGCTCATATACCAGCAAAACATGCAAGAGATTAAAAGCTGTCTCCATTAGAAAGAAAAATTAGCTATGTGAGCATTCTGCAATTTCCTCAAATCCCTTAGCCTCCTAAATTAAGGAACAGAAGGGCTGACTAATTCAAACACAAAAATATATGAGGTGTGCTTTCATCTAATGGAAAATAAATGCTGTTGAGTCAAATGAGACTGAAATGTAAAGAGGTGAATGCAAGGAAGTAATAAAATTAGATAAACTTAATATAATTTGCTTCAATCCTCCTTTTCTCCCTATATTAGGAGAAGGAGTACCTAATTCCATACAAGTTAGCAAACTTCACAGTCATCTGTTGCCATCTGAATGAAGTTTTAATCTTTAGGAGTGGATTCAAAATACAGCATGCCCCTGACAACTCAGATAACACAAGCTATGAGAAAAAGGTGACCAAAATACCCACAGGAGACTGGAACAGGAGTGCTTAACCCCCGGCCTACAGGCCAGATATAGCCCACAGAGCTGAATCATCCAGCCCACTGGGCTCCCTATGGCTCTGAATTTGGTGGTGGGGGAGTGGTGGCAGCACTAATTGCCAATTTCCCTGCTGTCAAACTGCCAGACTTGTGGGGAGCCTGGCAGGCTGGATAGTGTGGCCCTGCATGCTAGACAGGACCTGTGGGGCTGGGCTAAACACTTGAGCTCTGGAATGATTTATGTTCAGCAACAAATAGCACCAAGCATCAATGACGATACTGCAAAGGAAGTATTTCCATGAGAAAAACATGTGCATTCTATTTATGGAAATCAGAATTGCTTCCTTCTGAAAAATCAAGTATATATATTGTGGATTAGATCCTGATCTTATTGACAGAAAACATGAATATGTCATAAAATTCAGTAGCAGCAAGCAGAAAATGGATCAGATGATGTGGATCTTTTCACATGTCGGCAGAACTGGACAACCTGTTCCTTTGCACCGCCAAGAAGCATACCTCACAGAGTAGACACACACTGGTATTTTTCCACTGATTTCAAATGAGTGAAATCATGCCTGAAATAACTTATATCATATCCACTATATAGAAAAAATGCATCAAAGATGATTGATTAAAAAGTAAAGTGGTAAACTAATAAAAATGTCAGAATTTAGATGGCCTGTGCCACCACAATGCAACTGGCATGTGCATCAGCATTATCATATAGTGTCTAATAACATGATCACGTGCTATAGTTTACTTTGTTTCACTGTTCCCTTTTGCCCATCTTCAGGCTCAGTCCCTCATTCTTCTACTGTTCCCTCTCTTTCTTGCTCCCTAGTTACCAGCACAAGTAGTAGAGAGCAGTGAGTGATAAAATAGTTTCTTTTCTTTTGGTTTCTGTGCCAGTACCACAATAGCCTCCTCTATGCTAGAAGGAGCAAATGGTGGGAAAATCTGGTTTATTCCCTGCTGTCTAAGGATAGGATATGTGTATAACAGATATGACCTTTGAGGAAACTTAGCTGACACATTTTTACAAGTCTCTAAAGAACACCTACAAGCTGACATTGTCAGAGGGTACATCTACACATGCATTAATGCGCTTTAGTTAATGTGCATTAAATCTAGTACTCTGGGAGCCTGTACACAAGCACAGAGGCTGCTCTGATGCACTGGAATTCCAGCACATCAGAGCAGACTTGATTAACTGAGTCTGCTGGAGTGTGGCAATTGCTGTGCTCCAGCAGCCTCCTGTGTCTCGTGTATCAGTGTTCCCACACTTAAAAATGGTGGTGGGGCTCTTAAAATAAAGCTTGTCAAATGGACTTTAGTTCAAGTGCCCCTACTGTCATTTTTAACCATGGGGATGCTTATATAGGAGATGTGGCGGTGCTTTAATTACAGTGGCTCTCAAAGCCACTCTAACTAAAGTGCCACCCACCACCTTGGAGCACATGTAAAAGTGCCCTCCATTGTGAGGTACTAGGAAAATATTCATTTGCCTGTCTTAATGCATATTAAGTAAAGAACATATTTTTAAGTGATGTTTACTGAGCATTACCTAAAGAGCACGGTTTTTTTAGTTACACTTAATGAGCATTATAGCACACTTAAAGATGTGCCTGCTCATAACTTGGCTACATATTGAGAGGTTTCCATGGGAATAGCAAAAGGCACATCTCAAACACTTTGCTGTCAAATTTTATGTTGCTGTTCCACAACATGAGTCACTTGAACTCTTCAATGAAAAATCCACAAGAATTTTTTTAAAGGGGGAAATAACGTATTTTTCCTGATCTTCTTCTGAGAAACAACTATAGTTTTTCCTGCAATTAAGGGAAAAAATTAACCCAAGGTAGCCATGTAGCATGGACAGTTTGACAAAATCAGAGGCTCCAAACAGTTAAAGTTTGGCAAAGTCAAAGGCCACTTAAATAGGTTTTATAATAGGAAGTGCTGAGCTTCCTTAAAAAGAAAGTCATTGCTATCTGTCCCAGCTATTTTTTATACACACACACACACACACACACACACTGTATTTTCATAATGGAACCTCTCCAACACAAATTACGATTAGAAAAAAAACAATATGGTATCACATACCGATACTGGTGATAATAGCATGGAATTGTACTGCTTGGGTGGAATTCAATTCCACCCAGTTGTGTCCTGGATTTGTTACCATACCTGGGAAACATCCCACCATTGACTTTGAGTGAACAGAGCATTTTCTTCCTTTCTTCTTTCAGAAATGTGTATTCATGGAGGTGCATCTAAAAACCAGTTTTTGTGCTCCCATTAGTGCAGGGACTGTCTTATCGGCACAGAAAGGCCTCTTGTCAGGCATCAAACATCAGCTCTCTTTGCTGCTCTTCACAGACCATTCGCATGCCATCATCTCTCAGTACTGAAATGCTGACTCCTGCTTCTGACTGACCCACAATACTGGCTTCCATTGCCCACTAGTTAGGTTTTCAAAGACACACCTTCATGCTTTCTCTCATCCTGCCTGTTAGTTTGATAGGAATTCCCCACAAACATTAGCAAAACTACCTCATTATCCTCTTTCATATCCCTCCTTTCAAAAATCTTTTTACCTTCATATTTACGAAAAATAGACAACAGTACATTTTAGGTTGATTTTTGCCTAGCAAGCTAATGTTGCTTCATTGTTTGCTTGTTCTCCTCTGTCTCATCTTAGGCTTAGATTGTAAGATGCTCACAGCAGGAAATACATATTTGTTCTGTCTTTACAAAAAGCCTAGCACAAAAGGGTCCTGGAGCTCTTAGGTGCTATAGTAATAGAAATAATAATGAACAACGTATTTTAACGCTAGCACTTCAAAAAGTTAATAGCAGCAACTAAAAGAGATGAGATTTAGAAAAACATGTCAGATCAACTGAAAAATATTTATCTTCATTTAAAACACCTCAAAGCATCACTAGATGTCATCAACCCAATGGTTTATTTATTAGGGGTGTGCGAAACGGACCGTATTCAATCTGGATTTGGGCTGAATTGGGGACAGTGATTCAATTCATTAATTCAGATCATTGTCCCTGATTCAATTCAGCTGAATCTGAAGATTCGATGCTGATTTGGAGAATCAGCTAATCAGCCATAGACAAGCTTTAAAAGTTTTTTCTACATACCTCAAGGTACCAGCATGGCTTATGAATGCTGTGATCCTGAGGCACATGGAGCATCCCACAGGAGTGTTGGGGGGACCTCCATGTGCTCGACAGCAAACCCGGAAGTGGACTAGAAGTACTTCCGGTCTACTTCCGGGTCCGCTGGGGAGCATGCAGGGCTCCCCCTGCCCCCCGCCCCTGCTCGGCTCGGCGATCCGCCATGTGGGGACCCCAGGGGCCCCTCCCAGACCCAGGAGTCACTGAACCAGGAGGGCACAGCGGGTCCCCCATGTGCTCCCCAGTAGACCTGAAAATTGACTGGAAATGCTTCTGGTCCACTTCTGGGTCTACTGCTGAGTGCGCTGGGAAGCGCCCTGCACTTCTGTGGGGCACTCCATGTGCCCCACCATTGCAGTATTCACAAGCCACCTGCTACCTAAAGTTATGTAGAAAAAACATTTAAAGCTGTGTCTATTTCTGAATCTCTGAACCTTTCCGAATCTCTCTGAATCGATTTAGAGGGTTCCAATTCAATTTGGAGAGATTAAAGGGTCTCCTGATTTGATTCAGATTCAGAGATTTGGCCACTGAATTGGGCTGAATCTCCACCAAATCAAATCAGGAATCGAATCTTCGGACAGCCCTATTATTTATATAACAAGACAAGAAAATAAATTCTCCAGGGACTCTAGAATAACTATAACAATAATAATAATAATAATAATACAAAAGAGACAAAAAAATCAACTACATTGACATCATAATGCAGGCAAGACTGCATCTACAGATTCTAAGGAAAAATCTTCCTTGAAACTATCAACCGTCAGAACAATATTTTAATAACTGTAAGAATTTGAAAGTGCTTTTTCATCATGTTAATCATAATATATATCTTTATTAAAATAAAAAATGTACCTTTTACAAGGCAAAATGTATTAGGTACAAAAAGAAACAGAAGTAGTAGAGGCTATAAACTCAGATTTAGAAACTAGTAATTTTTCTTCCTACAAGCACATGCAGATTTTAATAAACTGAAAGTATGCAATCTAATCAACTGATACATAACAAGAATTCATCTCTCATATTTAGATTTATTTCATAGCCATATTTTGCTACCCACTGAGGAGGAAAAATACAACAAATAAAATAAATGAAGGAAGAGTTGATGGACTAGAATATCTCAAGTTATTTCTCAGTTGAGTGGTTTTCAAACTTCCTAAAATTATGGAACCCTTTCATACAATTTCTTCTTTCGCAAAATCCCTACCCCTATCCTAAAGAATGACTGAGCTAGGAGACCTGGCCCCACAATAGCAGCTCACAGCTTCTTGGCTCACCGTGCCATGGCCCCCAGGCTCTTTGTGGAACCTCTGGTCACCGATCGCGGAGCCCCTGGGTTCCATGGAACACAGTTTGAAAACCCACCTATCTGTCTTGGATATCCAAGGGAAGCGTAACATGTAAAGAATATTAGGCCACAACACTGGCATTTGGCCAAAAAGAGTTCATATATCGAGCTGTTCAAATAACCGAATTTTTGGTTTACTGGCCATTCTAAATATATTAAATAAATTAAAAAAAAGTAAAAAAAAAAAAAAAAATCTCCCAGGTCCTACACATCGTTCCAGAGTCTTTAGACAGATAATCTTTAAGGTCCCTTCTCATCCTATGATTCTATACATATTTTTCCAATTTCTTTTAAAGTAAAACTGAAGTTGTATTTAAAGAAAAATAATTTCAAATCAACAAAATACAAGCATAAAGGCATAAGGCAAAAATGTAAGGATTTTAGGTGTCTTAATATAATTCAGGTTTTTTTCATGAGGCAAGGTAGAATTTAGATGCCTCAAACCTGCATATGTGATACTTATATATATTAGCAGTGAAACAGAACTGTAAATGGCTAAACCTTGCTCCAGCTCATTAAGTATCTACTTTCATCCATCTTAGTCTTAGAACTAGATCACAAAAATAATAAAGTGGCAAAGAGGAGGAGGATCTTCTAATTTCTGCATTATTGATTTTTAGGGACTCCAGCAGGATGGAAGAGAGTCACACTTAGGCATCTATTAAATCTGGCCATGGGTTGATTTAATGGGCATTATGGGAATTGTTATCTTACATGGTGCTAAATCCTTATGCCCAGAGAATTAGTATGACATGTAATTTGGTAAAGTTTTGGGATTCCTAAATTATGCATAAATATTTGTACAGAAGAAGCTTTCAGCATGAAAAGCTGGCCAGGTATGAAGTTTAGAAAAAATAAACAACAGAAGAAGTTTAATAATATATTAATCCATGGTCTCCTTACGATGATCAAATGAACGTTATGATACTGGCTACACATGACTTATCAAAACCAAATAAAAAGTGAGCAGCATAAGTTACAATTTGGGAACAGTAACTATTTCCCATTTCTAATTAAAACAGTGACTTTGAATTGCCTTTGTGAAAATCAAATCTATAATAAGCTCTAACAAAGTAGAAGTCATTATAACTACAGCAAGTGAGGTGTCTGAAATATCACCTTTTGCATTCTTATGTTGAGTAATCTAATGAAATACACTGTTTACACTGCAAAGTTCAAAACAGGATGTCATCTCAGCATCTTGAATAGATTAAACAAATCCTGTGCAGCACAATTTTAGCCATACATAAAACTTAAGAGCAGTTATTGCTATTCATTATTAATAATGAAGAACCACATTCTCAAAACTGGCTATTTTTCAAAATACTTCAGCCCTGTTCTCAAAGGTATAAATAATATTGTAAACAATTGACTCTCTTACATAATAAACAGCTGCATTTCCTTATGTTGAGGCCATGGATGCAATTGAGCATGGCCTGGAAAATATGCTCAGGCTGATACCATGAAGAGAACTGATGGAAATGAAACACATGGCAAAACATGCAAGGCTTGGAAACCCTTTCTGAACACTGAACAATGTCATCACTATTCTAAACCAAACAGGAAGCTTCCCCAGAGAAAAAGCAAAAGTTTTAAAGTTCTTTTGTCTATCTAAAAAATGATAATATTAAAATGAGTCCACAAATACAAAGACATTTTGCTCTAGAATTAATCTGGCCAAGACTATTGTATAACACATAACAACTTAACTTCCTGTACTTTTACTGAATTTAACAAATCAGTCTATCAAGAAAGTATCCAGTAAATTATATAAGGCTGGGTCAAATACAAGGTCAAGTCCTGGTTCTACTTATATCAAAGAACAATGGGTTTCAACTGAAATAAGATTTGTGGTTTGATCAAAAGATAGTGGAGTCTTTCCACTGAATTGACTCATCCTTTATAGCAAAATCCTAACCAGCCTCTAATAGACATTTAGTTTACAGGCCTTTTGAGCACATCCAGAGCTGTTCCACTGAGACATGTACCTCTCTCTAGCCTCTGCTGGGATCTTAATCTGACTGGGAAACTTCCATAGATGTCTATAGCCCTTAGGTGGCAGATAACTACCAACTGAAGCTTGAGATGGAGGGGGGAGAGGATCTACCCACCTTTTAGCCTATCAGTTTAGTAGGACAGCCTAGGACACTGGGGATCCAGGTTCTAGGTACTTAGCCAGAAGGAGCTTGATCCCACTTATCTCCAGACAGTGGGAGCTCTAGTCACTGGATCATGGGACAAAGTGGACCAGAAACACCCTCTACACTATCTGCTGAAGTTGGGCTACTGGACACCTAAGAGTGAAAGTATCACAGGGCAAGAAGGGTAGTTTAGCAGAGATAGTGCTCTTCTGCATTCTATATTTTATATAAAACTGTGTGTTTGCATCTCTAAATTCATTTTACAAAAGCAGAAAAAAGGCCCAGCCCTAAAACATGTTGAGTAGCTTCAGCTATAGGAGATGCATGAAGAAATGAGTATATTTTTACCAAATCTCTCCTAGGCTGCTCACCTTCCACTAACCCTCAGCGCAGAATAATAGTCCATTTCCCACTAACCTCAGGCACTAGAAGGGGCCTCTGGGGCCATCAAGTCCAGTTGCCTGCATTTTCATGCAGTCAGGTTTCCAAACAGTTCTTAAAAAGGACTACTCCAACCCATGGCATGCTATAGCCATAAACACATTGTGAAAACAAATGAGAAACACCTTGTCATGTGCCACAGGGAAAAAACCAGGGAGGAAAAGGGCTTTCATCAATGCTTTACCACTGCAAGGATAGGGTAACTGTATGGTTAATATATATGTATAGAGTATCATAGGAAAAGGACTATGCCTTATACTAGAGAAGAGGGCAAAAATCCCCACAGTTGTTGCCTATCTGAGCTGTCAGGAAGGAATTTTTCCTAATCCTAAATCTGGCACATGGTTTAACCCTTCAAACCTCCTTCAAAATATTTGCTCTAAAGATCAACAGGTTTGGAAGCAAAGAAGAAAAGCCAACAGTTGTGAATCTCTCATAGAAATCAATCTATTGGCTGCCAAAAATCGATGGTCCTTTGTTCCAGCTTTTGAGTGGATCTCAAGTGTCACGTTCACAGAACATGAAAGGAGTGTGCATGGCCATGCTGCTCTCTTCACATGACAGGCACTGCTATGCCACGACATGGTGTGCTACTTTAAATACCATATTTCATGGTGTATAAGTCCAGGTTGAGAGCCAAAATATTTACCTTTAAATTTCTACCTTGACTTGTACACTATTTCAGTACTTTTGACCCCTGCCCCAGTGCTGCTGTGGCCTGGCCTTGGCCCCAGCCAAACAATGGTCTGACTCCACCCGAACTTCTTCACATACCAACAGCAACCCTGTGGCTGGAGGCCATGCAGCCTGGGCCCAGCCTGAGCATGGCCTGCAGGCCTTGCCATCATTGTGGAGATGCTGCTCAGCTGGATGCCAAACCTGGCCCTGTCTCCTGCGAGTAGTGCTGCTTGGACTGTACCAGCTGAGCACTGAGCCTGGCCCTGGCCCCTGTGAGCAGCGCAGCCCCATCCCCTGTGAGCAGCCATGGGCTTGGTGCTAAGCTGGCACCTCCCAGGCAGAAACGCTGCCAGGGGATGGGGCCGCGGCAGTCAAGCACTGAATCTGGCCCCATCCCCTGCGAGTGGCACTGCCTGGGCCACACCAGCTGAGCACTGAGTCCAGCTCTGTCCTCTTCGAGTGGTGTTATGGCACGTGTTCACCCTCTGAGTGAGGACATGTAGGGGCCAGTATAAGTTGACTCCATATTTCTGATCCAAAAAGTTAGGTCAACTTATCAGGCTCTACGAAACTCCTAAAGTTTTGGATCAGAAAAATAGGGTCAAATTATACGCCGTGTTAACCTGTACACTATGAAATACAGTCTAGTATCTCCTGAACCAGAAACCATGCAGCTGACTTTAGTGCAACTCTGTGATTGGACTAATTGGCTTTTCCTCTGAGTCAGGCTGATCATCCCAGGCACATGTACTTCCAGTTCAGGAAGCAGCACGCACTGTAAAGGGTTTCAGCTCGGCACTACCTGGCCCAGTTAGCAAGAGCTCTAGATAGTTTCCTTATGTGGGTAAGTCTTGATCCCTTTAGACTCTTGTCCCATGCAGAGGAAGGAATTTCAAACCAGTAAGGTGCAGAGGGGGCATGCTGAGGGAATGGTTGCTAAAATAGCACTCTGCAAATCTAACACACTTTTCATTCCTCAGTGCATCTATGCTGCTGGCTGAATTGAGGATATATAATAAACTCTAATGTTTGCCACTGCTGGAATACAGCCATCCAGTACAGTAGGCATTTAATGGCATAAAGCAACAACAATGTAGGTTAGGAAGTGGGAGGGGGTGGGGACATGGTATCTAAATAAGCCAAAAGAGTGAATATAGGTGGGCAGAATCCAGATAGCGTGCTTGCAGACAGAATTTGGCCAGAACATGTGAGAGTTAAAGCATTGTGAAATCTTTAACAAATACGGTCAAGACTTCAGTTTTATCTCATATCTAGAAGCTGGCATCCCTACCAACAAAAATGCCCCTTTCCAGTACTTTGGAATCACTGATCTCACTTCAAGCCAGTAACCACCAGCTACTGCCAACCACTCTCATTGAAACATTATTTTGCTTGTGTTTGGGTGGAATGAAAGAGATTAAGCTTTTTATCCCCTGGATTAGAGACATACTAATATAGCACAAGCCTATCAGTACTATTAACCTATGGATGAAATCACAAAGAATGCACCTAGCAAAAGGAGGAGGACAGTTAACCTTCTTACTATCTTTGCTTCTATAGGTGCCGACAGGCTAAATAAAGTTGTGACTGATGTTGTGATATGATGTTACTTAGTATAGTCCCAAATTGACTGAGGAATTGACTGAGGCCAAATGATTTTTTATTCCTTTCATTAGGAGCACAAATAGCATGCACAACAGTCTTAGAAGTAAATGGAAGCTGCTTATCCTTAAAAAACATCTCTGTGTTTAAAAGCATCCAACTTTACATTACCAGGAAATTTCAGTTTTTAAATGTGAAAGCCATTTTTTTAAATGTCACAATGCTTAAATTGTCAAAATGTCACAATGCTTATTTACAATGAATCTGGAAGGCAAGTTGTGTAATTGCTGAATAAACTTTACCACTAAATGGGACTAAAATGTTCACCTAGCCTAATATCCTGATGCTGACAGGGGACAATGCAGGATACTCTGGAGGGGTAAGTAACCTCATAATGGAAAATCTTGCACATAGGGGAAGTTTTCTTGTTTCTTCTGTCTCAGTCTTGGTCAGGGACTGGCTTATCTCCTGAGGTATATCCCTGAAAATCTATCTTTTTGTACTGTGACCATGGGTATTTTTACAATGCACCATGAGTAAATAATGGGAACATTAAAATCAAAACAAGGTTGAAAGCTGGCATACAGTTAACATGCAATGTAGTTGGTTCACCTTTTTGTATGTATTTCACATCTGCATACGTGTACAATCGATCTGCCTTGATACTTAATTACACCAAACTAGCCTAGGGTTCTTTTCAGTAATAATGCTAATTACAGTATTACAGCTTACAATAATCATTGTATTTTGAGATCTCAGAGGACTTTGCAAAGTTTTAAAAGTATTGGGTTAGTTCCAGCTTGGTAAAATAGGGGTCTAAGCAGGACCTAAGCAGGATTTAAGCACCTAAGTGATCCTGAATTCTTTTTATCAAATAGCTGTAAAACTCATCAGGTGGCTAAATTAATGTAGTGTCTACATTTTGGAGTGCAAAGATCATTTAAAATTGAGGCTCCTATGTGTGCAAAGCAGCCCTACACATGTGTATTGGTTCCTGATCTTGATAATGAATGGTTGGGGGTGTGTGTTGCACGGGAGGTAGCCAGATTCAGCTTCATCCCTGTAGCTCATTTCACTTTGCTACCACAGCAAAGAAGTTACGGTCATTTTTAGCCAGCAACCTTTCTTTGACAGCTCCACGAGCCTCATGTTAGAAAGGGTTCTGAGGTGCTTGTCAGCTCCTGTAACTTTCCTACCTGTCACTTTTCTCCAAATCAAGACCATTATCTAGGTGGAGACATAGGATCCTTGTATGGACATGGTCCCCATAGGTACAAGTAGCTAGAAGGTGAATTAGCTTTAGTAATGTGACATTTCTCAAGCATTGTGATACTGTGGTCCCCATAAACTCCTCAAAACTCTCCTGTCCCTAGCTCCCAGTCATCTTTAAACAGCTGGCTCTTAAAATAATTTCTTTTGCCTTGGTCAGTGCAACACACTCATGAAGGGGAAGCAGTGATCAAAATCAGTTATTTAAGTATCAAAGAACAGTAGGTTAGACATCATACTGCTCACTCTGCCAACAGCCTCTGACCTCATTCACAATGAACAGTTCCCACAGAGAGCCCACTATGTACAAAACACTGACTAACCACCAACTTCCCTTCCTCCACAGCTCAGGGCCTCCCTCGTTCTTTAACAGGAAAAGTCTCTCTCAAAACCCCCCTTTTTGCAGCTCCTTTTTATGCTAGATTAACAAGTTTAGAAGAAAAGTAAATAATATAAAAAAGGCATGAAAAGATTACAGAAAATGTATTACTAAAACTGTACGGAAAGGTAGAATGAATACATAAGGACCACATTGAAATTGACAGTTCTAGGTTATTAATCTTGATATTTCATTATCAAGTTCTCGCTTCTGTCATTTCTTAATATAGAATTCAGTTCCTTTCTCCATTCCCAGTAGTTCTCATTTTTAAATAATAACATAATATTTGACACTAGTTCTTTAATGAAATGGCAAATTAGATGATGACGACAACTACTATTTTCATTGTACATTTTTGTCTGTTCACAGAAGTATAAAACCAAATCAAGTAAGAGGGATGTTAATTACATTTGATAGAAGAAAAATGTTTCTGCAACTGCAGCATTTTTGGCAACCACAGAGTTCAATGTGCTCTGCTTACTGAACTGGCAACTTGCAAAAGTTGCAAAAACTGTCCTAGTAAACAAGAATTTATGACAATTTGTTTATCCTTCATTGACCTAAGTTAAATATCGTAATGTAGCAGTCTGTTGATTTAATATGATGCATTCAGATGGAAGAGGAAGATTACAGATTTATAAGACTTGTCATTCTTTATGCATGGGCTTTTAAAATGACAACATAAAGAACAAAATTTGTCGGAATCGTCTTAATACCACCACAGATCATTAGGTGATAACGGGCTTATGTACATATGTCTTTGGTACTGCACCATCATTTAGTACTTCCTTTCCAAAAGGAAAGTACTAAATGATGGTGCAGTAACAGCCCGTATTGCACCATGCTAGTGGCACATGGTAATTTTAGCCCCTACATCACTGTAGCAACACGCTATAAGGAGGGAGCACCTTGCCATGGCAACATATATCACAGTTTGTGCCCCCTGATGCTACATTGCTGTAGCATGTTGCTATGGTGATGTAGTGCCGTGTGTAGACACGCTCACTATGTTCTTTTCTCTAGGTATTATGAATTCAGTCATTCTAATACTTTCCTAATTTACTTATTAAAATATATATAAACAGAAGTAGGATGCTGTATGTTTTTCATAGATTGATTACAGTTTTAGTACATAGTGAGATTTTTTTTCTCCTGGTACATGATCTTTAGTAATGGCTAGAATTTATGACTGCCTATTATCTGTTATAGTGACATACTGTGATGCCGGAAACAACACAGAGTGGAAGTTAAAGCATTCTCTAAGTATAAATTATGATTTGCCTGTGAAAGGCTATTTCAAGCAAACAAAAGTACAGAAAAATGGATTGCGAGTGAGGGTAAACATAACATAATGGTTCATATTTCCAACAATAGCTATGCTTTGTCACATTTAACTTTTTAATTCTTTATTTATAATGTTGTGTGATATAGTAGCTTTGTATTTATGAGTGATTTTGTCTTGTGGTGAGGAAAAGGGACTTACAACCAACAACAGGAGACCTCCATTAGTTTCAGTAGCAGAGGTCTGTGTTGAATGAGGAGTGAAGTACAAGCTGTCATGCATTTGCAATTTGTATTTATTGTGTCACTTTTCCCCAGGAAATGGATAATTTTAGGTAAATGTCTCCAATTCTATGCTTTTATGTGTCTGTCTGTGCTGCACTTTGTCCCCAGCAAACAAAAGTTGATGGATTCAGCTCTCTATATGCTGTATGACAACATAAGCAGCACACTGAAGGTGGCAGAGGTGAAGCAGTGGGAAGCAGTTTATACTACACACATGAAGAAATCAGAGGGTATGTCTGTATTGCTACTTAGGCCTGCCTCAGGCATACTCCCCAACACTAGTCCACTCACCTACTTTACTCACCTACTCATCCACTTCTAATTTAAATGCACCCCCCTTGTACCCCCAGCAGTAATCCAGCCCACCCCCACAGCTCTCCTGAGGATCAGAACCCATGGCCGAACTTTTCTTTGCTCTTACCTTCCCTGAATATGTTCAGAATTCACTTGAGCTGAGTAAAATGTAAACATGCAAAGTTGGTTATTGGCCCTTTTTGCTCTACTCCCTGTTTCTACTGCCCGTGATTAAATGAAAGCACAGAGAAAACAAGTACTGTGCATAATTTCCACTTGAGCTTCCTGTTCCTGTCCAGTGGATCGCTTTCTAGGGATCGTTCTATCTTCTACTTGTCTCGCCTTGTACACCTTGCATGGGGAGAAGCCCAGGGTGGTCCCAAAAAAGAGGTTGCACTAGTCATTTGATTAATTTGATGATTTCATCAGAGCTTATGCATGAGCAAGGACTTTGAACTGCTTAGAGGTGTCAACACTTAGGTTCAGGAGGAGAAATGTAGAGACCTCAGGCACCTACAGAGTTAAATGGCAGCTGGATGGAAGTGTCATGAAGGCCAGTGGTGCCTATGTTTTTGGAATTAGGTGCCTAAGAAGGCATTTAGGAGAATTCAATATGGTACAAGGCAGCACAGCATGTGGCTAATACCTGATGCATTTGCTCTGAGAGTGCTGGTACCATCTTGATTTCCAAGCTCAGGCACTACTAACAGTTTAGCCAGATTGGCATACTGCTCAGCATAGATTCAAGTAATTACCCAGCAGAGAAGAGTTTTCCAGTGTACACTGGGTTCTGTCCTGCCTTGGCCATATGGCTACTGGTATACAAGCCAGCTCCTTTATAGCTAGCTGAGGTATGCCTACCCCAGACCACAGTCACAACCATGATGAACCACCCAGTAACAGCTGAAGCAATGAGAGAGGGATAGAAAGGATATGGTCTTGAGATGAGATAGGTGGGAGTGGGAGGAGACTGAAAGAAGAAAGAGAAACAGGAGATTAACAGGGAAAATTAACAAGAGAAACAGGGTTGAAATCCTGAAATCCACAGCAAATTCCCATTGGGTTCAGTAGGGGCAGGATATTACTCAAGGAGTGGGTGGTGGCAAGGTGGAGAGGAATAGGGCAGGTGGGGAGAAGAGAGAAATGAGAGAGAAGAAAAATTGGTGCAGGAGGAAAGACTACTTATTTCTTTAATAGCAGCAACCTTCACAGATTTTGTCAGAGGAGGTATTTCCAGTGCCCAGAAAGGTCATATGAAGGGCTAATAATGGGCATTTTGTATCATTTCTTTTTCTTGGGTAATTTAAATATTTTCACCAGTGACATGTCAGTAACAAAGTTTTAGGAAGCGATTTGTGGACTGATTGAGATCCAAATAACGCACCCAGTCCATTTCTTTGTAATAAGCTGGTTCAAAACCCAGATATTGGGTAATCACAATGCTTTTTTTAATCAGATGAAAATTTTGAAGTTAGACCTGTCTCTGGCCATGTTTTCACTCAGTGTGTATTATATAGCAGTCCATGTTTTACTGAGAGAATAAAAAGAACGAGTAAAATGTAATGAAAATAGAAACCACATGAGGATTTGAATTCAATAACTTGAAATAAAAAAGCACTTTAATCCAGGGTCTTTGGTTAACGTAAGTGGGAATACATGGTTATTATCTTGGCCACTGGAGAGAGCTCATATTATCTAAAGGCAATAGACATTTTAAGAAATATGAAGAAAATTAATTTAAGAAAGATGAACACAATGGCTGCAAAGCTCAAACAAAGTGCATATTTTCCCGTAGGCCATATTAATATATCTGTTCATATGCAAAATGAACATTGTAAATTCATACTATACTTAGAAAAAAAGAAGGAAGAATTTCTTTCTGATTTGTCATTTACTAACATTATTTTATATGTCATTAGCACACAATAGTAAAGATATTGCCAATGTAAGTATTCAAAAAACATGAAGCAGACCCCTCAAAATGAAGAGATCAACAACAACAAAAAAATGTTTTTTTAAAGAACCCTAACAATACACTGTGTATTCTTTTGGTTTACTTCATGGTTTGAGCCTTAAGGGACTATTCTGGTCACATTTTTAATCCCTTCTCTGCAACTATGAAGGCTAGAAATATATTTCTTTCAAATAAATGCTGAGATACTCGTATACTTTAGTCACCTGAACCCAGGAGCTGGGTTTTAACAATGCCAATGCCAGCAGAGACTCCTTATGCCTGAAGAAGTGTGCTTGTGCCCGAAAGCTTCCAAAGAACTTTTTTCCAACTACTCAGTTGGTCTAATAAAAGATATCACATCTACCCAAAGAAGCATACCTAACTACCTAGAGCAGTGGTTCCCAAACTGTGACATATTATGAACCACCAATTTAAAATGATACAACGTTAAGTACTACCAGCACATTTTTCAGTTCAACCTTAAGTACCACCAGCAAATTATGTCATATAAAGTAATTATAATAAATCTGTTAACATGTACCACTAACAGGTTGTCTGAGTACCACTGGTGGTGCCTGTACCACAGATTGGGAACTGCTGACCTAGAGATTCATTATAAAATTGTGAGAGCTAGCAATCTTATGTCAGAGATAGTAAGCCTTAGTAAAACCACAAAGGGCAAATTTAATTTTATCCACATAAACCCTGAGCTTTTGGCATTTTCCACCTGATGTACATGGAGATTTCTGAGGAAAGGTATTCTATGCAAAGGACAGGAATGTATGCACTGAAGCACCCCCATAGCCACAGTTGCAAACAACAGGATGAGAAGGCATCCATAATGTCCAGTTCTACTTGTGCAGGGTGCTACAGACCAGTGTCTCTAAACATCTTCAGACTCCAAGCACCACCTTGGCATCTTCCAAGGCACTCCTTAGAAGATGCCAGCTCTTAGTTTTCACTTTTTTGATTACAGAAAAATTATGATTACAGAGGAGCAATTGTTCTGTTGCAAAGAACCAAAATTAGCTAGAATGTTTTTAACAATATGGATTCTTTTTTTTTTAATTTCTGGATTTGTCTTGTGAATCTTTTTGCAGTACTAACATTGTGTGGCTCCCCATGGCACACTTGAAAGGATCTCAAGAGATTCCAGAGTGCTGTGGCACCCTAGAAGAGAATCATTGCTATAACCAGTGACACCACATAACTATTAGGGCTATGCAAACCTTCAGTCCCCAATTCGATTTTGCGGCTATTTGGCCCAATTTGGTGGCTGAATCTCTGAATCTGAATTGAATCAGAAGACTCTTTAATCTCTCTGAATTGAATTGGAACCCCCACCCCCCGAATCAATTCGGAGAGATTTAGAAAGATTCAGAGATTGGGACATAGACGCAGCTTTAAATGTTTTTTCTACATACCTCTAGGTAGCAGGCAGGTTGTGAATGATGCAATGCTGGAGCGCATGGAGTGTCCCAAAGAAGAATGCAGGGCTCCTCAGCACGCTCAGCAGCAGACTTGGAAGTGGACCAGAAGCACTTCTGGGTCTGCTGGGAAGTGCACAGGGCCCACCCCGGCTTGGTGCATGGAGTGCCCCACAGAACCATGGGGGGCTCCCCAGTGTGCTTGGCAGCAAACTTGGAAGTGGACCCAAAGTACTTGCAGTGGGCCAAAAGTATGTTCACCACCAAGCATGTGGAGGGCCCCCCTGCACTCCTGTGGGATGCTCCATGCACCCCAGCATCACAGCGTTCACAAGCCACAGTGGTACCTCGAGGTATGTAGAAAAAACATTTAAAGCTGTGCCTATATCCGAATCGCTGATTCTCCAAATCAGAATCGAATCTTTGGATTTGGCTGAATCGAATTAGGGACAGTGATCTGAATCAACGAATCAAATCAGTGTCCCTGATTCAGGATGAATCCAAATCTGAATCAAATAGGGCCCGCTTTGTACACCCCTAATAACTATCTTCAATCCCATCATCTGTGACAGCCTATTTTGGGTATGATGCCAGCAGGTTCCATCACGGAGGGCATTTAGTAGTAGAGTACGATAAAGAGCCTTACTTGGGCTTCCTTTCTTAAAGAAAAGTGTTACAGCTGGAGTTATTGGTGGAGCAATAAGATTTCCTTAGAAACCTGGTTCTTTATAGGCAGTTATAATCATGATCTTCTTGTTATGGTTAGACTACTGTAACTTAAGAGGCAAGGTAAGAATCACAGTAGAGACGCTATTTAAAAACAAGAAAAGTAAAATTATATCAAATGACTCTGTGCCATGCAACACAGTTAACCTGAAAAAAGTATACTAGTGAGTAGGGCTGCACAAAGCATCAGTGTTTCATTTCAACTTCCATTTCGCTGTTTTGAAGGAACAGTGTTTCATTTTGCTGTTTTGAAGCACTGTTCCATTTTGTTTCATCTAAACTGTTTCGCTGTTTTGACGCATTTCGAAGTTTCGCCCATAGGCTATAATAGGGAATCACAAAAATGCCAATAACATTGTCATTTCTTGCAAGGACAGTAGCCCCTTCTGAGGTCATGAGGCATGCCAAGTTTCAAGGAGATAGGTGAAGGAGTTCTTGTGAAACTGTACCTCAAAGCAAAACTAATGCCACTTGCCAGTGGCAGCACCTGCTGTCATCCTGCATGCAGAACCAGGGCCCACTCCCCCAAGGAGGTGTCTGGCATAGCCCCACAGCCCTCCAGGGGTGTGGGCCCAATGATCTATGTGCAGGATGACAGCATGCTGCCACTGCTGGCTGGGGCCAACGCCAGCACTGGGTTTTTCCCAGTGCTTGGCATGGTGTGAGTTCTGCCGGACAGACTCGGGTGCTGGCACTAGCTTCAGCTAGCAGTGGCAGCATGCTCCATATCCGGTGAGTGTGGAGCTTTAAAAAAAAAAAAAGCCCTGCACTCACCAGATGCAGCAGTGGCGACTGGGGCTTCTGAGGCCTCATGGCAGAGCCCCCCCCCCGCCACAGAGTGGGTTAGCGGGGGACAGCAGGGATTGCCTCTTCACATCTGGCACCCACACAGCAGCTGCAGCATTGTGCGGGTGCAGTTTGGCTCAGCAGGGCACCGTGTGCTGTCTGTGAGCTGGGGTGGATTCATCTGTCAACCGAAGCTCCTGTTTGATTCTCCACCTCAGCTGATCATTCCCTCAGCTCTTCATGGATGGCATGAGCCCTGGATCTGTGTGCAGGGTTTCAGCAGACTGCTGCTGTGGGCTGGGGAAATAGCCCAGAGCCACTGCCATCCCCAGCTGGCAGCGGCAGCCTGCTGTCATCCCGCATTATTTGGGAGCCTGTGCCCCCCTCAGGAAGAGCTGGGGGAAGTGATCAGAGAGCTGGGGGAAAGATCGGGGAGCTGGGGAATTGAACGAGGAACTGAACATTCCCCCAGCTCCTGGGTCAATTCCCCAGCTCCCTGCTTGATTTCCTACCCCTGGGTTGACTCCCCAGCCCCTGGTTCAAGTCCACAGCCCCCCATTTGATTCCCCAGCCCCCAGTTCAATTCTCCAGGCCCCTGATCAATTCCCCAGCCCCCGGATCATTCTGCCAGCCCTTCCCAGGAGGTGCGGGCCCCCAGATTTGTGTGTTGGGTTTCAGCAGTTCTGGGGGGTATGGGTTCTCTCCTGCCCCCCTGGGACTTCATGCCACAGTGGGAAGCTGGCCCCACCCCTGTCTGAGCACACAGCATGCACGGGGGGTGGGTGGGCTGGGCTCTGTGCTGTGCTTCACTGCAACAGCCACCACCTCCTGGTGGGGCAGGGGTGTGTGGACCTGGGTCCCTGGCCCCACAGCCCTGGCAGCTGGGGGCCTCCTCCAGCAGGTTTGGGGGTGGCAGGGGTCGAGGGGCACCAGCAGGGCAAGGGGGGGGGGCTTATTTTAATAATGAATTTGTAAGAGAATTTGCAATTTTTTTATCAGGGAAAACCAGGATCTCTGATGGCAAACTTGATTTTTGAGGAGTTGCAGGGAGTCATCTGAGAGTAGAATTTTCATATGTACATCAGGCATATGTCTGAAATATGCAATATAAGATAGAATAATTCTATATGTTTAGGATATTTTCATCTAATTTCCTAATTTCCTTGCGTTTGTTGTTTTCAACAAAACCTTTAATGTTATTTTGCTGTAAAGTTTTAAATTTTTTCTCCATAATTTCTCTTTGCAGTAAATAATGACAACTGCCACCAGCAGTGTTACAATGGCACCAACATTTGTTTCAGTATCAGGATTTGGCTTAGTTGTAAATATACTCCAAACCCTTCTCTGGAAAATTCAGGAACATCTATCAATAACCCTTACACATTAAAATACTGCTTGGACATCACACTTCAAGTTCTGGATCAGGCTATCTTGAACCATTACCTCATAAAGACCCTGATGCAAATTAAGCAATTTGAAACTCATCAAGCACAGTTCATCGGTAACACATTAGTTTTACTGTCTATAGCATTCATCGTTTCAGAGTTTCAGCTAGTCTGTCGCACCATTTCTTTACCACTTAGCCTTTTCACTTTTCCCTTTGTATACCAATTTGCATCCTGAGACGGCAACAATATGAATAAGATTCAAGTCCCCAGAACAGTTGTTATAAATTGTTACTAAAAATTACATTTTACTTCATGTTGTATCAGCTAGCTTTTATTATTTATCTGGCATCAAGAACTTTCATAATTTTTAATAGCAGGTTTGCACAAGAATGGCATTTTAAAAATAGTAAAATTGCCAATCCCTGCTTCCAAAGCCTTAGAGAAAATTATCTGGCCCTTACTCTACTGGCAATAATCCTGGGTTATATATCCCAATATGTTATAGTCTGGATAATTCCCTTTAACATAAAAATCTACGGAAGTAGGGACTAGTTTATCTGATAGAATTCTCCTTGCACAACTTCTATGCATGTGTATATGTGGATTTTCCCTACAATACAAGAGGCTCCAAAGGCACTTCCCCCACTAACTTGTATGATGTCCAGCAGAGGTCTATGGCAGGCTACGACCATATCCTTATGCGCTGTGTTCACTGTGGCTTCATACTACCAAAGACCTCCTGGGTTATAACTGAATTGTGATAATTCCAGGTGTTCTTATCTCTTCTCAAAAATTTCTTTTGGGATCGAGGAAGAATTTTGTGTATGGGTTCACTTGTGTTTTCCCAGGCCAGTCTTCATTTTCCTACTTCAGCCCAGACCACAGGACTGTAAACACTCTCGGAAGGCAAAGAAGCATTTGTGACAGCTGGTTTGACAGCTAAACCCATGTTCCATGGAGGAAGAGTAAGGGTGTGCATCCAGAAGCATTCTTTTAATACACGGATCTGAGGTCAGGCCAGAATCTTTATTCTAAGTAGTTGCTACCCTCATTAGCAAGATTGTTGGCTCAAACTCTAATTTGACTATTTTACAAAACAATCTTTTCAGAGAGAAATTTGAGTCTATAGATTACTCTAGTTCTCTATACGCACAAAATTCTCTTGGGTAATTTAAGCCCGTAAACAGAAAAGCATCATACCTGGGATTTGTTATGCATATCTGAGCATTTTTCTCCCTGTATAAAATCTTATAGCAAAGAGTTTTTCTGACATTTGTAAAAGGAGAGATTGCAAAGGAAATTCTTCTTTTGGTAGATTTCCCCCCCCGACATATGGCTCCTATCACTTGAAAAATGACACTAGAAAGATATCACCTACTCATGAAGGAGGCTAGAGAGAAGGTGGTGCCAATCAAACAACAGCAGCTGATTCCAGTTATCACAGCAAGCACCCCAAGAACCAATGTAATTACCTGTCTCCATTTTACCATCCTGTGCTGCAGGCCCATCAGGAATTACACTCTTCACTTGTAGAAACTCATCTGGCTCATCCCCACCAATGATGGTAAATCCAAAGCCCATGTTGCTCTTTTTGAGAGTTGTGCTGAGGAAAGTCCCTTTCAGTTGTGATGCATCACGGGTGAAGAGTGGTTTTTCTACATCAGTCAACACAAACAAGAAAGGAAAAAAGTTCTGGTCAAGTCATTCCAGAAAATGGATACGCAAGCAGCAGAAGCAGCAATAATAGGTGGTAGTGTGTAAAATTAAAGGAAATTAAATGTGCCAGAATTCCAAGGAAAAAAAATGTATTAGTGAGTTATTTTATATTAATACAAAGCTAATAACAATTTTTTAAAATCAATGGTAGATTAGTCATAGAGGCTTATACTGTCTTGTACTGGAAGCACATTTAGAGGTAGCTGTTGTGTTTCTAAAATAATAACGCAAAAATAAAAATGATATACAAGGTAATTTTGAACAACTCCTCAAATATCCCCAACCTATAAATTCAGTTTTGCAAAGAAAATTATTCAGTCTATAATTTTCCCTCCCACCTGCAATGAGGAAAATGTCTTGCATATTTTACAATCATGGTTCAAAGACAAAAAAATAAAAATAAATTCTAGATAATCTTTTTTTGTCACCCTGCACAAATGAGATTTCAGCTTCTAACAAATGACATTTAGGATTGGTGCAACAGTTCAGTGACCTTTACATCCACTTTTAATATGCTTCAATGTGAAGTGTGAAATTACTAACAGGCAAGAATAGTCCTCACCTGGCTTCCAGTGCCTCTCTTCTGTGCTTTATTTTGTGAGAGAAGGTATGAAAAAGGTGAAAAGGTTTGTGACTTAACTTATCTCACTACTTTACAACAGTGCAGCTTGGCTAACAAGCAGCACGTGGACATACCATACAGCCTGTACATTCCAGCATAGTCCCGCCGACACTGAGACAAGTCATTCACACTGAGAGACCTCTGAAGAGCAGGGCGCAGGTGAACATGTTTTGGCCTAGGTAATGTTGATGAGGAGCTTTCTACTGTTACAAAGGAGAACAAGCCTCATTCTTTGGCTATAACCTTATGTTAAAACTTACTTGTCTCTACCAATATTGATTGTTGCTAATACAGTTCATTCTAAGTACATTAATTTTCACATTACCAAGAGGCTGTATTCTTGTAAACACCTACAGCATAGTGCTCAAGGCTTTTAATTTAATTGACATTTGCTAGATGAGGTAACTTACAAACATAGCTAACACCAATTAATGGTAATTCAGAAAAAGTACAATTAATTATTTCAGTGTTGCCAACCCCAGGTGTTCAAAATCAAGTCAGATCCAAAAAAAATGATAATTAATGGCATTATTTAGAAATTAATTTGGGGTTCTTTTCTACTTTATGGTTTCTGAGCTCTTAGGATGTAATCAGGTCACGTTTTCTACCTTTTTCTGCAACCATGACAGCTAGGATTTTTTCCCCATTTTTTTTTTATTTTTACCTTAAAATAAGAAAAAATAAAAGATTGTCACAGGTCCAAGATCTGGGACTTTAAGGGAACAAAACACCACAAATGTCATGAGACTTGGTATAAAATCATGAGAGTTGGCAACACTATTTTTTTAAATCAGTCTATGTTAGAATTATTGTCACAATTATGAAAGAATTGTTTTAATCTTAAATATGATATGCTGACAGGGTACAGTACCTCGGAAACTTTGGGCCTGCATAGGCTTAGTTCCAAGTTCTGCGTTGGGCATGTTATGTTGCTGTAGCTTCCTTTTTGCTTCTAGGACAGGATTTTCAAATTGCGTTCTTCTATTTATGTGGCTGGAAAAAATTTGGTTTTAATTAATAATTGGGTCCATTTTGTGAAGAATGACCTTTTTATACAGTCGGATCATCATCACATGGCTTACTTGTGTGTCACTAGATTGTATGACCCTTACTCGTACATAAATAAGACTGCATGTAATAGAGGGCTTACCAGGGAAAGTGAGAGTCACACAAGCTAGCACTTAGAGAATCCCCATTGGGAAATTCCCTGCCTCTTTGGCATGCTGAACTCTGGTACAGGAAATGGTTTTAATCTATGTGGCTCTGTTCTGCGCTAGCAACAATTTCTCAATTCTTCACTACAAGCAACATTCTAGGCATGATTAAAACAGAGAAAACAGACAAGTATATGTATAGTGTTGTGCATAAGCTTCAAGCAAAATTAATTGTTTATAGTGAAAAGCAAAACCTAACCCAAAGAGTGATTTTTCTTTGGTTGCTGATTAATAAAGTAATGAATCTATTGTGTGCTGGATTCCCATAACAAAAGGAATGATTATACCAGAGATGGTATTTTAATTCTACAATGTATTTCTGTTAAACTTAACAGAAAAATGGGGAAAGTGTAGAAAATAAATCACAAATATAAGGGCATTAAAATAGGGAAAAAAATCATTGCCGTGCCACATATGTCAATATGTAAAACTTCCTCTGCCATATTGGCACGTGTTCTTTATTACGATAACTTTGTTTTGTACAGTGTATATTTTTTTGTACAAAACTTCTTTTCCTGTACAATGTTGCAGAGGTGGCTGTCAAGAGAATACATTTTTACTGACTAGTGGATAATCCTATAGGAAATGGAATATTTCCGATGATATGTTTCATTCGTCTCCCACTAAAGGCATAGGTATTAATTTCGAAGCATTTCAGTTCCTTGACACAGGTTAGAAAATGTGTTCCAATGGTTAGTAAATTATTGGAGACAGAAGGACACACACACACACACACACACACACACACACACACACACACAGAGAGATAGAGAGAGAGAGAGAGAGAGAGAGAGAGAGAGAGTGCTATGCACGAAGGACTAGAGATTCATCCACTCACTTCCTCTTTGTTCTGAGAGACCTGTTAGATTTTGAATTACGAAAATCTGGTCCTGACTATGGTAAATAGCCATTGAATTTGACACTGATCCCTCTTAAAAATCTGCGACACTAAAAAGTACCAAAGATCTTCAAATTCCATTTAAGTCATCTCTGTGCTACCCTATCTAAGCACTTCTCCAGAGTATCATGATTAAGGCCTATTCCAAGTTCATTGAAAGAATGGGCTAAAGGGAATATGACAGTATCTCATAACCCATACAGTGAAAGTAAGCTGTTTGCCACCCAAAGTTAATACCCAGCAAAAATTTCATTAATGTGACTAGAAACATTAATTTTAATATATCAAAGTGAAAGAAATTTGCTATCTATTTAACATCATCATACTCAAACAGGGAGTTAATAATAGCTTTTTTTTGTGCCTCCAAAAATGAACCAGGCATATCATTTTGTGGGGTTCTTGTCTATGCCAAATTGGTCATTTGAAAAAAAATAATAGAAAATGCTTTTTCTAATCACAGCTTCAGTTGCAGTTAGATATTTAATGTTGCAGAAGTAGACCATTCCGTACTTTCCCCTGCCTTTATCACTTTAAAGGTAAATTACTGTAAAGCTTGGGGCTCATAAGTTGGAAACGAAAGGAGAAGAGAAAAATTCAGGATGGAATTAGACATTGTTTTTCATCACCTTTGTACTACCAACATTTTTTTTATGGTGATACAAAGTGAAAGCAAATAGACTTCTACGCCCTTTGTTGCACCAGAATGTGGTCGCAACAAAAAGTAGTAATAATGTGTGCTGCTTTATTGTCGTGGATGTCTATTTGCTTTATGGCAGGGAAGTGAGGGCAACCCAGATCTGCCGGCATTCTCCAGCTGCACCAGGCAGGTGCTTTCAAGATACAGTCCTGTTTGCCCTGCACAGTCCAGCACAGAATTGGACCCCCTCAAGTCTTGGAAGTGTCTACCTGGCTTTCCCTGCTTCCAGGGACTTGCCTTGGGCAATTTCTGGGGCAGATCTCTAGAAGTGGGGAAAGGCAGGGTCCCCTGTTTCCAGACATGCCAAGGGGGAGTAGGGAAGGGGGGTTGCCCGCTTCCAGAAAATGGCTGGGGGCACATTTCTCGGGAACCCTGACTTGCCCTCTTTCTAGACACACCCAGGAGACTACTGAGAGTGCACCTCTGGAAGTCGGGAACCCTGATTTATCCCATTTTTACAGATACACTTTGGAGACTCAAATCAAAGATAACAAAAAGTCCTTGTTCAAATATATAGGGAGGATGAAGAAAGTACCAGGAAATGTGGGGCCCCTGCAAGATCCTCTGGGCAATCTGGTGGTTGCGCCAGAGGAGAAAGCAGACCTTTTTAACCAATTCTTCACCTCTGTTTTCTTGGGCAGGGACTGGGACTTCCCCACCGTGATGCAAGACGGACTCAAGGGGAATGCCTCCAGACCTCAGGTTGGGGAGGACTGGGTTAGAGAGCTTCTGGAGGGGCTGGACATGTTCAAATCAGCGGGTCCAGATGCTCTCCACCCTAGGGTGTTGAGGGAGCTAGCAGGGCCCTTGGCACGGCTTTGAGCACTCGTGGTGCTTGGTCCAGGTGCCAGATGATTGGAAGGTAGCCAACGTGGTCCCCATCTTTAAAAAAGGGAGGAGGGAGGACCCAGGCAACTATAGGCTCATCAGTCTTTCCTCAATCCTAGGGAAACTCTTTGAGAAGATCATCATGGAGCACAACTGTGATGGGCTGGCCTCAGAGATGGTGCTCAAGGGCAACCAGCATGGTTTCATGAGGGGCAGTTCATGTCAGACCGACCTGATTGCCTTTTATGATCAGGTCACAAAAGCCTTGGATACAGGTGTTGCCGTGGATGTAGTCTTTCTGGACTTCAGCAAGGCCTTTGACACCGTCTCCTACCCCATCCTCATTAAGAAATTGGGTGACTGTGGCACTGATGCCTACACAGTCAGATGGATTGCAGATTGGCTCAAGGGTTGCACTCAGAGGGTGGTGGTGGATGGGTGATATTCAACCTGAAGAGAAGTGGGCAGCGGAGTCCCCCAGGGCTCGGTCCTTGGGCCCGCGCTGTTCAATCTCTTTATCAGTGATTTGGACGATGGGGTGAAAAGCACCCTGTTAAAATTTGCTGATGATACCAAAATTTGGAGTGAGGTGAGCATGCTAGTAGGGAGGGAAAGACTGCAGCAAGACTTGGGTAGGTTATAGGGGTGGGCTAGCAAAAACAGGATGCGCTTCAACACTGACAAGTGCAGGGTGCTGCACTTGGGCAGTAGTAACCAGCAGCACACTTATAAGATGGGAAACTCCCTTCTTAAGAGCACGGGGGCAGTCATTACTGACTCCAAGATGAACACGGGCTGACAATGTGAGGTCACGGTTGGCAGGGCTAACCCGACCTTGTCGTGCATCCACAGGTGCATCTCTAGCAGGGCCAAGGAGGTGATCCTCCCCCTCTCTGCAATACTGGTCAGGCCACACCTGGAGTACTGTGTCCAGTTCTGTGCGCCCCACTTCAGGAGAGATGTGGACAACATTGAGAGGGTCCAGAGGAGGGCCACCCGCATGATCCGCGGACTACAGGGCAGACCCTACAATGAGAGACTGCAGGACCTGAACCTGTTCAGCCTTCACAAGAGAAGGCTGAGGGGGGACCTGGTGACAGTCTATAAACTTACTAGGGGGGAGAGACCTTGTTTCCCCTAGCGCCCCCTGGCATAACAAGGAATAACGGTCACAAGTTGTTGGAGAGTAGGTTTAGATTAGACATCCATAAGAACTACTTCACAGTCAGGGCAGCTAGGATCTGGAACCAACTTCCTAGGGAAGTGGTGCTGGCTCCTACCCTGGGGGTCTTTAAGAGGAGGCTTGATGCCTACCTATCTGGGATCATTTGAGCCCAGGTTTTTTTTTTCTCCTGCCCAGGCAGGGGGTCGGACTTGAAGATCTATAAGGTCCCTTCTGACCCTACTTCTATGAGTCTATGACTGCCAGAGGTGTGTCTCTGGAAGTGGGGAACATGTTGTCCACTGTCCCAAAAGTTCAGTGGGCAGTACAACAGGTGATCTGTGTTTCATCCAAGGGAGTGTATTAGCTGTGCTCTGACACATCCTGGCATAGCAGTTCTGCTTCATTGGCAATGTCTATTTCTAGCCTCAGGTGTACTAGTCCACCGTAGAAGAATTATAAACCACTGATGTGATACAGCTGTGAAAAAGGCAACTGCCATTTGTGGGTATATCAGGCAATGTATTTCTAGCAGAAATAGAGAAGTGTTTTGCCATTGTGCAAGGCACTGATGCATCATCTGGAATATTGTGCTTGATTCTGGTACCTTATGTTCAGAAAAGATTATTTCAGACTAGAACAAATGCAGAGGCGGGCCACTTAGGATGATTAAGGGAATGAAGAGTCTATTTTGAAAGATTAGACTAAAAAAACCTTGGGTTCCTTTAGCCCAGCAAAACAAAGTCCACAGGGAATATGACTGCTCTCTTTAAATACATCAGGGAGCAATAAACAGCAAGGAGAGAGAAGAGCTATTTGAGCTAATGGACAACATTGGCACAAGAATAAATAGCTATGAATCGACCATGAAAAAAATTCAGGCAGAAAATTAAAAACTTTCCTGTCTTGAGCAGGGGGTAGGACTAGATGACTTCCTGACATCACTTCCAACCATGCTATTCCATGATTCTATGATTTTAACCATCAGATAGATTAGATTCTGGAACTGTGCTATTAGGTGTAGTGGGAGCCAAAAACCCTAATACATTTTAAGATGGAGCTTGAAACATCTATGAAGGGTATCATATGACTTTCTTTGCTGCAGTAGCACAGGACTACATTCAATGACCCAGGAGGGTCCTTTTAGTCCATTTACCAATCTACATATAGTTATGCCTTAAACCAGGGATGGGGAAAATGGTGGATCTTGTTGGTCGCTGGACTCCATTTCCCAGCAGCCCCTTCCCACATCACTGTGGGCAGTTTCCATGTCCCAGGAGCAGTGACAGTGTGAGGCCAGGGTTTCCATGGAGATGAGCCCCAGAAGCACTGGTAGGGGGTGCAGCTGGGTAGAGAGTTGCTCCAGGGCTGCTCTTAAGTGTGCATCTTGCAACAATGACAGTTTGACCTGGAGCCAGGGCAAAGCCATGATCTGCTGCCTACCCAGGGTGTGTGGGCAGCAAATCACAGCTCTGCCCCAGTTCCAGACCACACTGTCACTGCTACAGGATCCTGGCACTGGAGCAGCTCCCTGTCACACCCTATCAGTGCTGCTGGGGCTGGTCTCCATGGAAACCCAGGTGCTGGTCCTGCTCTGTTACTGCTCCACTGCTCCTGGGGTATCCCTGGAAACTGGCCCACAGTGAGGTGGGCAGGGGCTGCTGGGAAATGGAGTCCACCATGTGCCCAATCTGGCCTGTGAGCCAGGCTTTGCCTGCCCCTATCTTAAGCTGTGAGAAATTTTAGCTACTTAAGAATGAACCAGATTAAATCACTTCAGTAGGTGGAAACTAAACTAAACTAAATTGGATTGGTGCCAGAAT
Organism: Crocodylus siamensis; assembly: GCF_052110815.1. NCBI lineage: Eukaryota > Metazoa > Chordata > Crocodylia > Crocodylidae > Crocodylus > Crocodylus siamensis. The sequence continues at coordinate 21,725,321 of NC_143398.1, read as the reverse complement.
CCTAAAAACTCACAATGTGCCTCCATCCAGTATAGGCCCCCAGTTTGACATTCAATGTCACACTCAAGCTACTGCACATGATCAAAATGGACCCAGAACACCCACTTGTAAGCTTCAGTCTTGCCCCAGCTACCTTACGATTCTCAAAGGCCCCAGTTAATCATGTCTTAAGCTGTGACCACAATTAATGGTGTGATAAAACAAGGAATAACCCACAAAGTTATTCCACAAAAAATGTGCAATAACTTCATGGCTTGTTTCTATCATGTTGGTAGTTGAATGTACGGTCTCCTGCAGCTGGAAGCTCTGACAGCTGATGGGGTTCACAGTCATGGGGGTGTCCCATGTGCTACCATGGCTGGGAGTCCCATCAGCTAAAAGGGCTTATAGCTGTTGCACTCCTGCAGCTGGGAGGTCTGTCAGCTGATGGGGCTCACAGATGTGGGAGCGCATGGGGTGCCCCTACAGCTGCAAGCCCTCTCAGCTGCAGGAGTTTGCTACCCCCTATCTTGCTATCACAATCCCAGGCTCCCCCTGCACTGGCAATAAGGTGCAATGGGATCTGACACTGGATTCCACAATCATGCCTGCTGCCATGCATGTGTGGCATGGAAGGAGGCACGACTGTTTGGATCATGCATCAGATTCTATTACACCTTTATCTGAATGTCTGGCAGAGGCCAAGGTGCACAAACACTACATAACAGTGAGAAGGAGCTTTAATAAAAGTAATGAATAAGAGCACAGAATTCAGCTCCAAAGCTGTAGAGGTAGAGCCCACATGTGGTGCTAGTAATTTGTTCAGGAGGCCAGTATTGAAACTAGATCTCCCAATTCTCATGAAATTGCCTTAACCATGATGCTAGAGTAGGCAAGAGGAGGGTACTTACGACTTTTCCTACTGAAGCTGGGCCAAGACTGCCAAGTCAATGGGATAGAAAGACAACAAAAAAGGGATCATGACTCTTTAGCCTAGTGATTTGGACATTGCCCTGGCAGAGCCTAGTACTGGAGTCTAGTCTTTGTTACTATGCTTACTTCTGTATCTTAAATGATGACCATCTACTGTCAAATGAACAGAGCTAGGGAGGCAGAGACAAGAACTCAGGATTTATCTTCCCATAACCATCAGATTACAGAGACAGGCTCTCATTTGCTCGCTCCAAGGACTATTATCTATTTTAGTTTTGAGAGTCATTGATTAATAACAAAAATAACCCTGCCATTATAGGTTACATTTTTCTGAAGGAGTGCCCTAATCAGTAGGACACAGAGGGCATATTTACACATGGAAGTGCTGCAGCACCAGGTGCTTTGAAAAGTGTCCAGCGCTGCAATGCTTGCAGTTGTATATGCAGCAAAATGCATGTCAGCACTGAGAAAATGGTGGTGGCGCACTTTTGAACTAAAACATATCAGAGGTGCTTTAGTTCAAAAGCACACTACTGCCATTTTCTGTGCACCAATGATGCATTTCACTGCTTATACAGCTGCACACAGCACAGCACAGTTCGCCTCAGCTTGCATGTGGACAGATTCAATTAATTGTGTCTACTCAGACATGGCGGAACTTCGGCATGTTGCGGGACAGAAAAGAATGTGTATAAATGCCCAGAGACAAGCTCCCTTTTTCATAGATTTCATAGATGTTAGGGCAGGAGGGCACCTTGCAATGTCATTGGGACTAGCCCCTTGCCTAAAGGGTAGGAAATCAGCTAGGGTCAGATGACCTCAGCAAGGTACGCATACAGGCACGTCTTGAACTGGCTCTTCTTCTGACACCATGATTTTTGCATTCTTTTCTACCCAGTGACCCAGCTTCAACAGGGGGAGTGAACTATTTAACCCTCATGGTTAAGATACTTTTCTGGGAAAAGATTTGCATTTAAAAACCCCTGAGAGTGGCCTAGAACCAGGTCTTCCATATACTAGGTTAATAGGCTAACCACTAGACTATCAGGCAAAACCTAGATGTTATTGTGACCATGAACTGAGAATGGTTTGTCTTCAGAAATATAGTAATTGTTCTTCCAAAAGCAACTTTGAAATGAACAGGGATATCCAACAGATAGTTGGAGAGAGATGGGAGTGCAGACACACCCTTGTATTTGAAGCACATCCCATAGCCACCTCTCTGAATTGACCTTGGAACACCTATCACTCCTCATTCTATTAACAGAGCGCTTATATATGTAAAACAGTTGTTCTTAGGCATTTCCACAGTTTCTCCATTGACTCTATTAAGTGAATCTCTCTCCAGGAGCACATACTGAGAAGTTAGTTGGGGCAGCACCTTAGATTAGGTATATGGTGATACAATTTGAATTGCCCAATGTGTCTGTGGTTCATTAAATAGCATTTCCAGTGTAAATATCATCACACCTGAGCTCCATAATCTGCACTGCCTGTCATCAAATTTCCAAGTGAAGTTTAAAGTGAGATTTAATCTCTAGAGGCATTTGGGAACTTGGCAGACTTTATGTGATATTAAGGCAGACAGATAAGTAAAGGTATCTGGGCTGGGTTAAAAGACTATGATTCTCAGTACAAGTTCCTTGACTTCGGAGCTAATTTTTGATAAGGCAGAGTCAGGATCTAGACATCTTTAGGACAAACTGCAATAGCCTTTTGTCACAGGTTATATTTTAAACTCTGCCCCGGCATGTGCTTTGACCTTGCACCTCCTTTGGCTGTATTTTCTGTTCTGTCTTTTTGAGGAAGAATCTGTCTCTTACTATATGGTTGTAAATAACCTGGCATAAAAGGAATATTGGTGGGGACCCTCTAGATGCTTCTGTGTTATAAATATTTAACATCACTATTATTTTATTATTAATTATTTAACAGTTATTCCCAGACTTTTTTTAAAAAGGATCCAAAGAGGTAATGTTTTCTGATGACTTTACAGAGACGAGAATGTAGGCAAGCACTTTTCAAAATGTCGATAAATAACGTTATTGAAAACTTGGGGTGAGATGCAAAGGCATATATGGTTGTTTGTCTAAAATGGGACTGAAGTGAAGGCCTAATCTTCCTAGGTACCTGAGGTCTCCTAGGAGCCTTTGTTTCACCAGAAAACCTACCCAGGTGCCTGAAGTTTAACTACTGTGCATGCCCAGAGGTGCTGCCATCTTGGCTGAGTTGGTCATTTTGGTGCATCTTTCTAACCCAAGGCCATTTGAGATTCATAAACCAGGGCTGTCTGTAGAGATCCAGTCTAGTAGGTGTTTGTAAAGTCCTCTTTTGGAGCTGAGCAGCTAACATTTGGATATAGGAATCCTCAGCATCCTTGTGCCAACTCTTTGTGAATCTTACCCTTGGTCCAGAAAGAACCAGGGGAAAGACAATGATGCAGAAAACAGATTATTTTAAGAAATGGTTTCTGTTTGATTTATATCTCACACTGTAAAATACCATTCAAACCACATAAGGATACTATCTGTATACAGATCGGTTTTGGAGGCACACAAACTTAACACAACAATTCTGAAAATGGCATTAATGTTAAAACTAAAAGAAACATAAAACTATCATATGGGGTTTTCACATCCTTAAAGAAAATGGTGTGTATATCAGACTATAATGTATAACATTCCACTTGGGGGCAATTAAAGACTAAGGGCCCAATCTAAAACACATCACTGCAAAACGTTTTTACTTAAGCAAGGAGTGTCCCTTATAATGTCTTCTCAGTAAGTCGCAGGATTAGGCCCCAACACTTTTCATGTTGATTGTGACTACAGCATTTGTACCTTTGGCAAAAAAGGGTAATTCTGTCTCTAAGCGAATGACTCATGGGCTATATACTTCAGTCAAACAGGAATTTCTGTGTTCCTTGTACTCATGTTCTGAATCATCCTAAATGCCACACAACCCACATGGCTTGGTCAGGAAAATTATTAGTGATGATGTCAGTATGGCCGTCAGCTGATGAGTGTTCTTGACATAGTCTGATTATAACAAATGTGGCCTCAATTGATAGTGCATTTTTCTTAAAAAGATACACAGTGTATCTAGCCACTCAAATGGTAGATGAAACAGGTATTAATGCAGCAATTTGAGATTCATGCCCTTGGCATATGTTACACTTAAGACATGATTGACCAGCCAATCATGTTTTATGTTGTTTTTTCAGCCACTTGCTAATACAATTTATGGTGTGATAAACCAAGGAATAAGACACAAAATTATTACACAAAAAATGTGTAATCATGTTGTAGCTAGTTCCTATTAACTGAACGTGTGGACAGGCTGGGGTTCCCAGCTGCAGGGTGGGCCCATGTGGCTAAGAGCCTGGATCAGCTGCAAGCTGCCAGCCCCGGGGTACAGAGTGTGCCCCTGTGGCTGGAAGCTCCATCAGCTGATGGGGCTTCCAGCCATGGGAGCCAGTACTTGCTAGCGCAGGGGGAGCCCAGGATTATGAGTTCCCACTGCACCAGCAATACCATGTGATGAAATCTGATACTGAATCCCACATTCATGCCTCTTGCCATGCATGTGTGGCATAGCAGGAAGCACAGTTGTGGGGATCCTGCATCAGACCCCGTTGGACTTAGGCAGACTTTAGGTGACTAAATCCAAAATGTTAAACTTAAAAAGGCCCCATCTTATTGGTCACTTAAGTCTAGAAGTGCCCAAACTAAATCAACAAACTTTGCACCAAACTTTAGGGCAAAGCATCCACACCAGAAGACAGGCAGCTGATCCGGGCTGACCTGGACAGGCTCAGCAAATAGGCGGATGAGAACATGATGGTGTTTAACACCAAAAAATGCAAGGTTCTCCACCTTGGGAGGAAAAACCTGCAGCATCCTTATAGGCTCAGCAGTGCTACATTCGATAGTACTACGGGAGAAAGAGACTTGGGGGTCGTCATTGACCGCAAGATGAACGTGAGCCTGCAATGCGATGCTGCGGCTAGTAAAGTGACCAAAATGCTGGCTTGCATCCATAGATGCTTCTTAAGCAAATCCTGGGATGTCATTCTCCCCTTGTACTCGGCCTTGGTGAGGCCGCAGCTGGAGTACTGTGTCCAGTTTTGGGCTCCACAATTCAAAAAGGATGTGGAGACGCTAGAGAGAGTCCAGAGGAGAGCCACGCGCATGATCAGAGGTCAGGAAAACAGGTCTTACGATGATAGGCTGAGAGCCATGGGACTCTTTAGCCTGGAAAAGTGCAGGCTCAGGGGTGATCTGATGGCCACCTATAAGTTTCTCAGGGGTGACCACCAGGATCTGGGGGAACGTTTGTTCACCAGAGTGCCCCGAGGGATGACGAGGTCGAACGGTCACAAACTCCTGCAAGACCGTTTCAGGCTGGACATAAGGAAGAATTTCTTTACTATCTGAGCCCCCAAGGTCTGGAACAGTCTGCCAGCGGAGGTGGTTCAAGCACCTACATTGAACACCTTCAGGGGTAAATTGGATGCTTATCTTGCTGGGATCCTATGACCCCAGCTGACTTCCTGCCCTTTGGGCAGGGGGCTGGACTCGATGATCTTCTGAGGTCCCTTCCAGCCCTGATGTCTATGAAATCTATGAACATCTATGTGTTTGATATGAAAGGTTGCAAATATTTTGTGCTTAACATAGTGCTACAAATTCAAAGATGGCTGACTACTGCTCAGTGTTAGACTGAACTCAGTGTTTATCCCTGCAAATGTGCTCCTTAATTTTTGTCAGACAGATTTCCTAATGAGCAAGTCAGCCATTCTTTCATTTGACAGTTTAAAGTTCTTCCTATAAGGTGAGACTGGATTTGAACAAGTAAAAGTTCATAACCCAAAAATCATGTTTTATCCACATTTATGACATAATTAAGAGCTTTTATTGTAATGTGATTTTGTCTAGTTAAAAATGAAGTAACCTATTAAACATTTGTAATAAAGGGAGGTATAACATTGTCACTTTTTATAATGAAAAGTAGAGAGCAATTTTCACTTCAAACTTCCTGAGCTTAGACAGCAAATTAAAATACAGCTTCTTATACTAACTATAAAAACCTTTATAAACCTAGTGGCTGCACTTTTAATGCCAGTTGGTGAACATCTGGTCTGCTCTTTTAGATCTGTTAGCTCTACTTTTACAGTAAGCACAGCACATCTGTGCACTTACCTTGTCTGTGGTGGGATGAGTGAATTTTGGCAACAACAACCTACAAACCTGTCATTGCAGAGCAGTGTTTGGGGCCAGGATCCTGTGATTATCAACCTGAGGGTGGGCTTAAAATGGAGATAAATGATTGCTCTTTTTATTGGCTAGGGAATGAAACTACACATGCTTTACTAGTGCCAGAATGCTTTAGGCAATGTTTAGCACAAAGGATTGTCTTAGCTAGAGCCTAATTATGCTGAAATTACACAACACCTGTTAGCATCTAAAATACACTAAAGCCACTGGTGCAGAAGATCATTACTTATTATCAGCAGCTGCATAACTGGAGTATTAAGGGGAATAGACTACATGAAGCTGCTGCATGAGCCCCAAACCTTCGTACTGTAAGAAGGCAAGAATAAGGGATGGGGGAGGTAATTTCGTAGTATTATTGATGATATGCAGGTCTTCAAAAATGCTTGAGGTAAGTAGGAATTTGGACTGATTGAATCAGATGACTTAGACTAAGGAACAAAACAGATGGAGCTGATGGCTCCTTCACCCGAGGGCAAAGGACAAACTGGGAAAAAGATGCAACTGGTGCATGAAGAGAAAGAGAGAGATGGATTCAGCAGGACAATGGTCCTGCTACCTTTGCATTCTGAGGCTGGCTGAGGGAGTACAGCAGAGGGAACCAAGAAATGTCAATCTTATATTGCTTAGGTAAGAGGAATCTGATAGAATTCACTCCTAAACTCGCAAAAAGGACTCTTGAAGGCTAGGTCAGTCTTCACTGTCTCTAGCTCCCTCCCACGCGAGTCCAGGTTGATGTCGAGCTGCCTAAAACTGGGAAATGAGCAGAGGTAGGGAACCTCCAGAGTAAGCCTTCATTGCAAATTCTTGATATGCACTTGCAAAGCAGGATGGTACCAGAAAGTGATGTGAGCAGCTGTAAAATACTGTATGTTGTGCCAGGTAATTGGGAGGGGGAGAAAAGGTGAAGCGGAGATCCAAGGTTGGGGCTTTCTGTTCAGGCCCATCTTCTGTCAAAATCTAGAATACACAGATCCACTGTTTGATATTGCTGTTGGACGGTGACCAGGGGTGAGTAAGTCAAAGCGTGGTGCTCCACTGCCATATACCTTGTGTAGTCATTGAAGAGAAACTAAAATGCTGCCCTACTGATTACGTTTCATATTACTGTAAGCTTTTATTGCATAACTGTTGAAGACTATTCAAGGTTAAAGGCAATGGAGAGGCAGGTCCTGTTCTCATTTCATCTTTCTTTAGCTAAGTAGTTAATAAACTCTACCTATTATTTTGGGTATTAACCTTCTTTGTCCTTTGCACACAGTTGCATTGGATGGAATGAGGAATACATCTCCCTCTTGTTTCAAACATGATACATGACAAATGAAACAAGCATTGTGTCATTAAAATAGAAATATTCATTTTCTTATTCTTAGTTGTTAGTTTCGTTTAGTTTTTAGGTACAAAATTAAATTGCCACAGGAGTTTAGACACATTTAAGTCTTACATATGGTGAACCTCAGATGTATAGCAAACTATAACTATTCAGAGGGGTATCTTTATAGAGGAAAAAGGCCCAAGCTTTGTTTTCTTGGATCTCTGGCTGGTTTGATGTCTAAAACTTGATAACCATAAAAATTAAACACATTTGGTCCAAGATGTGTAATTCTTTTACTTCTGTTAGGAGCTCCCACAAAGGGTTTGGAAATACTAGTATGAAATCAGAGTTTGAAGAGAAGGAATGACAGATTAACAAATCTGAGAGGCACTGAAAATATTTAGTCACTATAACTGAATTGGGGTCTGAAAATTCCTGGTAAGGTTTATTGTCAAATGGAAAAATAATTGTACCCATACCTTCCCAATTTAAGCACTGAACAGGATATTAATATCAGGTAATGAAATATTAAAAGCAAATTAAAATTGAACTTGGGAACTTACTCAACATAATAAGTGCCATAAATGGGATCATCAATTTTCTCCCAGCCATATGGAAGCTCTGAAAAACAAAGAGTTATCTTTCTCAGTAACTACAGTACAGAAAGCCAAGAGTTCTTATAATGAAAAAATAGATCTTTATGGCATGTTGAAGTATGGCATCAGATGGCAATGTTAGATATACTGATCAATACCAATGCCAGATTTTAGAGACATACCAAGGCAACTGTGAATAGTAGTGACTTGAAAATTGGCATGCAAACAGATTCCAGTCTCTAGAACAATACATTTTAGTTGAACTACTTCTTTATTGTTTGAACAGCTGTGCTAACCAGTAATTGTAGCATATCTTACATGATATCATTGCCCCACAGAAGTGATGGGCTTCTTTTTCTGAAGGTATGCACAGTGTGTAGTTGTATTTGACTAAAGGGGAGCTGTCAAGATAAGAAACCCAGTCTTTTTAATATAGCTAACCCTTTCTCAGATTATTTCTTACATTGGTGCAAATGGGGAAGAGGCTCGGAAACTTAATCTTTATTTTTTTTAAATTATACCACTTAGTTTTTGCAGTTGGATGATAGAAATGGAATGCTCAAGAGACCACAAAAGGTCATTTAGGTTACCCAGTCATTAAACACTCAGTGACAGTGATTCTCTAGCTTCCCTGTTTCATTGCTTAATCATCCTTATGCTGAGGTTAGATAATAGGAAAATTTTCCTAAATTTCTGTATCTTCAAATTAAGCCAATTAACTCTTGTGCTATCCACAATGGACATAGAATACTCGATTTTATATATTTGAAGTTTTATAATATTTCCCTTTAGTCTCTCATTTTTAAATTAAGCAAACCCAGTTTTTTCCATCCTTTCCTCACAGTTAATTTTTTTTGAAACTCTTAATTTGAGTTGCTCTCCTCTGGATTCTCTCTGCCTCTCAGCATGAATTAAAAGAACAGCATTGCAATAACAAAAGTTAGAAACAAAGGACTGGATCCAAACTGGTCAAATAGGCCCTTAAATGGTAATTAGGCAGAAAGTAGGTGCCTACATATTAAGGTAACAATTTAAGTCTTCAAAAGAGAGCTCAATCAATCCCTTCTTCAATAGCTGCAAAACTCATTAGGCAAGTATATTTATTCAATGCCCACCTCGTTGTCTGATAAGAATTCTCTCTGGGCACATCTACAAGAGATGCTTAATGTGCAGTAGACAAATTCTACTGTGCATTAGTATGTCATGGCAAAAGCCATGCTGATGCACTAATGCACAATAAAATTAACCTACTGTACATTAAGCATAATGAGAAGACTGCACCTTCACTGCTGCACATTTATGTAATACTTCATATATTACAGGTACTGAACTTAATGCACAGAAGCAAAGGCGCCTTAATGAACGTATTGATGCATCCTCTAGATTTCTAGATCCATTTCAAGTGGCTAGCACCTAATTTCTGCCTAAGATCCATTGTAATCCATGTCTATAGTTTGATAATTTAAGGACTTCTCTCAAGAGGTGGGAAATATGAGTCTGAATCCCCTTAGATTGATTAGGACCCAGATCTACCATATCTGGAGTGTTCTAATATACAGGTCTGTTTATACAAAAAGTGGGCATTGGCACCACCAATGTGCCAGCCTGAATGCTGCTGGTATGTTAGAGATCTGCATTCTGGATCCTGAGTAGAAGCACCTAAGCTCCAAGGTCCGAGTTCAGACCCACCCATGTACCCATGCACATATTCCTATTAGCTAGTTCTATGCATTTCCCTGCTCAGTACTTAGCTGCTCTTGATCACCCTTTGGAGGATCTAGCTTTTCCCATTCATTATACAACAATTCTAGCCAATGGCCCAGTCAATTTGGATCTCCTTCCTGAATGATCTGGATGTGGTCTTAATAAGTGAGACACAAGGGAGGCAGCACTGGAGCTGGGGTTGTAACTCTGCTTTCCACAATTATGCAATCAATTTACAAAATTAAACATACACTGATCAAATGCAAACATGGGGTATTTGTGTAACGTGTATGTTCAATGGTTTCTGTGATACAGAAAGTTAGAAAATTAGACATGATCATTATGACATGAAAATGATCATTATATAATGAACTGAATTTAATGTCTATATAGACTTTACTGCACACGTCTCTCTCTCTATATATGTACACACACACACACACACACACATATATACACGTTACATCTAATAACCAACTAATACACATACTTTAATTGCATGATCATGAAGAAGAATATAACCATGTGGTAATATATACACAGATGCCAGCATACCCATGTATATACAGACAAACACAAATCTATTCTTACTTTTAAAAGTTATCTGTGCTACCCACAGACATTTCTTTTTTGTTTTAAAGGAGCCAGGTAGGTATAAATGGCATTGTGAGATAAATAAACATAGACTGAAGAAACACTGCCAAGCTGACATGAATTTAATACAGACTTTGACTCAAAAATCTATGGGTATTCCGTTATTATTTCAATTGTGTGTAGAAAGTATTATTCATGTAATTAAAGGCTACACACAAGGGGGTTTAACAATTTTCACAGACAAGCTTAAATCTAGAATGTCTTAATTCTGTACTGTTTAACTTTGCAAACTCTTTAACAGTTTCTTGGAACTAGTATGCAGATTTAGATTAGACAGACCTACCATGTCTGGCTCATATGAAATACAGATAATTAACTGACTTAATACGAAGTGTACCTGAATGATTGAAAGTTGGCTTTTTTGCTGTAAGAGTAGGGCTACACATACTTTGATATGCAGTATAAAAGCTAGGAGGTAAAAACAGCTTAGCTGATAAATAGCTTGAAAGAGCTACAAATTGACAGTACAAAAGAGCTTTAAATGTATTTTCTGTGAGTACTTCTCACAGGCACCCATGTGTAATAGCATACATTCATCATCCTGCTCTGACTGAACCTGCTCAGACTGCCATCTTGTTGTGTAGGCAGTATTTCTATCAGCAAAGGCAGAGCTTTTCTGCATACTACCATGAGAAGGAGTTTCTGCTTGACTGTTTCAGTAGCTACTATAAATAATGCAACTCTCCACTGAAGATTGACAGATAAGATTTACATGAGGGAAGGGACTTTCCAGGTGAATAACTTAAAGCTCAAAAGACTGGGTCTTATTTCTTAGACGTTCTTCTACTTATCAAATATCATGACCATAGTTTTTTGGCTATGTACATACATTCAGTTTCTCTTCATTCTCTCCTCTTCCAGGAGAAACCATGAATGTACAGATGATCAGGATTTTTCTCCCAGAGCAAAAATGGCTGCTCAAAAAGAAAAATAACTTGGGAGCAGCCAAGGTTAAATCACTCACAGAAGAGTTTCTCCTGTGAAAGCAATGTCTGTACAGGCTCTCTTCTGAGAGAAGCTACAGCATAGTCCTCCAGCATCCCAAGGTGCTTTGTTCTCAACTCCCCACACGGAAAAAGTATGTCACTTAGGCTGGACTCTGCTGCCCCAGCCAAGCAGGGAGCAGAACATGCCCTTCACACACCTCACATTGTGCTGCAGGAAGGCAAAGCCTAAGAGATAACCAAACAGAGCTGTCCTATGCACTGCTGCCATCTGTCACCAGGCAGACTAAAAAATCCTGCAAAGCACATTGAGCTCAAGATGCTCGGTGTTCACAAAGGGCCCCTGGCTGCACAGCATCAGCAGTGCATGTTCTCCACTCTTCAAGGGCTCAGCATTCTAGCATCTGTTCAGGCATCTCCCAGTAAGTTTCTTTACCAGAAGAAGAAACCTGGGAAAATGTTTCCAGATTATTGGAATATGTGTACACAGTCTTTATGATTGTGCTTCTTGTAGGGGTTTCTCTTCAAGTATTTGACCAGATTTTTATAACAGTTTATAAAAAGACTAACCCTAGAAATTTCTTTATGGGTTTTACAAGGTGTCCTTTGCATTCCAAGACAGGGCTTTGGGAATCTGATTCACGATGCAGGGATTTTTCAGATAGTAGAGAAGTACTTCATAAGCTTGTGCTGATCCTGTATACCAGGAGGAATTTAACTTCAATGGACATATGAATTGTAAAATTCTTATTTACATTTTGCTATGGGGGGTTAGTACTTTGATTTTAGAAGGTCCTAAATACCCGGGACAAAACAGATACAAAGGATTTGTTTTAAAAACTTGGACAAAAACTTTATTTACAACCTGTGATGTCCTCTGAATTCAATTTAATTGGTTACCTAAAGTCTTTATACCTAATAATTATAAAATAATTCTTCTTGGAGACCAAGTTAGACAGCTAATAAATACACAGATAACTGATACTTTGAAAGTTATTTGAAACCTGCCAGCTGTGGAATTTCTCAAAATTGCTTGAAACAAATATTTTCTTGGAATTGGAAGCTTCTCATTTTCTCTTTAAACCTATACACTCTTATGATTATCTATAAGGAGTGCACATATATATTGTGTGTGATTTTACACATGAAACTCTGAAGTAATTTGATGAATTACGGTTTCTGTATCGATCGATGTTTTTCTAATGTAGTAACTCATAATGGTATTTGTGAACTGGCTCAAATATTGAGAAATCAGATGGCAAAGTCCATTTTCTAGTGAAAAAGTCTGTAAAATTAAATGAATCAGGTATATTATGGAAAACCCATTTTATTTTTTTAAAGGCAAAGATTGAATCATTAATTATCTAACATTGCAGCTTTGTCAAAGGTGTGGAAAAATGAATTTTAAAAACTACCTTTGCACACAAGGACAACAGATATAAACTCTAAATAAAAGTATGCCTAATTTCATTTTTTTTCGATTTGAGCTGTAGCATATGAGCTATGTTTAATTAAAATCCTATACCGACCAGTAAAATAGGAATCCTAGAGCTCAAGTCCTGAGCTGTCAGATGAAGTCTGCAAAATAAGGTTAGCAGAGCACAGTTTACTGTAGAACTGCTGTTAGAAGAATCTTCTGCTACATTTGCTTTAAACAGCCTTATGATTATTTTTCCTGCCATTAAATAGTGGTATCTCTTCTGTTTTTCAACATAGAACTCAGCGATTACAGTAGAGTAATACTTGCATGTTTCACAAAATGAAAAGCTAGAGAATTGTCAAACTGTGGATGAGGAAGTTATAGTTTCACTTCATTTGATCCACTGGTCCTGATTGTCAGGGATGAGGAACTAGTGGAAAACATTTATAAATGGGCATTATTATAAAGAAAAGTGAAAGAAGCTACTATTTACAACAATAATTCGAATTGGGAAGGGATTTTAATTTATGTCTTGCTTTCAGGTTTTCTTTGGCAACACTGGGATTATTCCTGTACCAGGAGGAACTGGTTCAGGAATATTTGTAAAACTTAAAGTTACATTATAGCCATATTGAGTGTTGGGTTTTGGCAGTACAGACTTCAGGTGTGAACACACAGATTCCCTTTTTAGCAATATATACTGTGTATACAGTGTAGAGTATACTTATAGTTTACAGTTTATCTACTGTCAGAGAGACGACATCTAATTGCAGCTCAGCAGCCATTCAACAACATAGCAATATTTCATGTGCAATGCTTACTAGGCACCTGAGTAAGGTTTTAAATACAGATAATGTTCAACCAATATTAGAAAACTCTACATCTTCTGCCACATAAGAAAAATGAAAAATTAAAGGCAGCTTCATTTGAATACAAGCAAGTAATTTTCATAATAGATGGCAGTGACTTCTTATCACAGCCTACTTGTTGCTAATGTTCCAGATGTTCCTACTGATGCTACTTGAAATGCTGCTGTATTTTGGTCCTACTCCTGATTGTGCCACTATACCTTCTCAATGGATGAAACAAGGAAGACATTATATGCCTTCAATGCTGAGGTGAAAATATACTTCAATCACTGACATGATTCATTTTGAAACAGTTCATGCAGAATTGTATCCCACATTACAGAGTCACAAAAGCTCCCAAATGTTTCAGAACAGCTATTATTGCATTAGTGTCCTAGTGTACAACAAGTGAGAAATAGGAGTATCTGAAGAAAAGGACAGCAGGTTTTTCTTCACAATAGCCACAGTAAAAGTGTTTGTGCAATACATAAGAGATTGAAAAAGAATATATGATACCTGCTGGTACTGCAAAGGTTGATGCCTAAAAGATGGAAGACATCTGCAGTACAAATTCATCCTGGTGGAAAATATTATCTCTATAAAGCTGTTTAAGTCAGTGTCCTCTTGGTAAAGAGGCTCTGTAAAGAGCTAATCACAAATTTGGACTTATCTAACTTTCAGAAGATACTAAATTTTTCCATTCACCATCTTTTATGTTGCCTTGTTCTATATGACTTCCACGCCTCTCTATTTTTCCCTGTCCCATACAGCATTTGTTGCTCCATAGTCCAACTATGGACGAGCATTTCAGGGGGTTTTTTTTGTAACAAAGAAAATGACGGAATATCTATTACCATCCAACTGGAATTATACATAGTTCAAATTTCTGTAAGATGAGTTCTTCATGAATATAAATGAATCCTGTCAATTCAGATTCTCAACTGGTATACTGTCATATGATATCCAAAATCATAAACTGACTGCTTACAGGAACACAGATACAAGAGCAGTGTTGTTATTGTTTGAGAAAGGCCCTCAGTTGGATACTAGATATTCAGATCATTGGTCAAGAAAAATCAGCTCATCCCTCCAGGATTTTCCTATGTATGTAGTTCTTTGTAGTTCTCAAAGCTTCATCTGGAAAACCCACCTTATATCTGTAATAATCACACTCCCTCAATGAAGAAAAAAAATCTAGCCAGGTTTGCAAACACTCACATAATTTAGCATTATTTTAGCAAATAAAGGTTATGACCTAGTTCATAAAAGAGCTAGACAGGTAATTCTCAAGCAGAGGTCCACACTGGATCCACAGGGTTACCTGGGTCTCTGCCACTGACAGTCTTGAACTGCCACTAGTGCAGTGCTGGGGCTGGGATCAACAATCAGCTGACTGGAGTCTTGAACTATTATCTCTGTGGAATGGTTTGACAGTAGCTGAACATGTTACTTAATACAACCTGAAAACACTCATCCCACAAAAAATTGTAACTTTGCTACAATACGATTGCACTTAGCAATACATTTTACTGATTGAATGCAAGGATGCTTGTATTTTAAGTACAGTTAACACTTTATGGCCATATCCAGACGAATGAGGACATGTGGTATGTGGCACTGCAGACCCATCTGCAGTGCCACATACCACACATACACGTGTTCCCCACATTGTTATTTGGCATCATGGGGGGGTTTCTCAATCCTAGGAGATCCAGGATAAAAAAAACCCGACACTGAAAAAAGTGGGGTGGTACACGTGGCACCAGCATGCACTGCCTAAAACCAGAGCCTGGCCATCTGGAACCACACTGTGGCTGCCAGCCAGGCTCCCTGTTACAGAATCACTATGGCTGCAGGCCTGGGAGGCCCCCAGAACCCCAGGTAAGGCTTCTAGGGCCAGCCCAGTTGCTGGCCCCAGCCTCCCCTACCCAACCCAGGGTAACCTGCCATATGGTAGAGCAGTTGTGGCATGGGCTTTCCCCTGGAGACAAGTAGCAGTGGCACACCTTGTGCCACTGCTACTTGTCCCCAGGGGAAATGCATGTTTTCACTCATCTGGACGAGGCCTGTAAGTATAACATGAGACATGGCCCTTAAAGTACATCAATGCTCAAATTACTTATGCCCAATTAACATTAACCTCCTCCCCCCAATAATGGTTCTCCAGGCCTGTTAATATGTGAATATATTTACAAATGTAGAGGTATCTTCATGGACTTCTTATATTGGCTGCATTGTTTCTGTTGCGGTATGAAGTTGATGTAACATCTATCAAAACATGTACCTATTAGATTGAAAAAAGCTAGGTGTTTTTTTTCCCCCCCAAAATTATTGAATTCAACTGAATTACTGAATTCAATCTGCCATTTATCAAAGATGGTAGATACTAAGAGCCTACTAGTCATTAATTGAAACAACAAATTTAAAAATTGAAGTTAGAAGGCAAATTAGAGGAAAACTAGCAATTTTCCTGTTTGACTATCATATTTCATTAGCATGGAGTTTCCACTAACTTTCATAAAGAGCTCAACTCAGAAGAAGTTAGTGAAACAACCAGAAGCAGTCAATTTTTTTTCCTAAAGAAAAATTAATCAGAAAGGGGCAGGCACATCCACATGGGATGCTACATCTTCATAATGATGTGCTATGGCAGTATAACTCATTGCAATGGCAATGTAGCTTTGGAGGGCACAGACTGTGATGCCGATGCTATGTCGCTGCAGTGACAAGCTACCTTGTGTGGCAGGGCACCTTTGGGTGCCTGCCACTTTATTGGCAGAGGTAGGCAGCTACCAGGTGCCTGATGAGGACAGTCATTTTGAACACTAGGCGTATAAAGGCTGCAGTTTGCTCCTGCCAGCCCTAGGCGTATAAAGGCTGCAGTTTGCTCCTGCCAGCCCAGGCAGAAACATCACCTGGCTGAGCTGCAGCAGGAACAACCTAGGAGGTAAGGGCAAGAGCTGATGGGGATGGATAGGAGGCTCTTGGTCCAGGGCATGACCTAAAACTGCACCCTGCTGGGCGTGGGTGGTCTGGTGGGGCTCCTGGTGGTGCGGGAGCCCCCAGGAAATACAAGGCCAGTTACCACCCCAGTGAAAGGTGGGTCAGGGCACCTTAATAACCCCAGGTCCCACATCCCTGGTGGGTTCAACCAGTTCAGGGGGAGCCCAGGCTCATGGGAGTCCTGAGGAAGGGCCCAGGTTGGCAGAGGGACCTGGAGCAGCACCCAGGCTCTTTGTGAGTCCTGTGGCTGCAGGGACCCTGAGAGGGGCCCAGGCATGGCTATGACCACCTGAGCCTCACCAGGTGTAATACCCCAGGGCAGAGGGGCAGGCAGGGCTATGGCCACCTGGGCCAGATAGGGCAGCAGGCCCCAGTGAAGGGGTATTGTGGACAGCCCTAGTGAAGGGGTGGAATAAGACCCTAGGACCAAGCAGGGCTGCGGCCACTTGAGCCCCAAGGGATGGAAGACCCCAGTGTGGAGCCCCAGTGACAGGGCCGAGGACTTGGGGCCCAGTATGCGTTTGTTTGTCTTTGCGTGTGTGTATGTTTTATGAAAGGCCTAGTGCAAACCACTGGTGGATGCCACCTGTGAGGCTTGGGCTGTGGTGTAGGGGAGGAATGGAGCCACAGATAATGCCCCCTGGCATCAGGGTGAGAATGGGCAGCTTCCTGCCTAATTAGAACTAATTAAAAAACAACAATGCATGGCAGGTGAGTAAAGTGGACCTTTAGCCCAGACACAGGTGGGCGGGCTGGCGTGAGGTCTGGCCTCAAGTGTGCCCTGTTGCACCTCGCTATAGTGTGTCGCTATGGCAACGTAGTTGCTAAAAATAACCATGCGCCACTGGGACCGCACAATAATGGCTGTAACTATGTCATCATTTAGAACTCCCTAAAACAAGTACTAAGTGATGGTGCAATAACAACTGCACCATGGGGGGGGGGGGGCACATGCAGATGTGCCCAGGATTGACTTTTTTTTTAAAAAAAGAAAAGCACCAATTTTTCCAATTTTTTCCTACTGAAGGTTTCAAAACAAAATGATAAAAGCTTTGTATTATTCACAGTTTTCAAAAACAGTTCAGGAGTATTTTGTTGATGCTGTGGTAATAACATATTATTTTTATTTATAATACTTGTAATTGCACAGGTGATAGCACACTCTTCATATAACTAAATAGATACCTCACTATCATTTCTATAGCTCAGCTAGACATACCTAAGCTAGTGTTGAAATAGCTGGCTTGATTATTGTTAGCAAGACAGCAACATGGGACTCAGTCCTGGCTACGAAAAATCATCTAAAGAAGCTGGTTGGTCCTTGGTAGTTCGCACTGAACCCCATTCAAATGCAGCTACACTACTAGGAGTACTACACTGTAGCCATGCCCCAATGTATTTTGGCACTGGAGACACTACAAGCATATATTATCAGTTTACATTACTCCAGTTCAATAGAACTGCATTACATGTAAAGTTCTGACCTGAAGCACTCTGCCTTTGAAACTGCCTTTAATAGAGCCTTCCTATGCTGTATTTTTTGAACTTTGAAGGCAACATGTTGGAAAGAGACATTCGTTTTGATCTTTTGAGTGCTTGACTCTTTCAACATTTGATACCAATTATTGACTTTTTAAGTTCACCTGTTACACAATGATGTTTGCTACCTAATAACTGACTGATCTTACTAAATTGGATTTTTCTTTTCTTACACCCGCTTTTCAACCTCTTCATTTATTTATATTATTTCCCTTGCTGTTTCCTTTAACATTTAATAATCTACACAAAGAATGTATGGAGTTTCTGAACATTTTGAATTGACTGCTGTTATAAGCTAGAAGCCCTTTACTTGGCTACAAAGCTAACAAGTAACATGAAAGAAAATAGCTTCTTTTTTACCAGCCAGACCCCTCTGGGACACAAACAGCTGTTCTGTGTACAAGGACTACCAGCCAAAGGCTGACAGTCTTTAATGTAAAGATAGCCATATGCCACTCTTCCAGCTCTCAGTACAAGAAAGAAAAGAAGATAATTAGGTAAAAGGAAAACAAAATATACAAATTATCGTTTAATTTCAATTAGTACCAAAAAACCTAGAATTTATAGATACCATGCATGTACTTAAAGCTATCCTGGAGATGATTCTCTAGCAGTGGTCTGGTAGATTTTGCTATACATTTAATTGAATTATAGTTCAAAATAATCAAAAACACCCACAGCATATAACTTTTACGTAACTACCCAGTAATTATCTGTGATCCAAAATTTCCAGTCTCCCCAATTCCAGTGTGTTAATATTAATGTACATGAGGGAAACCGCCATACAATTAAAAAGAGCTCAGTCAACATCAAGAGCTAAGGGAGCTTACCCTAGCTGCATTCAAGTATATTCAGAGTACCTGAAGGGGGAATGAAGGTTGTCATGTAGGCTGCAATTAATATTGACTTCCCAGTTTTAGTTGTTATGCCTTAAGTTTACAGAGTTCCTGTACACAGCACATCAAGAGATGAAAAGCTAGAACACTAACCTACTGCACTATCAGCTGCCTATCCCAAACACTTGTTTAATGGGCTAGAGATGAAATTAATTTCCTTTGAAACAGAAAAACAGAGATCATTAATGAGGATTCCTAGTTTGTAACAGCATGCTTCTCACTTGATCACTGTGCACAACTGAAGTTATCATTTACTCAGCTTGGAGGCAAAAGTTCTCTCTGGTATTTTCTGCGATGAGATGAGAAATTCCAGTCTAATGTTTAAGCTCTGATTGGATACAAACTTCTCCATGCCTACGTTTGGTAATAAGCACTCTACACAAAAAGAGGGGGAAAGTCTTCCACTTTGTAACAGTAACCCTTGAAATAAGTTTACTAGATCTGAAGTCATTGTTTGATTTTGGGGTGAGGGGTTAGGGGAGTTGGTACATTATAGTATTTGCTAGCTCGCCCCCTTTGGGACCTGCAGATTTATATTCAGATTTACTTAGCTAAGATTTTTCTTTTACTTTCTTAGCCTGTCTTTCACAAACTTCATGATTCAGACTGGGGAGAAGTCCCACATTTCATTGACTTTCTGCACCAAATTCAGAAAACCTTTGTTTCATTACTATACTCACTCTACCATAACTCTAAATTCCCTTGGCAACTCTTCAGAATAAAGCGTGCAGCACAACATTTTTCATTCTCATTTCTTCAGAAAAAGTGGTTAATTTATATTTCAGATCAGTGAGTCAAACAGGCTAGCCTTTTATAAAAAGGGATTAAGAAATGTATAACTAACCGTACATCTACAGATAAAAGGCTAATAAGTCTCATGCTTGGTGGATAAGTATTTGTCTGCATATGATCAAGGAAGAATGTTGTCCTACCATCCAGTAGTGTAAAATTGGATGTAAATTGGACAGGTACATTATTAGGGCATGGTGAGGTATTAGCATACTCAGAAGCAACAGGTAATAGAGATAGGGCAGCAGGTTAGATGGACTAGTAGTTTGACTGAGTACAGCAAAACTCATGTTTTTCTATTTTATTTTAAATACTAGGTGACCCTGCAAGCAAATCACAGTATCCTGCACTAGGCATCTCATGAGATATTCACTTCTATCTTTAGAGTACTGTGCTGCTTAATAACATGCTTTCACACTACAGGATAGTAGCTATAATTTTGGATTAGGTGTCCAAATACCATGGGGAACAGCAGGGTATAAGAATATTAAATAACTAAAACAAATACAATAGATTAGACAGAGACTTATACCACTGAAAATCCAAGCTAACACCTGTGAAATCAGTGGAGCAATTCAGGATTTATACAACTGAAACTGAGATTGGAATCTGGCTCTGATTCCTCAGTGGCTTCCTACCCTTGTTGTAGAAGCCTAAGATGATTCAAAACCCCCTTTTGTTTCCTGTGCTTTGCTCTATTGAGCAATACATAGGAATCTGCTTTAGTTCCATATAAATGCTTTTTGAAACTTCTTGTCATAACTTATTCATCATTATGCAATAACATTGGTTGTATTTATGGGGACACTCAAATTGAGTCATTCCAAACTTTAAACATTATGTTAAAAATCCCTTGGCATTTTAATGACAAGGAAATATGTATGAATTTGGAAGCTTATTTTCCTTTATTTGAATTGTAATGCCATCTGCCAAAACTCTCTCTCAAAATGTTTCTGTTCTGACAGCATCAGAAAGGAACTTTGCATGAGAAGCAGGCATCTGTTCTTTCCTTAATCTACAAATGACACATTTTGTTTGCATTCACAAGGGCATTTTGCAAATTTAGTGTCCGATTAATATGCCAATTTTTGACAATGACAAAATAATCAGATTCTTAACTAAGTCATATTTCTTTCAATGGTTTTAATTGTATGCTATAAAAATAAAATGGAGTTAAAAGGTTTAACCATATTATAATAAACTATCATTGATTTGTATTCTCTGCTTGTTTTAACTTTTGATATTTGCCTGTAGGCAATATGCTTTTTGGATAGAAAAGAGAGAAGGCATTACAAGGGGGAAAACAGAGAAAAAACATTGGAGCATAAGACTGAAAAAAGTTCCAGGGGGTCATTCAGTACCTGTGTTTGCAGACACAAGCCTCTGTACCTAGGGATCGCAAATATGTTACATGACATTACACAAACTGATTGATATGCCAGAACACCCTATCTTATTGTATCATCTCTTTCATACACTTAGTTCAGCCTTAAAGAGACACCTCAATACCCTTTTTCCTCCGCAAGGTGCATGTGTCTACTTTCATGCCACTCTTAACCAATTAATATTAATATCCAGTAAGGCAATATCTAGTAAGGTTGGAGTGCTTTTAGATTACCATTAGCACTCCAACCTTACTAGATATTGCCACTCATTCTCTTCTCCTTGGCATGAGTGAAGTCTAGCCCCAGACCACCCCCATTCACATGGATTTGATGTGATTAATGGTTGAATGATGTCATCTTCCTGGGTTTCTCCCATGTCATAGTGCATTTTGTCACATATTCTATCATCTTTCTGATGGAGCAAGCTGAGGGAAATAGTTTGCAATAATTTTTTTATGTTCTGATTTATGACAAAGGGAGCCTGGAAAACCTATTCACATTCATTGTAAAGGTCATTTTATTTCCCTTCTGTTTATTTAAACTGTAAGAGGCATGACAAGTGTGGAAAAGTGAGTAATAAACCTCCTTTACTACCTATAATCCCTCAAAAGGATTACACCACCTTATTAGTTTTTGCAGTCAGATCCTCTAGAATGGCCTGAACTTTCTCTACTTGAGTCCTAATAACCTTCTTCATATGCACAACCCAGATATCCAGTCTGTTTTGGGCCCTTATGTATTTACCTTGGTTTACTGATAATCCAGCTTCTTGGATCCTCTGGAGTACTTTCTCTGAATGTTAAAGATACTCCTTCCAAAAGGCACAGTAGATAGTCACACCATTTAAGAAAGAAGTGGGTAATTCCTTAGATTAATGCTCATTAATTGATGGAATGGGATAGGATCCTCTGTAGGCAGTTGAATTAATAAAGGCTTAAGACTTTAAAATACAGGATGCTCCTTTCCCACAAGCTGACTGATGTTCCAGAATACCCTGTCTTTTTGTACTATTCCTTCAACAGACTTAGGCAGGTCACTCTTAAAGAGATACTCAATACCCTTTTTTCCCCTTCAAGGTGCTTGTCTTTACTTTCATTCTATGCTTGACCAGTTCTCCTTTCAGGACACCATTAGTACATGTGACATGAACTTGCCATTGACCATCACTCAAATCCAAGTTTTATTCCCGTTTATAACTTTTAGTGGGGTAACTGGTGCCTTAAGTCTGGGGCCGGGGGGAGAGCACAATTTGTGGGCAGACCTGGGGGCAGGCCAAAAGCCCCATATCCACTCCTATACACCTGTGCTACAGCTTAGTGCCCCCTGCAACACGCTGCTGGCCTGCATGACAAAAAACTTCCCCACTTTTGGGGGCCAATCTCAATGGGGGCACATGCCCCCCCATTCCTCCCTACCCATCACCTGTGGCTTTCAGAGAGCCAAAAGTCCTATAGCTTTCCTGAAACATCTGAATTCAAAGGAGCTTTCGCTTGTTGATAAGCAACTTTAGGACTGCCAGTATTTTGGATGAGAGAGTGAATAGTGGTCATTACTCCAGGGGATGATACTGGTAGAATTTCCTCAAACAATTCAAAGTGAGAGACAAGGCTGGGTTCCCACAGCATCAGAGCACTTCCTGGGGAACCCTGTTGGCAGAGGCTAACAACACACCCAGGCACCCAGGGCAGCCATGGCACAGGGGGGCTGTGAGGACTTCTCACTGCTCCTGTTCCAGTGGTATGATCATATGGCTATGGTGGCAGTGGCTTTTTTTCTATCTATCCCCTACCATGTTGGTATCTGGGGTACCTACCTTAGTCATCTCACTCTAGTTATTCTACTGCAGGGGCGGGCAATTATTTCAGGTGGAGGGCCGCTTATCCAGTTTTGACAGGCTTTCGAGGGCCGCATGGGTAGCCCTTCCCCTTGACAGGTGCCCCGTCCAGTGGTCACCATCTTGGGACCAATGTCCCAATGTCTTTGGTCCCAAAACATTGGGACGTTGGTCCAATGTCCCAGGGCCAGCACCGGTGGGGCCCAAAGTGGGGCACAGGCTGGCAGGGATCTGTGGAGCCAGGCTGGCCTGCACCAGCAGGGAGAGGGGGGAGCTTGCTTGGCTACATAGAGCCCCTGCCAGCCGGGAGCCTGCGCTCCTGCCACCCTGCTCGGGGCCCCACCGGCACTGGCCCTGGGACAGCGGTGCAGGTCCTGTGCTCCTGCTGGCTCCCACACCTGCTCACTCCCAGTCCCCCCCAGCCCTGTGGTACAGGCAGGGGGCAGTGTACAGCCCCTTCCCCCTGCTCACTGGCAGGGAAGAAGCTGGTGCTAAGCATGGGGAAAAGAGGCCCCTTGCCTGCCCCATTGCCTGGAGTGCGTGCTGGGCAGCCCACAGGTGGCGGTAGCAAACACTGCCCAGCACAGCAAGTGGGGGGGGCTTCAGCTGCTGTTGCCATGCACAGCCCTGACGGGCAAGCCCGGAGCAACATGGGGCCCAGGCTGGCAGTAGGGCCGGGTTACAAGGTGGTGCTGAGCACAGGCATGAAAAGCGGCCCCTCGCCTGCCCTGTGGCTGGTGCCCTGTGCTGCAGCCACTCAGAGCCCACCTAGAGCTGCCTGTGCCTTCCCAGGACAGCGCTACGCAGGCTGCAAGCGGCTGCAACAGGGAGCGCCGGCCACAGGATGGGGAAGGACCGCTTTATTCCACATCATGAAGGAGAAGGGAAGGAGCCCAGGGAAAAGTTGAGTGCAAGGGGGGGAAAAGCAGCCCCTCCCCCACCCCATGACCGGTGCTACCTGCTGCAACTGCTGACAGCCCATGCGAGGCTGTCCAGAGTGGGCACAGGCAGCCCCACATTGGCTGCAAGTGGCTGCAGCTTGAGGCACTGGCCACAGGGCAGGTGAGGGGCCACTTTCTCCCCCTGCACTGAGCTTTTCCCTGGGCCACTTTTCCCCAGGCTCTTTCCCTGCCCGGGGTCCTCCCCTGCCCTTCCCCCGCAACTTCCCTCTTTCCTGTGGTTCCGGCACGGGGAAGCTACATGGTCCCAGGCCAGAATCCCCTGTCATTTTTGACAGGAACCAAGGGCAGAGAAATATTAATTTTCTAATTTTTTTAGGCGCCCTGAGGACTGGATAGAATGGCCTCACAGGCCAGATCTGGCCCACGGACCATATTTTGCTCACTCCTGCTGTACTGTCTACCATTATTAAGAAGTGTAATGGGGTCAAACAGGCAAAAGGGATGTAGATTTAACATCTAGTCTACATGATGGGACCCTTGGCAATCCAGTGCTGCCCACTGTTGTACTGGGCTAGGGAGAGACATTACACACAAACTGGTTTAAGTAATCAGAAACTGGTTTAAACTTGTAACAGAACAGCTGTCCAGCCTACACCAACCAGTTCATAAATGGCTGAAACCTCATTGAATGTAGTATCAGACTTAACTGACTTGGGTCAAACTGGTTTATGCAATGTTTGTCCCATACCCCTTCCTGTTTTAAGTTAAACTGGAGTCCTTCAGCACCCTAGATACTTTATAACCCTGGACAAGGCTCTGCTCCAGCCCAGCAGCTTTCTGCTCCAGCCCCTCCCCTCTGCTCCCTGGCTGCAGCTCTAGCAGAGACTGCAGGTACAGCGGCATCTGCTTGGCTTCGTCCTGCTCTTCCCTCTCCCCATCACCACTCCCTGCTTGAGCAGGGATCTCCCCCTCCCCTCTGCCTTACACAGACACCTCTCAGCATTAGCTAGCTTACCACATGCTGGCTAAGGTCCATGCTGTGGGAGACAGGGCAAAACCAGACAGCACAATGTCAGTTTAAGGCTCTTTGGAGCTAATCAACAGGTAGCTTGTAGTGTCCGTCTATTCCTTCCCTGGAAAAAATTGTTTAAGAAGAGCTTGAAATAATGAGAGAGGCTTTTGTTTTCTTAATAGGCTGATAAACACTGAGATAAGGGTGATAGACACTGCATTATCAACTCCTTGCTGGGTTGCTCAGGAGGAGGGGGGAAATCCTCTCTAATCAGAGTGTCTTGCCTGACCGTGCCCCCCTCAGCTCAGCAGTATGGAAAGGAAGGGAGGGATGCTCTAGCACTCCCCGGCTTCTAGCCTGAGCCACTGCAGGCATGTGCCTGCATTTCCGGAATGAAAAGGGAATGTCTATCCACTTTCAAATCAGTTCAAGCTTTGCAGGTTAGACTAATCTGCAAAGATTGAATCAATTTAGGCTCAGGCTTTTTGAATGTTTGTCCCTAGCCCTGCTGTCCAGACTTTTATTAAATCATAGTGTGGGGTTACAATCTGTGATCATGGGATACAGAAGTAGCAGCATAATTAAATTCCTAGGCCTTAAGAAAGTTCCTTCTTTCAGTATTTCAGTCTGAAATGCTCCATGTATTCCTTCTTCACTTGTCTTTGATCAATAATTAGTTAAGTTTTTGCCAGCTGAACTTAATTTTCTTTGAAGAAAATTCTCTGTGCTTACAGAATACGTATGATCAGTGCCTAGCTCTGCCTTTTGTCCTGAGTTACCATCAGGATTTGTGGATTTAATCTGGTCCCTCTTTTCTTCTTTGATATGTAATTAGGTACTTGCATTTCTCAGTCTAGCTTCACATCTGGTTCACTGATCTGTTCTCCCAGAGAAAATTATTGTTGTATCGTGGGAACAAAATAAGCCTCCGATCTCCAAATGCAGAGAAGTGTACATTATATTATTTTGAGGTGCTTATGTTTTCTACTCTCTACTGATAACAGTGTAAGTCAGCTCTGGCTTGTGAAACTGCCATGTTTGTAAAAGAAAGTTGGCACTGAGTACTTGTAGCAGAGGCCTTCACTGCCATTCCATTCACACAAAGTAAGATTATAAAAATCTCTCTCTCTCTCTTCTCTATAGTTGTAGCCCTTGGTAATTTCACAATGCAGCTGGTGCGGCAGGAAGAACCCAGCTGTGCAGCAGTAAAGGAACATAAATGGAGTGTGATGAATTTTTTTAATGTTAATTAATGTTGATTCTCATTTTCCAAGGAGAGGGCTAGGAAAAGATGAAAGAGGTGGCTGGGAGGTGATGGCTGCACTATGGATGAAAAGGGGAGACAAAATGTCAATAATTCAGTCTGACAGGCTGCCCAAACAGTAATCTAATTATTGGATATCTTCCTATTGCAAATCCTGTGTCAACTGGCTCTGAGTTGTCCAGGTCTCCTCCATATTCCATCTCTCCTCCTTTCACTGTTACTCTTCTCAGCTCTGTCAGGTACTAAAAAGGAGCATTGGCAGAATGTAGTTTTGTCAGGTAGTATCTCTGATCTAAACTCCATCTTTTGTGTACTTTGTTGTTCAGATTTCTGACTTTCAATTAGTATCAGGGTTCTGAAATAAGCCAGTGAAGTGAACAGAGATATCTACTATACATAGCAATCACTAAGGACCTTGTTATATGGTAATTTTGGATAGCTCCTGGTGCTCTTAGCCCCTGGATTGCAGGGGCCTGAAGGCTGGTAGAGTTCCAGCCTGCAAGGGGCTGCAGGGAGCAGGACACAGGGGGCACCACGTGCATATGTACATGGGCACCATGAGCATGTGGTGGAGCACAGCACCCGCAGCTATCTGCAGGTAAGTCTATGGGAGGGGCAGACTGAGGCCTCCACAGTAAAGGAGGGAATGGGGTAGGGGCTAGGCCTGGGTCTGGAACTGCTGCCCAGACAGGGCAGTGCATGGGGGTGGGGTTGGGAGTTGGGTGGGGTGGTGCAGGGAGAGGGACAGAGCCACAAGCGGTTTGTCCAGGGGTGGGGGAGTGGCTTCCTGCCACTGCATACACTCCTGGGGAGTACATGCCTCCCAGGTTTGTGCATAGGGCAGGGGCAGATGTGGGCTGCCTGCTGCAGGCCTGGGGCTCCGTACCCTGCTGCCCTCCCCTTGGGGCCTTCATGGCAGAGCAAGGTGGAAAGGCTTGGTGCTGCAGCCAGGAGTTCCACACCAGCTGTGCCACCATGGCAAGGTGCTTCCTGCCCACCTGGCACCAGCAGGGGGCACAACTCAATGCCACTGCTGGTGCTGCTTCTGGGCAGGCAGGGCGTACCTTGCCATGGCAGCGCGGCTGTCATGGGGCTCCTATGGGAAGAGCAGCAGGGCAGGGAGTCCTGTGCCTGCAGTGGGCAGGCCACATCCACCCTTTCCCCTCCCCTCCCACCATAGGCTCTGCTCAGGCCACGCTGTGGGGTGGGGATAGGGAATCAACTTCGGCCACCCCAGGAAAAATAAACGTTAGTGCCTATGGCCAATGAAGTTCATGAGGATACCTGATTGAAGTATTGAGTAAAGTGCTACTATCACAGCCTTCATGGTCTGCAAATCACATGAAAGGTCCTTTATCAATTTCTAATCCTGTCTGTTCAGACAACTAGATCTGCCTGCATAAAGGAAAGTATGGGCAGACATAGAGAATAATCACAATTTACAGTTTCAGCCACCATAGCTCCTAGGCTGATATTCAACACTCTTCTAGGTGTTTGCCTATCTGTGCCATTTGCCTTAACAGATGTGATGGATGTGTTGTCATCCTTTTTCAAGGCCTCATCTTTCATAGATAGATTCATAGATTCATAGATGCTAGGGTCGGAAGGGACCTCAATAGATCATCGAGTCCGACCCCCTGCATAAGCAGGAAAGAGTGCTGGGCCTACATTACCCCAGCTAGATACACATCCAACCTTCTCTTGAATACCCCCAGGGTAGGGGAGAGCACCACCTCCCTTGGGAGCCCGTTCCAGACCTTGGCCACTCGAACTGTGAAGAAGTTCCTCCTAATATCCAATCTAAATCTGCTCTCCTCTAGCTTGTGGCCATTATTTCTTGTAACCCCCGGGGGCGCCTTGGTGAATAAATACTCACCAATTCCCTTCTGTGCCCCCCTGACGAACTTATAGGCAGCCACCAGGTCGCCTCTCAACCTTCTCTTGCGGAGGCTGAAAAGGTCCAGTTTCTCTAATCTCTCCTCGTAGGGCTTGGCCTGCAGGCCCTTAACCATACGAGTGGCCCTTCTCTGGACCCTCTCCAGGTTATCCGCATCCTTCGTGAAGTGCGGCGCCCAGAATTGCACGCAGTACTCCAGCTGCGGTCTGACCAGCGCCCGATAGAGGGGAAGTATCACCTCCTTGGACCTATTTGTCATGCATCTGCTGATGCACGATAAAGTGCCATTGGCTTTTCTGATGGTTTCGTCACACTGCCGACTCATGTTCATCTTGGAGTCCACTAGGACTCCAAGATCCCTTTCCACTTCTGTGCCACCTAGCAGGTCATTTCCTAGGCTGTAGGTGTGCTGGACATTTTTCCTCCCTAGATGCAGCACTTTGCATTTCTCCTTGTTGAACTGCATTCTGTTGTTTTCTGCCCACTTGTCTAACCTGTCCAGGTCTGCTTGCAGCTGTTCCCTGCCCTCCGGCGTGTCCACTTCGCCCCATAGCTTAGTGTCATCTGCAAACTTGGACAGAGTACATTTCACCCCCTCGTCCAAGTCGCTGATGAAGACATTAAAGAGTATCGGTCCAAGCACCGAGCCCTGCGGGACCCCACTGCCCACACCCTTCCAGGTCGAAACCGACCCATCCACCACAACTCTCTGGGTGCGACCCTCCAGCCAATTCTCCACCCACCGGACTGTGCAGTAATCCAAGTCACAGCCCCTTAACTTGTTCACCAGTATGGGGTGGGATACCATATCAAAGGCCTTCCTGAAGTCCAAGTATACGACATCCACCCCTCCTCCTGCGTCGAGGCGTTTTGTGACCTGGTCATAAAAAGAGACTAGATTGGTCAGGCACGATCTACCTGCCACGAACCCGTGCTGGTTTCCCCTCAGCATAATTTGTCCTGCCGGGCTCTCACAAATGTGAGCCTTGATGATTTTCTCAAAGATTTTGCCAAGGATGGAGGTGAGACTGACTGGCCTATAGTTACCCGGGTCCTCCTTCCTCCCCTTCTTGAAAATGGGAACCACATTGGCCCTTTTCCAGTCCTCCAGGACTTGACCCGTGCGCCACGAGCATTCAAATATTCCCGCCAGTGGCTCTGCAATGATGTCTTTAAAACATCAAAAGCCAGAGAATTTTTATGACTTATTTTCAATGGAGATACTAAAAAAAAAAAAAATCCTCTTGTTTCAAAAGAGTGGTTTTTCTGAGTTAGCTATACTGATGTCTGCCTAACACCTGGTAAAGTATGGTATTTCCATGGGCACCCCACAAAGAAAAGACTTACACCATTCAATAAGCTGATTGCATTGTGATGGGGAACGTATTTTACTTATTGTGAGGCAAAAGAGATTTGCTTTGTGCTGATCATTATGTTAAATCACTCTAAGGCAGTGTTTCCCAAACTTTAGATAGAATCATAGGAAAATAGGGCTGGAAGGGACCTCACAAAGTCATCTCGTCCAGCCCCCTGTTCAAGGTAGGCTCATTCCCAAGTAAACCATCCCAGTAAAGTGTCTGTCTGACCTGTTTATGAACAAGCATGGGGTTTCCGTACCTTCTCTAGGTACCCTGTTCCAATGTCTGAACACCCTCATAGTCAGAACGTTCCTCCTAATCTCCAGCCTAAATTTTCCAAAATGCAGCTTGAGGCCATTGCTCCTATTCCTGTCCCCTACAGCCACAGAGAAAAGTCCATCTCCATCCTCTCTATAACCACCCTTCAGGTATTTGAAAACTGCTATCAAATACCTGCTTAGTCTTCTCTTGTGCAGGCTAAATAACCCTAAGTTTTTCAGCCTTCCTCATAAGTCTTGCTTCCAAGGCCCCCAGTCATTTTTGATGCCTTGTGCTGGATTCTTTCCAAACTGTCCACGTGCTTCTTGAAGTGTAGAGCCCAAAACTGGACACAGTACTCTAGGTGAGGCCTCACCAGTACAAAATAGAGAGGAAGAATCACTTCCTTTGATCTGCAAGTGACACTTCTAGTAATACAACCCAGTATGTTGCTGGCTTTTTTTTTTGCAACAAGAGCATGCTGTTGGCTCACATTCAGTTTAGAGTCCAGTGTAATCCCGAAGTCATTCTCAGTGGTACTGCAACCAAGCTAGTCAATTCCCCAGTCTGTATTTGTATATGCTGTTATTCTACCTGAAATGCAGGACTTTGCACTAGTCCTTGATAGATTGCATCTGACTGATTGCAGACAATTTCTTTATTCAGGTCATTCTAGATCCTATCCCTACCATCTGGAGCATCCACAATTTCACCCAACTTCATGTCATCTGCAAATTTGCTAAGTGTGCACTCGATCCCTTCATCCAAATCATTAATGAAGATGTTAAGCAAAATCAGAGGAGAACGGGGTACATGCTAGGAGAGAAAAGCAAATGAGCAGTAAACCATAAACACTAGTTTGAACAGGAAACTGCAGAACAAGAAATCATTTATAAATTAGCTGTAGTACGGTTTAAATGGGGACCATGGATTCTTAGCTTATTACCTGGATTAGCCTTTGTTACCCACTTTGTTCCTATGGGTTTACTGCTCATTTGCTTTTCTCCCCTAGCACTGCACCCTCCCCCATCTCTCTCTCCCCTCTTCTTCCTTGTCTTTTGCAGTCTAATTTCTCTTTCCTTATTATACTCTACTTTTTGCATGTTCTTTCACAGCATCTGATGAAGTGAATTTGGGTTCATGGAAGCTTGTGAGTGACCATGTATTATTAAGTTAGTCTAGAAGGTGTGCATATCTACCCTACCTTCTGACTGTTAAAAAATGACACCAAATACATCTTTCTAGAGAAAGGAGTAATCTCTATACCCTGTGGTTCTCAACCTGTTTAATCTCAAGGACCCCTCCATATTTTTTCTGAATTTTGTAGCACCCAGTTGAAAATCATAGAGCTGGATCTAAATACAGAAAAGGTATGGAGGGGAGCTTGAGGCTAAAAAGTCTGAGAATTAATGATTTAGCTGGTGTTTCTTAAGGGTAGCAGGGATCCTTCACCCTGCTGTGCCCTGCTCCTTCCACTGCCTGGCCCTGCAGACCTCAGGTCTCCACCTCAGGAGATGAGGGCAGGCCCTGCTGCTGAGGCTGCTTCTGCAGGGTCTTACATGCCAGCAGCCACCCCCACGGTCTCTTCTGCTGGCCCTGGGAGCGTGGGAGGAGTGGAAGGAATGAGCCAGACTGAAAGCACAGCTCTATTTGTGCGTCTACCCACATACCAGCTTGAAGCAGTGTGTGCTGCTGGGAGCATATGGGTGGGAGGGACTGGTGTAGGGGTTGCCTGGGGGTGCGGAAAGGCTGCAGTAATGGCAGCTGTCCCCAGAAAAGCAGCAGCAGGCACTGCTGGACTAGCTGGGGCAGGGTACCAGATGGAAGAGGAGAGCATTGACCTTTGTACATTGGAGGAGTCTCATGGCACACCCTTTAGAAATCACTGCTCTAAGGACATGTGATGTTTTTATACCCAGCTAATCTGCCTTTGCTTTCACCAATGTAAATGTAGAGCAGACAAAAAGTATAGTTATATACTCAACTCCAGGATAAAAGTTACCCTAAATGCAGTCAGGAACATAGTGGGGAAAGAGACATCTATCTTTGTCGACTTTGTGCTGCTGTTTACAGTGGTACAAAGGCCAAGCAAACAGACATGCATACCCCTTGTCATACAACAAATAGTGGCCACAATGAAGGCAGTATTAATTTGTTCCATTATTTAGTGGTGGACATCTGTTTACTTCATGGCATGAGAGCATGGGCAGCCTGGAGCTACCCATATTCTCCAGCCACCCCAGGGAGGTACTCTGGGCGCTTGAAGGGCCCAATCCTGCACATTCCAGAAAGTCCCATACAAGATTAGGCCTTTGACGCTCTAGGGCAAGGGTGGGAAAATATTTTGGGTGGAGGGTCACTTACGCAGTTTTGCCAAGCTGTCAAGGGCTGCATAGGTAGCCCTGCCCCTTGACAGGTGCCGTGCCCCCCATTGCCATCTTCTGACTTGAAGTTCTGTCCCCCTAACCCATGACCTTTGCCACCATAAGTCACTTTTTTCAGCAAGGGTGTTTGCTATCTCAGAACCAGAAAAATACTAAATTATATTCTAAAAAAGGAACATCTAAAACATTCATTAATTTGATTAAAAAAATATTTTTGTCCTGGTTTACATGTGTTTGTGTGTGGGGAGGAAGGTGGGTGGAGAATGCGAGGGGGTGTAAGTGTGGGGGTCTGTGTGTATAGCAGTGCAGGGGAGGTGTGGGTACAAGTGTATGGTGGGGGTGTGTGGGACTCACCCTATGAAAACACACACACACACACACACACACACACACACACACACTCCTTCCCTACATACACGTACTGGTGTGGCCATGTACTCCTTGGTCTGTCAATGCAGTGGGAGCCACACGGTGCTGGAGCAGGGCAGGGGCAGGAAGGCAGGGAAATGGCTGGGGGTGGGGTGGGGATGGGCTGTTGCATTCTTGCTGGGGCTTCCCCTGGATCCCACTGCCCCTGGCTCCTGTCATCTTTGATGGGCAGCCAGGAGCAGATAAATATTTTCTAAATTTTTTAGGAGCCCTGCAGGCTGGATAGAATAGCCTGGTGGGCTGGATCTGGCCCATGGGCCATATTTTGCTCACTCCTGCCATAGGAGCACCTGCTCAGCCTTCCCTGTTTACAGAGACATTACCCCAGTATCTCTGGGGTATGTCTTGGTAAGCAGGAAAAGTTGGGATCTCTGGGGTACACCTCCATAAGCAGAGAAAGTTGGGGTTTCCCCTCTTACCAAGATATATCCTTAGAGATCCCAGGGATGTCTCAGTAAGCAGAGGAAGCCAGGCAGGTACAGGGACTAGATCCTGCTCAGGAATTCCCAGGTTGTTCAGGACTGAGCCCCTCCAGCCCCAGAAGAACACACTGGCCATTGTCCAGCAGCATCAATAAGTGGGACAATGGGTGATGTGTGTTTCACCCAATTAAACAGATCAACTGTACGTGGACACATCCTGGCATAGCTGATCTGCTTCATTAGGCAGCATCTATTTCTAGCTGTAGCTACACCAGTGTAATTTCTACAGATATCCCGGTTGTCTATCTGCAGCTCTATTGAATGCCAACCTGGTATAGCTCAACACATTGTGCTTACTGCAGACACATATCCCATGAGAGGTACATATTTTGCTTGGACAATGGTGTGACTTATATCTATGTGCAAACCAATGCAAGTTATACCAGTATGTTTATATGATTACAGTGTGCAACCATCTAAACCAGGAATTTTCAAACTTGTTAGACTAAAGGCACCTGTTAGAAAATGCCAACTTTTAGTTTTCACTCATTTTTTACTACAGAGAACTAATAAAGCAATTCTTCTGCTGTAAAAAACTCAGAGACTACAACAGGGCAGGATGCTTTTGAGATTATGGATTCCTATCTGAAATCTCTGGGTTTATCCTGTAAATCACGTTTGTACACTTAACACTGCTACCATCATTTGATACCCTGTGGCAACCTTAAAAAGATCTCAAGACACCCTGGTGGAATATCACTGGTCTAGACCTTAACAAGTCCAAATCCTCTCTTTCAGGGCCTGAGACAAAACTGGGACATATGCTGAGAGTTCAGATTGGAGCACAATTTGGCCTTAATGCTTTCAGTCAAAGCCAGTTGTGCCTAGCTGTCATATATTATTTACCTCATAATAATATATTATTATGGGCATCTATAAAGCCATTTGAGTTATTTGGGATCTCAGGGTTTTTTTTTATTAATGTAAGGCACCATCTTTATTATTAATATTTCAAGAACTTGTTTGAAAAGATGTAAGAAACTCTACAATGAAAAATAAATGGATGTACATCTGTAGATCAAGAAACCATTAAAGTAAACTTTGAATCTGAGTAGTCTCCATTCCAAAAGCCATCCCTCACCATATTGGAGACTGACAACACCTCCAGATTGTTTTTCACCTCTAACAAAAGAAAATAACTTACATAACCCCATTTGTATGCACTGGATGTAAGATGTAAATGATAAAAATAACAGAAACAGACAGCATGGCCATATGCTCTAGTACAGTACCGTGTTATAGTCCATTAACACCCCATCATAATTGCACAAAAAGGCTGTAAGGATAAATGTTATCTAAAAACATCCTGCTGAAGGAGTGAAGTATGGAGAATCCAATGATTTAAAATAAAATATTGCTGAGATAAAAATTTGCTCCTTGCCTCTTTCTTCCAAGATGCCCAGTCCTTCACTTTTGCTGCCCACTTCTATCACTGTTATCAACCTCTCATGACTTCCTCCTATTTTTAGTTATCTTGATGTTATTTTTGACCAGTAGCTCCAGTTATATTTCCCATGTTGTTAAGTCTTCTGGATGTTATCTTCCAAATAGCTTGAGAATCTGTAAGCTTTTTTCTTCTGACATAGCAAAAATCCTGGTCCACACACTGGTTGCCTCAGTTTCTGCAGTGCTAGCTAGCCAAAAATCCCTTTTGTGTCAGTCCAAAAGCAGGCAGCACATTCAGTCTAGAGTTTCTTTCTTGAGTATAGATATGCCAGTCTTTTGCAATTTCTTCTTCTGTTAAGGCACACAGCACATCTAATCTAAAGCCCCTTTCTCAAACTTGCTTATACTAAATTAGCTGGGTCCTTCTTCCTATCAGGGCTTGTCTACACTTGAACGTTTTTTGAATTAAAGTACGTATTTAAAGGGCAGTAGCTACTTCTGAATGGCCCCATATATAGACAGGTCATCAATGTCAGTGGCAACTAGACCTGTCACTGGAACAAGATGAAGAAAGTTGTCATTCTATCCAGATAGGATGTTTCTGTTTCAAAAGTGTATACTGGCACATGACTTTCCCTTTTTCCTTTAGAAAATAAAGAAGGTTCTTATTTGTACGTTATGTGGTTCACTGCAGAATTGAAAGGTAGTTCAACTACCTATAGTATATGGGAAACATATCACCATTGCACTATGAATTCTTACCTGCATAGGTAAGTGACCATTGTTTCTTCTTTGTCCCTGTCTGTGTCTCTCTGTGTCATATATATATGTATTCTATTCTTGATGTCTCAAAACCAGTGACCTGAGGTGAGGAAGGTACAGCTTTGATCAAAGGGATTGTAGCACAACTCTGCCAAAAGAAGCAACTAATCTAGATGCTTCAACAATACAGTAGTGTTCTGTTTAGCGTGTATCAATCCTGGGTCACTGCTTTACAGATATCTGAAGTGGAAACACTTCACAAGGAAGCTGCCTGGGCCATGATCAAAAGACTTAACTGGAGCTGGGGAATTTAATATAAGATAGATCATTTTTAACACACCTTAATGTAACCTGAAATACATTTGGGTGGTCTTCAGTATAAATTATTTGACTCTGCTTTCTTTCAGCAAATGTCATAAACATGAAAGGAACAAGATAGTTTTCAAGTCTGACTTTCAGCCAGTAGTCAATCTGTAGAAGCAACATCTGTTTGTACAGAGCAGGCCTACTGCCTCAAGTTACTAGGTGTAGCATAGGAGCAGGCAATTATTTTGGCTGGAGGGCCACTTCATGAGTTTTGGTGAGCTGTCAAGGGCTGCAAGTGTAGCCCCACCCCTTGACAGGTGTCCCGCCCCTCTGTCACCATCTTGGTATCAGAAGTCCTGCCTCCTAACCCCTGACCTTTGTCACCATCAGTCCTTGCCCTTGCCCTGGAAGTACTCCTTTTTGGGAAGGGGGTTTGCCATCTTGGAACCAGAAAAAAAAAACAAAATTATATACTAAAAACTCTAACATCCACAAGAACATATTTTAATTTTATTTAAAAAGATGTTTTTGTTTTGATTTGTGTATGTTTGTGTTATGTATATAGAGGTGATTGCATAATAGCTCAATATGAAGTCTTATTCTTGTATACTGGGAGGGGTGTGGAGAGGTGTGGGGGTATGGGTGGGTGGGTGTGGGGGCGGTGGGTGTACGTGGGGTGTAGGAGAGGTTGTGGGGGTATGTGTACATGTGGGTGGGGATAGGGAGCTTGTAGGGGTATGTTTGTGGGGGATGTGTGGGTGGATATGGGGTTTATGGGGTGTGTGTGGGTAGTAGTGAGTGGTGCTCCCCCTAGAGATCTGGGGAAAAGCAGCCTCTCCCCTTCAGCACTGCCCAGCACTTCCTGCAGCAGCAGTGCAGAGCCCACACTGGACTGACCTGTGGCTCCTCTGCGCTACCCTTGCTGCCATGCAGGGAAGCCCTGAGGCACCAGTGACAGTGCAGAACAGCCCAGTGCAGGCTCTGCACAGCTGCTTCAGGAAGTGCTGGCAGTGTTGAGGGGGAGGGGATGATTTTCCCCTGTGCCCAGCACACTTCTACCCCACCAATACTGCTGCTGCTGCTGCAGCTGTGAGCAGGCAAGTATGCAGTCAGCATGGGGCTGCACGTGGGTCACACTGGTTGCTACAGTACTGTTACTGATAGTGAGGGGGAGTTCCTTATTTTAGGCATTCCTTTGGACTCATGTGTCATCCTTCCATGAATTAAACAATGTTAGGATGTCCCGTGGAACTACTAGAGGATGTTATTCTTATATAATAAAGGTCTTAATCCATCTGTCTGTCTGTCCATAATGGTCTTGAAGCACTCTAATTGTTTAATAAAACCATGACAGCAGGGACAGAAGGGACAGAGAATGGGGGTGAGGCCAGCAGTGCTGGCTTTGCCCCGCTGCTCCATCCCTGCCATCATGGTGGTGCTCCACCACCTCAGGAGCAGGGCCGGGGGCAGGTGGGGAGACGTGAGGCCAGTGGCACTGGAGGCAGTGGCAGCACAGGGTGCTGGAGGAGGGGGACGGTGGGGCAAGTTCCCCGCCACTCCTGGGACATGGTAGTAGGGCAGGGTGGTGGGTGGTGGTGCTCCATCCCTCTGACCTTCCCCACCCCCTCCCCATCATTCTTCATGGTCAATTTACTAGTTTAGTATATAAAAACCTAACAGGACTTTTTCCCCATAAAGGAAACTAAAGCAAAAGGCACCTACAATATTTGTCTTCTCCACATGGGGCAAGATGGAAATAGAACTGTCTTCACACCAACACTAATATTTGCAAGTTATTTATAGAAATGGTAAAAAGAAACATGTCAAGACTCAGACAATATGTAGCTCTCTGTCTCACAGCCCCAAACAGTGAGAAGAAATAGTGGCAGATGGTACCTCTCTGCATTGGCAATGCATGGGGGGGAGTGGGGGGATGTGGGTGCACGTGCATCCCCTAAGATTGGCATGCCCCCCTGAGAGAAGCACTGGTAGCACTTTCGGGTTTGCCGCTGGCACTTCTGGTCGGTGATCGGCCACTGGGGGATCCCCCCAGCTCAATTGGTGATTGGCCACTGGTGGCCCCCAGAGCCAGGAGGAACCAGTTGTTCATGGCTCTCTGTCTCTTACATCTTTTGTGTGGGGCAAGAGGACACTCAGGCACATGCAGTGGAAACTTGCCAAAATCCTTCATTCTTGGGCATGTGGAGTGTATGCATACCTAGAGCAAAAAGTACTTGAAGAACCACTGTTATTTTTCATATTTTCTTTTTACAGATAGATGAGTGGGTCTCAAGTACCAGGAGGAAAAAAAAGAGAGAGAATAACAGTAAAGAACACTGTCATCCTACTTACACCCCTTCTCTTCATCTCATTTGTTTTCTGTGAAGTTGAATTCCAGTCTTAAAACTCTAGTTTTGACACAGGGGGGCATAGGCATTCCAAAGAGCAGTCTGCCTAGTGGGTCCATATCTTTTCAAGAGACATATTTATTGTTGCTTGCCCACTTTTTATTGTCTAGATCCTGTTTTTCTTTGAAGCCTTTTTCACATGGCAATTTGTTGCACATTAAAACAGAAAATTAGTTGGCTTTTCTACTTCCTGAAAAAATTGTTTTAAACTTTAACTGCACAACTAATCTCATTCAAATCTAAACTACATGACTGTTAATCAGACTCACATACCCAGTAGGTCCTTTGTAATCATGCAGGTAATATTTTATTGACCTACTTGAGTTCCAGTTCATTAAACACAGTTGTTCTCTCAATGACTAAGAGAAAAATAGACTTAAATCCTAACATGAAACAAAATGAAGGGAGGTGGAATGGTTCATTTAAACTTCACTTTCCCTATTCTGCTCTCAGCTATTCCAAACTATGTAGAAAGCATCACACGATAATCTCAGAGGCACATACATAATGTCCATTGAATGAAAGGGATGAAATGCTATCTTTGTTTGCACCTTTGCAACCCGCCAGAGCTTTATGTGCATCTGAGCATATATATGCCTGCATGGCGCTGTTTCACAGCACAGAGACCCAAGCTGCACTGTCCAACTGGTAACCTGTAGGCCATGTGGCCCACAAAGGGTCAAACTGCAGTCCCCTGGCTTCTACCCTTCTCCCCCATTGCTCTGACTTCAGAAGGAACTGAAGTCTTCATGATCCCTCTGTCCCTGGCTTCCCCCTCCCCACCCCAGGGAGGAAGGGGGTGGTGCAGTGCAACACAGTCCACAGTCTGGGGGAGCTGGTAGCCTAGGGTGCCCAAGAGGTATGATGCAGCAGGGCAGTACACAGTCTTAGGATGAGGTGGGGTGCCCTGGCACATGGTGAAGCATAGTACAGTGGGGAAGGGGTATGCTTGAGCTCACAGAGGTTGCCCAGGTGAATGGTGCAGTGTGGGGACATGTCTTATGTGGTCCTGGGAGTCCATGGTACCAAGTAGTGCAGGCCTTGGTAGCACAGCCTGCAGGGTGTGTGGCTCCTGGCTGCTTAAATGTTGGAAAGCCCTGCCCTAAATGAATTAATGTTGAGAAACCGGGTAGTTCTGTACACATGGAGCTCCATGCTAACATGGGTAGACTGCTTCCCAAATCTATCTAATTTAGATCTCTCTATACTGCAAAGTACAGTGTGGCATGGACATACCCAGAGAGCAGAACTTGTCCAAATGATGCAAAGGAGTTGCCAAAGAACTTGCTGAGACTGTAAGCTCTTCAGGGCAAAGAGCATTTAATTGATACATTGGTCCAGTAACTGGGCTATCACAATCCAATTTAATTATTAAAACAGTGATAATAGAAACAAGCATAACCAAAGGAAGAACATATTCCACGCAAAATAGTGAGAGTTATTCTTGGTATCTGCTAGGCAAACACAGGTTTTATTATGAATAAGGAGGGAAAGGAAGAAGGAGGAAGGATGTCATAAAAGTTCTTATCTAAGACACAGAGAAAAGAGCCCGGGGTCCAATGAACAGCAAACCCAAAAACAACTCTATATTCTTATCAGCAGGTCAAGGTAGTAGCAGGTTGAGATAGATTTAACTGTGTGAGATTTATGGCATTTTGTCTTCTCAGCCATGTTGTTGAACATTTTTTGGCTTTTCAGTTTCCTAAGACAAGCTGCTTTGTTTCTCTGCTGTAAAGCCAAATTCTAGCTGTGCTTACAATGCAGCTCCCATTGACTTCCAAGGGCTCTCATCCCACATTCTGTGTTTTATCAGTGTGAGCGATAGTTTTCTATAGGAATGGTTCTGTTGTGGTGCTGAGGAGTTTTACATTTGTTCTTTAAATTGCTTGCCAAATGTGAGAGGTATTTTTAAGTGAAATCGAACAGCTAGTTCTTTCCATGTAGCAGAGTAGTATACTTTGTATATACAAGTTGGCAAACCTGGTTACTGTTCTAACTTCCTCCCCTGTATGACTATTGTTATGTGCATACAGACTCCAAAAAATGTCTGCAAGATATAGATATCTACAATATCTAACATAGTATCACATTAAGAGAGCAATTAGGTGTTGTAGTTTAAAAAATGTGCATTTGATTCCTGATATTATGAATAACAGAAGTATTTAACCAGGGCAATAAATCTAAAAAGCTAACAGACACCTGTTTTTGAACATGGAGCTATCATGAATGGCTGCATAGTTAAAGTTGCTTTGTGGTTTGTAGTTATAGCTGGCACTAAAAATTCCTTTGGCCTTTGTTCAGTTCTCCTTAAAGTCAAATAAAACCATGTTTGCTGGTCCTGTAATTCCCCTATACTGAACCTTGACATTTATGGTTGGCAAAAAATTGCTTGTGATGTCCATATTGTGCTTTCTGAAAGTTTTCTGTAGTAGCAACAACCATTATATAACTATATGCAAATACTAAGGGGTGTGTGTGGAGGGGTGGGGGGTAGGGTTCAAAGCAGTTATGTGCATGAAACCCAACGGGAGTAAATGGGAGTGAGGTAGTTAACTGACCGTTGTGACTTTGAAAAATTTCCGCTTTACAAGAACCATATCAAAGATGGCAAGAATTTTGCTGCTGCATTCAGTGGGAGCAGCAACAGACCCATTCAGTTTTTTTCTCTGAGTATCTCATAGTTATGCTTTACAAGTACAGTATTAAGTCTACCATATTCTCTATGAGACAGACAAATGTATTCATTTTACAGATGTAGAAAATGAAGCCCCAAAACTACATTTTGAAGTCACATAGTAAACCTTTACTAATGCCTGGAACATATTCCAGACTTCCAACGTCTTAGTAAACTAATGTAAGCACTAGACAATCCTACTTTCACTCACATTCTTTAAAGAGCCGCTCAGAATCCCAACAGTGTTAGTCCCATAGAAAATTATTCAAAAAGGAGTCTGGGCAGGGTTTCAGATATATTAATTATATTTCCATTTTTAAATATTTATTCTATTTTCTAGGATTTCCATTTAGTAATTTTCTTTGGGATTAGCTATTCAGAGCCTGAGGTTCAGCCAAACATGGATTATGAACCAGATAATGCTATTTACAGTTAATCACATGGTTTATGCTATTGTAGGTCAAGAAATTACTTGGGAACCCATTATATAACTGCAAGTTGGAATGATACACCCAGCAAGAATACACACTTCACAAGTAAAGGCCCAAAATATGGAACAGGCAGAGTCTAAAATGGGCATCTGGCCCTAGTAAAGTCGAGCAAAGTTTTTCAGCCAAATTCAACTGAAAATTGCCAAATAGATATGACTGCAATTTCTTAGATAGATTTACAAAGATGCTAATGTCTAGATATTGACAAATATTCATTTGAAGTACTCCAAATCCTGGAGCATTTCAAATTCAGCATACTTCAGCACTCTACAGACATGTGCACATCCTTCCCTCCCCCATTTTGCATTCCCCCAACCCCCGCTTCCCAAACTCTTCAAAATGGCTTAAAAATATGGAGAGGCAGTATTTTCCAGCCAGGCTTTGGGGCTATTGCCTTGCTCTTCCGTCTTCTTTCCCCATAGGGGTCCATGGGGAGTGCAGAAATGTAGGATGCCAGAGGACCATTGCAGGGAACAGAGGTTTCAGGAAGCACTTGACCAAGATTTCTTTTTTTTTCAGGAGTCATTTCTGAAGTGCTTCAGTCATTTTTGAAGTGACCCTTACTGGTTGGACTGTTTCAAAAAGTATGTCTACCCTCCATAGAGATCTCCATAGAGCACTGTGGTAGAGTAGTTAAGTTGTTGCCTTATGGCTTCACAAGCATGAGTCTGCTTTGGTCTTGTACTGAAAGCTGCCTCAGTCAACTTCATAGTATACGGGCAGTCACATAGGGCGCATATGTACGAGTGTGGAGTCTGCTTTGAAACGCTGTAATTACAGCACATCAGAGCAGACTCAATTAAGTCTGCTTGAGCATAGTAATTACCATGCTCCAGCCAGCCTCTGTATCTTGTGTATCAACATCCCTGCACTTCAAAATGGCAGCGGGGGTGCTTTACCTAAAGCTCGTTGAATGAGCTTTAGATGAAGCACCCCTGCCTCCATTTTGAAGCACAGGGATGCTGATACACAAGACACTCTGGGTGCTTTAATTAGAGGAGCTCCCAGAGTCACGTTAATTAAAGCACCCACCTGCCCCTCCCCTCACCCCCCTGAGCACATGTATAGATGCCCATAGAACAGGGGTGGGAAAAATGTGGCCCGCGGACTGGATGTGGCCCACCAGGCCATTTCATCCAGTCTGCAGGGTCCTTAAAACATTTAGAAAATTAATATTGATCTGCCCTGGCTGCCTGTCATGTGGCTCTTGATGGCTTGCCAAAACTCAGTAAGCGGCCCTCCACCGGAAATAATTGCCCGCCCCTGCCATAGAAGCCTGCTGTAGGGCATTAGAGTATTTTCCCCAGGTAGTAGGAGACTCAAGTTCCAGGCAGCAAAGTGCTCTAACCATCAGGCCAGAGGCTAGACATTTATGCACAAA
This sequence comes from Crocodylus siamensis, assembly GCF_052110815.1. Lineage (NCBI taxonomy): Eukaryota > Metazoa > Chordata > Crocodylia > Crocodylidae > Crocodylus > Crocodylus siamensis. Next base: position 21,682,815 of record NC_143398.1, on the reverse strand, counting down.
ACAGAATAGAATTTAGCTTATAGTGCAGTAGGACTTCAGTGTTGCATTTTGAAATAGATTAAAATGATGAGTATTCTTAAGGAAGGAATAGCCTAAATTACCTACTGATTTTTTTTGGCTCAGGTGAGAAATTAAGTTTGCCTAATCTTTGTCATTTTGGGTGAATATTCTAATAAAAAAGCTGTCTGTCAGAAAGGTCTACGGAAAAGGTTAGTTTATAAAACACTAAACAGTATGTGTGGAAGGTAATCAGAAATCTCAGGGAGATTTTTTTAAGCAAAGGCCTGTTCCCAAAAGTTATATTATTTCAATGTGATTTTTCATATTGTCAAACTGGGAAATTAATCTGAATTTCTGGGAAAAAACATATTCTCATAACAAATACTAATCAACAACTGATACACCATGAAATATTTTTAAAGATTTTGGTGGAATATTTTTGAATAATTAACAATTCTAAAAAGTAAAGCCTCTTGGTACTCACTCTGCAAATTGAAAAACAGTATACTAATGTATTTTCTAAAATATTTATCCAGCTCTAGTTGAGTTATACACCTGCAGGTTCTACTATAATACTTAACTATAATAGTTAAAGCAAAATGTGAAAGCAAAAAGCCACTACTAATCTTTTTCATCATGGAATATCTAAGTGGCAAGAGCCACAGCTCCCAAGTTAATTCCTTCTGTGTCATGCAGACATCTGAAAATTTCACAGTCACACGTACAAACAAGTGCTCCAAAAAGGAAGATTTTGGTTCTGTGCATTTTCCTATCTTTACTTTGAAATAATAAACAAAGAGTAGAGCTAACTGCTGCTGCTGTCCTCATGTTTCTAGTAAGCTTTAAGCAGTAACCTAAGCAGCCTTGAGTCCGATGGCTGACTAGGGCAGAAGTCCAAGACACTGACCGGGGGGACGGGGATGCTGGAGAGAAGGTAACGGGGTTCAAGGCTCCAGCTGTGGGGAGTTGGGGTAGGACCCCCTGTTAGCTTCCCCCAGTTCCCTGTGGAAGATGACATTGCTGCAGGCACATTCAGAAGCCGGGGTTTTAACACAGCCAAGAGTCCCTCTTGTGCCCCTGCAGCCACGTCTTTCATCCCCGAATTCAGTGTTTAATTTGGAATGAAAATTGGTGGTGGTGGCAGCAGGAGGGGTTCATAAAGGAGTTCATACACTGGCAGCTGCCACATCAACCCTGTAGCTGCTGGCCATGCCAACACCTCCCCCCTGCAGTAGTGGCAATTCCCTGCTGACCAGGGTACAAACCTCTGGCTTTAAGTCTCTTCCTACTGTTTTGCATTTTTCTCTCCCTACCCCTCTCTGGCACATTGTAGCAATAAAATAACATTCTAAGATCCCAGTAAAATAAAGGTAATAATTCACACTTTATCACTTAAATTAAAACATCGACTTGCATGTAAACCTATTTAAACAACAGTGTATTTACTGCAGTTACACAAGGGTATTTGGCTCGGGATAAAAAACAGTGTATGTGCTTAATAAAAACATTGTAAATCTCAACACAGGTGCTGAGCACCCTTCACAAACTATTACACATTAATATCTACCACTACTGTGCAACATCAATGCCTCTTTGACAAACCCTTTGGTTACAACTTTATCTGGAATTCTTAACCATGCACATCAAGGCTAGGTACCGACATTACACATAATCTGTACTAAATGACAGGAAGTCTAACCAAACTCACAACCGTACAGAAGTTTGGGGCGCACAGCCCAGACTAAAAAAGGTGGAAGCTGGTTTAAGACAGTCATGGATTGATGTGCACTTACACTTATTTGAATTAGGTTAGTTTGGACCACTGAACTTCTGTACCAAATCCCCTACTGAATCAAGCTAGTCCATTGTCTGCCAGCATCCCAGCCTGCTTAGTGGACCCCTCTCCTCACAGGGATGCACATGGGAACTTGGCTTGCACATGGCTGCTCTGGCCAAGCACCCAGCCGGCCCTGCTCCCAGGCTCTCACAGAGCAGAGTCAGCGCAGTAGGCAATGCCACTGGGAGGTGGGGAGGGAGGGATGGGGGGGCTTGTCTATCCCCTGCAGCCTGCTTGTGCTCTTTGAATCTGTGTTTGCTTGTAGAGGGCATGTGAGTCCCTGGGTGAATGTGCAGGAGTCCACCCCAGGACCCCCATGCCCCTATGACCCAGGGAGCAGACCACGCTGCTTCCTCCACTGCTTGTCTCCAGCTGCCAGGACTGCGCCTGGCAGAGGACTGGCAGGGGGAGGAGGGCATGCGCCTGGCAGCCAATCAGGGGTGGCCCAGCCGCTGGACTTAGCTCATCAGAGCATGAGCGCCCCCAACCTGCTGGCCTCAGCCAGTGAAGGCAGCCTGCATGTGCACTCCCTCCACCAAAGAGCAAACTTGTACTCTGTTCACCACTGCACTAACCTAGTCTGCTTAGAGAAAATTGCGTAAGGTAGTTTAAATCTGCCTTGGGCTTTTTGAATGTCTGTACATAGCTCAAGTTCCATTATCAAATGGCTGTTACCAAGGCACCTGCAGGTTGTCCCATGAAATGTTTGTCAATAACCCCCTGGTGAATACGTCCATGAAAAATATTTGTCATAATACACTCAAATTTCCCTTGAAGTAACTCACAAAATAGCAAACAGACAAATTAAAACAACAATGATTTCGGACAATGATGTGTGACCCTACAAAATCATGGCAATAATAAATCCAAGATTTTCTCTTAAAGGGCTCTTGAAATACTAAGTATGAGGACCTCTTAATTATAGTCTAAAACACACCAAAAAATGGTAATCATACAAAACCTGTAAGTCAAGATGTTCAAAGCTGGGTGACTAAAGTCAGACTTCTAAATTGTAACTGGACTAAGTTCCCAGTGTTGAACAGCCTCATTTCCCATTGACTTTAATGGTAGAAGAGAGAGGACTTTAAAAGCATGTAGTAAATATATGTATCAGTGTTTCACCATAGATGCGTAAGGCCAACCTTCAATAGCATGGGGAAGGGCATAAGCTGAGGTAGCAGCTGATTTATGGGGTCTCAACACGTAATGATTTTTTCTTACAGTTTCTGAAGCCTACATGTGTGGCTGGCTTTCCAGTGGAGACCCATGGTTTCTTAAGAAATGCTATGCAGGGCTAGGGCATAGAGACATTATTGCAAGTCCTGGGAAAGGATGTAAGCTAAGCAGTCGAGGTTTATATTACAAGAACTGTAGCTGTGGGGTTTTCTTCCATGATTTTGTGGTGTCTGTGTTACATATTACATTCCAGATGCCACCATGATCATGGTTGTGATTATGAAGGTGCTAGCAGCAGCTGCTTTTTTTGTGCCTCCCCACATCAGCACTTGGGGCAGTTGCCCTGTTTGTCCTGCCCTAGTTAGGCCATTAAATTTTTTATTGGAAGCATAGACATAAAAACAGTCTATAACTGCAGTCACAGATTAGGCCATGATATTAACTTAAGCAAAAAAGCATGCTGGTAAACAGTTTTAAAAGAACTCTGCAAAACAGGGGATTGCAATGGAACATGACAGTCACGTACTATATATCATTATCTTTTTACCAATGCCATTAATTTTTCTTCTCCTTTCCAGCATAAGAACCAAATAAGAAGGAATTGCTCTAAATAGAATCACTTGTTAGGGCTCTGCCTATGAAATTTCTGTAGTTATAAATGGGCATACGTTTATAATCAGATAATACATATAAAGAAAGTGGACCACTTATGTATGACAAGTCAAGGAAAAAAGCCATGTAAAAATAGCATTTCATTTTATTGCAGGATACTCAACTGATTTTCTCTGTTAAGGGAAAAGATCTGCACTGGAAAAGATCCTTGATCAGAGTACTTTAAAATAATGTTAAAATCATTGTTCATGGTCATCGCATATAACAGCCAACAATAGGGCAATCAGAAAATAAATACATCCTGCTCACCTAGCTGAAGAAAGGCAAATACATATACTCTTTTCTTCTAGAAGGGCAACCCTAAATACCATAGCTTCATGAGTACAGTTCACAGTCCCTGGCAGTGTGGATTTTATTCCTGAGTGGTGAAGCTAGGTTAAAAGAACACTATTAACGCTGCAAATTCAAATCAAGCTGCAGAACCTTCAGAAAATGAAGAACACACAGAGGCATCACTCAGGTATAAAATCCACATTGCCAGGGCAGCATTTAATTGCCTTAATCATGATGCTTTCTCTTGTCTTCTCTGCAATTCCTTGCCACTTCCATTATAAACCAGCTACAGTCTGTATGGGTCTAATAAACACAACCTTTATTCAGACTGCAACAACTACTGAGGGATATCTCTGCTCAGCGTGGTCAGCAAGGTGTTTGGAAGGGTCCTGCTGAAAAGACTCCAAGTCTTTGCTGAGAGAATCTACCCTGAGAGCCAGTGTGGGTTCAGAGCTAGATGCTCCACAACTGACTTGTCCTTTACACTGTATTTGTCGCAAGAAAAAAGCCATGAACAATATAAGCACCTCTCTGTGTAGCATTCATTGGCCTACAAAAGGCAGTCAACATGGTTAGCAGGAATGACATCTACAAGATCCTGACAAAAATTGGCTGTCCACAAAAGGTGCTCTCCTCTTCAATGAGTTCCATGAAGGCAACCATCCAGTATGAAAATAAAACATCATCTGAATTTAGCATTGATACTGGCATGAAGCAAGGCTGTGTTTTCGTGCTTACTGGCTTTGGCATCTTCTTCTCTATCCTTCTTAAGTAGGCTTTTGGAGACAATCAATCTGGCATACTAACTGAACTGAAGACAGACAGCAGCTTGTTCAACATCAGATGATTTCAGAGCAAAAGGCATGTCACCCAGCTCAGTGTTTGGGATCTGCTTTTTGCAGATCATACTGCATTCGCCTCTAACTCACCTGATGAATTGCAGATCATGATGAACAGGTTCTCTGATGCATGCATCAAATTTGGCATGGCAATCAGTATCAAGAAAACAGTTGTCATGTCACAGGGCACCAACATCCCACCCAAAAACTATGTTAATAATGAAGCTCTGGACAGTGTAGGCCACTTCTGCTATCTTGGCTCAAGTCTCACCAGCTCACTTAGCCTTGATAGAGAACTTGGTGCAAGAATTAGAAAAGCCTCTGTCACCTTTGGTAACTTGCCTCATGTGTCTGGAAAAACAAGCTGCTAACCCTGAACAACAAAAGTGTCTGTCAACTTCCACCTTTGCTGTCTCAGAAAAATCCTTGGGGTCACTTGGTGCCAACGGATGATCAACAATGAGATCTTTGAGAGGACTGGCCTACAGTCTTATGCAGACTACAGTGGACATTTGCAGACTTTGCTGGCTGGGACACGTGGAGCACCTTCCTCAAGATAGTCTGCTGAAGGCTGTGCTCTATAGCCAATTCAAGAACTGCCCACGATGTAGAGGAAGGCCAAAGCTCTGATACAGTGACAAGGTCAAGCAAGGTCTCAAGAAATTCAGCGTTCCTGCTGACAACTGGGAGAACCCTGCTTACAAGTGCTCAGTCTGGAGAAGCCAGGTCAAAGCTGGTACAGTCACTGTGAAGAGCAGTCAAAGCCCAGGCTTGCGCTTGCAGGTCAGCCAGGAGGTAGAGTGTGCTTCAACCTCCATCTGACGAGTGGACCTGTAGCCACTGTGGGAGGACTTGCCGCTTGTGCACTGGGCTCTTCTCCCATATTACTGCCAAGCACCACTGACTGACTGACTGACTGAGTCATATTTCCTTTCATCTGTCAAGATGTTGGACAGCCATATATTCATCCTCAGAGCAAATCTCTCTTGTGCTCTAACTGAGGCAGAAGTCCTAAGGAAAAGTTATATACGACCAGGTACATCTACATAGTATCATAATCTTTCACAGGCAGCTTGAATTCTAGAATTTCCAAACTTGGCTTTGCAATCTTAACTGTATTCTCTGCATGCTGTCTTTGTGCATATAATTATCAGTACACTAGGCCAGTGGGGGCCAACATTTTTGGCAGTTGTCCCATGAGTTAGCCTTCCACCCTGCTCATGTGCTACTATATGCCCCTCCTTTGCATGTGATTCTCTACTTTTTGCTCCCTTTCTTGTGCTCCCTATCTGATCAGTTGTTCTGCTTTCTGCTCCCTGCCTGATCTGCCACTGTGTTGCCTGTCACTTCTCTGATCAGTCATGCACCACGCACACATAGTTGGCCACCCTTGAACAAGGCCAAGGTTTTATTCTACCTGTAGGTGTCTAAGACACTAGAACACCAGGAAACAGCACCATTGGTCATTTCTTCATCTTAATTTTTCTTCAGTAAGCTCATGGCGCACACAGACGCAAGATACTCATGGAAACAAAAACTCCCTGTAATAGAATCCCACTACTTTTCCTACCAGCCAGAAGGGAACAGAGAGATTGAGACTGTTATTTAAATTTTTCTTTTTAATTACTTGGGAGGCCATTCAGATACTACAGTAAGGGGGCTGATATAAACAGAGAGACAGAAAATAATGCTGAAGTGAGCTTTTCTGAATAACAGCATGCTGGGAAGGGAATTTTTAAAGTCTGAAATCCCTTTTTGAATGGTTAGTTAAGAGCAGATACTATTTAATAGAACTTCAGATTAATTTTGTTTGTCCTATTTATTCATTTCCTTCTTATTTCACTGTGAGTTTTTTGCCTTGAAGCCTGGGAGTAGTGAAATACAACTCTCAAATGTTTAACTAAATATTAGTGTATTTTTTTATTTAAAGGCAAACAGAAGGATAAATACTAAAAACCTCATGCAACTGTGTTTGGAGATATTTAGTATCCAGGGCTGAAAGAAACTGAAGATAAACTGAAGATGGAAATCTGGACCTGAAAGTGGCACAAAACATCTGTGAGTAAGGCCAGCTCATAATGGCAATTTAAATTTGCAAGGGGAGAAACCACAGTTTGAATGTTATATAAGAAAAGCCAGTGCAAAAGAGAGAAAAAGAAATATTTACAGAATCTCTGACTAAACATACAGAAGGTTTCCTTTAGAGGACCCAGACTCTTGATGTTATAGTTAAATACAAACAAAACAAAACAAAAAAACCTTCTGATTAACTGATCATTGGAATCCTCTACTGTTTATATGCCTAAAGCAAGTGGTCAAATAATAAGTGAACTAGAGATTTGAAAGTGGAATTGGAGGACAATCTATAACTCGCATGAAAATATACTGGGACAGGGGCAGAGAGAGAGACCCTCCCCTCCCCCACAACCCCCCATAACCAAACCAAACCAAACCAAACCAACCAACTCGCCCCTCTGATTCACCTTGATATTGATCCCAAATTCCGTGGGTCTAAAACTAGACAGCAGTAATTAATGTGCAGTTTTCATCAGGCCGCTTGCATTATTGCAAGTTAAACCTGCTGGGGTTCCGACCTGGGTTCCAGATGCTACGTTTTTTAAGCTTGAGGTTCAAAGCTCTTTCGGAGACAATCAGCAGTGCCAGAGGAAGTGGTGCAGGAGCAAGGGTTAAGGGACTGAATGTGTGGCTGCCAAAGCATTCTCAGGCAGCAGAAAAGGCAATTACTGTATGTATATATAGACAGTGACAGGATGGGAAATTAATCAGGTTGATCACTATTAAAACCTATTCTAAAATTACCTAATGGGTTTTAAATAGTTTTAAAACATCACATTACTATGAAGTAGCCGAAACAGGTAAATATAATGAAAGAACTGTTGGTAGAATAATCGCTCTTCAGAGATTCTAACTGATAATTACATGAGACATCCAAATAATAAGGTTTTGCTGATTCTCTTATCTAAGGTCTACATAAGGTAATGTGACCTATGAATAGGAAGGCTGAGTTAGTAAAAATATTCTTAAACAGCGTAGAGCAACAAGCAGCCAATAATACACATTTAATTACCACATTTGTTTTTTAAATAGCCCCAGGTGCTAATTGTTTCATGCTTGGTATCATTCCAGCTTCTTTTCTTATGAGCCTAAAACATGAATTTGGTTCAAGAGTGATTCTGTAGTTGGCTTATCTAATCATATTTTATTCTTGATCTGGGATACTTACTTCTTAGTGTTGAAAACACTGCACGTATTTATAGCTGTGCAGTTTCTACTAGCTCTAATGATGGCCATGTGCCTAAGTTAAACACAGTGTAAAATTACTGTGCCTGGAAGTGGTACCCTCAAGCATGCTATGCTGTTCTCTATGGACTGCAGCCTATATTAGAGACAGTAAGGTTGTATCTAGGTGTTGCCTTGGGCAGGATAATTAGCCCTGCTGAGTTCCAGGGTCCATTAGCTTGCTTCCTATGCTAATTAGCTTCATGACTCCATGCAGCATTGCATGGACTAGTTATACTGCCCAGTTTAGAAGGCAGCCCAATGCAGCATCATTGAGGGTACTGCTGCACGTGGCCAGCTGCAGAGTGGCATGGGGGCTGTGGGTAGTGCGACGCTTGAATCACTGGCTGGAGGCATGCTCCCCTCGCTTGCTGCTGCTGTGGACAGACAGGCAAACACACACACACACACACACACACACACAGACGGGGGCATGGCTCTCCCAAATTCCTGGGGGGACATCTGTTCACGTCTAACGGCACACTGGTTGGGAAATGCTGCGCTAGTGAATATATTTGCAAGTACATTAGACAGGGTTAAAAAGGAGATTAATCCCATTGTGATTCATGGCAGAAACTAACCATAAAATGATAAAGATTAAGATGAATTTTCTTCTATTTTTGCAAAACTTTTTCTATGGGAAGATTAATTGTCATCATTGTGTTTTTGGCGCTTTCCTTAAGAAAAACAATTCTTATATTCCTATACAGTAACATTTTAAAAATGACATATTACCTTTAAAACCTCAAAATTCTGCTTGAAAATGTTATATTGACTATGTTTTAGAAAAACTAGGGTGACTATATGTCCCAGTTCAGCTGGGACAGTCACAGAATTCAGAGGCAGGTCTCAGCCACCTGGTATGAATTAAAATAAGCATCCTGGAAATGCAGGGGCGCGGGGTGTTGAAACAGGGCAGTGTGCCAGGTAGGCAGGTGGGCAGGCACCGCTGCCCGGTGCACCATGTCATCTCACCCCTGCCTCTGCCTGCAGCAGCACTACTGACTAGGGAGAGTGAGGGGATGGGGGGCAGTGTCCCAGATTTCTTTAGGGTCAGCTTAAGAATAACAATTAAGATTGCTATCATAGACAAAATATTAAAGAAAACGATATTGCTTTATTTTCAATGTGTTTACTTCATTCACTGTTGTATATTGTCAGTCCCACTGTTTTGTTAGTGGTTTGTTATCTCTGTGCTCTACAAGAGGATTTTACCTCTAACTGCTGTTTAACAATAATAGCAGTAGGAAAGATTAAGATGGAGTTAAAAAGGCAGCAGGTAAGTGTATGCAGAGAAAGAAAGCAAAATTAGATGTGGGCCTGAATATACTTGGTGCATTGTTCTTGGGCTCATCCATGTGATTTTCTAAAAGCATCACTGGGTAACAGTTATTCATTTTTAAAAGAACTTAAAAAGCCAGGACATTATAGATAAAAGAGTGCTGCTTCAGACTTTTTTTCATTTTCTGAATTAAAAAAATTAAGCTGACTATGTTCCTTTTAAAGTTAATAAGTTTCCCATCCAATTACTGACCTGTCTGCACCCTACTTAGCTAAGCCAATCTGTTGCGCTCATAAAATTCTTAGCTACAGAAACATTACTGTAGAGTCTGAAACAATTTCAGATATTCAGGTTTAGATATTTCATCAAATGAAGCTTAGCTGGTTGTACTGTAGGGCCTTGTGTAAGCACAGGGGAGGGCATTGACTAGCCAAAACTTGGCTTTGATAATTATGTTCTGTCACAGCAAACTTCTGCAGTTTTCAAGGGACATGGTATTTTATGTTCCTTCCTGTCCTAAAATGTTGTTTTAGCAACAGTATATTCATAGACAGCTCTCACACACTACCCCAGAAGCATCACACTGATAACATCGCAGATTTGGCAATTTCTGTATTTGTGAAAGGAGTTTTAAAGAAATATACATCCCCATTATAACCAAGCTGTAATATGAAATTATCTCTTTTTGCAATATAGTAAATATATGTAGAGTAGTAAGATCCTTGACCAAAGGATTCTACACAAGATGTTTACTGAGGAGTTGCCTAGTTACGTTTGCGGTATAATGTGAGCTTCTACATGTGCAGTGCTAACAGGATGGAGTAAACTAATGAACTCTACCATAGGATACTACTGCCAGACACAAGTACTATCCTAAAGCAGAGTTTACTCTGCTACAATGCATGAGTAGATGGTGACAGGGCTGGCTGGGGCACACGGGTGCTACAATATGGGGGCTGCCTGCTGGCTAGCTCTGCACTGGAGCACCCCTGTGCCCCAGCCAGCCTGTCTGCATTATGTTGAGCCAGGTTGGAGCCCTGAAGCCCCCTGCCAGCTGGGGTTGCTCTGCCCTGGCTCAATGTGCTATAGTCCTGGAAGCATGTGCAAATGGGGTGGCCGGGAGCATGAACTGCACTGGAGCTTATTCAGGCATGCTAATTGTACATGTAGATACATCCATTGAAACACAAAGTAATATTAATAAAGAATCACCAATCAGTTTCTTCAAAAGCCATGCTTCTTATTATCAAAGGCTAAATTTACAAAACACTTACATTAAGAAGCTAATGACAAGACCTCATTCACTTTTGTTTTCTACTATAAATCTGGGATGCAAAGATCTAAAAATTGTGCTTTCAGTGGCAAAAACTAAGTATTCAATAAGTCCCAGTATTAGTGGTGTTTATATTTTTGAAGTGGGTTCCTTCATGGCTATATTCTTAAGGCTCTCTGATGTTATTCTAGTTTTCTCTCAGGCAGTTTCATTTCTAAGTTAACTTTGGTTTTGGAAATGAGTATGCTGCGACTCATTAGGGAGAAACATCACAGTTTTGAAACCTTGATAAACTCCCATATAAAGGTTAAAACTATCAGATTTGGAAGAGAGGTAGGTTTCCTTTGTGAAAAGAGTTGAAAAATACACATAGATATTATACACAAACTGTAATATGAAATGATAGGACCAAAATTAATCTTGAATGCTTTCCTTTGACTCACACTAAGATTTTTTTAGGGTTCATTTAACTAAACAGCTGACCTACAATATAAAATTCAGCTCAATTTATTATGTTACATTGCTCTATGGGACTTGACTGAAAAATTCAGAGACAACTGATAAAATTATTAAGTGTAGCCCAGGTACACCCAGGGGGTGTGCCCTGTCTTCCGATGACAGTGGTGGTGGTCAGGCAGGGTGCTAAGGAAGGGGTCAGCTACTAAGTGACTTCCTCCCCTCTTTATAGAGCTAGGCCAAAACCAAGTACTTAACTATGTACAATTTATTACAAGAATAAATACATACACTTAATATAAAACATAGAATATTTCCAAGGCTTAACATATAATACTATATTTAATAGTCCACAATTCACATATAATACCAAGTATGAACCGAATAACTTACAACCTATACAACACAATTAACACATAGGGATATTCACTTATATAACCCCAGTAAGTTAACAATAATATTTCTTTAAACCTTCACAAATAACAATACCAATATATACATTAAGGCATTAAAACACATAAACCATATAACCCCCCTTAAAGAATATCCCTAGGTACCTAGCCCTTAACACAATGACAACCTCAAAATAGGGAGTGCACTCAGCACCTCCCTGAGGGGTTTCCCTAAAGCCCCTCCTCTTTAGGGCCCTGGGACATGGACACACCCCTCCCGCAATGGTGGGTGGAGGTAGCAGACCCTCTTCACCTGTGTCAGCCTCCCCTGTGGGGCCTGCTTCCCCAGTAACTCATGCTTCCTCTCTGGAGAAGTCAAGGCTCGTCCCCTGGTGGCCGGTCCTGCAAGAGTCTTTCCCCAGTGGCGCCTTCAGCTCTCCTTGGCAGCCTGGCACTCCATACCCAGAGCTCTCTCTCTCTCATGACAGCCAAGCCCTTGTAGGCTCTGGCTCCCTGGTCTGACACGGGGGGGGGGGGGGGGGGGGTTCCCCCTTTCCTGGGCCCTGCTCTGGGCACTGGGGCTCTCTTAGTTTAAGGTGAAGCTGCACTGTGGGACTCTGGTCACTCGGCCTAGGGCTAACTTGAGCAGCTGAGAGCTGCTTCCAAGGTGGTTTCACCATGCACCAACCTGTGCTCTCCCAGAGCCATGCGCTCTCTGTGCGCTGACCTGCACACCACGTGGAGTCCAAGCAGCCTCGAGCTCCTCCCAGGGCCAGCTCCCCATGCACCGATCCGTGCACCACTGAAGCTCAGGTGGGGTCCTGAGGACGGCTGTCTCTGGAGCTCCTCCATCCCTCATTGTCTATCTCGAGCCTGCTAAGCATGCTCCCCTTTTATACTCCTCGGGGGCTCCATCCCCGAAGTTCTCTGGACCTGATTCAGGGCCAGCTGCTGCTTGCCCCCTCCCTTCAGAAAAGGCTGTGGTATTGCTTCCCTTTGCTGTCTCCAGATTGGTAGATGAGCTTCACCAATCAAACAGCAGACCCTTGAGGCTGGGACTCTACCCAAGCCTTGAAAAATGTAAGCCAGCTACATAAGTAAAGAAATATATTTTAATATCATGTTTGTATACAAACCCATTTATGCATGCAGGTTCATGTGTGCACACACTCATGCATGAACGCACTCACACACACATACACACAGGTCAGACTATATATTTAGACCTGCTAAATAAAAATAACGATTATTTTGGCAACACAATCAGTTCATTTTCATATTGCTATTGTGGATTATATAGGCTGAACTTGTTATTTCTTATCTATCAAGGATAATTCTTGCTTCCTGTTCAAAAAAGCTGAATGTCATAACCAAAGAAGGACTTTCCTAGTACACTAGCTATTATGCAATTTCTTTCAGAAATAGGATTTTTTTGTATTTTGCCTGCAAGTTCAAAGACCAAGGTGAAATTTCCCTCTAAAAATTGTATGTGATTAAATTGGATCCTGGCAGAGACACAAGCTCAGCACTAAGAATTCAATTAATTAAAAAGAAAAATCAGTTACGTAGGTCTTCTGCACTTATGCTGTTACAGTCACTCAACATACAGGGTGAATACTAAAGGACAAATCTCAGCTGGTACATATGGTTATAGCTGTACTGGCTTTAATTGAACTATGACATTTTACAGTCCCTAAGGGTATAACCCCAAATGCTTAATATAAATGCTCCCCATCCATATGATGTAATTTAGAAGCAAGACTGGGTGACAGTACTGTAACTCCACCTCATGGAATTCTGCTGTGAAAAGCCCAACATTTCAGCAGAAAATTGCAAATCCATATTCCAAATTTATGGTCCACTTTGTTTTCTAAGTAACATATTTCTATTGCTGCTTGAATGAAATAAAGGCCACATTTAGGCCACATACACTAAAAAAATAATAACAAACCACACTATTAAGGATAATTCCAGAAATGAGATGAAAGAGATACAAGAGAGAAAAAGTAAAGATTCAGAGCTTTGCTTTTCCAGCACCACATATATGGCATATAGCAATATATACAGAACACATTTAAGACAGCTTTCTGGCTAGGGACAGACATTACACGCAAACCAATTTAAGTGATCAGAAACTGGTTTAAACCTGTAACAGAACAGATGTACACTGAACATAAACCAGTTTGAAAGTGGCTGAAACTGGTTTGAGATAAACCTGGTTGAATGTAGCATCAGACTTAACTGATTTGGGTCAAACTGGTTTATGCAATGTCTGTCCCAGACCCCTTGCTGGTTTAAGTTAAATCAGAGTCCCCTAGCATCCTGGCATGCTCTCTCGGCTTGATGGAGCATTCTGCTCCACAGCAGAGCTAGTTTCTCCTCTCTGCTCCCTGGCTGGAGCCCGGCAGAGAATGCAGGCATCTGCCTGGCTTTCCCCTGCTCCCCCACTCCTCTTTCCATTCCCTGCTAACCAGGAATTATTCCCCTGTCTCCTCTGCCTTACACAGACACCTCTCAGCGTTAGCTAGAAGACCACATGCTGGCTACCATCTGTGCTGTGGCAGATGTAACAAAGGCAGAATGAGTAGGTAGCTGGTAATGTCCCTCTGTTGTTTTCTTAATGGGGTGATAAACACTGTGTTATCAATTCCCTGCTGGGCTGGTCAGGTGGGGGGAGGGAAACCCCTCCCTCATTAGAGTTTCCTGCCAGGACCTGGCCACACCCCCCTCAGCTCAGAAGAGTACAAGGGAAGGGAGGCCTACTCTGGTGCCCCCTGGATTCTAGCCTGAGCCAATGGAGGCATGTGCTTACATTTCTAGGATGTCTGTACAGTTATAAACTGATTCAGTTGACAGCAGGGCTAGGGACAGACATTCAAAAAGCCTGAATTGATTCAATCTTTGCAGGTTAGTCTAACCTAGCAAGGCTGAACTGGCTTGAAACTGGACAGACATTCTCTCTGGACTGAGGAAATTCAGGCACATGTCTGTAGTGGCTCAAGCTAGAAGCCAGTGGGCACTAGAGCAGCCCTCCCTTTCCTTCTGTAGGGAGCTGAGCTGAGTGGGGCATGGCCAGGCCCTGGCAGGACTCTCTTATTAGGAAGGTCTGCCTGTATGATGCCAGGCTTTTCCCTGCTGGCTGCTTAAGGGGTGGTTGTGTTGGCAGCCCCCAGTCCTGGGTTAGCACTTTGAGGCAACGGGAGAGGGGGGTGCTGTGCATGCATCTGTTGATGATACAGAGCTTTTCAATCTCCCTCCCTGCTTTGTCATACTGTCTGCAGCAAACTGACAGGCAAGCAAGCCAGCTGGGGGTTGATAGTAATAACAGTCTTTATCAGCCAATTAGCAAAACAATGGTCTCTCTCCATTACTTCAAACTTCTTAAACAGTTTACCTGCTGACCTGTAGATTAGCTCCAAACAGCTGTAAGCAGTCATTGTTTTGTCTGCTTATCCCAGTGAAATTGGAGAGAAACATGCACATAGACACCTCTCAGCATTAGCTAGCATACTACATGCCTAAGGTCCATGGGGCTGGGGTCTGTGCTGTGGGAGATTCGAGGGAGGGGTGATTTCCTGCTTGGGCAGTGAGGGGAGGGGGAAGCCAGGAAGACCTTGCTGTGTCTGCAGTCTCTGCTGGAGCCTTACACAGCATTAACTAGCATACCACATACTGGTATGCTGTGGCAGAGAGGAGGATGGGATCCCTGCTTAAGCAGCGAGTGGTGAGGGGGGGCACGGGGAAGCCAGCAGACCCTGCTGTGCCTACAAGATGGCTGGAGGTCTGGCCAGGGAGCAGAGGGGAGGGGCCAGCTCTGCCCAGAGAGCATGCCAGGATGCGGGGGGGCTCTGATTTAACTTAAACCAGCAAGGGGTCTGGGACAGACATTGCATAAACCAGTTTGACCCAAATCAGTTAAGTCTGTTACTACATTCAACCAGATTTATCTCAGCCTGGTTTCAGCCATTTTCAAACTGGTTTATGTGCACTGAACATCTGTTCTGTTACAGGTTTAAACCAGTTTCTGATCACTTAAACTGCTTTATGTGTAATTTCTGAACCTAGCCCAGCTGAGGATATGTACCCTGAGCATATGTACATAGAAAACTCGCTGGACCTAGCAGTAGCATCCTCAAGAACTTTTGTTGCTCTGGGTACAGGCACAGGGTAGTCACATGAGAATGAGCTGGAGAGCAAGCTAACAGGCCTGTCATACAGCAGTGTCTGGATATGGATACAGGCAGGCTTTTTCTGGTTTTGGAGTCAGCTGTGTAGTGTGCTTGAAGGCACAGCCTGCAAATATTGTAACTTTATCATATTGACCCGACCTCTATCTGATGATACCAGCCTTTGAAATCCTGGTAACAATACGCTCATAAATGCCGAAAGTGAATACACATGCTAGAAAATAATAGAAATTGTTTCCATAACGGTCCACGGATATCAGATAGCCAGAACACTGCAGCTAGAGATACTTTATTTTGAAATGGGCTGAGTTCAACTGCAAACTCATGCAACCATATGGAATTCCTGCATTACACCAGCTGAAATGTCAAATTCAGGGCTACCAGTAAAATTTTATAAATATACCAAATTTCAGTGCAACAAGCTGCAAAGTAGTGCATCTCTTGATCAGAGCAAGCAAGGCTGCTCTGGTCAACACGACCTGACTGCAGAGACAGGATTGGGGAATCACATAATGAATCAGTGACTGCCTTTGGACAGCAATGCCCTTTTGTACTTCTCTCCTTTTAATGAATATACACTGAGCTCCATCCTTGAAGCTCTTGATCATACAAGTAGTTGTATTAGCTTCAGTGGGACTACTCGCATGAGCAAGGATTAATTGTGCATGTAATGGGTTGCAGGATTGGACCAAGTTTGCTTTGAAAGCACCTCTCCGTGCTGACTCAATGTGCTTTTTAATTAAAGTGAACCTTGAGGTCACTATCTTCATTTAAGGCGAGAAACTTAATGAGTGGATTGCTGAGTGGTTCAGAAATAATTGGGGCCACTTAAAAACCCAGGAGTACATACAGAAGCTACCAGTCCTGCTTCTACATGCCTTGGATACTAATATTTTCCTGCAAGTGCAGAAATTTATTTGTAAGGTGATATATTTAACAGTGAAGGAAAAGGAACGCTATTTGAGATTTTATGGAGATTTGGGATATTTCAAGGTCCAAAGGGAAGCAGTGTAGTCTTTTTTTTCCCTTACAAAGTTAATAGAAGTGTTGCTGACTGCAGGCTGTCAATACACATCCACCCTCCACATCACCACTTTTCTTGCTATTTTATCTGTGGGAAAGGATAACTGGTCAATTCTATTAAAGAAGAAATCCTGGTTTCACTGAAGTCAAAGGCAAAGCTCCTGTTGACTTCAGCAGGACAGCTATTTTAGTTTCAATTGTTGATGGACATTTCTTTTAAACCCACACCCTAAAATATCACAGTACTTTCTGCTTGCAGAAATAAGGCCTGATTCTTTAAAAAGTGGAGCACCCACAAGCTCAGTGGACTTCAGTAGCAGCTGTGGATGCTCAGCATCTGTCAATATCAGATTTTGGTTTTTCTGTCCTGATTTATATACTGTAGTATAGAAATGGGATTTTTTGGGGTATAAATCAGCACTACTGCCATTGTTACTTGAAGCAACCACACTGTTCTGCTATTTATGAGTTCTACAGCATGCCAGACTATCTACATGAGATTACATATACAAAGTGAAAGCTTTATTTGCGGTTGCCAGAGTATACACTCAAGAGAACATATTACAGCAGTGGTCTCCAACCTTTCAAAGTAGGAGATCACCTTTGGCATTTAAAAGCAACCCAAGATCTACCGTATGCTGCCATTGCCGCCACCCACCCGTCCCCATCCAGTAGGTAAGTCTGTGGGCAGGGAAGGGGCCTCAGTCTAGCCCCTGCCCCTTCCCTCTCCCACAGACTGACTTGCTGGCTGCGGCAAGCACTTGCATGCACATGGGCACTCAGCCCCCCACCCCAGCTTTGGATCAACTCCAAGAGGCTCCAAGATCTACTGGTGGATCGAGAGCCACTGGTTGGTGACTACTGCATTACAGGTTCCATAAGAAGACGACTTGGCCCTGTGCTGTTTTAGCTCCTTCTAAGTGTTGGACTTAAACACCTCATCTAGGTAATCATCATCCCATAAACCAAACTTACCCAAAGTTGACACGCCCTGCACTTAGCAGCATGAAACGCAACATTTTGAAAAACAGGAAGGATATATATATGACACATGGGCAATTGCATTATTAAAAATCATTTGCAGATTTATATCCTGGAACATTTAACTTGCTTCTATTCTTTTCATGAAAAGTCATCTAAAACATTATCTTGTGGGAAACTCCAAATCTACAGTATGAGTCTGAAACTAATCCTCTACACTCCTACTGATGACATCTGAGGAAAAAAGGCTAAAAAAATGGTATTAAATGCTGCAAGCCATCAAAGAGTTCCTGTAAAATTCCACAGGCTACACTACAAACATTAGCTGACATTTAATTTCAAAAGTGACCAAACTTGTAGAACCTTTTTAAGTTGTCTGAACTAATATATCATTCCAGTCACTTTGAATCTTAACAGCAAAACTGTCACCTCTGTGGGTAATCTGTACTCCTGCAGCAATGTTAAGCAGGTTGCTATGCTGTCACAGTAGTGCCTATTTAGTTCAGGTTCTGAGCTGATTTCCATTATGAGCCTAAATATATTTTCTGCACTATATATAACTTTATACAAAAGTTCTTCACTGCCTTGGATTTCTCATGTTTAGTCCTACCATGCTCACTCACTGTCATTCTCATATGTACATCTCTTAATTTACAGTTGCAATGTTGTTCTACATGTCACCAGAATTTAAATTGGTCTGAAAAATTTGGGGGGTGAGAGGTTATCAACACCCATATGTCTGCATGTCCTGGCAGTTAATTCTGTATTCAAGTCCCAAGCCAGTCTTGTTCCAATGGTCCTCCCTTCCAGTCCTGCCCTCATATCTGTCTTGCTCCCAGCCTCACGTGTGCTCTTCCTGAATCTTTTGGGATTCTTTATTTTGGGTAGAAACAGACATCACTGAACTGAAGCAGATCAGCTGTAGTGGGACATGTCTCACCTCAGTTGATCTGCTTTACTGAGACACACACATGTAGCCCCTTGTCCCACATCAGGTCCCCTGCCCAATGTGGAACAAGGGGTGATGTGTTCCCTGTTCACATGGAGCAATATGGAGGGCACCCTGAACAGTATGGATGCTTCACACAGAAGCATGGGTCAACACTAGTCCCCCAGAGACCTGGGGTCATACAGATCCTGGCATGGAGGCATGGGGCATCTGGGATTCCCCAGAACCCCTGGGAGCTTTCCCTGCTTGCAGAGATGCCTTGGCCTATTTGTGCTGCCACAAGAATTGTTAAGGCAGCACAAATGCAATGTCAGGCAATGTCTGTTGCTGTCCCTCCTCTCTGATGAGGCAGTGATGAACAGGGGTAAAGGGCTGCTGTGAAGTCTCCTCCTCCTCCTTACCAGACCAGGTGCAGCAGGGACGGGGAGAAACAAGTGAGGGACCGAGGAGCCCCGTTGTTCACAGGTGTGTGCTGCAAGCAGGAAGAGGGAAGGTGCATAAGACAGTAGGGCTGTCAGATGATTGATTCTATATGCTCCCTCAGCTTCCCCTCCAGTGAGAACAGGGGTGGAAAGGAAAGCTTTGCCTGCTTCCTGACCGTTATCTCACAGCATGCAGCAATTGAGGCAGGCAGTCAAATAGAGAGGGCTGCTCCTTGTGTGGTAGTCAAAATGTACCCTCTCAAGAGCCTGGTTTGCTTTTCAGAAATGTAATTTCCTGAGTCTGTAATCTGGTACATTTTAGGCACTGCCTGTAAGTCCATGGATCAAACTCACCCCCTCATGTTAGCCTCTACATTCAGACCATATGCTGGATACTTACTCATTCTAGTAGCCTCCTATGGTCAAGAAGTCAAAATGTCTTTCTTTATATACAGTCTGGAAACAATGGTGTCTGCCACTGTCTATAACTCCATTAATCAGAGTCCCACATATCCTAGTAAGCCTTGGTGCAGAAATAGGAATGTGTCATATTGCAGAGACTGGGAAGAAGGGTCACAAGGTCAAACTATTAATTTGAACTGATTGCAGAAGAGATTCTCAATGGCTCTAACAGTTGAAGTACTCCAACCTATCAGAGTGATTTTTAATACAGCGGACATATAGACTGAGGGCAGAGCAAATGCTCACTTAGATTTCATATTTGAATGGAGTAATACTTTTAACATGGAACCATTGCTATAGGTCTATAACATGTAAGGGATTTCATGGTCACATAGTAAATGAAAACAAGGAAGTAGGTTTTATGCTAGGAGTACACTGCGTATGAAAAGCTGAGATACATGAGTATGAATCTGACCCCCTCCTACATGTTATATTACCACACATTATCTATCAGTTAAGAAACTGGGAAGAATATGTACCCCAATACATATTTACAACCACCAGATATTTGGCCTAATTTAAGGTAAAACCATATTATAACTTGAAGAACTGATTAGAAATGTAAGTTTGCTACAGTCAAAAACAAATGAGCCAATTATTATAATTACTTCCTGACAGTGTACTGAATGACTAAGAAGCAGATTGGGAAGGAATTATCTGACAGAACTAAACAGTAGCTTTGTTCAGTTAAACAATGTACATGTCCAAAATATGGACTTTTACATTAGGGGATAAAGCTAGTGAATTTATACTAAGGACAATATAAATAGATAGATTTAATAGATTTGATTATCCTAGAGGGCAATATATTCTGAAAGAATATACTGCTAATCTTTAAAACAACAAATACAGAAATATAAGGAAGTTTCAGAGCTCCTATAATTGTGAATGGCAATAGCCTTGCTGCATACAAATATTATTTTCTTTTCCAGAGAGAAAGTGATACTTCTCTTAGCTTTTTAACCCTTGACACGCTGTGTGATCATGGGAAGACTGTGCCACAGCTTTAAAATACTGCAGATATGGATGAAAAGCTCTGTGGAAGAGCTAATTTTTGCCTTCAGCTGGATCTTGGATCCTGGCAGTTACCTTAAATCTCTTCTCACCTCTTAGACGTTTTTGTGACCCAAACATTTTATCCTTGCTTGTAATGTCACTTTCTTTTATGTATCCTAGCAATCTATCTATCGTGATTCTTTGTTCCCCTCTCTCTGAGGCTATGGGCAGAAGTTATGCATAAACCCATTAAGTTATCAGAAACTGGTTTAAACCTGTAACAGAACAGATGTTCAGTGTGCATAAAACAGTGTTAAAATAGCCCAGACTGGTTTAAGATAAACCTGGTTGAAGGTAGTATCAGACTTAACCTTATTAAAGCCAAACCCGTTTATGGAACTTCTGTCCCAGACCCCTTCCTAGTTTAAATTAAATCAGAGTCCCCCAGCATCCCGGCAGGCTCTGCAGCCCTGGGCTGGGCTGTGCTCTCTGCTCCAGATAGCAGGGCTGGCGCCACCCCTCTGCTTTCTTGCTGGAGCAGGGGTGGAGGCGTGGCCAGACACCGGTCCAGCATGCCCCCCTGAGGTGAAGGAGATGAGAGGAGGCCTATTCCTCTCTCTCTCCCCCTGCCTCCCTCTCCTACCGGGGGATCGCAACTGCGGTCTGCCAGTCCCAGCCACTGCCTCTGCTGCTCACCCCCACACAGGCTGAGTGCCCCCTGACAGGGGCTGCTGTGCCTTGGCCAGGCAGATCCTGGCTGGAGTTCCCCAGAGCAGAGGGGATGGAGGGGGGAATAAACCCCCTCCCTGCCCCCTTCGTCTCAGGGGGCCATGCCAGGCCAGTGTCTGGCCACACCTGTCAGGGATCATGACGGGGCAGCAGCCCCATGGTATCCCCTGGACCACAAGCCTCTTCCCAGTGTAGGGGCTGAGAAGAGGCTGTGCTGCAGGAGGGAGCAGAGAGTGGCAGCAGGATTTGGAGGGATGGCTATGGGGACCATAGCCCCAAAACCTCCTCTCCTGCCACGGGGTGGGAGTGGGGGTGGGGCTCTGTGCAACGCTGCCTCAGTGGCTCTGTGACAACCCAGCACAGCCAGCCTGGGTGTGGGGACCTGGGAGCAATCCAGGCACACAGCTCCTGCAGCCCCAGCCCAAGCCACAGCTGGCTGGGAAGGCCTCTGCCCCCTGTTGCTTGTCCTAGCCCTGCCATCCATCCACCTTGCCTGACGCTGGGGCTGGGGGTGAGCTGGCCCAGCCCATAGGTGCTGCTGAGGGTGGGCATGGAGGGGCCAGGTCCTTCCCAGCTGGCTGCAGCTCAGGATGGGGACACAGGAGCGGTGCACCTGGCTCCCTGCACCCAGGCTGGGCTGGGCTGGGCTGTCATGAACCGGCTGAGACAGTACCATGCAGAGCCTCCCTCCCACCTTGTGGTAGAGGGGGACGGGGAGAGCCCTACCCACTGCAGTGGCTCCCTGACAGCCTGGCCCACCTGGGCGTGGGAAGCTGGGAGCAAACCAGGCTGAGCCGAGCCACCAGGCCAAGGCCCTTCCCAGCTAGATGTGGGGCTTGACCTGGGTTGCTTCCAGCTCCCCATGGCTGTCAGGGAGCCACTGTGGTGGGCAGGGCTCTCTCCCTCCTCCCCTGCTGTGGGCTGGAGGGGGGCCTCTGTGCATTGCTGCCTTGGGGCCAGGGATGGAGTGGCACAGCACTGGGCCCCACTTTTGGGCCGGGGGTGTGTGTGTGTGGAACTGAGTTCCCAGCTCCCCATGTCCAGTCTGGGCTAGGCTGTTAGGGAGCTGCTGCGATGGACAGGGCTCTTTCCCTCCTTGTTCCCCACCATCGGGTGGGGGTGAGTTTGGCTATGCCCCTGCTCTCGCTGCTCAGTGCCAGCTGAGGACTGGCCACACTCTACCCCCTTCAAAAAGTCTGGCAAGGGCTGCTTCCCTCCTTCCCCTCTGGGCACACCTGAGTTAGTGTGGGGGCTTCTACAGGTTAGGGTGGGGGTTTAAACCCATACCCAATTATACTCAGGCTTGCCCGGTCCTGGCCATTGCCCCCTCCCCCTAGCTCATCATCCCTTGGCCACTGCATAAGGGAAGGGAGGACTCATTTTATGGGCCCCCTCCCCTGGCTTTTGGCCTGGGCCACTACAGGCATGTGCCTGCATTTCTGGAATTAGAAGTGGATGCCTATTCACTTGTAAACTGGTTCAATTTATGTAGGTTAGACTAACCAGCAAAGACTGAACCAATTCAGGCTCGGCTCTTTGAATGTCAGTACGTAGCCTGAGAGAGTGCTGTAAACCTCCTGGTGGGAGCAGAAGGAATGGGGAGGAATGGTGGTCTGGACAGGAGATATTCACTGATGCTTGAATAAACTCTGAGTGAGCAGAGGAGGATCAAGTGTATTACTTCTATGCTAGAAAGGTGGGATTGGGGCCACAAGAGTCTGGGTGGAAGACAAACCCCCAATTCTCTCTACCATAAAGAATGACAAACTTTAAGTAAATTTTACTTGTGGGAAGTGGTCACTGCCACATTCTGTCTCTAGAATGACAAATCTAAAAGAAGGATAATTCATTGTCTTTGATACAAGCCAAAACAAACCTCATATTTTTCTGAAACGATGCACTTTCCTGTTACAATCGAAGAGCTCTGTGAACAGTAATTAATTCATTAATTAATTCATGTTTCCAAAAAATGGGGAACAAGAAGGATAACAGAGTAATACCTGGTGGATTAAAAAAGAGATGCATGTATGGATGTCTTCAGGCAGGAAGGGGCAGCTGGTTGATTAGCTTATTTAGAGAGTGCAAGAGAGTGCTACTTAAGTACCCAGAAGTCAAAGGTCCTTGTGTGCCTCTCTTTACACAAGACAGCTGAAATATCAAAACAAATAGGAGGATAGGGTAACCACTTCTGAAAGTTTTCCACCCTTCTAGTCAGCCTTCACACCACAATTCATAAGAGCTTAGACAAGCAGCTGCCATGAGCTAAGAGTTCATGTATTATTTCAGTACCAGTGGAGTTCTTGTTAATGCTTCTAGTGAGGTTTGCTAAATACTGAGATGAAAATAACCCTTCATGTAGTTCTTTGGACACTCTTCTTTAAGATATGTCAGGGGCTTTTCAAAGGATACTTTTTTTTCAAAAGATTAAAGCTACTCAATAGATGTGAGCATTTTGGCTTGCCAGAGTTGGAGCCCAACTGAGAAATTTGTTAATGTGCTGGAGGGGCTCCCAAGAGCATCTTATTAAAATTCTCCCACCTAACTGAAGGGAAAATTGAGATGGCTTCTCTGCCTCAGATGGGAGTCATCAGCTCTCAGGATTCTGCATCCTTATCTCTGTAGCACAGAAAAAATTATTTGAAAAAAGTATGTCTTTTCAAATGGACCTGAACATTGCAGATTTTAACTAATCTATCCTGGCAACATGCCCATTCCCTGGCCCAGTTCCTTACCCACTCCTTTCTTCCTTCTTATTACATTGTACCATCTTATTATTATTAATCCTTCTTATTACATGCCTTCTGCAATATGCATACACCATGGCTCTACTATTCTGGTTAGTCCTTGGCATCCTCCCAAGCCCTGCCCCTATTCAAAGAGCAGGTAGCATGCTCTTCTCCCCAGTCCCTGCTTTTTCCAGTGTATTGCCCCCTCTTCTCTATGCCTCCTCAAAGACTTTTGACCTCAGATATAAGTTTTCCTATACAGCCCCTAATTACATACTGCTACTTGGGTGAGTAGTTCCAAAGTCAATGAGACTATGGATGTAAGAATGGACAACTTGAATGATTTAATTCTGAAGGCAGAGTTCCTAATACTGCCCAGCAATTTGTCTTCATCTTATGGTTCTGAAAGTTGCATCAATTATAAAGGAAGATAATGAAGTATCAATGTTCACCTTGTAAATGCCTATTTAAATATCTTGCTTTTGCTTTATTCTTCTGCAAAGCACACTCTCACATAGAATATTTCATTCATACCTTTTATGTGGCCACCTCTCTCAAATCATGAAAGAAAAAGGAAGCAATTGGTATATGAAGAGACAACACTAGTAAAGGTACATCACCATTATGACAAACAGCATTAATGGTTTGAAAAATATTACATCAGGCCCAGAGAGACATTAGATACATTTTACATGAGAAACTACATCTCAACTGATAGAATGTCATTTAGTTTTTCCTTTGAATCCCCAAATGGCATTCAGAGGTTTGAAGAATTTAATATTATCTGTCAAGGAAATGGCAGCTGTGAAAGTTTTGTTAAATGGTATGTAAAGAAAAAAAACACTTCTTCCTTAACTGTAACTTCAATCATCAATTACTTCAGCTCCTAAGATCTTTCTCTTTAAATCCATTGCAACATTTAGCAGTTGTTCTTCAATACAAGTGTTCTTTGTTGTATAGATAATAAATTAAACAAGAAAATGACTACACTTAATAGAAAATATCCAAAGTATTCAAAGCTATGTTTGCTTTTAAACAATGTGGACAAGTATGAAATGCATCAATAAGGGTTTGAAGCTTACTTTACATTTAGGATCAAACTCTGCTTTACTTACTGCAGTAAAACTCTCGCTGAAGAGATTCAGCTTCAGAGATTTGACCTTGAAGAAAAAAAGCTGGGGAAGAGGCAGTAGTAGGACAGCATTTTTTCTTTATTTCTTTGATCAGTGTTGGACTCCAATCAGTGACCAGTGTCTGACTCTCATAACATCTGGTGAGGTCAGGGGTGAAGTAGTACTGATCCCATCAGGCTCCCTGAATTTGGATGGTCTGTGTGTGTGCTGTCAGGATACTGTCAGTGACGCTACACTATTACTGCTCCTAATAACCTTGTTCATTATAATAAGGAGACCACAGGCTCTGGTTTGTAGTAAAAAAAAATACTTTGGGGGGTTTATTGTTTACAAAGAGCCAAACACTAAAACTAGCATGACGTCCGGCATGATGCCAGTAAAGTCTATTGTCAAGGCAAGGCACCAGCATAAATTATGGCCCCTATCACAGTGTAAAGTATTTAGGGTTTCCAGGCCCCCTTACATACTTTGGTATTACAACTTACGGTTACAACATAGACTGCCTAGCCCCACCAATCACTAAATGTATTTAAATGACATCATCTACATCTGATTTTCACCAGGCATCGTGATTCCCTCACCAGATAGGGAGATCTATTCACCAGGACACTCTGAGATCTGTTTTCATGTCTTGCAGCTGTCTTATCCCTTTTTTTTCCATCCATTGGCCTTGTGAAGGGCCTAGAAGTAGATACCTATAACTTTTTCAGCATTTCTGCTTATGTCATGTATGGCATGCTATCCAGTCATCAAGGCTGATAGAACAAGCTGCTATTGAGTCCTATGCTGGTTCATGCCACTGCAGACCTTTGTATAATTTTGTATGCACTGATCAATAGCTGCACCAATCCATGCTCCAGTGAGGTTTACAGCTGTTATTAAAGTGCTAAGTAATAGCACCTATGGTTTAAGTTGCCTGACATTTTATTACATTTTCAATTTCTTAAAGCTTTGCAAATCTTAAACTTCTGAGGCTGACATTTCCTTGTTGGAGATCTTCCTCAGACTGAACAAAACAAAGGGTTTTGGAGGAAAGTAGTATCGGATTATGTAGTTGAAAACTGTGTCAAGATACATAAATGCAGGGGGCTAAATTAAAAGTGCCTGTGCAACCTAAAATCTGGTGTTGCCTTCCTTTGGACCACCTAGTGTTCCTTTAACCCAGTTATTTTGGATGCAATTTCAAATATATGATAAATTCCTGAACATGAGCTTTAAAACACTTATTCTCTATGTGATTGTATTGTGGAGTCCAAAGCTAATGACATTCCAGTGTTCTGCAAATGCAGTGTCAAGACTTTTCTGTAAGATTAAGTATGATGAATGGGATGCAGCCTAGAGGACAAAATCTGGCCATGGAAATTATAGCTTAGGCTTGCTC
This sequence comes from Crocodylus siamensis, assembly GCF_052110815.1. Classification (NCBI taxonomy): domain Eukaryota; kingdom Metazoa; phylum Chordata; order Crocodylia; family Crocodylidae; genus Crocodylus; species Crocodylus siamensis. The sequence continues at coordinate 21,656,326 of NC_143398.1, read as the reverse complement.
TTATCCTTTAATATGGAATAAGTGGGGAGAGAGGCCACCCATGGAAGTTATGGAACTCTGTATGCTGAGATCCAATTCATGCAACCTTTTCTTCATTTGAGAAACCTGCTTAGGAATTCTCTGATCATATATCTTCAAATGCTTGACGGATGAATATAAAGAGGATGGGCATATCCTTTATGCTGTGGCTATAGCGAACAGGACTAGGAGCAACGCAAAGGATATTTAGGTGGGAGACCTTTCTGACTACGTGGGTGGTTAAGCACTGGAACAGGCTACCTAGAGAGGTGAAATTTTCATCTCTGGAAATTTTCAAAATCAGGTTAGACAGACACTTCGCTGGGATGGTTTAGTCAGGGCTGCTCCTTCCTTGAGCAGAGGGCTGGACTAGATGACCTCATGTGGTCGCTTAGAGTTCTACTTTCCTATGATCCTACATTTGGTTAAAAAAACTCTGATTTGGCAAAACTGAAACAATGCATATATTAGTTTCAATTACTTTTTGCTATTGTTTAGGATGGGCCACATTTCCTTGCTAACAGTGAACATGGTTGCAACTTCCTACATTTTACATTAATTAGGTTTGGTTCTTCTCTGTTGTCAAGTTACCACAGGGTCAAGAAATGGAACAATGTTTTGTACCCTCTCACGTAAGAGGATAAGGCCAACCACTGCAGACCTAGTTCAGTGCAAGAGACAGGTGGAGTGGCAGAATGGATGAGATGTCTTGCTATAAATGCATATGCGTGAGTTTTCTTTTGAACGTAAACTAATGAGCTTCTCCAGTTGACCCAGTTAAATCAGGGTACTTGGCTATTTAGGCTGGGGAGTTAAAAGTTGGCCAGGTACAATGTTAGCCACACCATTTCTTGTATGATATTGGCTGTAGAGGATGGTATGCCTTGATCAAGCCTACCATGGACGTTTTTTCCCCCCTCACATTTCCCCTCCAGATTAAGCTCAACTGTAATTTTTCACATTTACTTCTCATAGGTTTAGGTACAGAAAGAGAAAAGAATAGGCATGAGCAGAACACTAACGGAGTTTCTGCAATGTTGTCCTCTCACAACCCACATATATCAAAGTTTGTCCGAGCTAGTGTTGAACATTTTTGTGATTTTGGATGAACACTTGCAGTAATTCTGAGGGTGCTATGGAGGAGGATAAACCCAGCAGTCCACAAGAGTGGGCCAAACAACACAGTGCAGCAGAACACTATGACACCTGGCTACGCAAAATGAATCCTGTATCCGCAAAGGAAATTGAAGTAGCCACGTCAGTGGTCCTTTGGATATCAAGCCAGAAACATCATCCCTAGTCTTGGGAAAAATTCAGTGGGAAATTTACAGGGCAGGCTTAGATCTTTCTTGATAGAGGGGAACTCCAGCCAAACGGAAACACCAAAGCTAAGCTGGGATTTTGGTTCAGTGCTGCCTGAGGAGAAGTGTGCCACCTACTGAATCACCAATACTACTTCCTGTTTCACCAAGCATGGAGCTCTCCCATTTGACCTTATTTAAGTTGCAAGTACTTACATCAGTACGTGATATAGCACAGATCCAAGAGATTACATGCAAACCCAGGCAGAACTGCAACAACTGATTATATGCTATAATGCAACATGCGTTATTTTTCTTTGTTGTGTTATGAAAGTGCATAAGCAAGTTGCTAAAATCATGGAAGTTCAATTTTGTTGTTTTTGTTTCAGTTTGAAATGTTTATTGCTCCTGGGCTGGGTAGTTTGCCTATATGGATTTAAGATTTTCATGAGAAAAAGTCTCTGTTCTTCTGTTGCATGGGATTTATTGGATTTACTAATAATTTAGAAAGTTTGGTAAACATAACTCAGCGTAACTTGTAATATTTATTTGCTCTCTCATCTGTGGATATAATCCCCTAAATAACAAGCTCAGACAACATATTATAATTATCCTTTGTGTTGTGTATTAATATTTGCTTAGATTTATTTTTTGGGAAAAAAGTATTCAAATGGGGCTATTTAACATAACTGAGTATTAGAATTATTTGATTTGTTGGCTCATTGTTTTAGACCATCCATGTTAAACACAGAAGTGTATTAATGAAGAATTCAACAAGAGATTAGAGAGCAAGGTTTCCAGTGCAGAAAAACATGTTGCTTGCAATGCAATTTAATGTACTTTTTTCTATATTGACAGCATGGCACACTGTCTATCACGTACGGTGACAATGAAGAACAACATATCATTTATATTCAGTTTCCAGTTATCTACCATTTTAGTGTACCTGCAATTTTCCTGACAAATGCTTTCTCTGTTCACTTTCTCTAAATAGATTATTAAAGAAAGTACCATGTATAAGAATATATTTTATTGATAAATTGCTTGGATACAGTATGTTGTATATAAACATAAACTTAGGAAAATCATTGCTCTTTGCTTTCTTATACCAGAAGTCTGATTACTATCCAGTGAAGAGATAACAGAGAGAGAAATTGTTTGCAGGGTTTTTACTGTAAGTAGGGAGCACATCCAAAGCCAGTACAAATTATTATAGGTGGGCCTTCAATGATTTTAAAGGCTGAAGTCAATTGATGCCAGCTGAGGATCTACTTCTTCAAGTACTTTGAAGAATGACTGGCTTGCTTTTCACAGTGGTTAACAGTTGAAGGTCAGCTTCTGCCAGACATATGTACACTTACTTTCTGAGATAATGAAGTCAGTTATGAAACCTGAAAATATGCAGTCACATGCTGGTAACTGGGTTTACTTACCTAGTGAAGGTACTTGCTTGATTAACTGTGTGTAGGATCAGGATTGCATTTCTAGTGTTAATAAAGGATATTGTGACATACTGGCCACTAGGGCTGTGTGAAGCTTCAGTCCCCAGTGCAATTTGGCAGAGATTCAGCCCAGTTCAGAACTGAATCAAAGAACCCTTTAATCTCTCCGAATCAAATTGGAAACCTCTGAATTGCTTCAGAGAGATTCTGAAAGATTCGGCAGTTCAGACATGGACACAGTTTTAAATGTTTTTCTACATACCTCTAGGTAGCAGGCGGCTCGTGAAAGCTGCAATGCTGGGGCACACTGAGTGTCCCACAGAAGTGTGTGTGGGGGGGTCCTCAGTGTGCTCGGCAGCAGACCCGGAAGTGGACCAGAAGCACTTTTGGTCCACTTCTGAGTCCACTGGACAGCTTGCAGGACAACTCCCCATGCCCCTCTGCCCCGGCTCAGCAACTGGAGCCTCCTGAGTTTGGGGGGGCACCCAGGGTCCCCTGTGGCTGATCTGTAAGCTGGGGGGGGGGGTACCCTGGCGCACTCCCTGGTGGACCCATGGTGGACCAGAAGTACTTTTGGTCCACTTGCGGGTTTGCTGCTGAGCATGCGGGGGGCCATCCCATGCTCCTGTGGGATGCTCCATTTGCCCCAGCATTGCAGCGTTCATAAGCCACATCTGGTAACTTGAGGTATGTAGAAAAAACATATAAGGCTGTCTCTATGTATGAATTGCTGATTCTCCGAATCAGCATTGAAACTTCAGATTTTGGCCTAATCAAACTGGGGACAGTGATCCAATCAACAAATCAAATCACTGTCCCCAATTCGGGCTGAATCCAAATTGAATAGGGCCCGTTTCACACACAGCTACTGGCCACCACTGTGTGCTAAGTATATGCCATCTTTTTAATAGTGACCACTCTTACAGTACAGGACTTCAGGAGTAAGTAAAAGGAAATGAATAGAGACTTTCTCTTAGTTCTTTTTGTCCCCTTTTATATTATAACGCGATTATAGTCAACGATTACTAGAAAGCAATGAACACAAAGATTAAAATCTTCAAAGATTTTCTTTCCATATGTACAACAGTAACACAATTTTTGGTCTAAATGGCTTTGTAGTTATTTTATGTCACTTCTGCCTGATACTAGGGATCCAAAAAACTAATATTTTGTTGCATTTCTAGTCAACAATATGGAGTTAGTTGCTGTAGCAAGATTGTGATTTACATGGACCTTGACTTATTAAACAGAGGGGATACAGAAGACTCTCCAAGCTTTATCCAACATATGGCTGATCTACATAAGAAAATCAACATACAGTATACTACGAGACATGACAATGTACTAGCTTCTCCTCATTAACTCCATATGGGGACCTTCTTAGACCACATTATGTACAAGGCAGCTTACCTTTCAAAGGCACTCTTAGGATGATGTCAATACCACTTACTACCTGGTCCCAGTGGGGGGAAAGAGGAGAGAAGCCCTGCTCATTTCTACCTGGATACATTAGAGAATGGCCATTAGGAGCTATTTTCTCAGTTTGGGAATAAGCAGCAGGCTCTCCCCACTCCACTCCCTCCTCACCAGGTTGTGCTCAGGCTCTGCTGACACAGAGCGCCCTTAGTGCCAAGAGTGTTCACACTGGGAACTGGGAGTTAGCTGGGACTAGTGAGTGCACCTCATTTACAGCTTTATTAACTTCCCAATGCGAATGTAGCAGATACATATAAACACACGGGCAGGGGCAGATCTAAGATTTGGCAAAGGTGGGTGCAGAAGCAGCAAACCATGCTGCAGGGATGGCTGCATCCTCTACTAGCAGCCTCTCCCTCCTACTGGTGTGGACATTCCACTGGGAATTTTTTGAACTCCCAAAAGCAAGTAAGATTTTCCTCTTCTCTTCCGTGGTCTGAGTCATGTCTCCTCCCCATCCTTTCCCTCCATCCCCCACCTGCCACTGCTATCCCTTCCCTACTGTCCCAAGGATGGGGGAAGCTTCAGAGGTACTTCTGCCCACTTCAGCCAGGCTATGTCGGGGCTGGCTCAGTTGAGAATGTGCCAGGACAGCAGCAGGGGTGATGGGCATGGGGATGGGTGCCACCAGGAACAGGCAGAGGGAGGGGAAATCACCCATCACCACTGCTGCTGCTGTTGCTTTGCCAGCTGAGCCCAGCCCTTATGCAGCCCAGCCAGAGTGGGCAGGAGCTGCTTTGAAGTATCCCACCATCCCCAAGACAGCAGTGAAAGCAGCAGCAGTATGGCGGGGGGGGAAGGATAGGGGTTTCTTACCTGCTTTGAGGACTTAAAAAAAGTCCTCAGAGGCTCCTGTGGCATGGTGCAATCCGAAAGGGAGGTGCAGCCATGCCACAGCACTCACTCTGGATCTGCCCCTGCATACAGGATACAGAAGGCAGGGACAAAAGGTTTTATAAGCATGTGTTTGAGACACACAAATGATGAAGTCAGGCAAGAAATATGCAGGTAATCCTGAGCATGTACCAATAAAGCCTACATCACTCTGCACCATCACATACTCTGTCCCACACATGACAAAAAAACTATTTAAAGACAATTAACACGACATTACTTCTTGTAACCCACCCTCAGTAAACAGTGTAAGGCTCAGGGAGAACTATGGAAACATCCTAAAAAACAATAATAAAATTTGTTAAGTTGTGCTCTTCCAAGAATAGCAGCTAGAACTAGAAAATTATCTTCTCTATTTTTAGCTTGGCAAGACAGTGAGATATTGGATTTTAGGTGGTGATCTCAGCATACAAAAGAGCAGTCACTGGAGCTGGCTGCAAAATGAATACACTATCTATGTAGTGGTGCTGGGAAGGAAGTAAATTTCTTATGTATATGGAAGTGCAGAAAACATTTCTCTGGTTGATTCATCTAGGAACAAGGTGGATGTTCCTGCAATACACAAGGGCATGAAGTTTTCAGTAATTAGGAAATTCTAACTAGTACAGAAACAATGGTACTAGATCACTTAAAATAAACCCTTCTTGGACTTGTCAGTGAACTGAAAACTACTATTTGCCCAGCTGTAGTCCTCTGTTCCCTAAACTGGCTTCTCCATAAAATGCTGAATCTCCAGTTTGACTACAATAGTAATCAGTCTGATGACTAACTCATTTATATTTATGTTCACATTTACATACTCACACATACACACGTCCTCTTTTCACAGTTCATACCATTCTTTTATATATTCTATAAGCAAATAACAAAATCTCTCCTTGACGAGTTTATAAACAGTCGCAGTACCTTTCTGTGACACTGACTGCAACTGCTGTATGGCCATGCCATTAAAATGCTCCAAAAAGACAATCCAAATGGCTAGAACTACGGTTATATGCTTTGTCACCCAAATTAAATTCTGCACTTTTGCATTCTCTGCCACCTAGGATGGCAAGAAAATAATACAAGCCAACACATTGAATCCATGTGCAAAATTCAGCTGATTCACTGACAAAAGAATTTATTCTTGCTTTCAGTAAAATGTAACATTTTGACTCTATTTTTGCCAACTGGAAAAAATGTTAATATATTTTGAATAAAAATAATAGGATTAGTCACAAAAGTAATGTTGCATTGAGTATTTTCTTCTTTAGTTTTTGTAGGTCTTATGTAGTCTTGGTTTGTTTTCTATTATAAAACAGTGCCTTGAAGTGGAAATATAATGAAGGGGAAACTTGCCTTGTTCTTTTACCAAAACAATTAACCACATTTGACTTGTGTTGATTATGCGTAGATTTAATCCATTTTGGACACTGGTTTTGGAATTTAGTTTTTTCCATTAAAATATTTCTCCATTTCAACTTTGTTTCAATTTTGCAAAAGCAAACAAGTCGGATTTTTACTGATCGGGCAAAATGAGTACAATTGAAAAATCCTTGATGCGTAGCCACAATAGACCCGAACAAATTAACAGGTAGGTCTTTAAATTGTTCTCTAATCCTTCTCCTTATATGTCACTGTTATAATTTTTCCAATTATCTCAATTTTGTTTTCGCAAAGCCACGCCAACATTGAAGGAAACTGGTTCTGTTATGAATGTTTCAAATGGTCTAAAACAGACCCAACACCTCACATTCATAGTTCAGCCATTGAAACCGAAATGCTTCATAGTCCTACCACACTCTAACTCACTCTAGCTCTGAATTGATTTCCCTACAAATATAGAAAAATGTTTCAACTTGCTGACTTGAGTAGTTATCAATATTTTAAGTGATTTATCCCACTTCTGTCTGGATCTTATGAAGATATAAGCATCTTGAAGGAATACTCTGGGCCTGATCCTGAACTTCATTCCACTCATTTTCTACTGCGATAACTCCTCGGTTGTCACAGAATCATAGAGGGAAAGTCATATATAATATATATATCCCTAAGCCAACCAAGGGGTTATATTCAACTTTCCAAATTTTAATTATCTTATGTCCTTCCAAAACATCCAGTTCAGTAACATGAAACCAGGAAGTGAAGAATTATGGTTACACCTGTGTAACCTTAGCTCTAACTTCAAGGAGACAGCAATTGTCCATGGGAATTATTTGACAATACTCCAGGGATGTTCACAAAGTCCCTACTTTGGTAGTCTGCTAATCCCTAGAAAACACCTGGTGTCTGAAAAATGCATAGCAAGGGAAGGACAGGCAATGTAGCGGGCAGTGTTCTGGAGCCACAAGCAGGCAGCAGCATCCACCTGTCTGTGTCAGTGGAAGGAGTAATCACATTTCACAGGTGAAACTTCCTTGCTGGGCTTTATTCAAAGAAGAGAAAGCTGTCAGATTGCTGCATTTCAATAGCATCAAGAAAAATCTGACAGATAAGTGACAAATCAGTCACACATCTACTGTCACTCTTGCAGACAGCACTTGTCTCTACTTCTAGTGCAAAAACTACAGTTTTATAAGCCACAGAGAAACGTAAACTGGCAGTGAGAAAGAACTAGTAACCATCTAGTTTCTTTCCCTCCCAGCATATAATTGCTTACTCCAGCACATTAACAGGAGGGTTATATGCTCTGCTCTTATGTAAACTTGTAATTTAAACCTAAATGTTCATAACTGCATGTTGGTTGGTATTTCAATTTTGGAAAGTTTAACCAGGGACACTTACCTCCTGTAAAAAGTCTCAGTCTACCTGCAAGTGGAAACTATGTCACCCCCTAATGCAATGATTCTCAACCAGGGCGCCCAGGTGTGCTATCAGGTGTGAGAAGATAAGAGCAGGTTCAGGCTTTTTCCCATCCAGCTTTTGCCTTGTCCCTGCTGCCTGCCCCCGCTACAAGAAGTTAGTCATTGTAATATATAAATTAGTTTTTGAAATGGAGTCCTGCTGAATTCACAAATGTTATGGAGGGGTCCCTCAAGTTGAACATAGGGTGTCCTGAATCTAAAAAGATTGAGAACCACTGCTCTAGTGACCGCAGCTGAGAGTCAATCTTAGTCTTAGTCTACTGCAGTTTGGAAGCAGAGACAGGTCTTTTGGACCAGAAGGTCCTTAGTTTTGCCTCACTGAGTACTGCAATCTCCTTAGACACAGTGTGGGAATTAGTGAATGCCAATCAACTCTGTGTAGACATTGAATTATTACAGTTATTTCAACCAATATATTAATTTCCCTAAAGTAAATATTGAAGATGTACTACGGTGTTTTAACGAAACATGGTATCCCATTGGGCAATGGCTGGAATAGTCTGTGAATAAGAATAATAAGGCCTTTTGTGTCCTCTGTTGCATGTATGCAAATTCTTAACAATTCTTTTGTAATGGAGGCTATGTTTTTGATCAAATCTGGATTTTGCAATTGGAAAAAGGAATTTTGTCAAGGTAAAGTTTTAATTAAGCATAAAATCTGTTAGCTCTTTTTGAGTGAATGAAATGGTTGACAGGACTGCAGCAAGGAAAAGAGAAGCCACAAATAATATTTTACTATATTTACATTTTACATGTATCTTTTCATGTCATTCTTTTGGGATTCACTTTATATGTCAAATATCAACGGACTGGACCCTACAACATTTTACATATAATGTCACATCCCTGATCTATATTAATTTTTTTTCTTTAGCACCTTTAAGCTTATATCCCTGAGCTTAAATCCCAAGCTCTAAAACTTGATGTGACTGATTTAGCATAAAAAGTGACTAATTTTATGATTTCAGTGTATCTGCTTCCTTAAGAGATCACTTAAACATTAACCTTAATTAAATATAAATTTGATGGTGATATTTATTTGATCATAACTCCCTTTCCAGGTGTCACAGTTACTATTAAAATATTGTGGGAAATACTGCCCAACTTACTGAGATGCTCTGAAAATCCTTTAAAAATGCAAAATACTACTAAAATTTAGAATGGAATTGAATTTATGAAGATGATTTTGAATAATATTGCTGAAGACATTAGGAGAAAATGGGGATATTAATTCTTCTTCCTGAAATATGATACTACAAGTGATGCTGTTTATTGTTACACTCTTGGTGGCTAAGTGGGGCTTATTGACAAGTCCAATTGCCATACTTCACTGCTGAGATATTAGATGCAAATTTTGAAAGACATCCCAGAACTGAGTTTCAGCCTTCAAAATACTTCAGTGACCTATAGGGTAGTGTTACAGGTTTCCTTTAAACCATCATAAAGGCACTGAGAACAGGAGCATTCACCCACTGAAGGGCATTAACCTGTACTGAGTACTTTCTCAGGCTGCCTATACACATGCTGATTTGCGTTCTAACTAGAATGTGTCAGAGCAGGCTTAACTGAGTCTGCTCTGCATTCAAATGAGAATACTCCAGTGTCACCTCACCATCACATGTACAAGTCACCAGGCATTTTGAAATGGCCATGGGGGTGCTTTATCTAAATCTTGTTGAATGAGATTTAGATAAAGCACCCCACGGCTATTTTTAAACCAGTGGGGGCTTAATGCATGTGGTGGTGAGGCATTTGAATTACAGCAGATCTTTTAAAGTTATGCCACTTCAGGCAAGATTTAACTTTGATCCATTTTACCCAGGTTGTTCCAGGGCATTGTTAGTCTGCTCCAGGGAGAGAAATTGCTATATTTTCAGTCCCTCAGTATCCTAGGATGAACAATTCTCACCCTTCCCACTCCTTTGTTCTGTGGGTAAACTTTCAACCCTCCTGAACTCTACTGCTCAGCAGGGTGGTACTGTTTCTAAGACAACACCCCTTCCTGGCAGAGAGTGTGACCCAAGCACACCCTGACTACTCACCAGTTTGCTGCTTATTTTAGCATCGCTGTGCAACCAGCAACAGCAATCCTACCTACCTCCGTAACGAGACTGAGCCAGAGAATGAAAACCATTCTCAGCTCTGCCTCAGTGTGGCATGCATGTACCATAAATGCTGGGTCTCAGCTCTGCACTGGTGTGGGTGCTAACCTGGGTCCTGCTCTGGTGCAGCATGCAGAGAACCTGCTGGGCGTCAGCTCTGCCCTGATATGAGTACTAACCCAATACTCCCCTGACCCAATCCCAATTCAGTGAAACACATGAACATTTTATTTATTTTTTCATTCTTTTTTGGACCCTTTCTCTTTACTTCTCCACCCTGCCCATTCATTTTAAAATTCTGCAGAGTGAGGGAAGCCACAGCCCCCATGGTGGTTTCTCTGCCTCTAAGCTACATACCCCCTTCCTCTTCTTTTTCCTCTCCTTGCTTCCATATATGCTGCTGTTTTTCTCATCCCACTAATGAGAAGAAGTCACAGTTGTACAGGTCTGAGATGGCATTAAGCCTTAATCAGTGACTGCTCTGAAACAGTTCTAACTTTACGATAGCATAACATTCCAGAGATTTAAAGTGTTTTAAAGGTAACTTGTAACAGCACCCTAATTGAAACAGGATGGACTGATCACTGGACAATCCTGGAAATAGCCTGGTATAATTCCAAAGATTCTCAGTATTCAGTGAAACTTTGTGAATGAATATTCACAAAGTCCATTAAAGTTAGAAGGTAGGTGGAAGATACAGAATGATTCTTATTCTTAGCTAAGAACAAAAATTCTTATTCTTAGCTAAGAACAAATTTGAAAGTTTCTGCTTCTGTGAATACCTTCAAAAGGAATTAATATCTCTTGCTACAGTTAAATTGTATAGTGTTCTCTATGGAGGACTTCAAGATGAGAGAGAAATCAGAAATTTCATCCAAACAGCCTGTTTTGAAAGATGCACATGAAGTATCACCCTTAAGATGCATCACCAAAAATGCCACTGTGGACATGTCTACATGTGCACATTTACTGTGCAGTAACTGAAAATATTGCGCAGTACAGGTGCACGTCTGCACGTGCATGCCCGTACTGCACAGTAAATACGGTGACTTATGCCAATTTGAAGGTAAATTTGATACGTGCATCATGCAGGTATTTAATTTGTACCTGCTTATTTACTGTACAGTTACACGTGTATAGACGACTTACTGCACAGTAACACTGTATGTGTGGACTAACTTGGGACTAACTTGAGAAGACACACAAAGGTTAGTTCCAAGTCAGTCCATGCACAGCATTAATGCACTTTAACGCCTGCATTTGTAGGCGCTGGTGTATTTCTGCTTACTGTGCAGTAACCTACCGTGCAGTAAATTTAAGCCAGTGTAAATACATGTGTACGCATACCCTGTATTGCTGAAAAAAAATTCACAACATCATAGGCACTGAGCATTTGCAAGGATTTTAAATCTAGATGTGCAACAGTGGTCCCAGACTTATGATTTTATTTTTATGGAAGCAGTGATTTGCAAAGAAAATTTTCTGAGAAGTCCAAAATTTAGAAAACTTCTCAGAAACCAGTTTCACCAGCTTTACAGACTTCTTTAAATTGGAATCATGTCATGCTTTATTGACTGACTTGAATGAGATATTAAGAAGGTGAAAGCTGAGATGGCTGTGGTTAAACCACTAACAGATAAGAGGAATTGCATGGAATTTGAAACAGTTGGGAGTGCTCCCATGGAATTAGTTTTTTTTCAATGTTTATTTTTGGACACTCTTTATAGTGATCCTGTTGTTTGGAGGATCAACTTAAGCTTGCTTGAAAAGAATGTTATCATGCCATATGACCCATGGAAGAAAGAAAATCTTTGTTTTCTTGTCATATGAAAGTGATTTGACTGAAAAACTGAACCTGGATGACTTTGTGGAAGAGTCCAAAAAGATTTCATCTGTAATTTCATGAATAGTCTTCACAGTACAGAACACTTTCATGTTAAGATCTATACAGTCATAATTCTGAATCCTTGAATTTTCTGAAAGCTTAAATAGTTCTTGTGCTGAACAATCACATGAATATTTATCTTATTTTAATTTTGTGGAATAAGAAAAAGGAAAGAAAAAAAAGTATTCTGTTTGTGACTGTTTTTACTATGTACATAAACTTTTGAAAACCTAGATGCTTTTTCTTGTCCTGCAATCTGCACCCTACCTACCACCTGTGTTAAAAAACATTTAGTTTCATAATAATTTTCCATTTTCTGTCTTGTTGGCTTTACCTTTTAAGATACTGTTCTTCTGTCTATCTCAAAAGATTCCTTGAGTCTGCATAAGCATCTTCCTTCTATTATTTCTAAACTGATGTAAACAAACTGAATGGCAACATCTCTCCTTCTTCCTGTATTTGAGGAAGCACAGTCTTGCCACTTTCTTATTGTGTTTAGTGGGAAGCCACAACACTGACCAACTCATGCTGATGAGCCTGAATTAGTATACTGTAATTGATATTATGTAAGTAAGTATAAGTACTAATTACTGATGGGGAAAATAAATCGTCTTACCTTATATTCTAATGCTGAGGGCAAAATATTCACCAATCACATTTGGGTTTTTAAAAAATAATTAAATAGCTATACAGATAGTCAATCAATTGCAACCATAACTTCTACAACTCAGACACTATCAGAAATTTTCTTTGGGAAATGAGGTTCTCATTAGAAATGTTAGTATAAATATATAATGAATGGATAAATAACACCACAGCTGCTGTATCTGATGATTCGCTAAGAAGTATATAAAAATTTTATTGCAAATGTGCCAGCGGCAAACATCAGAAAGAAAAAAATGTATGTGGAATCGACATGGTGAAATATTAAGTAACAAATGAGCGATAGATAATAATGCCGTAACATGCATTCAGAAGAAGATTAATTTACTAAACTGTATGCATTTTGATGAAGAAAGAAAGTGAAGTAAAGCAAAGGCCAGGGACCAGATTCAAACTTGTTCTCTGGGTGCCAAATGGGCTTGGGTGAAACTGAATGGCCTAATCCCAAACAGCAATTGAAACAGGCCCTGTGCCATCAACCACTGAATGGCTTTTGTACCTAAAATAATTAGGTGCTCCCAGAGGTGGAGCCAGGATTTGGTCAGACTGTGCCTGTGGCCTCTGGAGACTGCTGCTTTTGGATGGGAGAAGCTTCAAAGTCTTTGCTGTGTGTGCCAGCCAAGCTACAAAGGGGTTGGGCTCAGCTGGGACAGCTAGAGAGGTAGCAGTGGAACTAAACAGGGGAAGAGTTCCCCTACCCTGCCCAGTCTCCCCAGAAGCAGGTATGGAAAGGGGAAAGGGAGCTGCTTCTGCGCCACCCTGAAGGCAGGAACCAGTTGTGCCTGGAGCTAGTGCAGAGGGAGACACCTGGGAGCAGGGAAATCGGGGATGGAAGGAAGAACCTTTATGCTGCTGCCACCACTATCCCCATCAGTGCATGATGCACCAAGCAGCTGCTCCCCCACATGCCCTCCATGCACCTGTTTCCTGCCCATTTCCCCTGTGTCCTCCATTGGCCCAAATGCCTTGCACCCATGTCCCCCTGATCTGAGGAGCCACCCATGCATATCACTAGTCTCCTCATTGACTATATAGGGATATTAAGTGCCTAAAAACAATCACATCAAAATACTCTCCTGGGCAATGTTCCTAATTTTCAGGCACTCTACCTGTGCCTGAAAGGGGTGACTAGAAGAAAAATCTTAATATAATAAATAAAAATCAAGAAACAGATCTCTTGTTTCACCAAATCATATATCTAATATTTTCTGAGATTATTATTGTTGGCTTAGAAATGGCACTCAAAGGTCTGTTTTTTTGGGAATTGGTTCATAGGTATAGATATATGTATTAGAAGGGTTCAAGATGGGAAGCAGGGGTTAACTGATTTCTAAAGAGCTTGGGTCTCTCAGACAAAGTTTCTCACAGCCCTGAAAGCAGACAGGCTGTCTAACACAACAAGGCCAATGGATTGACACAGCCTGAGAAGCGAAGGGGCATATATCATACTGTCTAACACAATAAGGCCAACAGGCCTGGGAATCGAGGAAGTATGTACGATACTGCCCATAACATGAGATAAGTGGCACCAGCTAACAAGGCCCCAGAGCAGGGGAGGGGCTTGAGTTCCAGTTTTGGGGGAACAGACCAAATTAGGAGAAGACCCGGAAGGCTACATGGATTTGTGACCACAGAGGCAACCAAGCACTGATATATATGGATGAAGAGTCATCAGGAGTCATCAACAGGGAAGGAGAATAAAAAAGAAGAGACATGAGAATAAAAATGTCCCTCCTGGTCCCTCCCTGTCCCTCCTTCTCTTCCTTTTGGTCCCTCACTTTGTCCTGTCCCTGTCCGCTCCTCCTTTTCCCCAGGAGGGGTCCCTGTTCGCCTCCCCTGGGAAGGGTCCCTGAGGCCACCATGGACCAAGGGCATGTGACCAGCTCGTCTCATGCACCCCACTGGAGGAGGGGGGAGTGGGCCTTGGCATCGCACCTCCAGATTGCTGACATCTGACACCTAAGAGAAAGACCCTCAGGGTGGAGACTGCATCCTGGCCAGATGTACTTTGACTTTGATGACAGCCCTAGGATTTGGTAGATATATGGAACTGTTTGACTGTTCATATTGTTGCTTCTCTGTTATTACTGTATATCAATACATTTGCCTGTTATTGAATGGAAAGGTTGTGGTCAGTCTGGGGGTAGGTGTAAAATAAGTACACTTATAAATAACCTAAGCTGATATATGCATGTTTTTACTTGAATATGAATAGGAAAAAGCATCTATTTGTAGACTGCTTATGGCACATTGTCCTCACAGGTACATAACTTCATAAGTGTTTTTACAGTTCCTTTGAATTCTAAGAATAAACATACACAGCCACTGAGAATCTTGAAAATAACTAGTCACTTGTGAAACTGGCAAACCCAATGATGAAATAAGTCTTGTATAAGTTAGCTATAGGGAGACATATTTATTGCTCTACGACACTAGTTAGAAACTAATGTGAAGTCAAAGGAACTGGCATGAAATCAATACAACGGAGTAGGCATGAAGTCAGATTCTCTGGGAAATTAATCACATGCTGGAGTAAACTGTGAATTACCACGCTTACCCAAACCCAAGATGACTTTAAATTAAGATGACCCCCTCCAATAATTAGATTCTATATATAGAAAATGCATAAATTTGTTATCATATTGGGGGGGGTGTCTTAAATTCATTCACTCACTGCTGCAACAGGGAAAGCAGCAACAAGGGGGCAAACAGTGGTGGGGGAGTATGTGGCAGGGGAATCAAGCAGTCTGACCCCCACCCTTTGCCCCCATACTACCTCTCTCTGTGGCTGTGTCCTCTGGCACCTGTCCTCCCTGCAGTGCTTATGTCTCCTGCCACTTTCCCCCTCAACACCTGCCTGTGCTTCCCCCCTCCCACTGCCATATCCCAGTGTTGGCCCCCTCCCACCACTTACCCTAAGTTGCAGCTATGGATCCAGGTCTGAGTCCAGGTCCAGTCCAGGGCATGAAGCACATGCTGGCTCTGCCTCCCACCCAGCCTAGAAGCAGCGGTTGCAGCATCAGCCAGGGGGTAGAAGCTGGGGACAAAGGCAGCTCAGGGGATGAAGTCTGCAGGGGGCAAATCAGCAGCTGCAGCTCCAAATTGGAACTGGAGCAGAGCTAGGAGCAGGAGATGCAGCTGTTGCCTGCCCCCTCAGCCTCCTTGCACTTGAATCAAAGATGAGGGACTCCCCACCATGTTGAATGGGGGAAAAAAACCTTGTCTTGAATCTGAATAAACTTAGTAAATGAAATAAGTAACAAGAAGACAAAAAACAAGCAAACAAAAACCAAACAAAACTCAACATCAGTAGATGACATGGGCCCATACATTACCCCTTTGTGACAAGCCCGAACAAGGAAGGATCAAGGGTTTTATAATGAAATGGCATGACACGATCCAAAGAAAAGGCAACAAAAGTGGGATATATAGCATAAACTGGCATGGAGTTGGACATATGCTTTTATTTTTATTTCTTGTCCAGTGACAGTCTCCTTCCTGTCCCTTAGCATTTTATCATATTAATTTTACACACCCAGTGAATGCTGCATCAATGTATACCACACTATTTTATCACTTACATCAATATCTTAACTAGATTCATAGATGTTAGGGGCTGGAAGGGACCTTCCAAGATCATTGGGTCCAGCCCCACTGCACATCAGCAGGAAAGACTGCTGGGATCAGATGACCCCAGCAAGGTGGGCATGAAGATGCATTTTGAAGCTCACCAGGGTGGGTTGCTATACTACCTCTGGGGGCAGCCTGTTCCAGACCCTTGACACTTGACTTGTAGAAAAGTTTTTCCTTATGTCCAGTCTGAAGCGAACTTCAATCAGTCTGTGCCCATTGTTTTTTGTGTTCCCCTGGGGTGCCTTGGTGAACAGATGGTACCCCAGGCCCTGATGTACAACCCTAATATACTTATAGGCTGCCACTAAGTCCCCTCTGAGTTTTGTCTTCTTCAGGCTAAACAGTCCCAAGTCTTTCAGCCTGACCCTGGGTTTTTCTTATGGCACTGCTTTGCTAGATTTTCCTAAGCTTAGTGTAAGACATCTGCATTTTAGATTTCCCTGATTCTCTATCTTTTATGTGGTAGGCTTCAAGCCAAAACACAGAAGTAAGGACCAGATGCTGAAAACACAATGTTAATAAGCATCACTGGCTCACGTAATGTGCAAAAAAACTTGGCTCCTCTATTCAACACTGCTAGGAAATTAAAGGGAGCATCTATATGTGCTATTAAGGAAAAGCAATAAACTCCTGTGCAATATGTGCCAGAGGTTATTGCTCCCAGGTGCTGCGTTTACATGCGTGCCTAAGAGTGCAGCATGTTGAGCCAGGTTGGAGCAGCCCTGGCTGGCAGAGGCTCTGGAGAATCAGCCGCCAGCCTGGGGCTGCCCTCACCTGGCTCCACGTGCTGTGGCAGGGCTGGCTGGGGCACAAGGTGTGCTCTCGTGCATGGCTAACCAGCAGGCAGCTCCCACACTGAAGAGCCCTTGTGCTCCAGCCAGTCCCGTCAGCGTCTACACATGCATTGCTGAGGAGTAAAGAACTCTGCTGCTGGAGAGTACTTGTATTTATTTGTATTTGTATTCACAAGTATTTACTAAGTACATGTACTTACAAGTACTCTCCTGGGGTAGCATTACTTAATTTACTCTGTCCTAGCACCATACGTGTAGATGGTGACAATTTAATGCAGAGCTAATTAGGCAGTTCTGCAGTAAACATCTTGTGTAGATGTGCCCAGAGTCTGTCAGCTCACTTGAAGGCAGCACACAACCAGAGGGAAACCAGGGCTGGATTTGGATTAAAAGAGCTTTGGTTAAATGCTACTGAACTCTATGGGCCCTACACACCCTGGACAACTGAGTGAGGCTCTTTAAAAAGTGGGCAAATTAATAACAGCAAGGTTACATTAGAAAAAGATAGGAGCATTCCCCATGTGACAATAAAGAAACACATTTTTCAGCTTTATAATGGTTATCAAATATGGGCTTATTTAGAAAATCCTAACTATTACAGTTAGGTATGTGCTGGACTTAGAGACAGGAAGGCTTTATAAAAAAACCCGAGTCTGATTACCACAGAGATGCACCAGAGAAAATCACGTATCTAGTATATGATTCAACCTTTCACATGCTCAGACACAGTTAATATGGGCAAAAGAACATATGATTTACAGTTTTTTAAGCATAAAGGGACAGATTAAAAAAAATCAAATTGTGCGACCAAAACCCCTCTGCACCCGGAGGCATTACCCAGGTTTATTGAAAGAAATTCTGCCTTCTCCCTTATGTTCTACCTCAGTCCCTATGGTCAGCCAACAGCAGCCTCCTGCCAGCACTATCTGTAGATGGAGTGCACCTGGTGAAAACATGAGGGCGTCATTCCCAAAAGGAACTCAGGAACTTCCTTCACCTTTAGGCCTGCCAGGACCTTTTCATTTGGGCAGGCATTTAGTAAGCAAGGTATAGCTGGGGTCTCATTTGGGGATTTTTTTGCTATATATCTCATTTATCTGCTTTAAAAATGTATTTTGTCTTCTATTAGGAAGGGTTGCATATAAATGAGTAAATAAAATAAATAAAATACTTAGCTCTTAACAGTCTCAAATAGAAGGTTACTGTTGGTTCTGATTACCGCTGAAATATCTCTTTATCTTATATGGCAGCAACTCTTTTGGAAATCTGGCCCCAGTGGTGTGCGCTGGGTATCTGCAAATCTGTCCCTTAGCTCTTCTGAAAATCTGAGCCCTAAACTTGCATTTTGTGGTTGTTTCTTTTTCCATTCATATTAAAAAGCATTTTTTTTACGGAAATAAAAAAATTAATTGATACAAAAATGTTTTTTGTGGAGTATGTTAAATCCTAGACATATTAATTTGCTCCTTTTATTTAATAGATCCTATTGTTTTTTTCTAGAAGATGAATGATTTGGTAGCTAACTGTTGGATTTGCATGAACTGAAGGATTTGGTAGTGAATAACAACAAAGCTAAAATGCACAGAATACCTACCTTAGTTTATGTCTACATTGCAGATGGCCAGGACTGACTGCAGCAGATTGCAAGAGTCCTTCGTGCTCAAAAGTTTGTCTAAAACATTGCCCAAACATGCAGTTGGTCTAATAAAAGATTCCCGTCCCCCACCAAACCCCTCCCCAAGAATCCTCACCTCCCACACTTTTTTTGGACAACATCACTCCAAGGCTACTGCAGCAGATGTAGATATACTTGATCTGACTTTTATTTAGCTAAGAGAGGTAGTCAGACATGTTAGTTTGAAGTCAGTCAGAAGGCAGGGAAGATACACACACTTTAGTGTATAATCAGAGATGCAGCTTTTGTGAGCAAGAGCCCACTTCATCTATCACATGCTACAAAAGGACATACAGAGAGCAAGCTATCATATGGGGGTGATTAAAATACAAAAGGCAGGGAAAGGGGAAGGAAGAAGACAGAGAGATCTTGGTGTCAAAAAAACCCATGCTTGAAAAAAGCAAGGAGGCGCATGTCGGGGCAGCATGTGCTGCCTGAAACTGGAGCCTGCCTGGCCTGAGCCATGCTCTGGTTGCCGGCCAAGAGCCCTGCTGCCAGATCATTTCTGTGGGAACCCCAAGAGGCCCACAAGAGGCCCACAGGACCCTGGGTAAGGCTGCCGGGGCAAGCCCAGGTGTTGGCCCAAGCCACCCCTACTTGACCCAGGGCAACTTGCCACACACCAGAGCGCACATTCATGGGCATTCCCCTGGGACAAGCAGGAGCAGCACATTTTGTTGCTATTTGTCCCACATGCATGCTCATCTGGACATGCCCGTAGGGACACAAAGGTGAATCCACATAATAGGGATAAAAATCCACAATCCCTGTTTAGATGGTACTTAACACAATCCAGTCCGTGGATGATGCCTTGTACAGGC
Source organism: Crocodylus siamensis (assembly GCF_052110815.1). Taxonomy (NCBI): domain Eukaryota; kingdom Metazoa; phylum Chordata; order Crocodylia; family Crocodylidae; genus Crocodylus; species Crocodylus siamensis. Next base: position 21,636,779 of record NC_143398.1, on the reverse strand, counting down.
ATACCTCGTTTTATTCTCCTTCACTTTATTGCGCTTCGCAGATATTGCGTTTTTTACAAATTGAAGGTTTGTGGCAACCCTGCGTCGAGCAAGTCTATCGGTGCCATTTTTCCAACAGCATTTGCTCACTTCGTATCTCTGTGTCACATTTTGGTAATTCTCCAATTGACTCCAATTTTGAAAGAAGTTCTACTGTGGGTAAAATGCTATCAAACAGCATCACATGCTACAGAGAAATCTTTCGGGAAAGGAAGAGTCAATCGAGGCAGTAAACTTCATTATTGTCTTATTTTAAGAAATTGCCACAGCCACCCCAACCCTCAGCAACCACCATCCTGATCAGTCAGCAGCCATCAACATCGAGGCAAGACCCTCTGCCAGCAAAAAGATTATGACTTGCTGAAGGCTCAGATGATGGTTAGCATTTTTTAGCAATAAAGTATTTTTTAATTAAGGTATGTACATTGGTTTTTTAGACATAATGCTATTGCACACTTAACAGACTACAGTATAGTGTAAACATAACTTTTATATGCACTGGGAAACCAAAAAATTCATGTGACTCGCTTTATTGCGATATTCGCTTTATTGCGGTGGTCTGGAACCGAACCCGCAATATCTCTGAGGTATGCCTGTTCTGCAATTTTGAATTCTCATCAATTTTTAAAATGTTGTTGTTTAAGAACAGCTATTCTGAAGAAAGCAAGGGGATGTCCAAGGAGGCTGAAGTGTTTTGTCAGTTTTCTTGTGCATTTCTAGGCTTGATGTCAGATCAGTGTCCATTTACATCCTGTCACTTGGGGATCACCCAATCTGTCCAATGTAGAAGGCATCTCTCCCCGCCTTTTTTCATTTAGTGGATTTGGACAATGATACAAGTGACTCAGGAGTACCAAAGGTTTCAGTCTGGACTTCTCAAGCCCACTCGAGACTACAGGTACTTAGCAGCTGATGGCTGTGCCACCCTAGTTTCACTGCAATTGGTAGCCAAACAAGCTGGTATGTTTGGTAGCTCAGGCATGTTTACCGTACAATTGAACTTGGGCGATACATTCTGAATACATCAATGCTTACTAGGGCTGTATGAAATTTCACCGGCTGTTTCGATTTGACACTGTTTTGACTCATTTTGAGCTCAAAACCGTGAAATCAAATTCAAACAAAGGGCTTGAATCAAAATGAGGCCAGTTGAAACGTTTTGAAAGTTTCAAAACATTTTGAGTTTTGAAGCAGCCAGCAGCGAGGTGGTGGGAGACAGGGCAGAACCAGGGCTGCACAGCCCTGGCTCTCCCCGTCTCCTGCCACCAGGCTGTGGGAAGCCAATCACAGCACAGCCTCCCAAACGCTGTGATCAGGCTGTGGATGCAGGATGACTTCCCCTCCCCAGCGTTAGATTGGGCTGGAGATCAGCTGGACTGCTTTCCCATCTCCAACCCAATCTAACGCTGGGGAGGGGAACTGAGCAATGGGGTTCTGTTCCCTCCCCCAGTCCCAGACGGCAGCATCGGCTTCCCTCCATCGTCTGGCAGGCACATTGGGGCCCAAAGCCCTCATCTCCCACCAGGGGAGACGCCTTGTTGGACCTAGTGCTGGCCACGGGTGATGACCTGGTGAGGGGGCTGCGGGTGATGGGCCACCTGGGAGACAGTGATCATCGCTTGCTGGAATTCACCATCCAGCGTAAGGTGGCAAAGGGCTGCAGCAAGGCAACAGCCCTAGACTTTAGGAGGGCTGACTTCAACAAGCTAAGGAGGATAGTTGGGGAAGCGCTGAGGACCCAGAGGGGAAGGGAATCAGATGTCGAAGGTGAGTGGTTGCTCCTTAAGGAGACGATCCTCCATGCCCAAAGGGAGGTAATCCCAACAAGGGTCAAAGGGAGCAGGAGGGCACATAAACCCCCATGGCTCACTAAGAGCATCCGGGAATGTCTCCTTGCTAAAAGGGAGGCATATACCCAATGGAGAGATGGGGTCATCGCCAAGAAGGACTATGTTATAGTCGCCCGAGGATGTAGGGGGGCAGTCAGGAGGGCCAAGGCAGAGTTGGAGATAGGACTAGCTTCCCGGATCAAGGACAATAAGAAGTCCTTCTTCAAATACATAGGGGGTAAAAAGAGGGTCCCGGGTAATGTGGGGCCCCTGCAGGACACGATGGGCAACTTAGTCATCACGCCAGATGACAAAGCTAACATATTTAACGATTTCTTTGCCTCTGTCTTCCTAAGTAGGGACCAGTTCAGCCACCTCCCTGCTGGGCCCCCCTCGGGCCCCAAGAGAGACACGCCTGGGCCAAGGGTTAGTGAGGAGTTAGTTAGGGTACTTCTGGAGAGGCTGGACGTGTTCAAGTCCGCTGGTCCGGACGATCTTCACCCTAGGGTTCTACAGGAACTGGCTGAGGTCATTGCGGGACCCCTGGCACGGCTCTATGAGCACTCGTGGTGCTCTGGCGAGGTGCCGGAGGACTGGAAGAGGGCCAATGTGGTCCCTATCTTCAAAAAGGGAAAAAAAGAGGACCCGGGAAATTACAGGCCAGTTAGTCTGACCTCAATCCCGGGTAAGCTCTTTGAAAAAATTATCCTGGCACACATCCAGGAGGGCCCTGCGGGGGAATGCATGCTCAGGGGCAACCAACATGGGTTTATCAGTGGCAGGTCTTGTCAGACCAACCTGGTGGCCTTTTACGATCAGGTCACCAAATCATTAGACGCAGGGGTTGCTGTGGATGTAGTCTTTTTGGACTTCCGGAAGGCTTTCGACACTGTCTCTCACCCTGTCCTCATCAAAAAGCTGGGAGACTGTGGTGTCGATGCCCACACGATCAAATGGGTCGCCAACTGGTTGGAGGGCCGCACCCAGAGGGTGGTAGTGGATGGGTTCTTCTCGACATGGAAGGATGTGGGCAGTGGGGTTCCGCAGGGCTCGGTCCTCGGGCCTGCACTGTTCAACATCTTCATCAGTGACTTGGATGAGGGGGTAGAAAGCACCCTGTTCAAGTTTGCTGATGACACTAAGATGTGGGGGGATGTGGGTGCACTAGAAGGGTGCAATAGGCTACAAGCTGACCTTGACAGGTTGCAACGGTGGGCGGATGAGAATAGGATGGGGTTTAACACTGATAAGTGCAAGGTGTTGCACATGGGGAGGAAGAACCGGCACCACACTTACAGGTTGGGGAACTCCCCTCTTGCCAGCACGGAGACGGAAAAGGATCTTGGAGTCGTCATTGACTCCACGATGAACATGGGCCGACAGTGTGGGGAGGCAGTCAAGAAGGCCAATCGTACCCTGTCATGCATCCACAGATGCATCTCGAGCAGGTCCAGGGAGGTGATCCTCCCCCTCTATGCGGCACTGGTCAGGCCGCAGCTGGAGTACTGCGTCCAGTTCTGGGCGCCACACTTCAAGAGGGACGTGGACAATATGGAAAGAGTTCAGAGGAGGGCCACTCATATGATCAGGGGTCAGCAGGGCAGGCCTTATGAGGAGAGGCTACGGGACCTGAACCTGTTTAGCCTCCACAAGAGAAGGCTAAGGGGGGACCTTGTGGCCTGCTACAAACTGGTCAGGGGGGATCAGCAGGTATTGGGGGAGTCCCTGTTCCCCCGTGCGCTGCCAGGAGTGACCAGGAATAACGGTCACAAACTGGCGGAGGGTAAGTTTAGATTAGATATTAGGAGGCGCTACTTCACAGTCAGGGTGGCTAGGGCCTGGAACCAGCTTCCAGGGGAAGTGGTGCAGGCTCCTAGCCTGGGGATTTTTAAAAGGAAGTTAGATGAGCACCTTGCCGGGGTCATCTGACCCCGGTGCTCTTTTCTGCTAAGGCAGGGGGTCGGACTAGATGATCTACCTAGGTCCCTTCCGACTCTAGCTACTATGAAACTATGAAACTATCTGCCTGCCAGATGAGAGAGGCTGTTTTGAGCTTCCCCCTTACAGCTAATGGGAGAAACATCAAAACAGCGTTGAGACAGCCCCAGTGTTTTGATGAAGCGAAACAGAACAGCTGTTTCGAATCAAAATGAAATTTGAAACAAAACACGGTTTCATGGAACCCTTGAACCTCAAGTCAAAATGGAGCGGTGCCGTTTCGCACAGCCCTATTAGGATGCAAAACTTTCTTATGACTTCAAAGTAAAAACATGATTCTGCTAAAATCAATGCAAATCTTGCTATTGATTTCAAAGGGGTGAAGACTTCACCCATGTTGTAAATAAATAACACTCTGGAGGGTGTGCTTTTCTTATGGGTAGACAAATCTCTTAGATAACAACAATCTGATTTGTGGTGTTCTTTAGATTCACTGAATTCAGTATCTTGGAGTAAAAGTTAATGCAGGAATTCATTATGGGTTAGTAAAAAAGAAATTTGGAACAATTCAACATTTAAACAACTTTTCAATCCCATTTGCAAATCAGCATTAATGTAGCTGGGCGAAACAATCTTGAAAGGCTTTTTTCCCCATTTCATTAATATTAAACTGCACTCAAATATCTGATCTTTCTAAACATGAGACAGATAAGAGCCACTCAAAATGCTGAAGGTATATTTATTTACCAAGTAATATTGGAGAATGTGACTTGTAGTTTGAAAATAGATCCAGTGTGTTTTAATTACCAAATTATTTTTTGTTGCAAGAATAGCAGATACTTGAGATTAACTCCAATTTAGTCAGATGCTTCATTAAAGTAGTTTACTTTGGAAACAATAATGTTTTAATAATTTGCAATCAAAGGAACATCACACACAAACAGAAATGTTTTCTTCAATGTCACAGAGGACTTGGTGGAGCCACACAGTTCCTTTAAAAATAAATCAGTTGGATCACATTGGGATGATTCACTCTGGAGTCTGGGGGTACCAGGGCTGTCCTGTGGGCGGCCCACAAGGGGCCACCATGTAGCCCAAGGGCCTCTGCAGCTGCCTCTCCCATTGTCATGCAGCAGAGGAGGGCTTGGGGGATGGATTGCCCACAAGGCAGGGAGGCAGGAGGCCATGTAGGCACAGTGGAGCACAGCATGAGGTAGGGGAGAAAGGGCTGCATAACAGAGGGGAGGAATCCCAGCCGCTGTGTGCCGGTGGCACCACCCGCCTGGCAGCGGGAGAATCCCAGGGGGCTGCATGCCACCTATGCACCAGGGTGGCGGGAGGGCAAAAGGGAGGAATCTACCTTTTTTGTCCATGGATCATCCTCTTCTCAAATGAGATGATCTGTATTTATGGTGACATCCCCTTATTTTCCTAGATTTTGCAGAGGATAGCCACAGCATCTGCTGCAGGGAAGAAGAGCTGAGTGGTAGGCATAATTCTCTGATCATCCAATATCTAAAGGGGAATCCTTTCCAAAAGACATTGGTACCCTGACTCCTTTCTGTACTATGGACCTGTCCTTCCACATACAACAGGAGAATCTCTGGCAGCACAGCTTCGAACATACAGCTAGAGGGTGAGGAGAGGGGCCAAAAGTTTTTTTCACAGTCTAACACTAGCTACAAGTCAAAGATTCAGAACACATTCATAGATTCATAGATGCTAGGATCGGAAGGTACCTCAACAGATCATTGAGTCTGACCCCCTGCCTAGGCAGCAAAGAATGCTAGGGTCAGCTGACCCCAGCCAGATGCCTATACAGTCTTCTCTAAAGGTAGGGGAGAGCACCACCTCCCTTGGAAGCCCATTCCAAATTTTGGCCACCCTTACTGTGAAGAAGTTTTTTCCTGATATCTAGCCTAAATCTGCTCTCTGTCAGTTTGTGGCCATTGCTCCTTGTTATCCCAAGAGGTGCTCTGGTGAACAGAGCATCTCCGATCCCTTGCTGCATCCTGCTAATTAATTTGTAGGCAAGAACACCTCTCAGCCTTCTCTTGCGGAGGCTGAAGAAGTCCAGGTCCCTTGGTTTCTCCTCATAGGGCTTGTCCTTTGCTTGGAGCTGTTCTGATTCACATGCAGCAGAAGTTTTCTTCTCTGTGGGTGCATCTATATGTGCAATTACTGAGCATAAATTAACTCTGGAGCTTACTGCTTTGGAGTTTAATGCTCCTGGGCACCGTGCCTTCATGTGTGGCTGGGAGTGCAGTACATCGAGCTGAGTCAGAGCATCTGGCATTGTATTCTGTAATCATCATTGTATTCTATAATCTTCTTGCTTGCTTTGCCTGCATTACTCTTATTTTCTATCACTGTGTATCAATAAAATTTGACTATTATCAAACAGGAGTTATAGTTGGTCTGAAGGTTGTGCTAACCCAGAACAAGGTATCAGCACTGGGTCATAAACCCACTGCCACCATACTGTTTAAGTAGACAAAGTAAAACTTTGTCTACTTAAACAGTATGATGTTTTAGGCCTGTATTCTTTACACATTTATAGAGCAACTAACATCCATCAGCAGATTACCTAGTATAACTACTAGATAAAAATGACTACTTCCATACTGTCAACAATCCAAAACACAACAAATGTGGGACATACTTTAACCAATTACACATGTGAATGTTCACTACCCACTACTCATCATTGCTAGGCAAAATATCAAACATTTCAGGAGGTTTCAATTATTAGAAAGAATTTTCTTCTCAACCCTCCAAATGGAGATCAGAGAAAAGCTTGTGTTTGAACATTTCATTGGTTTGACATTCAGGACTGACAGTTCAATCCTAAATTAGCAAAAACTGTAAAACCTGATAAACACAGAACCTGAATCTCCAGAGTGATCAGTTTGACACCTTAACAAGTGCTAAGTTCACTTAAAAATAGTGAGAAAAAAGAAAAAGGGGTGGATAACAGAAGATGAAAAGGTGAACAACAAGGCTGACAGACAGGGTCTAAAACATCACTTGGAAGAGCCCTTTTGCCGAGAAGAAGGAAAGGTGACAGATTTAAAGAAGGCAAAGACACTATTTTTATAAATGCTAAGCTACTTCTAGAAAGCCTGTTCCAAAGCTCTGGTCTGAAGATATATCTAGTGATTCTTAAACAGCAGAATAAAATTCCAACAAATCCACGACTAACAACATTCTGCAGACCTGTAAAACCACTAACTCTGCAAAATCCTCTTAAAGTGGATCCAATACAAAAATATTAATAACACTATACATGATCCTTATTGTTCCTATAAACATATGATTTCAGTGATGACATGGTAAGGGAGTAAGTGAGGGCAGAATTTAGTCTTAATCAGCTGGTGCGCTCTCCTGAGAGCCAAGGTTGGTACTTGCTGGTATAAGGGAAACCTGGGTTAGGGATGCCCCTGCATCTGGTGCAATGGGATCTGATCCAGGACCTGACAATTGTGCCTCCTACCATGCATGTATGGCATGGCAGAAAGCACAATTTTTGGGAACCCACATCAGATTCCATCATGCCTTTACTTTCACATCTGCACCATGCCCTGCAAGTGGCTGGGAGTCCTGCAGCTGAGGGAACTCCCAGCCATGGCACTGACCCATGGACTGCTGCAGATCATAGTCCCATTAGCTGATGAGACTCCCAACCACAGCAGTGCCCTATGTACTGCTGTGAATGGGAGTCCCATCAGCTGATAAGTCTCTCATGTGCACAGCAGAAGCTGGTGCAGGGAGAGCCCAGGATTGCAATCCTGAGATCCCCTTACACTGGCAATACTGGATCTGATGCTGGATTCTACGATCATACCTCCTCCCATGCATGTGTGGCATTGCAGGAGGCATGATTTCATAGTTTCTAGGGTCGGAAGGGACCTGAACAGATCATCAAGTCTGACCCCCTGCCCTGGGCAGGAATGAGTGCTGGGATCATAATACCCCAGCCGTTTAAAGTCTAGGAAGGTCTGATTTGGAGGCCGTGACCTTCACTCCCATGCTCCATAGCTACTGGTGCCCCTTTCCTCCAAGAGTGTGTCCAGTCCCTTTGTGCATCTGGCCGAGTTCTCAGCTCCCATAGCTATCAGAAGCCTAAAAGAAAGGAAAAGGGGTACAAAAAGGTAACAGTGTCCATATAGGACCTGTGCTTGCCTCCCATATACAAGAAAACATACCAGGAAATACCTGTAATCTAATGGAGTTCCATTCCTCTCTACAAGTACATCTGATAGTATGTTTTATGCCTATATAAGGGTAACTGATGTATATTGCTTTATATTAGAACAAAACCTCTCCTCCTCTCCATTCCCCTAATGAAAAGACCTGCATTTTGGGTCAGCATTAGGGTCTTATATGCCAAGTTTCAATCTGATACGAGTTAAAGCAATGAAGATGCATATATTTGGGTAATTTATTTTACAAAAGAAAGAGTTCTGAATGCAGTGTTGCTGCAGAAAGCCATTCTAGGTGATAATAAATAGCCAGATTTTCAACCCACAGCTGACATAGCATTTTATATAAATATTTCTACTGTTCAGTAAGGAATACACTGTGCCTCAGCCTCGCAAAGCTATCTAGAAAAGAGTCTGGAGAAAGGACTTCCTGGCCTTGTGGCCCTCTAGAATCCTATCCCCTATTCTTAAGGAGGACTGCTTGCACTCTCAAAGTATTGCAGGGGTTTGTTTGTCCCAATGAGATCAGTCAGGTAGCAAAAGAACAACCATCTTCATTATACAAGCAAAAGGCTTAACTGACCGGTCTTCGAGCATAACAGCAGGCAGCAACAGGAGACAAATACAACATGGAATAGCCCCACTTACTGGTAGGAGGACAGACATACACACATAACACTCAGAATCTAACAGCCTTCCCCCTAGGTGACACATGCATTCAAGTACTTGGGCTGGATAGCAGCTGTTCTCAAAGGATCCAGTTCAAGGGTTGAAGTTATATCATTGGAGATGGCAGCGGCTGTTTGGGCTCTTCTTGAGTTGCTTTGGCAGCTGGAGAATTTGACTGCCTGGAACAACAGATGATGAGCCTATAAGAACCAGCTCTGATGGACCTCTGGAACTCGACCTCGCACATGGTTGACATGTCTAATATGTCTTGCTATCAGGAGTTTTGGCTTTGTATGACACTAGTCCTGTAGCTTCAAGGACCCCTTGATCTACAAGATGATCAATGTTTCCATCGGTTTTTGGATGGAAGGGAAATATAACATGACAAGGCTTCTTTTAAATAGGTTCCATGATCAAATCTAATGCAAATGAAATCTGTGGACCATTGCACACATCTAGCCCTTCTCCAAAAACTTTACTGTATTCCTTTTTACCACCTTGAATAGTATCCGTCATAATGCTATATGTTCCTGTTAACTTGGTGCCCAGAGTCTCAAACAATTCTCCACCTAGCAAGCTTGCTTGTTGTCCTTTTGCAATGATGAGGTAGAAGACTCCTTGATCCTTTGCACAGTGGAAGGATCAAGAAGAAGTAACGTTCACCCCCCCCCGATCAAATGCTTGTTTATGGTAGTTGACAAGTCTAGCTACACATGGAACAATAGGAGGATGATTTTGAGTCCACAGCAATTTGTATGTCTGAAATTAAGGCAAATTCAGATACTCAATCTACCTTGGTGACACACAGAGAAAACCCTGGATCAGCATTGTAGCATAGGAGTAATTCTTCTATCAGGACAGTGTTTCTACACTGTTGACAAACCTCATAGTGTAAACATCTGTGAACATTGAAATTTCATTCATATTAGCAGACTGTTTGTAATTTACAAGGAATCATCTTCTTGCTATTTAACTCAGCTTGTATGCCTCTTTCTTAGACCTGAGAAAGGGCTCTTGATGCCTGAAAGCTTGTCTAACAGCTCTCCCAGCTATAAGGTTGGTCCAGTTAAAGATAGCACATGAGATCCTTGACTTTGTTTACATGAGTCGTTGTATCTGTGAGAGCCTGAGGCATACCTTGCTTGTTTAACTTCTTTCCTGATGGCTTGAACTTCTAACAATATACACATTCAATGTGACCATCACAATTATGTCATTCAGTATCATGGAAATGGCATGTGTCACATCTGTGGCTTCCACTACAGCTATAATAGCTTCCCTGGAATAAGGATGCATTTTCTCGTATATTGGTGGTGACCTCTTGGGTAAATTTCCTTTGGATGGCACTTGGTGATTCTCAGTTGATATCATGTTCACAGACAGCACCTGTATCTCTCTTGAATGGAAAGATGTAGTTTCATAAGAACATACATTTCCCTCCATGAGAAATCTTCATTGTAGTGCTTCATTTCAAATCCTACATGTGTCGATCCCTAAATAGGGACTCAAGCCTGGTATCAACATTATAGTTTTTGGACGAACAATGCAATTCAGCTATGTAAGTTGCAATTCCTTTGTCTGGCAGCTGACTCCACTGGTTGAAATGGAACTATTTACCGGATTTAGATAGACTTTGTGCAAGGTGTCTTTTTTAATTGTGGGAGGATTTCATTGAAGGACTTGTCATGGAGTTTGGTCAGGGACACATGTGAGTAAACAATGTTAAAAGCTTGTAACCCAATGACAGTCCATAGCATTGCACATTTTTGGTAAGCCTCAGTGATCTGATTGGTTTCCACATTGAAGATGAGCTGGTTGGTGCAGAAGTCTTAGGATAACAGCCTGTCCACATCAAACTCTTTGGTCTGGCCCAGATCGTGGAGAGAAGCCACACTGAACACCCCATAGGATGTGGATGTGCTCCAGGAAGGGTGTTGGCTGGATGTGAGGCATCCCCAGGAGCCCACTCAGAGCCTGGAAGGTGGTCGGGTGCAGTGAGGCGGGTGGCTCAACACAAGAGTACCCTGTACTGACCTACCACAAGAACTGCCTTATTGTTTAATAGTGATAAAACAGAATAGTTTTTAATTTCAATGCCAGTTGCCATAAGAAGTAAATGTAAGGTCAACTTTGGTTCAAAATAACAGCTTTTGTAGGAGCTAAAACATTTCTACAAGGCCTCATATCAGCAGAACCTTTTCTTTCAGGGATGGATTTGGTAGCTGTGTTGGTCTAAGACAAAAAGAAATGCAAAACTCTTGATCCAGAGATTATACCTTTTATTAGGCCAACTAAGAAGTCACAAAAAAAAATATCTTTTTCTATAAGCTTTTGGGTGCACACACCCTTCCTCAGGCTCAGGGAAAATTAAAGATGGTAAAAAAGTCCTCATAGGTAGAAATATGAGGCCTTGTAGTCTGTATTACTTTAAATACAGAGGCCTTACAATAAACTCCAATCACAGTTGTATGAAAGTGTGCATTTTCTCTTAGAAAATATGTTTTGTCAGTCCCTGTTGAATCTGGTTCTTGAAACAGCTAGTTTTATTGAGGGTAAATGAAGTATTTTGGAAAACTTAAAAACCAAATGCTTCCTCAAGACTTTAAATGAATGACCTTGGGATTCTGAACACAGAAATATAGTGTTCTTTGTTGAAGCTGACATAGGACAACATAAGTGTACCCAGAATTCACATTACATAAATAGCTTCTATTTTAGCATAGGTATGTGTGCATGTGAACACACAACAGATGTTTATAAAAAGTATATAATGGTGCACTCCAACAATAAGTCTAACAAGCTTTCCAACTGCAGAAATAATGAACTTCCACAGATTTCACACTAATCAAATTATTTTTTGCTAATGGGTATCCATGGAAGCTGCTCCCCAGGTTTTTTAATTTTGCTCATTATGTTCTCTAATTTTTCCAGAGGGACAACTGAAGCAATTATTTGATATACAACTGCTGTACCCAGTTGGCTTTGACTTGAGCAGTTGCCTTGCTGCAGCATCACATGATAATACTCATTACTTCAAATAAATTATTCAGAAACTCCCAGATGCAGAGTCCTACAGTTCACTAAACTATGGCCAGCTTTTGCTAAAACGTCATGCTTCCACATCACAAAACAAACATGAGTTTGTGAATATTGTATGCTCCTAATTAGCTGAATGAACTCATGTATTATATAGTGGGTCACTGAATTACATTTAAACAGATTAGCATTTTTATTGGGATGCCCTTTAGGAATAAACTTTTGTTTTGTGTTTTCTCTTACAACTGAAGTCTGCAGTTTCCTCCTGAGATTTAATGCACTCAGATGAAGTATAAATATGTCTGAAGCTACTGTTTGTATTTCCAAGGTAAGATTTGCCACCATTTTCTTTTAAAATGGCAATTTAACATTGTACATAATATAAAAGCAAACCACCAATGAAAATACCCATTAAAGGATAAGGCCAATTTAAATTTGGCTCAAAACTTCATTTAAAAAGAACACTTAAAAAAGAAATCTAAGATCAATAGGTAGTGCTTCAAACTTCTTCAAAAATTTACCAGGAACATACTTATTTTCAAACTAGTACACATTTTTCCAAAGTAGGGGTTAGCAATCTGCAGTCTGTGGCCAGTCCCAACCTACCATATGATTTTATCAGGTCCATGAGCCAGGACATTGGTGGCAATTCACTGGTGGTGTTCAGCAACTGAGGGGAATCAGTGGCTTTTCTCAATGGGGGAAGTGGCAGTGGTGGCTGGATTACAAGTGGCAGCCCACCTTTAGACCAAGCTCTATTAATTTGGCCCACCACTGCTTAAAGGGTGCTAAGCTATGCTCTACAATGTTTGGAAGCCAACTATGTTATTGAAATTGAAACGGACTCAATTATCTTATTTCTGAAGAAGTTGTCTTTAGGGTTTCCTTAGGATTTTCCTGGATTAGGTGACCACATAGAATCTCAACTAACTTTCTTTCTTTACTTTTACATACATTTCTTGAAAAAGCTTGAAAACTAATTTTCAAAGATCATAACCGTAAGGCAGATAAATAGCAAAAACTTGTTATATTTTAAAGATGTCATGATGTTATGTCATATTTGTGATTTTTGGGAACTGATTCTTAACTATTGGATACTTTAGTTTGGCAATACTGCTAAATTATCTATTTAACTTAACAGACAAAAGTTTAACAGTAGACTTGATCATAATCTATATGTAATTACAGAGTATAGAAGTTTCTGATAGTAGAGGGGTTTTCACTCTAGTAAAGATAAATGTAAAAAGACCCAATGGCTAGAAGCTTGAGAGAGATATATTCAGATGAGAGAAAGGGTGAATATTTTTCACGGAGAGGGTGACTAACTACAGAAATAGCATCCCAAAGTATATGATTAATTGTCTATTATTTGATGACTTTAAATCTTTAAATTCAGATTGGACCTCGCTTTCAAAAAGATGAGCCTTAGGCTTCTGACAGACATTACATGAAGTACATGAAGTAAAAATCTAAGCACAAACTTTGTGATATAAAACACATGGAAGTACTGTTGCATTCATACCCAGGTGCAAGTCAATTGATCAGGGCTTTGTGCAGCCTGCTGGGGCATAGTGCACTGCAGAGGTGAGGCCTTGTTTTGATTCATAAATAGGTGGAATTTGGAGTATACATAGAAAACAGTTTTAAAAATACAATGCCATTTTAACATTCACTTTTTAGAGTAGAGACACACTTTATTATACATTAAATGAGTTCTGCCTGGTTAACTAAATACAATTTTTTAAACAATTTGGTCTTTTGATCTGTTTGGCTGGTAGATGGATGTGACATTAAGCATATCACTCCCCTATGTGCTGTTGGTTACAGAAACTGGGGTACCTTAACCACACCAGCCCAATGGGTGGGTAGGCTGAGGTGGGCCTTTTTCCATGTGAATTTTGTTGGGAGAAGACAGATGAGAAGACCAGATGAGAACGATGACTTGGAAAAAAAATGATTTTAAGAATCAATCAGCTGACCTGCAGGATCTGCAACTAAACCTAGTACATTAAGGCCATGGAAAGATGTTACATTTGTCACAATAAATACACTTGTCATGTTACAAACTGACATACAGACTTGCATGCTGTCTATAGTACAAAAAAGATGCTGGGTCCACCATAAAAATGTGGATCTGCAACAAAAATGTTCCTCATTCAAAGAGGAAATTCTTTGTAGCTGAATGGTTTGTAGAGCCACAAGTAACACCTGTGTAGTTATGGGTAGTGCTTCAGAGGGTCCCTCTGACCTCCAACATCCCACAGTCCTCTGCTCGCTCTCTCCCCTTCCAAGGCGGAGGGAGGAAGAGCAGATGGCTCCCTGACAGACATCAGTGGTAAGCTGCCAGGGAGCCAGTAGTGCTGCTTTGCTGCTAGTGGTAGGATCTGTTCCCTCTGTTGCTGGTACAGGAACATCAGCTATTTCCAGCACCCTTGTAGTAGTGGCAGTGGTGGTGGTGGCAGTTGCAAGCATCTCTGTCCCTGTGGTGGCAATGACAGTGGGAAGTACCACTACCACTGCAGGAACACCACTGATCACTGACAGCCTTCTGAATAGGACAGGCTGACTTTGATAGGACTCAAACAGATTCCCATGGGGGCAACAGGAGGAAAAAACAACAACTCCCTATTGCTCCCCTGGAAGGAGAATTCACTTTTGAGGAGACTTTTTAGCTCTGTAGCCTGGGGGCTGGAATGTCTGTAGCGTTATAAAAAATGTCTTTCTGTATCCTAAGATACCTGGCATAATATTAAATCTTATTCCATTTGTTTTCACCATAAAAAGCTAGTTTTTACATTTGAATGGAACTGATCTTAATTATGAAAATAAAGTTATAGTATAGATTTTCACAACTTATAGAGCTTGAAGTGAACACAGTCCATAGTCCAGTGAAGCAAATATCATCATCTCTGAATTTTTCATAAAAACAAGCCTGTAAAATTTCGACACAAATGGTATGGTACCATACTGTCACACCTTCAGCTTTGAATCTGCAGCTTTGACCTGACCAGCACAGTGTCTAGCCCAAACCAGCCCCCTGTTGATGTTATCAGAGGCTGGATTGAGCCTGCCTAAAGACCCCACAAGTCTGAGGCCAACAGATATACAGACTGGGAAATTGAAGACATTTACCACATTGTTCTATAACATGAGATAAGGGACTCTGCCATGTTGGCCAGGTCACAGTGACCAGCTGCAGAGCCCTTGGGATTTTCGGTTTTGGTAGATGGACCAAATTAAGACACCAGTCAATGCCCAAATTAAGATGTGTGCATGTGATGGGTTTCTTGGAACAAAGGAATATGTTGATGGAACAGAATGTAGACAGTATGATGACCACAGGGAAACCAATCAACAGTATCCAGGAATTAAGAGGCATCAGAAGGGAGAAAGAATACAAATGGAGGAAATTCAGAGCAGCAAAGGGCTCCCAGTGGGGGGAACCTGAGTCCACCATTGACAGAGGGTACACCACCAGCTCATCTCACCCACCTTACTGGGGAGGGGGTGGGCCTCAGCTCTCAACCTCCAGACTGCTGAGACCTGACATTCAAGAAAGAATCACAAGGTAAAGCTCACATACTGGCCAGATGTACCTTTCTTCTGTGACAGCCCTAGAACAGGTAGGTATAGAATTGGGGGCACTATTTTGTTTGTCTTGCATGAATTATTGTTATTTGTTATCAAAAAAATTAGCCTATTATCAAATAGAGAAGTCTGGTCAGTCTGAGCATTTGCATCCACCCATAATAAGGTATCTGGGTCATAAATTTAGTGCCAACACCAAGGCTCCTCTAAGTTTCTAACACCTGAATGTCTGTTGCCTGTCACCTGACATTCCACTCCTCCTATACAAGACTAGGGAGAGAAACAGGAAGTGTCTGAGTACCATGGCTCTTCCTGTTCTCAGACAGCACCTTGGTAACTCTGACTGCTTCCTTACCTCTCTGTTTCCTGACTTGGCTTGCTTGTAGAATTTGCTATCTGTTTGGTCTTCTGATTCCCTGACTTGCCTCCATTGTAAACTTTGCACTCCATTTGATTTTGTAGTTTGCATATCAGGCTTGTCCCTGGACTACCTAGTCATTTCAATCCCCAATTGGCTTTTAGGCCTGGCTGCCCTGCTCTGCCACTGACGCATATCTAGGAAATTAGAATCTAAGGACTGTAGACAAAGAAAATATGTTTGATGAAAAGTTCATGAAGGATGATGCATGTATTATAATGCACTGGCTTCAATGTCATAATTTGCAGATTTTATCAGTTTTCACTCCCCATAACTGTGACAGTGTTTTATTCACCAAAGTACACTTTTAGACTGTATCAATATCCCTGGACATAGGAACATGAGAAATGAAATGAAAGTTATATATTTGCTTCTGTTTTTATTTGAACTTGTCCTTTGGTTTAATCTTTTATCTAACCCCAAAAGATCTGGGAATTCCTGGTACGAACTCAAGCATTTGTTTTAAAGCTCTTCATTGCTGAAAAGTAGGCTAGGGATGGAAAAAAAAAAGCTGCAGGAGCTTCTTGTTATAATATACCCTTGTATCTTTGGTGGGACATAGTAAACAACTAGACTGTATTGTGGCCTTTTATGGTATTCTGATAAAGATGAAGTTAAAAGAGGCTGAGATGTACAGGGGCCAAAGATAAGAGAAGGATATGAATT